>NW_024467106.1:17965000-18565000 GCF_017591425.1 Ochotona curzoniae | reverse complement strand
TCATATCAATGATTTAATATTAAAACTCATTATTTACAGAATACCGTTAATGGAATATCCAAGAGTAGCTCTTTTAGACCTTGTATAAAATGTTAATGCCAAGTGTTGTTCTTCAAAGCAGCAATTTTTTTCCTTGGCTCTTACAAAATGTGTCTTAGTGGAGAAGTTACCTGTTGTCCTTTTTTTGGGGGGGGGGTGGAATGGGTGTATGGATAGTAAATTGAAACACACAGAGAGAGCTCCTAGCTTACGATGTTCCAACTGATGCATTCCTGTGGTGCGAAAGTGACAGCGCTTCAGTGTAAATTGTATTTTGAGTTGTAAATTGGGACCCTTTCCTGGAAGGGTGCATTTTCCATCACCAGTTTATTTTCCATTCATCTCTGAAGATGCTTGGAGCAGCAAGAGTTAGCTGCCACTGCCGCTCATCCAGGACGTCGTCATGGGGAGAATACATTTCTATTCTGTAGTGGGGTGCTGTGTTGCTAAGTTATGGTGTTTGGCAGCTTATGTGCATTGGATGGACTTACGACTTTCAAGATTCTCCATCTGTAATGAATTCATGGGGAATGTAGTCCCACTGTACATGAAGCTGCCTTGGTATGAGTTTGTATCAAAGCATGACTTCCTGCTTTACATTCAACCCAAGATACTTGGATACATTCAACTCAAACTACATCTGGTTACTTTTTCCTATATTTCCATTAAGTTCTCTCTTTAAGATTCCCAAGTGTTCATATTTAATTGGCATATAGCCAATCCTTTGCAGGACATGCAATATTTCTTTGAATTTTAAATTTGAAATAATTAGGACCAGAATTGGGGTATAGCAAATAAAGCCATAGCATGCAGTGAGATAACTGGGGAGATGCTGACCAAAAGAGACAATTTTTTTTAAAAAAAGATGCATTATTCATTTTTATTGGAAAGTCAGATATACAGAGATGAGGAGAAATAGAGAGAAAGATCTTCTGTCCGTTGAGTCACTCCCCAAGTGGCCACAATGGCTGGAGCTGAGATGATCCAAAGCCAGGAGCCCAGAGACTCTTCTGGGTCTCCCACTTGAGTGCAAGGTCCCAAGGCTTTGGGACATTTGTGCTCAACTGCTAGGCTGCTGGGATTAGAACTGGCACCCATATGTGATCCTGGCATGTGCAAGGCAAAGACTAACCACTAGGCTACCACACAGGGCCCAAAGACACAATATTTTCATGGACTAGAAGGAACAAATTCAAGCATCCTATCATACTTCTTGGTGATTACAGTTAATAAGTTGCTATTAAAGTTGCTAAGAGAGACTTTAAATGTTTTCATCACATATACAAATATGTCTGCGGGATGTGGAGCAAACAGAATTCCATTTTCTTCTGGCACCTGCTGGGTCCAAGGTTTAAATTGACAAACTCAGATTAGCAGAAGAAAAGCATACAGCTTTATCTAATACAAGTTTTCTGTGACACAAGAGCCTTTAAAATGAAATGAAGACCCAGGCCTGGCGTGGTAGACTAGTGGCTAAAGTCCTTGCCTTGCATATGCCAGGATCCCATATGGGTGCCAGTTTGTGTCCTGGCTGCCCTGCTTCCCATCCAGCTCCCTGCTTGTGGCTTCAGAAAGCCTTGGGACCCTGCACTCGCATGGGAGATCCAGAGAAGGCTCCTGGCTCCTGGCTTCAGATCATCTCAGCTCCAGCCATTGAGATCACTTGGGGAGTGAATCAACAGATGGAAGATCTTCCTCTCTGTCTCTTCTCCTATCTGTATATCTGACTCCAATGAAAATAAAATAAATCTTTTGAAAAAATCATGTAAGTAGGTGCTGGGTTTTTGCAAGCAAGCATTTGCTGAATATAAACAAGGCAAATTTACATTGGGATCCTCTTTCAGTTTTAATTCAAGTTAGATAAAATGCCTGTGAATCAACCTCCAATTTGGTAGTGTTTTTTTTTTTTTATTATTATTAAAGAAAGTGCTTGCTATAATGAGTCAGTGAACAGGTTATTCAAAGATTCTTTTAAAATGACTATATATGCCCTCTTAAATTTGCTTATTCTGACTTAGGAGTATTTGAATTATGTTTACCTTTCTCATTAGAGAAATTGTAGAGAGGAACCAACAAACACGAAAATACACGAAGGCACCTATGCACTTGTATAATGGTGGAAAGAGCAGAAAAACCAGCTTTAAAGCTGACACGGCCTTTTGCCTGCTATGTACCTTCGTGGCTAAGTCCTTCTGTCTTGGGGTGAACTACATCACTTTACCGTAGGATAAAATATACATGTTCACATATCTGACAGAGTTGTGATAGAATACATATGAAAACAGTGCCCAACCTCAGAGGGCTGCACAAATAGAGTTTAAAAGCAAAAACAAAAACTTTTTGAGATCCCATTAGCCAGGATCTCCCCCAAAGCCCATAATATCCAAGGTTGGGCCAAGGCCAAAATCAGGATACATAAACTCAGCAGAGGTCTCCCACGTGGATGGAAGGAACCTCACCACTTGAGCTACCACCTGCTGCCTCCCCAGGTGCACCCGGGTCGGCAGCCAGGATCTGGAGCAAAGCTGAAGCCAGCAACTCTAATAAGGGGACAGGTGTCCCAACAAGAGGTCTTAATTATTTCATCAAACATTGACCCCCCCCCCCGGGGGCTTTACTGTTATTAACACAGGGATTGATTTATGGCAGAAAAAGAGAAACAGCTGACTCTGCTCATTTTCCATTTGCCCTTTAGACCCCAGAAGTCATTCCTCACCTGCAACCCACTCCCTCACCAGTCACCCCTCCCATACATTCCCATACCTCCTTCCCTTAGCACTATTCAGTCCTTAGGCCGGGGAGCAGTGGTTTACCAGTCCAGCCTTCCCAAGCCCAGTCTTTTGCTGATGAGCTGTGCTGGCTTGGAGCTCTGCCAACCCACTGGGGACCTAAGCTTCTGGCATAGACGCTGTCCTGGGACCTTACCCTTCCGCCAAGCCAAGATGCAAGCACATTCACAGTTCCTCTAGCCCAGTCCACCATCACACTGTGCTAACATGCTAACCCAGCCCCCCACCTTAAATAAATGGGAACCATTGTCTATGGGAGCAAACAACATGCCTTGTTACTTCCTGAGCTGAGCATGCTCATTATGTATCTTGAATGTTTCATAAGGTTTTGGGGGGTTCTGAAATGCAAGCCAAAAAATGAAGGATCTTACCCAGCATTCTTCTAGTCCCCAAGATGAATGAACCTGAAAGATTTCTTACAAATGACTTCTGAACAGAATCAATTCTATTCCTGACATTCCCACCTCTGACTTGTGGTTTTGCCCCATTTATGACCATGGCAATCATTTGAGAAAATGTTCCACTATGCACTTATTAAGTACACCTTGGGAAATACTGACAATTTTGCCATTTTTTCTCATTGAAATGCATATTTAACAAAAATAAGTCAGTTTTCCATTGAATTTTGTTCTCTATGAGGCTTCAAGGTATCTACCGGGGACCTTGAAACCTAAGCCTTTCCCTCCTAGAATAAGGGAAGCGAAACTCATGTATCCTGGGAGGGTGGAGGACTGCTACTCCAATTTTCATCCACTTAAACAATTGTCTAGAATATCTTTTTAAAAAACTGATTTCTCTTTCAAAATCGATGTACTTTTGTATCTCTCATTTAAGCTAAATGCATAAGGTGGTCCAGCCAGGCGATGTTCAGGTAGGAGCCAGAGGAACAACCCACCTGAGGACAGTGTGCAGCAGAAAGGGAAATGGGTGCCTGGGAAGTCCCCCTTGAGCCTGGAGCACAAGGGACGGGGATGCAGCCGGGGTTGTCTGGAGGAGCTGCGGTTTCTGCTAGAGAAGCGTCATGCACCTGTCCTTACCCACAGCAAGAATCATCTCTACATCCCTGTGCAAGCCAAGCACAAGCTTGAGGGAAGCAGGAAAGAGAGAGGTTCTAGAGGGCAAATGGAAATTGAGCAGAGCCAGCTGCTCCAACGTATCCTTGGAAGTTAATATTTGCCTACTATAAAGCACATTGGTCCCTGAATTAATTGCCTGACCTGGATTAGAACTTTAGGGAAGATCCCAATGTAAATTTGATTTTCTTATATTCAGCAAATATTTGGTCACAAAAACCCATGTTTAAAATGTTTAATTCGGGCCCGGCGCGGTGGCGCAAGTGGTTAAGTCCTCGCCTTGCACGCCCGGGATCCCATATGGGCGCCGGTTCTAATCCCGGAAGCCCGGCTTCCCTTCCAGCTCCCTGCCTGTGGCCTGGGAAAGCAGTCGAGGACGGCCCAAAGCTTTGGGACCCTGCACCCGCGTGAGAGACCCAGAAGAGGCTCCTGGCTTCGGATCGGCATAGTATCGGCCCGTTGCGCTCACTTGGGGAGTGAATCATCGGATGGAAGATCTTCCTCTCTGTATCTCCTCTCTGTATATCCGCCTTTCCAATAAAAAATAATAAAAATAAATCTTTAAAAAAAAAATGTTTAATTCACAAGTGAAATTTAGGTGCATTGATGGCATGGAACATAATGTTCTGCTATATGTGAATGTGAGATAGGAGTACGGCATGCTTCTTAACACATGCCTCATCCCTAGAAGGTGTACTTGCAGTGGCCTGGTCCTGTCACTGAAGGCTTTAAAGGCAGTAGGTGCAATGAGACCACTCTGAACTTCCTGTTGTGCCCAGAAACGCAGGAGATGAAGTTCACATGTGAAACATGCAACATATCCCCCAAATAGGAGGTCAACCCTGGGAATTCCTGCCATATCATCATGAAAATTCCTCTTATCCTCCTTGCAATATTGAGTGGCTTCTAAGTAACCTATTAACTTTTGACCAATTTGGTGTGTAAATAACTGAACCTAACTGATTCTTCAGGACTTCATTCCTTTCTATTTTGTAAATTTTTAAAAAATTGTTATTGGAAGGCAGATTTTATGGAGGAAAAGACAGATCTTTATCTGCTGGTTCTCTGCCTGCATAGCTGCAACGACTGGAGCTGAGATGATCTGAAGCCATGAGCCAGGAGCCTCTTCTGGGTCTCCCACGCGGGTGCAGGGTCCCAAGGCTTTCCCAAGCTACAGGCAGGAAGCTGGATAGAAAGCAAGGCAGCCACTTAGGGAGTGAACTAATGCATGGAAGACTTCCTCTCTGTTTCTTCTCCTCTCTTTCTCTATATATGACATTCCAATAAAAATAAATAAGTCTTTTAAAAAATTGTTATCAAGGAGCTATCATCTAGAATATATAGAAAACAACTGAACTGGAAATGGGCAAAGGCTTGGATCGGTAATTTTTGAGAAAGCATGCAAGTACCAGTAAGTACATGAGAGGCATGCAAGTTCAGCATCACCAGAGGGATGGAATTAGAAGTACACTCAGGAAGACAGCCTCTGTGAGGAAATGACAGGCGCTGGTGAGGATGTGCAGGAACTGTGAGCCTGGCGCATTGTGGGTTTGTGAAATGGAGCAGCCATTGTGAGAACCAGGACTGTGGTTCCTCAACAAAGGAATAAACTACCATCCTACCTCCAGGTGCATATCCACGGGGACTGAAGGCGGGAGCTCAGAGATTTGCACATCCATGTTTGTGGCAGCGTTGTTCACACTAGCTAAGTGGTGAAAACTGCACAAATGTTGTGGACAGATAGTGAATAAAGAAAATGAGAGGACAATTCAGATGAATGATTTCACATCCTCTCAGAAGAACAGAGGGAGAAGTGAATGAGAAGAAAGAGCACTGAAGTCTATTTTAAGCAGCCAAAACTGCATTGCCAAAGAAAAAGATCTGAGTAGAACTTCCAGCAAACAGATAACAATGACTTCTAGGGGGCTGGGGTCCAGCATGGTGGGGTATCAGGTTAACCCTCCGTTGTGGCACTTTTATCCCATGTGGGCAATAGTTCAAATTCTGGCTGCCTCACTTCCTATCCAGCTCCCTGCAATGACCTGGAAAGCATGGAGGATGTCTAAGCAGTTGGGCCCCTGAACCATGTGGGAGACCTGGAAGAGCCCACGGCTCCTGGCTTCAGCTTCCCCCATGTCTGTTCATTGCAGCCATTTGAGGAGTTGACCATTGAAAGAAGGCTCTCTTTCTCTCTTTCTCTCTCCTCTCTCGCTCTCTCACTCTCTCTCTCTCTCTCTCTCTGTCTCTCTCTCCCCCTCTGTTTCTTTGATTTCAAGCAAAACCAGTCTTTAAATAATGACGTGCTCTGTACACTGCAGCATGCCTCCAGTACTTGAGGTGAAGCTCACTTTGATTACTTGTGTGGTTTATTGTTCTGAGGGAATTGGTTCCTAAGGCAGCTAGCTTGGAGCTCAGTGTGGAACATGGTTTTGTTTTCTCAGAGCAAGATGGAGGAGATCTTGCTCCTGGATACTCCCATGCACAATTAATCTCTCCAAGTGTGTTTTTATGTGCTGTGGATTAGGCTAATCACCATGACTCGGCTTATCAGAGTCATTCAGCTTTCCTGAGTCACAGTGACAAGGAAAAGGTCTTGTCTGATGTGGCGTGGCCAGGTCTCTGGCAGACCTTCATCCAGGGCCAGCTGAGTTAGCATCCAATGCATTTGTGTCCCTGGACCTTTATAGCTCTAATTCTTAGTCTGCAAAGACTTGTCATACCTGAAATTGTATTCATTCTGACAATATCCCACAGCAAATCATGCTCTTCTCATCAGTGATTTTATATTGTGCACTGTGTTTTATTATATGTATAAAACATGCTTGAATCAGGAAAGGTGCTTGGTAAGCATATTTCCAAGCATTTCTTAAAACCAAGACATGGAAGAGGGAAGGAGATAACGATGTTAAGGGGCTTCAACTCACACTAGTCATCACATAATTGTAATACTGTAGTGGGCAGGCAGGTGTTTGCCCTAGAGTCCACCCCACTTGCATCAGGTCAGCTCAAGGCAATCACCCTGCAAGCAGAGAGGCATTTTCACTCTAGAGCAAAGAACCTCACACTCTTCTAATATGTTGGGAAACAGCGGAGGACAGCATAAGTGCTCTGTTACTGTGCCGCTTGGGACTCCTGGAGGAAGCTGCTGGTTTCAAACAAGAACAGGTCCAACCTTATAACTTTTAGTAAATGGAAGATCACTTTCTCAGACTCTCTCTTCTACATCTCTTTAACTTTGCCTTGTAATGAATAAATAAATCCTACTGGTTTAATAAGTAAAAATAAGTAATTGCCAGACCAGCAGTGTCATGTCCATGCTTGCAAGCAGCACAGTTTGCCTCCAGTGACCTGACCCTGCATGTCCTCTCCTTGCAGAGACATGAAAACGCCCTGTCCATGGCACCATGAATGATGTTTGGGTCCTCCTGGGTAGAACACTCTTCCTACCTGGAGAGTGTAGGAAGAACTCAGAACAGGTCACCCTGGAATTGGTCTGCAAAAGGCGAGTGTACCCTGGTTCCTGACACCCTGATCTGGCTGCAAACAGCCAAGACTAAGGAGCAGCCAGCAAACAGAGGCAGCAGAGTGGGAGCACACTCAGGCGCCCTGCCAGCTGCGGCAGATTCTTGGCTGGATTTCCCGCTGGGCACCCAGGTGCAGGCATAGCCCCAGCAGTGCAGAGCTCCGATGGGGACTTTGGACCACGGACGCTTCCCACCCACACCCTGTAGGAGGCACAGCACATAGGGTTGCATGTATGCTTCCTTCCAGGAGTGTCCTGTTGGCACTCCCCTGGCTGCTGGGTTAGCACCTTTCAGGGAACAGCTCCGCATGCCCCGCCTCCTGCTGGCTCAGCCCATAAATTCAGGTGCTGGAGCTTCTTGGGCACTCGCAGCCCTCAGCAGTGCACCTGCGGACTCGCGTGAGTACAAGTCCTGCTTGACTGTCTCTCCCTGTCCCTTCCCTGTACTGGCTCCTGCACCCTTCCTCTTTCTGCTGGGATTCAAGCCTCCTCGACTGGAAGCATCTGCATCCAGCCTTGCATCTCTTTGCGCTGCAAAACGTAAGCTTGGGCATGCAGAGAATACTTCAGCGTTGGCGCCCTCGGGACCTCCGGGGTCTGCTGGTTTGGGGGCTGTGCGAGATAGGACTGGAAAGAAAGGCAAGGCAGGGCATGTCTGCTGCATCCTAGGACCTCCTGCCCCAGGAGGACCTGGTGGAAGACTTGCAGACTACAGATGGCTTGTGCATGAGGTAGAAGACAAGACCGTGGGAGGGGAATCTGCCAGGGGTGCAGAGACAGCGAAAGCATACCAAGACCAGTGGGCCCAAGAGGGTGGAAGCTGGAGGCAGGCCTCCCACCCCCATTCTCACCCCGGCCTTGGGGCTCTCTGAACTTACCTGCTTCTGCTGCCGGGCCATTTCCCAAGGCGAGATGGGCTTCGGAGCGTGGTTTTGGGTTTAGGGCCAGTCGGAAGAAGTGGTTACTACTGAGGAAGAGAATCCAGAATAGATGGAATGTGGAGAGGGAGGAGGTGGTGATCCCCAGGGCGTAAGCAGGCCAGGAAGAGGGTGGGGAGCGGCTTCAGGAAGGCAGGTGCAGCGTGTGTGAGGAACTGGGCACAGAGGGTGACTGCGGTCAGCGAGCAAGTCTTGAGTGTTTTGAAAGAACTAGGATGCACGATTCAAGAGGATCACGATATAAATGTTAGTCATATCAATATTGACCATGTTAATTCGAGTGATTTTAACATTTGCAGACCAATGCGCCCCTTTGTGTGTACTTATGTATCTTGAGTCTCATATTGTACCCCAGAATGTAAACACTTAGGATTTCTAGATTGAAACTATTTCAATCTGAAAAAGAAAAAAATCAGCAGCCAATCCGCGGAAGGGGCACCAAAGACTGCTCCACTTGCCCGCTACAGACTGCGGGCGGGGGGAGCAGATTCCCTCAGAGGAGTTCCCAGGGGAGTTCCCAGGTGAGGCTGGGGATTTCAGATCAGGAGGAAGGATGTCATAGGCCTTGTGGTCTACAAAGCACCATTTGCAACAAAAACGTCCCTTACCAGCAAGAACCACAGTTTTTCACTCCCTGAAAAGCGGGCAGAACAGCTGCGCCCTCCGGTGGTTGGCAGGTGTAATCACGAGTGCCTTAGAGCGCAGGCTCCCAGTTCTGAAACCGGTGAGCTCCTTTCTGCTGAGTTCTAGGCATTGGACACTTTTGTCATAGGATTTGTCTCCTAGAAGATGAGACCCTAGGCAAGTTCACACTCCAGTAGCAGATCCATAGAGAGATATTTTAGTCTAGAGGCTGGGGCTTCCGTGTCCATTTCCATTTCTTCTTGTCTGAGAGGTTTGCTAAAGCTTCTGTAGAGTTCAATGAGGAAAACGCCTACTTTACCGGGAAATTAGAAGGAGAAATAGACACGTTACACCTGGAGAGCTTAGCACAGCGGTAGACACACGGTAAACACTTAAGGAACGTGCTTGGGGTGAGTGAGAGTGTGAGAAGCACTAGCCTCGGGGTGATGCCCTGTGAGTGTAAAGAGACAGGTCGTCTGATGCATTTGATTCTGTGTTTAGCGCATCCTAGGAGCCTCAAGATGGTTCGTGCTAAGAGATGGATTATGAAGAAGCAGTTCCATGGCTTCCCTAAGAATAGTGACTTTGAGTTGAAGACAGTTGACCTCCCACCCCTAAAAAATGGAGGTAAGTCCAGGTCCTGTGATGTCAGAACAGAAGAGGCTGTCTCAGGCAGCCTGTGCTGCATCACACACTGCCCCAGAGTTGGTTGGGATGTCATGTCATGTCTTGGTTCTTACCTCTGCAGGTTGAGGTAGGTTATGTTGGGAGACTTCTGTCTAGGTCTGGTCTGGGTCTACAGGTTAGTTTAGGATGGGATTCCCTTCTGTGTCTGGTGCTTGGCATCTTTTGTTAGGTACATAGGCCAGCTCCCCTGATGTGGACTTTCTAGCTGGCCAGCTGGAGTTCTGCTTTAGAGAGCTGTGAGTTTGCAAAGTCCAATATATAAGTACTTTGTCAAAGCTAGCTGTGTCACAGCAAGTCTTGTGACCAAGCCCAGATTCAAGAGGTGAGAAAAGGAACTCTTGATGGGAAGAGAGTCAAGAAGAGCTGACTGGGAGGTGCTGTGCAGATCTGGGAATGGGCTACAGAGACCTTCTTGGGTCCTCTAAGTGATGCCTTGATGTCGTGTTGGAAGATCCCTCTGCTTTCCTTAACAACAGAGACTCATGCGTGTGTGTCTCCTTCTCAGGGCTTTGAACAAACAATAGGGGGCATGTGCTCTCCGTACTGGAGAGCCTGGTGATGACAGTGACATAAGCACTGACCAGCAGGCATGGCAGAGCTCAGACAGTAAGCACTGTGTGTCATGGGTGTTTACATGTAGGCTCATTTTGAGCAAAGCAAGGTCATCCAAGAAGCATGGCAGTTATGAGTCTCATCAACCTGTGACAGCTGCAGCTCAGACTCTGAATTCCCAGACTGTGTGCCTGAGGGTCACTTCAACAAAATGTACATTTTAAATTTTCTTTCAACATTTAGTTTTATTTATTTGAAAAAGCATGACAGAGAAAGAAGGAGACAGAGTTCACTTTCCAAATGGCTGCCGTGGCTGCATTAGACAGGCAGAAATGTAGTGCCTGGGACTTGATTATGGCAGTCACAGGGGTAGCAGTGACCTAAGTAATTGACTCATCCTCTGCTACTTCTCAGATGTGTTAGCAGTTGGCCAGAGCAGCTGAGGTTCCAACAAGCACTCCAATATTAGATGCAGCTGCCATATTCTGCGATTTAACACCTCATGCAATATTGGTGACCCTATAAATTCTTAATACTGATCAAGGCTGGTGATGAAATGCTTGAAGAGAATTGTAGCTACTAGTTACAAAAGTGTCCTGGAACAAACTACTCAACCTAGGACTCAACAACGTGGAAGCAGTGATTGCAGAGAAAATCAAAGGAACAAGACAAGTAGACCCAGGCATTTGGCCTAGTGCTTGAGATGCCGCTTGGGAACTCTGGCATCCCATGTCAGAGAGCCTGGATTCAAGCCCTGGCTCTGTTCCAATCCAGGCTTCCTGTTAGCGCACCCCAGGGAGGGAGCTGATGATGGCTGGCCAGTTGGTTCCTTGTAACCTGTGTGATCCAAATAGTGTTCAACCAAAGCCAAATGTGGGCACTGGAGTAATGTGCCAGCAGGTGCAAACTTTCTCTCTAGCACTGAAATTACGAAAAATGTTAAATAATGCAAGCAAAGCGCATAGTGATGTTGAGTAAATTGCTTTATTTCTGATTATTATTAACTGCACTTGGCCAAATGCAGGAGCATTTGTTTCTTGTAGGGAAAGCATATAGCAGAGGGAAACCTGTAGCCTCAGATGATCTGTGTTTATTAGAAACCCTGCAAAGCCAAGTCCTGAGGTCCTAATTGCACATGGGTTGCTTTGTTTCACAGAGGTCCTGCTTGAAGCTTTGTTCCTCTCCGTGGATCCTTACATGAGGTATTGTTTTCCTCTTGAAAATTCTTACATTGAACCTTTAAAATGTCCAGCTAATTGCCAACATTCATCTTCCTGTTGCTCCTGGTGTTCTCTCAGGATGCACTTTATGGATGCTGATGCTTTTAGACAAAAATCTCCCCAAATGTTTTATTGTACAACCGTCTCTATTTATTACTTGGTGGAATTGCTTCCAAAAAAAAAATACAAGTAGAAAGAAGAAAATTATCACTTGCTCTTTTTACTACTGGCAAATAACGTGGTTAGAGAACTTTGCTGAGACTGACACGGTCCTTGGCTTACACTGACCTGATATGTCTTCATTTAGGTGGTCTGTAGAGGATTGATACCGTGTCCTGTGTTCACAATTAGGAGAGTCATATGGAGAGGAATGAAAACCCTCCACTGGGCACTGAGGTCTCAGTGTTAATTCTGTATCAATGAGTCAGTCATGTTTTTTTAATATATATATATTATTTTGCAGTTGATTGATAAAAATTTGAATCACAAGTGTAAGAGTTAACAGATTGGGTTTCCCTTTTATCTCATTGTGCTTTGTAGAAACAAGTTGTTAATTCTACCTGAGTTCAACTTTGAAAGTCATTGACAAACTGCTCCTCAGTTATTCACAGTAGGATGTGTCTCATGTTCTAGCACAGAGAAATACCACAGGGGTGGGGAACCATGGAAGTCTCTCCAGGGTAACAAAGCTGAACTACCTCTATGAGTTTTCTTCCTCCAGTGCACCTCTGCTGCCCTGTGGCACCAAGTTTCAATCCTGTACATAGTGCCCCACCAGTTTCCTTAGGCTTAAAATGCCAGAAAATTCCCCTTGCTAATCTCCAATATTAAGATTGGATTTCTTTTTCAGATTTAGTTCCAACAAACTGAAGGATGGTGATATAATGATGGGAGAGCAAGTGGCCAGGTAATTATTTCCATTTGTCCCAGGGATTGCAAAATACATCTCTGCTTCTCTTTCGACTGGGTCCCTTCTCTGTGCTTGCCCTGCAATTTCTTCAGGCCATGTGTATCACATACTCTTCTTGGAACATCTTGGGAACCTGAACCAATGTCTATATGGGATGCTGGTGCTGCAGGTGATAGTTTAATATACTGTGCCACCGTGCCTGCCTCCAAAATGTGATTTTTAAGATGTCAGAGATGAGCAATTTGTAGGGTAAGGAAGTATGAAGCAGGGAAGAAAATGTTAAAGATTCAGGAGAGAGGATGATGCAAGAATGGTGAGTGCCTTTTGAATAAGAGAAGAGGCTGGGGTCCAGGCATGGTGAGCCAGAGGAAGGAAGCCTCTTGCTTAGACACAGGAGACCTGGGGAGGGCCATGGGCTGGCTCAGCTGAAAAGGCACTTCTCTGGGGTCTCTATTGGACTGGTGAAGGATTAAGATGGAAAGATATGAGAGGATATTCATCATGAGAATATCATCAACCTGAGCACTTTTCCAGGCATTACTCACACAGCATGCTAATTCCCTGAGAAGTGGTGTCACCTATCTTCATGTGCTTTGTTTTTCAGAGTTGTGGAAAGTAAAAATCCTACATTTCCAGTGGGAACTGTTGTCCTGGTTCATGCTGGCTGGACGACACACTCCATTTCTGATGGACAAGACCTGGAGAAGGTGCTTGCAGAGTGGCCAGATTCCTTACCACTGTCTTTGGCTCTGGGGACAGTTGGCATGCCAGGGTGAGTTGCGAGGGGTATGTTTTATTTGTTCGAATGCTGGACACTCTTGGCTTTCCTAAATGATTTGTCCAGAACCTAGTCAAGAAACTGAGATGTGATATTATAGTTTTGGAGGCTCAATATGTAATATGGTTAAATTAGGAAAGATCGCCTTGAGTATACCTATGTGTAAGCCTGGATAAAGGTTCTGAGGTACATATTCTTAATATTGCTCAGTCTTTCAGAAAAAAAAATCTTGTCATTTGTCACATTGTGAGTGGATCCAGAAGACAAAAAGTCTTAAAGTCACCCTCAGTGCTGGGGTTTGGTATCATGGTTAAGACATCCTTAGGTTAGGATATTTGTCTCCAGTGCCAGCGTAGCTGGGATTCAGTCTCAGATCCAAATGCTGAGTCCAGTTTCATGTTAATGTGAATGTCAGGGGGCAGTAGTGATTTCTTAAGTAGATGCGTTCCTCAACTCATGTGACAGAAGTGTATTGAGTTCCCATCTTAGCCTGTCGCAGTGCTAGCCATTGCTTGCCATCTGAGTAAATCAGCACTCATCAGATGGAAACTCTCTCTGCCTACCACCTACCTGTCAGCTACTTTGATAGTTTAACATAAGCCAAAGTCACAGAGGTAGAGCAGAAGGTCGATCTATTTTCTTTCACTTCTGAAATTTACCATGGGCGTAATAAAGACCCATCCTTTTTCCAAACAACTGTAGGTTCCTTTTCCCAGTCCATATCACCTTTGTTTTTGTGTGGAAATATGGAAGGAGGAGGTGGACTAATAAATGGCCATATTCATTTTCTGAATTTTTTCTGTCTTTTATAAAGCCATGACCCTGGACATTCAAGGTCTGTATAAATGAATTAGAGAGGAAAAGAAGTGAACCTATTAATTTGTCCTTAATTTTATTCCCTTAGCATAACTGCCTACTTTGGTCTCTTTGACATCTGTGACTTGAAGGGTGGAGAAACGGTGTTGGTGAGCGCAGCAGCTGGAGCTGTGGGCATTATCGTGGGGCAGATTGCTAAGCTCAAGGTAAGTGTCTTGCTGAGGTAAGAAGCGTGTGCTCAGGTCTCACGGTGGGCCTTGGCAATGCAACAGTGAGCACAGCCAACCTTCTCAGCATCCAGGAGTTTATACCCCAGGGCATCTTGTCAGTAACTGAAGGTTGAGATATGTGGGAGATGGACAAACCGAAGTTACAAAGAAGTGAACACTGTTTCCTGATCGCCTTGCAGGTGTTGTCAGGAGGGCTTCCTATTATTATTGAGGCTTTCCACTGAGTTTTAATTTGTTGCATTGTAATTTTCATTTCTAATAATTCAACTGGGTCTTATTTTGGCATTGCTATTGCCTTTGTAACTTATTGCTTGGACTCCTGTTATGCTTCTCATTGTCTTTAAGAAGCTTTATAACAATTGTAAAAAAAATCTTTAGCAGTTCCTCCATGTCGTCTTCACTTAACTCTGTGGCTGAAATAGGATTTTGCTCCTTTGCAGGGGAGGTGTCCATAATCTAATTCATCGTGTGTTTCTTGTTTTGCCCCTTAGTTGTTGTAACTTTGATGATCAGATTCTTCTCCTTGGGGTTGATTTTTAAGCTCTGTTGTCTAAGGGTCTATCAGTTGATTTACTGCTCCCATTCAGTGCCCAGTTCTTTATCTGCTGTCATTTGTGCTACTCCCTGCAATGAGATTCAGTCCAAGGCTCCCATGCTATGCTTCCAGCTCACCATTCTCCACCCACTGTAATCCCATTCCGTGTGTGCAGTATGTTTTCCATGGAGGTGTGCAAGTGAGTTTGTTGTAAGCACTGATATACCTCTTAGGACAGAGGCATGGATGGAATTAACAGGTGATGAAGGAATCATCTGCATGCAGGAGGCAGTGAGGTCATAAAAGCAAATGAGATGATCCTTGGAGAACCTGTAGGGTGAGCAGGGCAAAGGATCATGGATGGAGCTCTTGCAAAGTCAGTTCTTCTTGAGCCTCAGAAGTATGAACCAAGCTGCACAACTGATTCTGTTTACACAGAGATGCATGTGTGAACATTGAGATCTTTTCCCCTGCTTTTCAGAAGGCCTGCCAATGTTTTTGTGATTAGGCAGCATCTAATTCAGTGCTTTGGATCAAATCAGAACATATGGGTCTAGTATAGTTGTAAGGGGAGCTGTCTACGGTATGGGACTCCCAGAGCTGAGGCAAAATAATAATCTTATCAACCTGTGCAACAAGAAATCATGTAAGTCTCATTGGAAGAAAAGAGGACTTCCAAAATAAAGCAGCAAAGAAATTAAATGAATAGCTTGATAAGGCAGCTGGTGAAATTGAACTGCAAATCAGATACAGAGAAGGAATCTGATGGATTGTCAGGAGATAATTTATATCCTGGTTCAGAGACCAATGTCCTCTCTATGATCTATGGACCTTAGGGTCAGCACGTAAAGCATGTTCTCAGGGCCCTGTGGCACTTCAGAGAAAGTGGAGTTGGTGCTCACCTGTGACTTACTGACACTTTCCATTTTCTCACTTAGGGCTGCAGAGTTGTGGGATCAGCAGGGTCTGATGAAAAGGTTGAGTACCTAAAGAAGATTGGATATGACTTTGCCTTTAACTACAAGACAGTGAAGTCATTGGAGGAAACTTTGAAGAAAGCTGCTCCTGACGGGTATGAAATTTATTTTGATAATGTAAGTATAAGCTGAACTTAATACCAGATTTATTAGTAAGTTATCGTCAATGAATATTTCTAAGTTACCATGTAGAATAAGTTGAGAAACTACAGGCACCACTTTTTACAGCTGCTTTAATGCAATACCAACACACCAAAAATTCACTCATTCAGCATATAGAATTCAATGGATTTGTGTTTATTCACAAATTGTGTGAGTACTACCACAGTTGTAGAATAATTAGCCACAGTTGTGGAATATCTTCATCCCACTCAAAAGAATGCTGTACTCACGAAGCATCACCGCTGTTCCCACCCCTACTGAAATGGTCTTTGGTGACAGGCTCCATCTCTTAAGAAGGTGCTTCTCCAGTTCAGCCCTTCTGTATGCTTTAGGAGTACTTCATTCCTCAATGTGCTACTACATGGACACCCCATGTTTGTACATCCACTCCTCAGCCGATGAGCCTTTGTGTTGCTCACATTTTTAAGCTAGTATTTGGATAATATTGTCGTGAATATTCACTTACTTACAAGTTTCTGTGTAGGCATTCTTTTATTTCTTTTGAATATCTGGATTATGGAATGGACAAATAAGCTTATGTTGATGCACGATGTTTTGAAATCTATCCACAGTTTTGCCACAACATGCATTTTGCATGAAGACCTTTGGTAGGCATGAATTTCACGACTTTTTCTCTCCAAAATAAACTCTCTCTCTCTCTCTCTGTTTAATTATTTCATCCTGTGGACCCTGTGAAAGCCCCTCCTGCGTTTCTAAGTAGAACTGATGGGTCAGGTGGTCATTTCAGTTTTGATATTTTGAGACATGGCCTAAGTGGGTTTCAAAGAGGCTGCACCATCTGACCTTGCTGCCGGCAGTCTATGAGATTCCAATTTCTTCAAATTCTCCCCAGCACTTGCTGTTATCCTCTGGACACAGCCATCCGCATATATTTGAAATGATATTTCAGTGTGGTTTTGTTTTGTTTCTCCCTGGGGCAAATGATATTGATGATCTTTCCACATGCTTATTTGACCATTTGTATATCTTCTTTGGAGAAATGTCTATCCAAATCCTTTGCCCATTTAGTCACTGGGTTGTCTGTGAGGGTGCATATGAATTCTCTATATATTCTCATTGCAAGTTCTATATTGGAGACAACTGCTGTTCATTATTCACAGTAGCCTTGTTCTATAAAGGCACCAGGAATGCTGAACCCTTGTCTCTAGGGGAGATATGTGCAGATATGTACATTTCTCAGAGTGATTATTAAAGACCTTAGAATTCTGAACACAACTCCTCTTAGTAGCTTCTGTTTTCTTTACAAAAGGGTAAAGGGGTTCAGGAGTGAATAAATGGCCTACCACTGCCTCAGTAGTAAGATTCCTATTTCCTTGCCTCTATTCAAAGGCTGGGATATTTGTGCTAAAAGGCATTGCCCACTGTTGTCTCCATTTCTACTCACCTGGCTTGATAGTTGAAACAAAGGCAGAACGCTGCCATTGTTCAACCTCAGGCGGGAGCATCTGTGGGGGTTTCTGCAGGACTGTGCATGTCTGCCAATGACCAGAGGGTATGGAGTAGCTCAATTAGCACATTTAGAATCCACCAACAATGAAGCTTATTTGATTTGCAAATATTTGCAGCTGTCATGTGATTTGTCTACATCCAAGAACTACAAATAGGTGTTCCAAGTGTGTGGTAGGAGCCCAGATATTTGGACCGTATTCTGCTACTTTTTTCAGGCCTTTATCAGGGAGTTGAATCAGAAGTGGAGTTGCTGCAATTCAAATCATTGCCCATGTGACATGCTGGTGTTGCTTTACCCACTATGCCACAATGCAAAAAATTGTTAAAGTTTTGTGAAGCCAAATTTGTCTTTGTGTGTGTGTCCCTTAAGCTTCTGGTGTTCCATGAAGGTTTTGAAAGATTTCTTCTGTGTTTTCCTATAATTATAAAGTTTCATCATTTCCATTCAGTTCTATAGTGGAATTTCAATTATATTTTGTGAAACAGAGAGCCGGTTACAGTCCTTTCCAATGAATATCCAATTATTCTTCACCATTTATAGGAAGAATTATTTTTTCACCTGTTGTATTTTTCTAGCATTGCATACAATTTCATTTCATCACAAATGACAGGGTTCATGTTATATTCCTTAATTTTACTAAATCGTATTTCTGTTTTCATACTGTCATGAGAATTTTCATTTTAGAAATTTAAGTACTTTCTGAGGTCAGAAAGTACAAGCCTTTTCACTTTGTTTGTTAAGTATGTCTCATAATTTTCCATATTTTTTAACTTACTAGAATAAACAAATGCAAATACAGAGAATGCAAAGTACAAAAAGTGAAATGCACAAATTACATAAGATTTGCTCTAAGAATCAGAAGCAAATGTCTGGTTTTTTCTTCAACTCTAATTTCTGAACTGTTATATTAATTCAGTCAACTACTCAACTACTCAAACCAGTATTGTAACATCGTCAGTTACTGATTCTCTTAAATGTACCAATTTCAAATTACATGTAGTGGCTTTGTACTTCTGTCAATTTAGGTAGGTGGAGAATTTAAAAACACTGCTATCAAACAGTTGAAGAAATTTGGAAGAGTTGCAATGTGTGGGGCCATCTCTGTCTACAACCTTACTGGACAGCTTCCCCCAGGTAATGAATGCATGCACGTGATGATGGATGCCTGAAGACTGGACAAGGAGATCATTCATAGAGATGGCCATCATAGGCCAGTGACCATCAAGATATTAGAACAATTTTCTGGGATTATTGGTGAAATAGCTATATCAGCTTACATTAGCTTTTGATACATGGATATAACAACATCCAAAAATACAGTAGAAATAGTTATTAAGTTTCAGGTTTTTTAATCTATCGTTTCTGAAAATTTTAAAGGACACTCAGGATTTGATTTTTTTTCTCTCTCTCTTTTTTTTTTTACTATATTTTGACCATCTTTATGTAGTTAATTACGGTAAAAAAGATTCAAGGGCTACAGGAAAGTGGGTAAGATTATTATTTTTCCATATTGTTTCCTTCATGTTTAAAAGGGAGCATTAAGGGAGGAGGTATGCTCTGAGGTAGGTTTTGATTTGTAAACAGAACATCATAATTTGGTTGGCAAAATATGCTAGAGATGCCACTGCAAGTGCAGGGATGGGTAGAGGTGCCTCGATGCAGGTGAAAGGCAGCATAGGCAGCCACGATCTTCAAACAGCCATGGGCAGTGCTTCCTGGACAGCAAGACCCTAGACCTCAGCAGGCTGACAGTTTCCACCACCAGGGGAAGGAGCATGCATTTCCCTGCATTCCCTCACTGTCTGTGCTTTGTGTCTTTTGGGTCCTTCCCGTACTCTTCATTCATTCATTTTTCACTCTCTAATACTGAAGCTTACCCTCTCCCTCTCAACACTCACACAGATCCAAAAGCTCTACCAACCAGGGAGTTACATTTACTACATCCCGATCTGTCCTATAGTGTACAACCCTCACATTCTATGGCTGCATTGGTGATTGGCTAAGAGAACTAGACTGTTTAAACCCTTTTAATAACAGATCCCAAATTAATCTCCTGAACTCCCCATCTAGAGGTCTTTTTAGCTACAGGGATCTGTGCTGTTCACAGAAAGTACATTTGCCTCTGGTCCAAATGAGAAAGAAAAACAAGAAGAAATTTTCCAGACTACTGAAGAGATCTGGGCAACCATAAATGAATTGATAAATCATTCTGTCATGGGCTTGTCTTTGAGAATGAGACCGAAGAACTCTATTGTAGGACCTAGACGGTCAGGAGTCAGGGGCTCCATCTGGGTCATCCACATAGTTGGCAGTGTTTCTGTACTTGGGTCATCTTCTGTTGCTTTCCAAGGGACACTAACAAGGAACTGGGAGGCAAGCAGAGCAGCTGTGACTTGAACCAGCATTCCAAATTAGTACTCCAGTGTCATTGGCTTAACCCCTTGCACCCGACACCAGGCCATCCAAAGTCTCTCTTTTTTTCTTTTTTAGTATTAAGTTTATTTACAGATTTTCATTTTTTCATTTAAAAAGCAGAAAGAGAGATAAAGTGCCTTACACCTGCAGGCTCACTCTCCCATATGCCTGCAATAGCTATAGTTGTGAATAGTCAGAGAGAAGGCAGGAGTCAGGGACTCAATCTGGGCATCTCAGGAGCATGACAGGGGCACAGTTACTGACGCTGACACCCTGCTGGCTCCTAGAGTGTGCATTAGCAGAAAGCTGTGTCGGAAGCAGCTCAGGGACTTCAGCCAAGTCTTCCATACAGGATGTCAGTTTCCCACATGGAATCTTAGCCCTGTGCCAGCTTCTCACCCCATAACAAGAACTTTTTGACCAGTTTAATGAAGCAGCCGCTTGGGGAGTGAATCATCGGATGGAAGATCTTCCTCTCTGTCTTCCTACTGTCTGTATATCTGACTTTGCAATAAAAATAAAACAGCTCTTTAAAAAAAACCCGGTGAAACAGCCCCAAGTTCTGGAGTTTAGAATATGAGCGCCTTTGGGTAGGATGTGTTGCCCACCACAGAGCATGTATTGATTAGAGGTGACCCAGGGACCAGAAAGTAGTGGAGGCAATGTAACACTCATGGAACATTGACAGAGACATGTCCCTCTTTGGTTGTCATGAAGCCACCTGCCTGGCCCCTGTCACCTTACATGTGCCCTTCTCTTTCAGGCCCATCCCCAGAGCATGTCATCTATGGGGAAATCCGCATGGAAGGGTTCACCTTCAAGCGCTGGCAAGGAGAAGTGAAGCAGAAGGCTCTGAAGGAGTTGCTGAAATGGGTGTTAGAGGTAAGGAACAGCGGAATCAGCACTCATTGAACACTAGACCAGGTCCCGTTTCTTCCTCTAGCTGGTCATTTCAGCAGTTCCTCACTTTCTGTAGTGTCGTCAGTTTCTCCCTGTCTTCAATACCCCTACCCTTTCCATCTCTTAAAGGGAAACACCTCCCTCCCTAGACTTTTTCTCTTGTAAAAGCAGAACCACTAATACGAATCCTTCCCTCCTATAATACAAAAACATGTTAAAAAATACTAAAAGCCCATTTGCTTGACGGAGAGACAAATCTTAGGCTGCTTTAGTGTTTACAAGTCCTGAGTAGGCTCTGTTTCTTCAGAGGCAGGTGGAAATACTGACTCAACATTGTCACACTATTGGACAATGAGAATACCCAAACATGTCTACCATCATCTGCTTCTATTATAAGATTGACCTAGAAACTGCTTAATCATTGTCTGTACATCTTCCTATTGTTAATTTAGTTTAAAAAACTCATCTTGAGTATACTTTGTAATCTAATTTACATACTGTGTCAGTGGATTTCAGCCTTACCTTGACTTCATCTTTACAATGCTTGCACTTGCCTGCGTGCTGAACCTGCTCCCCAGTAACCAGGTCTCCATCTCATATTTTCCAAGTACCTGTTGCTAGCATGAGAGGCATGTAGTATTTGAAAGATGAAATTAACATGTTACATTTGTTGTTTTTCTACAGGGTAAAATCCAGTATCGTGAATACGTCATTGAAGGATTTGATAACATGCCTGCTGCATTTATGGGAATGCTGAAAGGAGACAATGTGGGGAAAGCAATAGTGAAAATGTAAAAGAACATGACAAATGGAATCATTACATCATCTGGATTACTTAATTTTTTACCATCAATCAGTAAAAATGCAAACTGCCTTAGTTATTAAAAAATAACAATTGCAATGAGTTTGATATTTAAAAAATACATTTAAATGATGCAAGGGGAGGGTGGATAGTCTAGCAGTGACAATGCCTGTGCCCCAGTGCAGAGCGTTGAGGTTGGACACCTGGTTACAGCTCCTGGCTCCCCAGTCCTGCTAATGTGCAACCTGGGATCAGGCAGTTGATGGCTCAGGAAATTGAGATTCTGTCACCCAGCCAGCCTGGACCAGTGCAGGCATTGGCAAGTGAATCAGTGGACGCGATTTCTCTCTTTTTTTCTCTTTCTGTTTCTCAATAAATGAATAAATTTTCAACAACCAACCAAATGGATGTAATTATTGGCAGAGAATACAAATTTCCTAGTGAACAACAACATATGTTCCATTCACTGCCATATGCAGCTCCTTATGGGGTGGGGTTAAACATGATGGATTTAGAGTTGAAAAGTTTACTTGAATTTCTGCATTTTCATCTGTGAAGTGAGGCTAAGAGTTGCCTCCCTCCTTGCAGAAGTCTGGAATTTGAAGTGACAGGATTGATAGCCTTGGTACTTATGATTGTGCCTTAATTAAAATGTAATCGTTAAGTGCAGGTGTCTTGGGAGCAACCTGCCCCAGTCCCCTGTAGTTGAGTCTAATAATATAATAAAGTAGGAAGGAATGTAGCATACACAATAGCAACCACAAGGCAACACACAAGGATATACATGTACCTACAAGAAATATGCATGGTTTATAAGAATGCTCTAAATCATTACTGATGCATAAAAACAAGACTGATACATGTGATGGGATACCATGTTCTTGGAAGGGAAGGTTGGCCATCTGAACAACAGCAAATCTGTTGACCAACACTACATTATACAAAAGAGATTAAACAGTTATAATACACTGAAACAATGGGTGGGGTGAGAGTGAGTGTAAAACCTTTAGAAAAATATGAATGCCTTTTGAAATCTGAATCTTACAACTTATTTGCCCTTGATTCCAAATGCAAATTGAAAATAAAATTTCCTGCTTCCTTACATTCTCTTCTCTACCCAAACTATTCAATGCAGGGGAAGGTATGAGGTTAGTCGTTGAGGGAGGAACTTCAGTGGCCCAAACAGTTTCAGAGTCAACATGGAGGAACTGCTTGGCATGAGTCATCCCCTTGCAGTGTGTGAGCACATGTGTGCACATGTGTGTATGTACTCCAGAGCAGGAATACAGGCTGAAAGGACTATGTGTGTACTTGAGCCTGTACTTGAGAACTGTAGCCCAGGGCAAATGAAGACACCCTCTGGGTCATGGCATGATTCCATGCCATGCAGGTGACTCCAGCAACGTGTCTCAGTGCCCAAGAGGAGTGAAGTCATCAATTTTGATAGTGAAGTGAAGTCAGATGGGGTCAGGATGGCTGTGTGGTATGATGCATCCAAGTCCATGCATGCAGAAGGCATAGAAGAGGCACGCATGGCTGGGATAGTCTGACATGGAGGCCAAACTACAAGTGTAGCTGCTGGCTACAAGTTTGAGGTATTGGCAATCAGACAGAAAGGAGTATGGTCACTTAGGGAAGCAATGGTGTTGACCAGGTGCAGGATGTTAGAGCAAGAGTGGAGCAAAGGTGAAAGTCAAGGAGGTGATGATGGAAGGGGACTATCTATATAGAAGTTTTGATCAAACAAATAAATAGAAGACCATGGGAGGCCGTGGTTCATGGTTCTTACTGTCCAGAGAGAAGGGAGAATTGTGGTATTAGGCTGAAATTGAAGATGTTGGTATGAACTTTTGAGAACATTCTTGTAATTGTGAGAAATTTCACATTTTTTTGCAGCAAAATAATTTTTTCATTTCATTTTTCAATAAATATAAATGTGTAGATACTCCATGAACATATTCACTATGAACATACCTAAATGCATGTATGCACATATACATTGACTTTTAAGTGCCAACTGTAAAGGACCATTAGGAATGTTACTGGGCAATGTGCTAAAACAGGACTATAGTACTGCTTACACATCTCAGTGCATTTTCTAAAACTCGCTGAACTGTACATGTGGCATGACTTTATGATCCATAACTTATACCTCAATAAAGCTATGAACGTGAAGTGTGTGCTTCAGATTCCCAACTAGCATTAGGACAAAGCACTCTCTCTCGAACATGGCCTGATCTAACCATTAAACATAGTATAAGCACACTTTTCTCAAGAGAATAGCTTTACACATTTATTTAAATCTTATATAAACTTTATTTTTTCATCCCACAGGAGAAACAAATAAAAAGATAAATTCATCCTGTATGAATGATTCTTGTTAAGCAATATCCCTATAATAGCTAATATTCATGATTGGTTCATTTAGCAGCAACACTGCAGATCTGTTCATCTCACGGCAATATCTAAACTTAAAGTTGGGGTGGAAGGCAATGATTCTTGAGCACTGCAATAACTGCACCAATAGCTTTTTTGAAACTAGTGGGTATTTCTTTCGGTCTGGGGAGGTGGGGTGGGTGCTGTGGATAATCGTAGTACTAAGGATGCTTTCAGGGAGTTTGAGAACCGCCAAGAGGTTTAGAAATCACTTCTCTCTCCATTGGCCAGAAGCCACACGTGGCCCTTATCTATCTGCAGGGAGAATGGCAACGCAGTTTTCCCTCTATCATGGGGAGCACACAGGTGATTTTTGTCTTTCTGGCCACTAAGCTCGTTCTTGCTGCACAGATTGTACACTTGCCTCAAGGGAGACATTTCAAAGTCTGACCTGGTCAGCATTCCCAGTTCCAGGGCTAGAATATCTTTAGTTGGAGGCTTTGAGTTTCACCTGGTTTATGCATTTGAGATCTTCAAAGTCAATACCCATTCACATTTCTCATACTAGTGTAACCTGTCCTGAAAGACATATAGTTTTCCTCTGGAAAGATCTCCTAATATGCCTGGGGATGTAGGCTGAAGAGTGCTGTATGGTGGAGGTAGGAGCTGAAGTTCATGTCCGTGACACAGACTTGCGTTGACTCTCTTCCCATTTCAAACCTCATTTCTTCCCCTTTTCTGGCCCAAAAGGCCCAACTGAACAGCTTTTAAAGTTCTTTCCAACCCACATTGTTGTGAGGTGTGGATGAGTTGATCCCACCTGTGCAATAAGCTAGGAGGTTCAGACCACCCTTTGGCAGATAACCAAACACTTTGGCTCTTTTAGGCTCCAATTACTTCACTGCTTCCAGTGGTAGAACTTCATGCTTATGCATCTTAATTCTTTACTAATTCTATCAAGACCCCAATGGAACAGAATTGTGTGGGTTTTAAACTCAACTTTTCCACCTTTGGTCTAGTAGGAACGCCTACACAGTGGCTTTTGAATTATTTCTAACATGACTCCAACCTTCTTTGGGCACTTTCTTGCTTTCTGGCATAAGACACCGTAGGCTCCTCCTCTTGAACCTTCCCTACCAAGGCCTTGGACAAGCCATTTCTCCAAGGAGCTCTGGGTTCTTTTCCAGTACAGCTTGGTATATAAAACCTTTGTTCACGGAGTCCTGTGTGCTCATCGCTATTAGGGTATCAGTGCAAGGAAACAATTGGAGACCATGCGCACATATCAGATTCACCTAGGTATTTGACAGCATATTGTGATATGTGTACATGTGTCCTCAGAAAGATCCTCAGAAGTTTCCATCAGTATCTTCAAGTTGAGCTAACCACCACAAGCCTCTCTGCTTCCCTGAAAGCAAAGGATCTGTGGCTTCCATTATCTTTCATTTTTTTGGCTGATCCAATCCTTTACAAGTAGCTATTTTCATCATTACCACTTCTACTCTTTCACATGGAAATACTTTTGCTTCGCTCTTATTCTCACATCCTGCATGTGACCAACACAATTGCTTCCCCTTGTGAGCATTCTTTCTCTGTCAGTACCTGGTTCTCACCCTTTCCCCATGGACAGCAGCAGCTCCACTTGGGCTCTGGCCTCCATGCCATACTATCTCAGGCATGAGCACCTCTTCAATGTAGTTGTAGTCCAACTGCCTGTACTAGATAAATCCCTCCTCAATGCTTAGGATCACATATCCCATGGAGGACTATCCTTCCATGTTGACACTGTGCTTACTCTTACACCTTCAGCTGTGCTGCTCCCACACATATGCTGTCTGGGTTGCATACACTTGATTGATTACCTGCACCATACAGCCCTTCTTTCTGGCTTCCCTTGCTATCAGCATTGAGGACTTCACTGCCCTTAGGCTCTGACACACTCTTCTGAAGACTCCTACCATGAATCAGAAGGTGCATTCCAATACATGTCCCTCTCTTTCACTTTTTTCTCCTCTAGAGCACATGCACACATGCCACACACACACACACACACACACACACACACACACACACAGCATTGGGCTGAGTCCCATGCCCATGCATAACTTTCTTACACTTCTCCTATCAAGGCTCCCTCACCTTCTGTTCCCCGTCTAAAATTTTGTTTCTTTTTCCTTTAGATTTATACAAATGAGAAGATTTCATGATATCGTTTTTGAAGCATAGGGGCTTCTCCATTCCGCCTCCTAATTGTTTCTCTCCCTCCCCTTATTTTTTTCCCTCAGATTACTCCAAAGATATATTTTCCTTTCATTTAATCACAAGTTTAACACTCTAATAGATAAGGTTATCATGACATAGCAAGTAATGGGAAAAATGAAATTTTATTATCACTTAAGGGTGTGGATGCAAGCTGTAAACCACAATTAAATCCCAGGATGTTAACCTTACTTAAAGACATTACATTTTTTGTGCTGTGGCAGTTGTTACAGCTCAGAGAAAACACATGATCCCTTTTTGGGACTGGCTTATTTCACTAACCATAATGGTTTCCAGTTACATCTATTTAATTGCATAAGACAGTATTTCTTTTTTCTTATGGCTGAGTAGTATTTCATAGTATATATATCTCACAGTTTTTATCCACTCGCTAGCTGATAGTCATCTGGGTTGGCTTCATATCTTAGCTATTGGAAACTGAGATGCTATAAATGTGGGGATATAAGTATCCCTCTCAGAGCTGATTTCATTTTGTCTGTATAAATTCCCAGAGGTGGGATGGCTTTCAAACTGCTTTTGGGATTATGAGTAAATGCTTTGTAAGATTCAGATTTCAAAAAGTACCCACAGTTATACTGTTTTCTTAGCACTGCTAGTTCTTCCTTGAGGACATTGCTCCAGAATTTTATACACACACTCTTACCCCACTCATTATTTCAATGTAGTACAATTGTTTAACTTCTTTTCTGTAGTGCAGAGTTGATTGACAGATTCATCCTTGTGACAGTCAACCTTTAGTCCAAGAGCATGGTTTCCCACCACATGTATCAGTCTTGTTTTGTGTTCCTTAGTAATGATTTAGAGCATTCTTATAAACCATGCATATTTCTTGTAGGTATGTGTATGCACTTTTGAGTGTTGTGATTCTTGTGGCTACTGTGAAAGATACATTCCTTCCTTGTTCTGTTATGATATGAGATCCGCCTGCCAAGGATCAATGTGGTTGGTCCCAAGACACTTGCACACCAGTTATAAGTACATCTTCTGCCATAATCATAAACAGTAGGAGTAGTAATCTTGTGACTTCAGGCTCTGGATTTCTGCAGCGGGGGGTAGGCAACTCTTAGCCTCACTTCACAGATGAAAATGCAGAAATTCAAGTAAACTTTTCAACTCTAAATCCATCATGTTTAACCCCACCCCATAAGGAGCTGCATGTGATAGTGGGCTGATTGCATTCTCTGCCAATAATTACATCCATTTGGTTGGTTGTTGAAAATTTATTCATTTATTGAGAAACAGAAAGACAAAAAGAGAGAGAAATCACGTCCACTGATTCACTTGCCAATGCCTGCACTGGTCCAGGCTGGCTGGGTGACAGAATCTCAATTTCCTGAGCCATCAACTGCCTGATCCCAGGTTGCACATTAGCAGGACTGGGGAGCCAGGAGCTGTAACCAGGTGTCCAACCTCAACGCTCTGCACTGCAGCACAGGCATTGTCACTGCTAGACTATCCACCCTCCCCTTGCATCATTTAAATGTATTTTTTAAATATCAAACTCATTGCAATTGTTATTTTTTGGATAATTAAGGCAGTTTGCATTTTTACTGATTGATGGTAAAAAATTAAGTAATCCAGATGATGTAATGATTCCATTTGTCGTGTTCTTTTATATTTTCACTATTGCTTTCCCCACATTGTCTCCTTTCAGCATTCCCATAAATGCAGCAGGCATGTTATCAAATCCTTCAATGACGTATTCACGATACTGGATTTTACCCTGCATGAAAACAACAAATTTTAAGAGGTTAATTTTCCAAATACTACACTTCTATTACTCTAGCAATACATTACATGCACATTATTTATTTATTTATATGAAATAGAGACCTGGTTATTGAGGAGCAGGTTCAGCATACAGTATGCATAAGGGTAAGATCCACAGACTAAGCATAGGTAACAGATTACAAAGAACATTCAGGAAGACTATTCAGATCAAGGTTAACAACAGGAAAATGTCATTGATAATGATTATGCCATTTCTAAGTCAATCTTAAGTGGAAGCAGATGGAAGGAGACATGTTTGGGTGCTATACCATTATAATCATTTCCATTAATGTGGATTCAGGGACTGCTCAGGAAATATACATCCCATAGCAGCCTAAGAGTTTTTTTCAAAGATTTATTTATTTTTATTTGAAAGACAAGTTTACAGAAAAAGGACAAAGAGAGAATGTCTTTCATCTGCTGGTTCACTACCCAAATGGTTGCATGGGACAGAGTAGAGCTAATCCGAGGATCAGGAGTCAGGAGCTTCCTCTGAGTCTCCCACATCAGTGCAGGGAACCAAGCAAATGGGCCATCCTCCACTTCCTTGTCAGGTTATAAACAATGAGCTGGATTGGAACTGGAGTGATGGATACATAAACCAGTGCCCATATGAGATGCCAGCACCACAGGTGTTGCATCACCATGCTGGATAATCTAAGAATTTGTCCCTCCTTCAAGCCAAGAGCCTTTCAACACATTTTTATCATTTATTTAAGAATATAGGAGACAGGCACCGGTGGCAAATCTGAAAACTTAAGCTACATAACCATCCGGAAAGTGCATGATCCAGGAGTGGGAGTGGCCTAGGAAGGAAATAGTGGGCTCTTCCTTCTTGGGGTACCACTCCCACTGGAGAGCATGAAAACCAGGACTGGGGCAGGGGTGGCTGGATAGAATGGCACCTATCAGCATGTGTAGAGGCTGGATAGTGGAGATGGTTGTGTTGAACTAGACTTCAATGCCCATTGACATGCAGAAGAGCCAAGTGGGATGTGGAACAGTCTGGCAAGCATGGGAGCCAGGGCACAGGGCGCATCTGGTGGGGGTTATTGTGGGTCATTCCGAATAGCCTGCAGCTCCCACTGGTTTATGTGAGGGTTGAGTGTGCTGGGCAGTCAGGCTGGACTTCAACACCCATTGGTTCCAGTGGAAGACAGGGCTGGAAACAGAACCAACCCAGCAATTGCGACCACCAGCTTATCAGGACGATGGACTGTGCCAGGCCCTGTACTTGCTAGTACACACAAGAATCAAGAATCTGGTCTGGGATCATCTCAAAGTTTCTTTGGGGATCTCCCCAATTGAACTGCCAGATTCAGAACCCCAACCATAATGAGAAGTGCAGGTTCCATGGTCTGCCATGTAGTGAAATTGCCAGAGCCAAGCCTCCTCAGAGGCCCAGACGGAGCAGTGGACAGCATAATCAGTGAACAAACTGGGCAAACGGAGACTCCAAGGTGGACTATGTCAATCAGTGGATTCTGCAGCAACTTCATCATGCTTGGAATGGCAAGAATGACAGCCATTCGTAACTGTTGAACTATCAAAACCACTTGAGCAAGACCCTTGGAGCATGCCCCACATCAGGGACCTAGGGTGAGTGGGAGGCTGGGTGGGGCTTCTCCTTTTATCTCCCCATTTACCCCAGAAACAGAAAAAGAAGAGAATGTAAAAATAATAGTCTTACCTACTTTCCTGTAGCCTTTGAACCTTTGTGCCCTAATTAACAATGTAAAGATCGTCAAAAATAAAGAAAAAAAAGAATATGGAAGACAAGGGTTCATATTAGTGTGGGAGGTTTTTCATTTCTTCATCTACAATAAAGCACACAGTCTACTAAGTAAGGACTAATGACTAATTTACACTCTCATATTTAAGGGTTTAGGGTGTCAGAGTGTGGTGCAGTGGGTTAAGTCACCACCGGCAATACTAGGGTCCCATATCAGTGAGTTCTAACTGCTTGATTTCTAATCCAGCTCCCTGCTAATCTGCTAAGAAAAACAGTAGGATAAGGCCCAACTTGGGGACCCTGCAACCATGCAGAAGATCTGAATGGAGTTCCAGGCTGTTGGCTGCAACCAGACCTGGCCCTGGCCATTGTGACTGTCTCAGGAGTGAACCATAAGATAAGACATTCCTCTATCTATCCCTCTCCCTTTACAGCTCTGTCTTTCAAATAAAGAAATAAATAAATTTTAAATGGGTGGGGGCAATCTTTACACAGAGACCTGAATTACCGGATATGACTTTCTCTTTAATGTATTCCAGAAATGGCTAGGCACCATTTATGGAATTATGGATGATTAATGAATTATACATATTTACAGGGTAAGGTATAGTATTTCAACATATATATTAATAAACTGACCTACCAGGCAATTAGCATTTCTATTTCCTTGTTTGTTTGGAGCTTACCACCTCCTCTCTCCTGGTTCATCTGATTTATTTTAAGATTTCTTTATTTTTGAAAGCAGTGTAAAGAAAAAAAGAGAGACTAGAGGGAGAAAAAAATCTTACATCTGTTGGTTTATTCCTCAAATGGCTACAATGACTAGCACTAGGGCAAGTCAAAGCCGGGAACCTTGAACATCATCTGGGTCACACAGGTGGGTGGTAGGGTCCCAATTACTTGGAACATCCTCCACTACTTTCCCAGCTGCACTATTGGGAGCTAGAATGGAAGTAGACCAGCTGTGTCCTGAATGAGAATCCACATGGGATGCTGGTGGTAGTATAGCCCACTGCCTCTCTGCTCCAGCCCCTCTTGCAGCTGTATACAGCCTGTAATATATTACTGGGAAGCATAGTCTCCCCATGGTGTTGTGTAGCACTGGTTTCACTATCAATTGTGTAAACAAAGATTTGAATCCTGATTTCAAAACACAGCTGCTTTTCAAAAGCCAAAACTCTGCATAGAGCAGAATGAAATGTGACCCAGCCATCCCACTTTCCATTTCATGGGCAGAATCCTAACACCATCTCTCTGCAAATGAAACTGTATTTAGAGACATGGACTTCACAGAGGTGAGTAAATTAAAACAAGGCCATGTGGGTGGCTCCCAATCATCAACAAGGACACAGACAGAGAGATGGGCAGGATGAAAATACAGGGGGCCTCAGTCCCAACAAAGCTGCTCACATCCAAACCTTGTTCTAGAACTTTCAGCCTGCAGAGCTGCAAGGGCATAAGAGGAGGGGAGAGGAAAGGAGGGAGGGTGGGAAGAGGCGAGGAGAGGAGAAGAAGGAAGGGAAGAAGCAAGGAGGCAGTAAAGAAGGAAGGGAGGAAGCAAGGAAGAAAGGAAAAGAGAAATGATGAAAAGGAAAGAAAAAATTGAAGAAGGAAAGAAGGGCAAAAAGAAGAGAGGAAGAAGGGAGGGGAAAGGGCAAGTTACTCTAGCCCAGCCGGTAGAGCTGTTGTTTGAGATGCCCAATTCCCACATGGCAGAGCAAATTTGAGTGCCAGATATCCCACTTGTAATTCTGCTCCTTGATAATGCACCTGGAAGGTGGTGATCCAAGTACCTGAAGCCTTTCCACCCACATGGGAGACCCAGACAGAGTGTCTGGCTCCTAGGTTTGCTTTTTACCAGACCTAGCTGTTGCAGCCATCTGGAGACAACAGGGAGACAGAAAATATTGCTGTCGGCCTCCCTTTCAAATAGATGAAAGTAAATAAGCATAAAAAGAAAGAAATTGTAAGTAGATAAGAGTTCACTCTATTTTGTGATGGATAGGGAGCAATAAAATGATCTACTTTTGTAATGAAAAATGAAGTCTAGAGAGAATGCTGTTTTCCTTTATAATTTTGGAAAGATAAGAATATTTATGGACAAGGAGTAACTGATGACACTACAGAAAGTGAGGAACTGCTGAAATGACCAGCTAGAGGAAGAAACGGGACCTGGTCTAGTGTTCAATGAGTGCTGACTCCGCTGCCCCTTACCTCTAACACCCATTTCAGCAACTCCTTCAGAGCCTTCTGCTTCACTTCTCCTTGCCAGCGGGTGCAAAGAAACGCTTCGATGCGGATTTCTCCATAGATCATATGCTCTGGGGATGGGCCTGGAAAGAGAAGGGCACATGGGGGTGACAGGGGCCAGGAAAGTGACTATCGTGACAACCAAAGCAGAACAAGCTTCTGTCAGAGTTCTCTAAGTGCCACACTCCCAACTGCCTCCACTCCTTTCTGATCCCTGGGTCACCTCTAATCAATACATGCTCTGTGGTGGGCAGCAATATCCCACCCAAAGGCGCTCATATTCTAAACTCTAGAACTTGGGACTATTTCACCGTAATAATAATGTATTTGCAACTACATTATATATATTTATTTATATATCTACAGGGAGAGTGACAGAGACAGATCATCCATCTGCTCGCCCACTGCCCAGATCTCCACAACATCCCAGGCTGGGCCAGTCTGAAGCCAGGAGTCAGAAGCCCTAAGGGAGTATCTCTTCAGCTATGAAACGAGAGAGCTATATAAGGTCAGATCGGGATGTAGTAAATGTAGCTCTCTGGTTGGTAGAGCTTTTGGATCTGTGTGAGTGTTGAGAGGGAGAGGGTAAGCTTCAGTATTAGAGAGTGAAAAATGAATGAATGAAGAGTACGGGAAGGACCCAAAAGACACAAAGCACAGACAGTGAGGGAATGCAGGGAAATGCATGCTCCTTCCCCTGGTGGTGGAAACTGTCAGCCTGCTGAGGTCTAGGGTCTTGCTGTCCAGGAAGCACTGCCCATGGCTATTCGAAGAATGTGGTGGCCTATGCTGCCTTTCACCTGCATCGAGGCACCTCTACCCATCCCTGCACTTGCAGTGGCATCTCTAGCATCCTGAAGGACCTGGTATTTTAGCAACTGAACTAGGATGTTCTACTTACAAATCAAAATCCTGGATGTCTTTTTACAAATGCAGAATGTCTTTTTGTAAATGCAGAAAATTATAAATATCTAGAATTTAGAAACTATTCTTCCATATTTTTGCTATTTCTATCAATATCTAATGTAAGCTGATTTAATTATTTCATCAAGAATCTCAGAAAGCTGTTTTAATATCTTGATGGCCACTGGCTTATCCCATCTCTATAGATGTTCTCCTTACCCATTCTTCCAGCTTACCTGGGAGAAGCTGGCCGGTACTGTTATACATGGAGATGGCCCCACACATTGCAACTCTTCCAAATTTCTTCATCTGTTTGATAACAGTGTTTGTAAACTCTCCACCTACCTACAGAAAAGCAAACCTTGAGTGATATAAACACTAACACGTTTAGTAGAATCAGTTTGTCACAATATTACTTCACAATACTGATTTTAGCAGTAATAAAGTTGATTTATTGATGAAAATATTACAGCACCTAGTTAGAAAAACTGTTAGGAATGGATATTTCCACTTGACTCTAGGAATATATCTTACGGAATTTATAAATCTAATATATTTATGTCTCTGATTATCCTAACAATTTCATTGCCCCATACTCAAAAGTATGCAAAAACACTCTAAGACATATAAAGAAATCACACTTTTCAGTCTTAAGACATAATCTAAAACTATATTAATCAAGACAGTGTGAAAAGAGAAACATCAGTAAAATTAAGAGCCTAACAGTGGTGGTGCTCATATGATTTGTTATTCACACACACAGAAAACATTGAATTCTACACTTTCTTTTGTTATATTTTTGTTTTGATTTTTGTCTATGCTTACAGCTTGTTTATATAAGGTAAACAGATTTCCATACAGATTTAGCAGCACACTGAAAAGAACATTAACCTTCTCCTGCCCATTGCCCCCATCCTCCTTATGGTTTACAATTTTTACAATTTTTCTAATTTTACAGCTTATAACTTCATTTCACTTTGCAATCAGACTTAACACTCCAGTAAGTTAAGTTGTCAACACATAACAAGTAAAAAATTTTTACAAAAAACCTACGTTCCTTATCAGAATAGGCAAAGGCTGTAATGATAATCCAGTCCCATAGTGTAATTCTTGCTCATATATATTACATCTTTCTGTACTCTGTATATCAGTTATCACAGACCAGGGGAAAAATATGCCATTTGTCTTTGGGGATGAATTATTTCCCAACTACATCCATCCAGCTGCAAAAGAAAGATTTCATCCTTTTTTTGACTGAGTGATATTTCATAGTGTATATATCCCACCTTTATTCAATCATCAACTCATGGTTAATTCCATATTATATCTTAGTTACTGCAAATTGAGTTGCTATGAACATGGGAGTGTAGATCAGTCTCTCATGTCCATTCTTTTTTTTTTTTTTTTGTATAAATGCCTAGGGGTGGGATGGCTGAGTAGATAGTTTTTCAAATTTCTGATTGATTTCCATATTCTCTTCTACATTGGTTGCATTAGCTTACATTCCCACCAACAATGGATTGGCATACCTTTTCCCCCTGCCACATCTTGCCACCATTTACTGCTTTTTAATTTTTGTAGGACAGCAGTTCTAACTAGGGTGAGGGAAAACTTCACTGCTGCCTTTTGTTGAATTTTCCTGATGGCTAGGGAACCTATTTATTCGAATTTCTGCTGTCCATTTGAATTCCACCCCTTGAAAAATATCTGTTCATGTCCTTTGCCCATTTAAACTGTGTTCCATTTGAGAAGTCACAATGGCTTCCTTGTGTTTTACACTTTTTTTCAGGTCTATCTGGAAGCATTTGGTTTTCTCTTCCAATGGTGTTTATACTTGGACTAGGTCTCTGTGGCTTGGTGCAGTGACTGTTCCTTTTGTGGATATCTAGAGGTGTTGGCTGGTTGTGGGCACTGGTTGAGCACTCTGGTCAGTGCTCAAGTGTAGAGTGAGAGCTCAGGTGACACCCAAGTTGGGAGTGGCAGATCTTTTTAGAGACAGCATGGGGAAGGCAATGATCATGACTGTACAATCACCAATTTGCCTCCTCTCTTTCAAACTGATCAGTGACTAAGCTTAGCCCCTGGTGGCTGCAACATCCACTCATGCCCATACATGAACCATACATGAACCACAGAAAAGTTCTGTGCAGTTATGTGTGTCTAGAGATGCAGCTACATACCACACACTGTGTGTATTCATGGAATTCCTATAAATTTTGCACACAAGACCCCCACAGTCAGAAGCTGCTCAAGCTCTCCTCAGCCCCAACCATGGACAGCAAAGGCCTCCCCATCTCCACCTAGCTCTGAGTAATCTGCCCTAACAGCTAGCACTGTCAAGGCCTGCTTCGGGGCTTGTAGAGGGTGGGGTTACGTGTATGCTTCACAATCCCAGATGGGTGTGCCACCTCCTGCCAGGCCACCAGCTCCAGTTCAAACAAAACAGAGGAGCATGGAGTTATCCTTTCAACAGAACTACCTGATAGCGTGTACCTGTGCCACAGCAACTCAGCTGCACAATCTCTGTTTGTCTTACGCCATCAATCATTCCTGGCAGGACCAGGCTACCATCAAAATGGCGGCTTATCCCCTCTGGTCTGAATGCTAAGTGGAAAAATATGTTCCTTCTCCACAAAGATCCAGTAGCATGCTTCCTTCCCTCTGGCACCAGTCTGAATGTGGAGTCCGTGTGGACCGGGAAACTCTACCAGTGCCTGGCTGCCGAAGTTGACACCCACCTCCTTCTCTGGATCTTCGGTATTATTCAGGGTACAGCATGGAGTCTCAGGTAGAGGTCATGCTGAGCTGGGCAGGTCCCGGATGGTCGGCTTCCCCTGCATGACTGCCGGCAAGCCGTGCTTCCAAGTTCTGTCTTTTTGCTCCACGGAGCATTCACGCTTTCCTATCGCTTCTTTTCAGAAAACTTCTATCAACAGATACCAGAACCGCAGCCCTGCTTTCAATCTTTTCATGTCCCAAAGCAGCCTAACTTAGTGTGGCTATCTGCTACTAAGCCATAATGGAACTCTGGCAACCAAATTCCACACCTTAAATGAGTGAATTTTATGATGTGTTTTTATCTCAATAAAGCTGCTTCTTACAATAGATAGTTGTTTCTAATGTATTCCAAATGGAAAACTAGAAATATATCTGATTGCAATTTATCAATAAATCAGATGTCAAGTCTAATTTGTACTTACATTATCAAAATAGCAATCATAACCATCAGGAGCAGCTTTCTTCAAAGTTTCTTCCAAGGACGTCACTGTCTTGTAATTAAAGGCAAAATCAAATCCGATCTTCTTAAGGTACTCAACCTTTTCATCAGAGCCAGCTGATCCCACAACCCTGCAGCCCTAAGTGAGAAAATGGAAAGTGTCAGTAAGCCACAGGTGTGGATCAGCTTAACTTTCTTCATAGTGCACACAGGGACCCTAGGAACACACGTTTAGCTGCTGCCCATATGGAGCATAGAGGTGACCCTCTGATTCATAGTATTGCTGAAGTCCATTTCCTGGTGACCAGATTGTTCCTCTGTATTTGGTTTGCAGTCCAATTTCACCAGCCGTCTCATCAGCTTGGTCGTTTGATTTACTTGCTGTTTTATCTGGGGACTCCCCTTTCCTTACAATGAGGCTCACTCTATTTCTTGGTGTACAGGTTCTTGAGCTTATTATTTTGGCTTAACTTTAAGACAACCATACCATAGAAAGCTCGCTTGCAATTGTACCTCATGTTTTGCCTTGGTCCAAAGAACTGGATTCTTACAAAAGTACTGGCAGGGCTTCTGCAAAGCACTTTCAAGAAGGACCAGTGATCACATAGACACCCAGGAAGCAGCTCTGCATGAAGTTCTCTGCTACTCTGCTGTGAAGACCAGAATGTGAATCTGCATTTTCTGAGACTAAGACCTCAATGTTCACACATGCATCTCTGCGTAAACAGAATCAGTTGTGCAGCTTGGTTCACACTTCTGAGGCTCAAGAAGAACTGACTTTGCAAGAGCTCCATCCATGATCCTTTGCCCTGCCACCTTACAGGTTCTCCAAGGATCATCTCATTTGCTTTTATGACCTCACTGCCCCCTGCATGTAGACAATTCCTTCATCTGTTAATCCAGCCCATGCCCCTGTTCTGACAACCATATCAGTATTTCCAACAACCTATAACACATCTCGACTCAGACAGCCAATAACTACCTCATAATTGATGTATTTGTTTTCCTCTTTCACTTATTCATTATGTTTTTTATGATTTGTTTTATTTGACAGAAGCATTACAGAGTGAGGAGGAGGGACTCCGAGAGAGAGCGAAAGCAAGAGAGAGAGAGAAAAAGAGAGAGAGAGAATATCTTTCATCTGTTAGTTCACTCCTCAAATGGTTACAATGGCCAGAGCTGGGCCATACCCAAGCCAGGAACTGGGAGATTCGCCTAGTCTTTGTGGGTGCAGGAGCCCATGCACCTGGGCCATCTTCTTCAGGTATCCAAACACCTAATCTACTGCTAGGGAATAGATTAGAAATGAAGCAGCCAGGACTTGAACCTGTGCAAACACGGGATGTTGATGTTGCTGGCAGCAATGTTGCCTGCTATTACAAAAGCCCAGCCTCTTGTTCATTTTCTATTCTCTCCTATAGAAATGATTCCATTCAGGTATTCATATCTGAAGCATGTGACTCAAGGAAATGCTTTCCTTACCTTTGTTCTCTATGGCCAATCTAAAATATTTTATATTCTCCTACCAAATAAGCTTAAAATCTAGCTCTGACATCTCTTCTCTCCTGTCACTGCATTAGAATTTCCACTTCAAATTTAAAATTACAAAATTTTCCTCAAAATGGTTTTCACCTACTATCAAAATCACTTGAGCAAGAATCTCGGAGCAGGCCCCACATCCGGGACCTGGGGTGGGTGGGAAACTGTGTGGGGCTTCTCCCTTAATATCCCCCTATACCTCAGCTACATGAAGGAAACAATGCAGAAATAATAGTCTTACCCACTTTCCTATAGCCCTTGAACCGTTTTACCCTAATTAACTATGTAGATTGTAAAAAATATAATAAAAAATGAAAAAAATTTGTTATCACCTGAATTATTCTGAGTGTTCAATACTGTGCTCTCAACAATCAATGAATGGCCAAAGTCATTTTACACCAAAGTGAAAAGCATGCTAACCCTTGAGAAACTGAGTTCTGCATTCTATTTAAAATGTCAACAAACCAATTCCAAAGGCATAAATTCACACCAAATGTGAATCCAGTGTATTCTAAGAGCAGAAAAGGGTTTCATGTCACCAAATACATATAATTTATCAACTGTAAAGTTAATGTGACAGATGTTAAAATGACATTTGTAAAATTCAATATTCTTCTTCATTTACTTACTTAAGTTAATCATTTCTGCAACCCCATCTGCCTCCTATTTCTACTCCAATCTCCCCTTAGGGCTGAGACTTGGATACTGGCTGCACCTTGGTACTAAACTGTATTCAACCCCACTTATTCCCTAGAAACAAGATCTTGAATTCTGAATCAGGCAAGCTAGATCACCTTAAGACAATCCTCCATGAAAAATCCTGACAGTGGCTGAGCCAACTGATGTCCCTCACACCCACCATGAGAATGGATCCTGGAGCACAGAGCTGTCCAAATTAGAACCAATATTTCTGTGTCAGGTATAGTCAAGAGCCATGACCCCAGGCTCTGGGCCAGCTATCCCAATTCTCTAACACAACACCCTTTGTAACAGGGCACTGTGGAGAGTGAACTCTTGCTTGCCTGTCCCTCCCTCTAATGCTGCAGGCAGTCAGGAGAATAGAGCCTGTGAGGGAATAAGAGGCTGCTCAGTACACACTGAAAACAGTCAGTGCTTACAAGCTCACTCTTTCAGATGGAGGCCCCTCCTGACAGCACCTGCAAGGCTAGGAACAGTGTCTACTTCTTTGTAACTTCAGTTTGTCCATCTCCCACATATCTCAACCTTCAACTTCTGACAAGATGCCCTGGGTATAAACTCCTGGATGCTGAGAAGGTTGGCTGTGCTCACTGTTGCATTGTCAGGGCCCACCGTGAGACCTGAGCAAGACGCTTACCTTGAGCTTAGCGATCTGCCCCACAACGGCACCCACTGCTCCGGCCGCAGCGTTCACCAACACCGTTTCTCCACCTTTCACACCACAAATGTTTAGGAGACCAAAGTAGGCAGTAAGGCTAAAGGAATAAGATTCATAATATGTTAATAGTTTTATTTCTTTTCTCCTGTAACTCATTTATATTTACTTTGAAAGCCCAGTTCCACAGGTTGGTAAAAGATAAAAGAATATATAAAGTTAATATTATCAGTTATTGATCTATTTCCACACAAAAATGAAGGCGATGTGAACTGGGGACCCGGTGGGGGGGAGGGGGTTGAAATTGGGACAGGTGTTTGGAAAGTAGCTGTGTCTTAAGTATGCCCAGGCAAAATCTCAGGAGTGAACAAAATAGATCCACCTTCAACTTTGGGTATCCAAGAATAAAGAGATTGGAGTTCATTCCCATATGAGTCCTTGGGGGTGAGCATCATCATGGAGAAAGGCTCCTTGTCTTCAAGGTGCCAAAGGTACAGAGCAGACACAGGGCTGTGGAATGTCTGGGATAAGGACCACTGGGATCATCTTAAGCTTTTGTGGCCCCAAGGCAAAAAAGAAGAATTTTTGGAATTTCCTTGTATCATCCCCAGTTAGAATGCAGGGAAAGCACTACTGGGTACAAACACTCAACACCCATCAGCACTGCTGGGAGAAAACACCCCCCACAGCCCAGTGCACTACCAGTTTGGAAGAGGCCACAGCTGAAGATTCAATGGAAAAAGTTACTCTTTATGCAGAAGGCCAGCATGATGCAAACAAAAATCACTATCAAAAAGTTGTCAGGTTGGGCATTTGGTTCAGTGGTTAAGTCACTATGTGGCATGTTGTCACCCCACTTTCCAGTGCTGGGTTGGGGTCAGAGCTGAGTCTCCAATTTCAGCTTCCTGCTAATGTATTATCTAGGAGGCATGTAGTTGGGTTTCTTCCACCCACGTGGGAGAGACCCAGACTGAGTTTCCTGTTCTCAGGATTTTGAGGAGGAAACCAATGAATGAAAGATCTTTCTGTTTATCTCTAAAATTAGTTAATTTGGTTTTTCTTCATTTTTCAAAGTAATAGGGTAGAGAAAAAGACGCAGAGATAGAAAACAGGAGGGCACTTTCACCTGTTGATTTACTACCTAAATGCCAGCATTGGCTGGAGCAGAGAAAGGCTGAAGCTGCGAACTGGGAACTCAATCCAGGTCAACCACATGAGGGACAGGAACCCAGCTACTTGAGCAATCACCACTGCCTCTACTTTCTGACTTAACAGGAAGCTGGCTTCAGGAGCCAAAGGTGGTACTGAATCACAGGGAAGCTGGTGTTGGACACAGGCATTTAAATAGCACATGTCTTAACCAGTAGGCTAACATCAGTCCTGAATTTGATTTTTAAGATCTATACATATAAGTGAGAAGATGTGCTGTTTTTCTTTCTATGCTTGGCTTATTTTGCATTCCAGATCCATCTACATTGTCACAAATGACAAGATTTCTTTTTCTGAAAGGCTGACTAATATTAGGCATACCACTGCTCCTTCACCCATTCTTACACTGAGGAATACTTAGGTTGAGCTTCCCTTCTTTGTCCTACCATCTTGTATAATCAGGCTCCAAACCTATAATACCACATCTTGTCCTACTGACCAAGTTCTGGATAAATCAATCAGAAAAGCCAAGAGAATCTAGCATTCAAAAGAATAAAATATGCCCCCATTACTCACCCTGGCATGCCAACTGTCCCCAGAGCCAAAGACAGTGATAAGGAATCTGGCCACTCCGCAAGCACCTTTTGCAAAGCTTGTCCATCAGAAATGGAGTGTGTTGCCCAGCCGGCATGAACCAGGACAATGGTTCCTACTGGAAAAGTTGGGTTTTTGCTTTCCACAACTCTGAAAGACAAAGCACATGAAGACAAGTGACATTATTTCCTTTTAGAGAGCATGCTGTGTGATTAATATTTGCAAAAGGATGTTGAGATTGATATCCCATGATGAATATCCTATCATATCTCTCCATTAAATCCTTAACCAGTGCCATAGAGACCACCATAGAAGTGTCTTTTCAGCTGAGCCAGCCCATGTCACTGTCTGGATCACAGATCAGGCCACCATTTTGAAAGGGGCCTGATCCTGCCTGTAACAACTGCTTATATGAGATAAGTGAAAATCTTGTGGTTGCAGGAAGAGGTGGTGAGCACCCCAGCTCTCTGTAGGCACATGCAACTAGATAGTTTTATTGAAATTATAAGCCCATGCTTGCTAATGACTTTAGGTCAGGGCTCATGACCTGGCAGAGCGGGGAACATGCCTCCTGGACTACAAGGCGTGCACATAACACGACTCCTCTACAGGCCCTGAGGGAAGCATATCATCATAAGATGCAAAAGAGGAGAATTCAGAGGCATCTAGGCTAGGAATGTCATTGCTCATAGTCAGGATAACTCACAGGGCTGTGTGTAGCTTCAGCACTCTGTGACTGTGGGAGTGACGTACAAACACTGAGGGAATTCTGTGACTGCAAGGTAGTATAGTGTAGTGTGAAAAAGCACAGGTCTTTTGTGATGCATTTGCTGCCATGAGTGGAGGTTGTAGCTACCACAAACTGATCTCAGGCATTGACAAGCTTGAGAGAGGATGTGAGGCTATGTCTGCACCAAGAGTCTCTCTTGGTCATTGTCTCTCCCACTCCAACTTGGGTGTCACCCTGGGATCTCAACCCCTACTTGAGCACCAACCAGGATATGCACACACCTCCAGACATCCATAGAAACAACAGTCACACCACCAAGCCACAGACACATACTTTAAAGATAAAAGCTACCAGAGGAGAAAAACAACAAGAGCTTCCAGCCTAAAATAAACATATGAGTGAAAGAAACAAAAACAAGGAGTACATTATGACTTCCCAAAGGATCACAGTTCCTCAATATTAGAAAGTGAAGATGAAGAGGTTGATGAAATGCGTGAAAATGAATGGGAAACAATGATGACAGGATTACTCACAAGCACACAAAAACACACGGACAAAATAAAGAAAGCCACACGTGATATGAACGAAAACTTTTGCAGAGATTGAGATTGTGAAGAGAAATCTAACAGAAACATTAGAAATGAAGATTCAATTTGTCAAATAGAAAATACAATGGAAAGCCTCAACAACATGCTTGGGAAATGAAAGAATATTCAAGATAGAAGACAAAACCTTGGAAACATCTCAGTCCAACAAAGATCAAAATGAAAAGATTAAAAAAAATTACAATAGGGTTCAAGGCATATGGATACACCATGAAGCAATTAAGCATATGTAGCCTAGGAATTTCTGAAGGTACAGAAATAGAGAATGGGTTAGATGGCCTGTGCAGCGAAAAAATAAAGAAGTATGTGCACTAAACAATTTTTGAGGGAAAAATGGTCATATTTAAACTTCAAACAATGGGAAAGCTTACAGTTCATAACACAAAATTTTTATTTTAGGTAAAATTATACAATAATCATGAACATCATGAATGCAGTATCGTTTTTTATAATCAAAAGTAAGGATGACAAAGCGAGGTTGAAATGATGACATTTTCATATCCTTCACAGACTCCCAATTACTCAGGAAGGGGACAGGATTTCCCAAGAAGCTTCGAGCATCAGTGAGTGAGGCATACAATATGAAGAATTACAGAAGAAAGGACAAAGGGCCAGGGGAGAAGAGGAGACACATTGTCCAAGCACTGGGACAAATGGGAACAATCACCTGGCCACTTGCTCTCCCATCATTGTGTCACCTTCTTTCAATCTTTTGGATGCCAATCTGAAAAAAAAAAAACAGTCCATTCTTAACACTGGAGATTAGCTGGGGGAACATCTGGCGTGTCAAATCAAAGGAAAAACCATCAGGGCACTATGGCCAGGATTGGAACTCAGACACACTAGGGCAGTAGAGGTACCGCCCACTTATTTCTCAAAATCATGGCCCCATAAAAGGGAATGCCAGTTAATACTTTACAGTTGTGATTCAAATCCTTATCAATTAGCTATGAAAACCATAAAAATTCTTACTGATCCATTGACTGAGAAATACACTGAGACCCCGGCAGCCTATGAAAGCTTTTCATTCCTGTCCATTTCTGACCCCTAATTGTGTACTGAGGACACAAGTTTTGAGTCCACTACAGACCACCGAAATGAAGACACAGCAGGCCAGTGGAAGCCAAGGAGAGCTAGTGTCAACCTCAGTAAATTCCTTTACCCAGGTTATTTGCCAGGAATGAAAGAACAATTGGTATTAGGCTTCTTTCTACTTATAGTTTCTTGTTTGGTTGGTTGGTTAGTTGATTGGTTGGGGTTTTGTTTGTTTTCTGAAAGCAAGTCCAGTAAGCAACTGAGATGGTTGTAAAATAAAAGGCTAAGGGGAAAAACTTTTGTCTATAAAGTATCAACATTCATGAAGTACATCTTGAGAGAACACCATGAGCATCAGAGGAAAATGAGTGTTGGCAAGCACTTGGATATTTTAAACGTGAATGTCTTCCACAAAGGGTTCAATGTAAGAATTTTCAAGAGGAAAACAATACCTCATGTAAGGATCCACGGAGAGGAACAAAGCTTCAAGCAGGACCTCTGCGAAACAAAGCATCCCATGAGCAATTAGAACCTCAGGACTTGGCTTTGCAGGGTTTCTAATAAACACAGATCATCTGAGGCTACAGGTTTCCCTCCAGTACCTCTGCTATATGCTTCCTGCAGATGCTCCTGCATTTGGCCAAGTGCAGTTAATAATAATAACAAATAATATGTTTTATTCAGCATCACTCTGTGCTTTACATGGATTATTTTAAATTTTACTTATTTGAAAGAGCAAGAGACACACACACAGAGAATGTTTCAACCTTCGGGCTCACTACTCGAATGCTCAAATTTTGCTGAAGTTTGGAACTCTATTTGGCTTTCCCACATGGGCGACAAGGCATCCTGCTACTTGGGCCAACATCAGCTGCCTCCCAGGGTGTCATTAGCAGGGAGTGGAATTGAATCCAGACTTTCTGATCCTGGATAGGAGAATCTCAAGTGGCATCTTAAGCACCACACCAAACACCTGCACCTACTAGTATTATTTTATGTGATGTTCTCAACAATCTTCTACTATCACCATGTTGAAGTCTAGGTTAAGTAGTTGTTTAAGCCCATGTGTAACCATTATGGCACACAGCTCTCAGAGTATTTTATTACCAGTCTCAATAGTGCTAAGGAATTGTGGATGGGACAGCATTATTGTATGATTTATTAAGCCACTGACTGCAACACCTGCATCCAATATTATAGTACCAGTTGGAGTCCCAGCTGCTCCCGTTCCATAACACACCTGGGGATGCAGCAGGAAAGCAGTGGAACGCAGTCCACTGAATTGGGCTCCTAGATAGAGTTCCAAGCTCTAGGTTTCAGGTTGGTCCAGTTCCAGTAACTGAAGCCATTTGGAGAGTGAACCAGCAGATGAAAAAAGATATCCTTCACTCTCTCTCAACCTCTCCTTCTCTTTTTTATGCTGCCTTTCAAGTAAATAAAATAACTACTTGTATTTTGTTGGCTTGGCCCTCATGCACACAGTCTGGGATTTTGAGCTCAAGATGAAGCCACAGAGTTTAGACGAGACTCATAACTGCCATGCTTCTTGGTTGACCTCACTTTGCTTAAAATGTGCCTACTTGTAAACACCCATCACACACACCACTCACTGTCTGAGCTCTGCCATGCCTGCTGTCAGTGCTTATGTCACTATTGGCATCAGGCTCACCAGGACAGAGAGCACATCCTCATCAAAGCCCTGAGAAGCAGATACACATGCCTGAGTCTCTGTTGTCAAGGAAAGCAGAGAGAGCTTCCAACACGACATCAAGGCATCACTCAGAGTGACCACCAGGCCTGCTGACATTTGTCCACACCTTCAAGAATTGCCCAGCCATTTCCTAACTGGTTAAAGACCACCAATGACCCCTCCGTTAAAGAAATAATTATTTGTAATAAAGAATAAAGTAACCACCATGGAACGAGTAGAGCCACCAGGACTGTTATGTTCACCAGGCAGAATTCCCTCTCCAGGCGACAGGTGACCTCTCTCCCCTCACGGGGCTGTCTGTAGTGGAGGAATGGGGCTTTATTTGGACCCTGTACTCTCAATTGTCTTATGTTCTTTGTTTCCTCATTGGGGGTCTTCAGAATCAAGATGACCCAAACATGCAAACTTGTATGACAACCAACTTCTGTCACAGCAACCTGGATTACCCAAACCATCACTCTGTGGATCCCAACACCTCCAGGGGCCCCTTTGCCCAAACTACACCCCATTTCAGCAGGAAGAAGCCGGAAGACCTCCTCATCCTGTACCCCTACAGAAGTAGGATATGGGATTCCAAGAGGGGGATCTGAGACCAGCAGGAGTTCTAGTTCTCACCACATATATCTGGATTTGGACACAGGACTTGATTTGACCAATGGAATATTAATAAGAATGACAGACGTTGAGGTTGCAAAGTGCTTATGTATTGGACTTTGGTAACTCCCGAGGGTCTAGAGCCATGAGACCACCCCAAGAACAGAGCTCCAGCTAGCCAGCTAGAAAGTCCTCAGCAGGGGAGCTGACCTATGCATCCTAGCAATCCTAAATTAACCAGTTAGCTCAACCCAGACCTAGAGAAAAGCCACTCAACGTTACCCACCCAAACCTGCAAAGGCAGGAATGAAGACATAATCGCTGCTGATCTCACAAGCAACTCTGGGGCAGTGTGCGATGCAGCACAGGTCCCTGAGACAGCCTCTTCTGCTCTGACACCCCAGGACCTGGACTTACCTCCATTGTTTAGGGGTGGCAGGTCAACTGTCTTCAACTCAAAGTCACTATTCTTAGGGAAGCCATGGAACTGTGTCTTCAGGGTCCATCTCTTAGCACGAACCATCTTGAGGCTCCTAGGATGCCCTAAACACAGAATCAACTGCATGAGATATCAAGTCTAAAGGTTCACAGGGCATCACCCCGAGGCTAGTGCATCTCACACTCTCACCCCAAGCACATTCCTTTAGCATTTACTGTGTGTCTACCGCTGTGCTAAGCTCTCCAAATATAACATGTCATTTGGTCCTCCTACCTTCCCAGTAAACTAGGCGTTCTTCTCGTTGAGGATATACAGATCAGAATACTGAAGCTCAAGGAAATATTCAAGGCAAAAAAAAAAAAAAAAATGGAAATTGACACGGAAGTCCCAGCCTCTAGGCTAAAATATCTCTCTACTGACCTGCTACCGGGGGTGCAAACACCACCAATGTCTCATCTCTCACGAGACATAGCCTAAAATAAAAGCATCCAATGCCAAGAACCCACAGGAAGCGCACACACCGCTTTCAGACCTAGGAGGCCCCGCACTCTAAACAACTCGCGGGAACACATGAAGACCACCGGGGGGCGCCGCTGCTCCGTCCGCTTTCCAGGCGCGAACTGGCCGGTAATTAAAAATTTGCAGGACTCCACTTGGCTGAAACTCCTCCTCCGCCTCACCCGGGAGCCGCCCCTTCCACGGAGGAAATCCGCCCTGACAGCCCCACTGCAGGAAGAGAGGACCTTCCCTGAGGCGAGCCTTTCCAAATTAATATTGTTTTTTTTAATTATTTTTTTTAAAGATTTATTTTTTTATTATTTTTTCATTGGAAAGGCGGATATACAGAGAGGAGAGACAGAGAGGAAGATCTTCCGTCCGATGATTCACTCCCCAAGTGAGCGCAACGGGCCGATACTATGCCGATCCGAAGCCAGGAGCCTCTTCCGGGTCTCCCACGCGGGTGCAGGTTCCCAAAGCTTTAGGCTGTCCTCGACTGCTTTCCCAGGCCACAGGCAGGGAGCTGGAAGGGAAGCGGGGCTGCCGGGATTAGAACCGGCGCCCATATGGGATCCCAGGCGTGCAAGGCGAGGACCTTTAACCACTTGCGCCACCGCGCCGGGCCCAAATTAATATTGTTTTAATCGAAAGTCATAACTGTTTATATTTAAGGGGTGCATTGTGAGATTTGAAATACATACGCACACACTCACACACATGATTAAATCAAGTGATTTAACATGGCCAGCACCTACACCCTTATCACTTAAATGCGAGGCTGTTGAAATAACCTCCTACGAGACAACGAAACAGTCAAGACCTGCTGGCTGCCTGCACCCACCCCTCAGTACTCTGCATTGCCAGGCCTGCCGCACCTGCCTTCCTGAACCAGACGCCCTCCAGGCAAGTCCTCATTCCTTCCCCGGCCCCGTTGGTAACTACGGTCTCCACTCCTAGGAAGAGAGCTCTTCACCTGTTCTGGATCCCCTTCTCCAATGGAAACCGCTTTTCCGACTCGCCCCCAACTCCCACGCTCCCTCCTGTACTCTCGCACCGCTCTGGGACCCGGGGTGGGGATCCTGGTGCCTCAGCTCACGCCCTCGCCGCGTCCATTTCATGATCCCAGCGCCCCTGGCAGATTCCCCTCCCGGGCCTGTCTTCCACCTCCTGAGTAAGGGATCTGCAACCTGCTAGTTCTTCCGCCTGCTCCTGCCGGGTGCAGGCGGCCCTAGGGTGCAGCAGACGCGCCGGGCCTCCCCCAAGGACGCGCAGATCCCGGGAGGCCTCCGAGAGTCCTCCGGGTGCTCACGCTGAAGTTCGGCTGCACGAGGAGAGGGAAGGCCGGGACGCAAACGCTGCCTACCCGGGGAGATAAGAAGAGTAGGGGAGCCGGTGCAGGGAGGGGCGAGACGGTCGAGCAGAACGTGTACTCACGCGAGTCCGCAGGTGCACTGCTGAGAGGGGGCGGCCGCTGGAGCCCCAGCACCGGAATTTATGGCCTGGGATGGCAGGGGGCGGGGTTTGCCGAGCTGTTCACCAGAAAGTGCTAGCCCATCCCCCAGGGGAGCCCCAGCCGGACCATCTGGCAAGGAGGGGTGTGTGTGTCTCTGTGCTCGGTTCCTCCAACACGGTGTAGGGGCAAAAATTCCATGGGCCAAAAGCCCCTATCGAAGCCCTGCCCAGCTGCGGCTGTGCCCTAACCTGCAGGCAGTGCCTGTCCTTGCAAGAAAACCAACCCCAGTCACCAGGGCGCAGGCAGACCCGGAGTTACAGTGAAAGAGAGAGGGAGAGACAACGAGATGGAGAAGAGAGAGATCTTTCCGTTGCTGGTCCAAGCCCCCCCAAAAGCAGCAGGGCGGGGCTTGGCTGGTCTGGAGCCAGGAGCTTCTTGTTTTCCCATGTGGCTGCAGGGATAGATATAAACATAATCACACGGATTGGGGCTCACTCGCATGCCCTTGCTTATCCCCAATTTCCTCCTTAGAGGCCCCGTCTTCTGGGGAACCTGGGGTGAGGCTTTAACATGTGGAAGAGGCGGTGCACAGTCCTGTCTATCACAAATTGTGTAAGATGTGATGGACACGCACTTTGATAAATACACACGACAACGCAGCAACTGGGAGCACTGAGTTTGATGAACATAAGACAACTGCGTGGATCCTGCAAAGACAAGCCTTCAGTGTGCAGGTCAAGAGAACAAGACGTGAAACCCAAATGCTGCTCCCGAAAGTTAAAGCGTGCTGGAGCTGGAGGTTTGTCCCACAGGTGCAGGCGCCACTCTGGAAGCCCGCTTCTCAGAGGGCATGGGCAGCCGTTCTCACTCCTTGGCCGACTCCAATTTCCTACATGGGCCACCCTGGCTGGCAACAGGCCACAGCTCAAGTACTTCAGTCCTTGTCCACTCCTTGGGACACGTGAATTTAGCTCTGGCTTGGGACATCAGCCTGCCAGCCCTGGCCCTGCAGGCATTTACGGAGTGAATATGCAAGATCTCACCTTCTCTCTGTACCGCTCTCTCCCACCTCCACATTTTTTAAAAGATTTTTTTTTTAATTTGCAAGGCAGATATTACAGACACACATACAGAGAGAGAGAGGTCTTCCATCTGCTGTCATTCCCAGAATGGCCCCCACAGTTAGAGCTGAGCCTATCCAAAGCCAGGAGCCATGAGCTTCTTTCCGGGTCTCCCACACGAGTGTGCAAGAACCCAAAGACTTAAGCTCTTCTCAGTTACTTTCCCAGTTCATATGTAGGGAGCTAAGTTGGGACGTGAACTGGCACCCAATGGGACGCTAGCACTGCAGGCACATGATTAGCTTGAAACACCACTACCCTGCCACCCCTTTTAAAAGCAATAAATGTTTATTTTTAGATATTTAAAACTGCACATCATTCATCTTCCCAAAAAGCATGTGCCCACAGTGCACATCATGTAAAATATGTTTGTCAAAACTGCAAAATAGGGGCCCGGTGTGGGAGCCTAGTGGCTAAAGTCCTCACCTTGAACACGCCGGGATCCCATGTGGGCGCTGGCTCTAATCCCAGCAGCTCCACTTCCCATCCAGCTCCCTGCTTGTGGCCTGGGAAAGCAGTCGAGGACGGCCCAAAGCCTTGGGACCCTGCACCTGCATGGGAGACCTGGAGAAGGTTCCTAGCTCCTGGCTTCGGTTTGGCGCAGCACTGGCCAATGCGCTCACTTGGGGAGTGAATCATCGGATGGAAGATCTTCCTCTCTGTCTCCTCCTCTCTGTATATCTGACTTTGTCATAAAAATAAAATCTTTTTCAAAAACCGCAAAACACATTAAATATATCACGATAGTTGCCTAGAATAAGAGGAAGAGAAAATTTGGGGCAAGTTTTTGGAAGCACATAAACTGAGGACAGAGAATTTGGCAGATGAGTGGTGATAATAAACTCAGACGGGCTTAGTGTTCAGCTCCTGAGGTCCAAAAATCCAACACCAACAGTGGAACAAGCTATGAGAGCTCCTCCCCTTTCTTGGCAGCGTAGACTCGCCAGAGTCCGGAGTCCAGCTCTGTGACACAGCCCGACTACCTCTCCCTTTTTACTTATTTGGCCCATGTGGTAACACCCAATTGCAACATGCCCTTTTCTGTTAGGGGCAGAGAGAGCTGTGGCTGTCTCTGTTTTCTAACAAAAATACTATAGAGTTGGCAAAAGAGCAAGCAATAGGATTAATGCACAAAGCTACATACAAAGACTTTAACATCCTCTTGGGCTGGATATCGCTGGTGGTAGGTCACGCTGGTTGCCTGTCCCTTAAACAGCAGGACCTAAATAGCCAACTTGGCTTAGTGTAGCAATCTCAGCCCAGATCTCTACTTTGCAGGCCTTTTTGTAGTTGGGGTTGTGAGAGTTGTGATCAACCAGGCAGAAGCAGAAATCTGAGGAAGTAGACTTTTTTTTTTCCTGATTAAAATCTCAAGTGACAAACTCACTAAGGCACTCTGGTGGTTCTTTCTCTCTTCTTTCTTCCTTTTTCTCCTTCTTTCTTGAGGCCATGCAGAAGAAACTCACTACAGACACAGTGGAGGAAGAGCAAAGTACTTGGTTCTGAGCAGGTGCACCAGCCCTGAACTTCCTGAATTGGATTCCTTGTTGCACAAAGGAAAATGCGTTTCTAGGCTGAGAGAATGCACCCCGGATGCATGGAGCCTCTGCTGTCCTCTGTATTCCCTGCTGACAGCGTTGTCTGAGTTCTCTCTCCTAGACAAAGCGCTTGCTGTCACTGCCCTAGGTTCAAAAAGCCCTCTCTGCTTGCAGAGTGATTGTCAAACACTTAACCTGGTGCACGGGGATGAATTTGGGGGCCAGTGTCTGTGGTACCCACTACACAATTCAACAGAATTCTATCAAATACTGGCCAGCAGCAAGACCCCCTAAGCATCTTCATTTTCCTTCAATCTTCCATGTCTTGATTTTAAAGAAATACTCTAAGATGTGAATATTGAGCACATTTTGGGGATCCAAGCATATCTTAGATATATAATGCAACATATAATCTGATGAGAAAAACATACTGCTTTTGGATATTCACAGAGCGAATAAAATCTAAGTCTTTGCAAACTAATAAATAGGAAAATACAGTGCCAAGACACACAGTGCCTCACATACCAACTCCCTTGGCACGAATAGAACCTGCTGGCCATGACATGTCAAACAAGACCTCGCTTCTATCTCTGTGACACAGTAAAGGTGAATGCGTGTGATTGCTGAGTCATGGTGATCCGACAAACCCACAGACACAGACAGCACGTGTAGAGATGGACTGTGGCTGAAGGAGGCAAGGAACGAAAGAGTCCTTCTACCTTGCTTTGAGAAAAGAAAGCCATGTTTTGTGCATGCCGACCTTAGACATCCCTGAGCTCTGGTCTGGCACCCTGAAGAAACACTTCACTTAAAATAATAAATTACACAAAGTGGAAGTGTGGTTCTCGTCCAGTAATTCAGTCATGCTACTGTGTACAAAGCAACAGTCGTTATCTGTTTGGGAGGGAATTCCACTGAGATAGTTTTCTAATGGCGACGCACTCAAAATAGACTCCCCCTGCTCCCTTCCCTACCGCTTCCTCTCTTTAGTCTCGTGAGAATGCATGAAATCATCATAAATTGAATCATTCTTTCATTCCCATAATGTAACTGCGTGGATGGGACAGCAGGTGAGAATGAGGTTGGCTGTGCCTCGCCCAGAGCACACAGCAGGGGCGGCTGGTGCAGCACCAAGTGTGAGCCCTGCAGGAGTAAAGACCCGGCAGTGGGTGTTTATTCCCCTCACACAACCAGGGAGCATCAATTATTATCTTCCTCAGAGCCTCAGGAAACTGACATTCCCAGTGATGGAATGACTCAGATAGGATCACAGAGCCTGTCAGCTGCAGGATTGAGAGCTGAAAATTGGAAAGTCCTTTCTTTGCTTCATCCCATTCCTCCTCTAAATACAGGTGAGGCAGATTCCTCTCCCACCTCTGACCAAACCTAGAGATGGCCACACTTAGGGTGTGTTTGTGAGTTACCGTCTGTAGTGGTGTCACTTCTGCAGTGCAGATGTCTGAGTGTCTCTCAAGTCACTATGTCATCCCACTTTTCCCCTGCAGTCACTCCTTCCATCTAGCTGGCTGTGTCTTGGCAGGGCTTCCTTCTATGCCCTGAGAGCCAGAGCAGGGTGAGAGCAGGCAAAGCACAGGAGGGCACTGAGGACGGAGCCTGGTGGGTAAGACTTGCACATTTCACACTGGAGAAGCTGGGTGCCATTCCAGGTCCTGCCTCCTGACTCCAACTTCCCACCAATACATACACCTTGAGACGGCAGTGATGGCTCAAGCGATGGGTTCCTGCCCTTCACATGGGAGACTGGATTGTGTTCTGGGGTCCTGCCTCCAACCCTGGAACATTTCTGGCCAGTGGAGGCATTTAAAGTGTTAACCAGTAATTGGGAGCTCTCTGTCGCTCCATCTTTCTTCTCTCTCCCATAAGCAAATGTAGGGAAATTTGTAAAAAGAAGCATCTTTTTATCCTAGTATGTAATAAATTATGCAGTAAGGGAAAAATAATAGGATCCTATTCAAAGGGTACAGAAGCCATATTCAAGAAGCTTCCACTGGCCCAGTGTAAGACAATTTGAACATCAACGCAAATTTTAAAATTCCATATTAGCAATCATATAATTAACAATTACCATGTTTGTGAAATTAGCCCACTCAACCACCCATAAAATAAGTTGCCCTGAATTCATAAACAGAGATAAGAATCTACTTTATAGATGAGCGCCAACTAATAAATGCAGATAGAATCATGGAATTAGTTAATTAGTTAATAATTGACTCAGGAAACAGACATGGAAAGTGGGTGAAAGCGTGATGATAATGGTCTGCATGTTTCTCTTCAGATTAGTTACTAATGGGGAGAAAGGCAACTGCGTACTGTGAACCTGTGCCACATGTGGTCACAGTCAACATCATCAACAAGGCCAATACCATCTTGTGTTTTCTGCCATTATGCCTTGAGAAAGACACGACATTAACTCTGTGGTATCCTGATAGAAACATACAACCCGGATTTAACTATGAGGAAGCTGCAACCAACCTCATTGTGAGGGACTCGGTACAAATAGCCAACTTGTAATCTTTTTTTTTTTGATTTATTTTTATTATTTTTTATTGGAAAGGCGGATATACAGCAAGGAGAGACAGAGAGGAAGATCTTCCGTCCGATGATTCACTCCCCAAGTGAGCGCAATGGCCAGTGCTATGCCGATCCGAAGCTAGGAGCCTTCTGGGTCTCCCACGCGGGTGCAGGGTCCCAAAGCTTTGGGCCGTCCTTGACTGCTTTCCTGGGCCACAGGCAGGGAGCTGGAAGGGAAGCGGGGCTGCCGGGATTAGAACCGGTGCCCATATGGGATCCCAGGCGTGCAAGGCGAGGACGTTAACCACTTGCACCACTTGCGCCACCGTGCCGGGCCCCAACTTGTAATCTTAAAAAGAGTTAAGTCACAGGAATCAGAGAAAGCCTGAGAAACTGTTCTAGATTGTCAGACTTTGAAGCCTCAGGACAGCAACGTAGCCCTCACTTGGAATGGGAGTGGATGAGAAGAAGGATCATGAGTACAAAGGACCTGATTGAAACAACCGGTGACATTGGCATATGGCCTGTATTAGATCAGATGTTGATAAACTATTTGTCACTCTCCAACCAGTTCCAGTCCACTGTGTTTTGTTCATTTGCACAACCTGAAGGGTAAGAATGGTTTTCTGTTGAAAAAAAAAATGTAGCAGCAAAGAAGATAGCATAAAGCTTGCCATTTTGACCATTTCTGACTACACATTACAGGAATGTCAGCTCTGCTAATGCTGCTACGGAGCACCTCTCCACACCTTTTTTATATTGCAAGACAGAAGCTCCACACCCACTGGACAGCAACTCAATCCCCCTGCTCACAGCCCCCATTCCACTTTCTGTGTCTCAGTTTCACAACTTTAGGGATCTTCTATAAATGGTATCATGCAGTATTCATTCTTGTGTGATGATACAACATCCATGTCATGGCATTTGACAAAGTTTTTTTCAGGGCCAATTAAAAGTCCATTGTATATGAAGACCACATTTTATTTATTTATCTAGTACTCAGCTGTGGTGAATCATGCTGCCATGAACATCTCAAATATCTGTGAGATCCTGCTTTCAGTTTCCTTGGGTGAATACCCAGAAGAGGATGGCTGTATCACAGGATAGTCATTTGTTTTATTTTTTAGAGGAACCACCATCCTGTTTTCACGTTTCACAAACCCATAGTCTTCCAAGTTTACAATTTCTCCATAACCTAATCAGCACTTGCTATTATCTCACAGAGACACTCTCACTCTTTTTAAATTGCTGGACAGCTATTGCTTGAAAATACATTATTCTACTTGTATATAGGATTTATTTATCATCATCATCATCATCATCATTTTGGAAAGTCAGATTTACAGAGAGAAGAACCAAGGCTTGGAGTATCCCAGACCAGGTCAGCTTACAGCACCCGCCAGCATACACATGGGCCAGGTCTGGGGTGGGCCAGGTTGGACCAATGGATAGCTCCCACTAGCAGATGTGAGAACAAGGAAGGTGTGTAGGATGGGCTGGGTTGGGCCACAATGACAGCCAGTTCACATTAGAGCCAGAACTGAGGGCTAGTTAGGCTGGACTAGGCTATAGCACCCATCAGCATGAGCTACAACTAGAGACAGGCTGGGTCGAGCCAAACTGCACAATGCACTAGTGGATGCTTATGTGAGGTGAGCCATGCCAATCTAGGCCACAGCTTCCTCCAGCACACACAAGAACCAGGATGGGGGTGAGCCCAGCAAGGGAGCCCGTGCAGCTCCCCTGCTGGGACACTGCTCCCACTGGTAAGTGTGAGAGCTAGGACTGGGGGCAGACTAGGCTGGTCAGGACAACAACATCTATTAGCCCACATGCGAGCTGAGTTAGGGTAAAGCAAATCTGGGCTAAATGACTGTATTCACTGGTACATGCATGAGCCAGAGGAAGTGCATGCTGCTTGGAGCTTTGTTGCAGCATTGGCTGGCAAGTGCTGAAACTGGGTGCAAAGTCCAGCCAGATTAGACTATAGAACCACTTGGAAAGTGCAAGATCAAGGGCTGGGAGTAAGCCTAGTAGTGAAACTGTGGGTACCTTTCTGATGGTGAACATGAGAACCAGGGCTAGGGGCAGACCTGGATAGACATGTGGTGGCACCCACAAGCATGAATATGGGCTGGATAATTGGGTTGGTTGGGCTGAGCTAGGCTCTAATGCCCCGGATGTGTATGAGAGCTGAGTGGGATGTAGGACAGACTAGACCAGTTTACTGCACATACTGACATACACAGGAATCAGGTCTATGGCAAGCCTAGTAGGGGTTATTGAGAGTTAGTCTGACTAGGCTACAGTCCCCACTGGTGTATGTAACGGTCAAGTGTGTGGTGGGCATAGCTGGGCTGTGTCACAGCATTCATTGGTTTGTGAATGGGATGGGACTGGTGACAGATGTAACCAGCAACTGCAACCACCAGTGTGTACGCACGCTCATGTGAGTGCTGGACTGAGCCAGGCCATGCACTGGCTGACACATGCAGGAGTGAGTCTGGGGTCACCTCTGGTGAGGTTTCTTTGGGGAAGCCCCTCCCCCACTGAATCACTGGACTCAGAACTCCAACCATGATGAAAATCACAGGATCTGTAGTCTGACCATGGAGTACATGTGTCAGAACTGGGTCTCCATGGTTGCTAAAGTCTGTGTGGTGGACAGCATGCTCAGATGCTAATGGGGAACATGACAACCAGTTCACTGAGGCCTGCAAAGGACATCTAGTACCATGGAGGGCAGAACAAATTATATAGCTGTCTCAGACAGGTATCTGGGTGAATGGAGACTCTAAAGTGGGGTTTGTCAGCCAATGGATCTTGGAAGGATTTCCTCAACATTGGAGCAATGAAATCAGTAGCATTTCAGAACTATCAAAACCACTTGAGCAGAACCCTCAGGACATGCTCCACATCAGGAACTCTGGGATGACATCAGGTCACTGTTCCCCATCCTTGGGTACTGAGGCAGTTGGGTTTCTGGAAGCAACCCTCTCCCCTTCTCTCTCCTCTTTCCCCAGATACTAGAAGAAAAAGGAGCTTGGAGACAATTGTCTCATCCACTTTCTCCCACTTCTGAACCCTCCCCACCTTAATTGGCGGTCCACGAGTCCCTCCCAGCTATGTAAACATTATCAAAAAATAAAATGATTCGATTATATTTTAACAAAAAGTCATCCTTTACACTGCACAAATAATAGAATTTTTTAACTGAGTAGCTTTATTTAGCGCTTTTGTGAAATATTAATTGGAAGTGTCCTTAAAAGCAAGGAATTCTTGACATGCTCTATCACAGTTTTTCTCAGCAGAGAGGTTATCTGTTGTTATCTGTTGTTTTCGGGGAGTGGAGTGGGGGTGAGGAGGCAAATGGGCATACGCATAACAAACTGAAACCCACACAAATAGTCCCCAGCTTATAACGGTTCAGCTTGTGATTTTTTTTTTTTTTGCAGGCTTGAAAATGACATATATTCAGTAAATATCATACTTTGAGTTTTCACTTCAAGCCTTCTCCTGGGCTAGCACTCTGCTGTCCAATCATCTGTTGGGATGCTATGAAAGGCAGCTGCAGCCTCCACTCAGCCAGGAGTTCAAGAGGAGATAGTTAATACGTTGTCATCAGGTGCTGTGTTACTCAGGACATTTGGCAGGTGAAGTGCTTTGAATGTGTTTGTAACCTGCAATATTTTCAATCTATACAAGGCTAATTGGTAATGTACCCTGATTGTAAATGGAGGCGCATCTGTAGGAATACATAACCCATCATGGTTTCCTGCGTTACATTAGAGCCAAGAAACTCAGACTCCAACCCAAAATATGTCGGTTCCATTCTTCTCTATTTCCTATGAACTCTCTCTTGTGACTTTCAATTACCATAGGTTCATGTTTAATTGTCATGCTGCAAGACCTTTTCAAAATAGGCAATGCTTTTTTGAGTTTTAAGTTTAAAATATTCTTCCTATAGAATGTATCTAAAAGAGTAGCTGCCAAAGGCAAGTTGATTGAAACTGATGGTAAAAGTTTCATTGCAGTCTCTAATTTGTGGTAAATATCATGTGTCCTGATAATAGTCTCAAGTGCTAAGAATTAAATCATTTACAAAAGGAGGATACACTCTCTACTTCCAAATCAAAGATGGACTCCCACTGAAACTGTTGGCTGTATCTTGACAATAGGATGCTGGTCTGTCCGCCATTGTCTGTACCAGCAAAGTCAGAACACACTTACATAGCAGAATGATGGACTTATGACTGCTTATGAAGGACTATACTATTATAATATGGGGGAAATCAGTTGGGGGAAGGGAATTTGAAGAGCAGGTAGGAAAATCCAACACCCTATGGAATTGTACCACAAAATTAGAAATAAAATAGAGCAAAGAGAAAAAAGGAAATGTAATACTGTGGCTCTAAACAAAACGCACATTTCAATACACTTAATGCATGGAATTGACTTCAAGTGGGTTTATAGTGTAAAACAAAAACAAACAGAAAGGAGGATGCACACAGAAGCATAAAAGGTTTTGAAAGGAACGTGTTGAGTGGAAGGACAACAGTAAACTCAGGTTTCAAATTTTTATTCAAGTATCTAGAAAACACAGATTTGGAGAATGGCTATTCGATTGATTACTATGATCCAATTTTCTTTTTTTAAGGTTTCTTTTATTTATTTGAAAGACAGAGCTACAGAGAAATGTCCAGTCCCAGATCCACAGACGTGGAAGTCATCTAGGATTTTTTCCTTCTAACACCCCAATCCCATCCAGAATATTCCATAACCATTTTCTTTATCACCTCACCTACTATGTGCTCCAAGCTACCATTGTCTACCAAGATAACCTACTACCCGCCCCCTTTTGTTTCACTGTTGGCCATTTCCAACCTTTTCACTTCTAGAGAAGGAACTTGTGAAATACCAGCTATGACCAGCATTGTGGCACGCTGGGTAAAGCAGCTGCCAGTTATGCTGGCAATCCACAGGGGTTCCAATCCATGTGAGCCCCAGTGGTGTGAGGCAGGCCTGGATGTTATGGCCAGCTGCTGGAATGGGCCAGCAGATGGAAGCTCTCTGGCTCTCTAGCTCTCAAATAAATAAATCTTTAACAATATTAAAATGAAATCTACATCATGCAACTCCTTTTGAAAACTAATTTTGTCCTCCTCCTTTCTATCCCTTTTTTGCTTAACACTTAGCATTTCAGGACTCCTAACTGATTTCAAATCTTGGTGCCATTTTTCCTACTTCCACTTAATCATTACACTCATGCCAAGATGGCTTTCAGTCATGTCTACAAAAATAAGTTCTTTGACATCTTTGTACATGTTGATTGTCTTATCTAGAATATTCCTTCTGTTTCTCTGTACCAGGCTGCCTCATGCTCATTCCTTAGATTTTTACCTAAATGTCAATCTTCAGAGTCCTTGCCAGGCCTTCCCTATTTACCTGTGTCATCATGCCTTTTCATGATTTGTGATTACCTAATTATTTGGTTTCTCATTTACTATCTGTGTCCACATAACTTATGAGAACAACAGTGGCTGTCTTGCTCATTACTGATACCCCCTGTCTAGCCAGACCTTGGCAATAGAAGGTCCCTAACACAGTCCTTGAACATGTGAATACCTCAGTGTCACCCAAGTTCTTGGGCAGACATGCTGAAACTTCATGAGTTCATAGCTTTTCTTGATGAAGACTTAAGAGGAGTGCTTGCTTTGGGAGCAAATATACTAAAATTGGAATGATAAAAAGAAGGTTAGTATCATGCCTGTGCATGGGAAGACTTCAGAGGAGCTGGGACCTGGTATTGCAGTGCAGAGGGCTAAGTCACCAGCTATGGGGCTGACATCCCATAACAGAGCGCAGGTCAAGTCCTGGCTGCTCTGTTAACGCGTCTGGGAAAGCAGATGATGTCTCAAGTGCTTGACTCCTGCCAGCCTTGTGGGACCAGGATGGAGTTCCTGGCTGCTGGAAATCATTTGGGAGATTAGGTATACATAGCAGCCCTCTCTCTCTTCTGTCACTCTGCCTTTTAAATAAAAAAATAAACAGATTGTTTTTTCAAATGAGGAAGTGATTTGGGTTCTGCATATAGCCAAGAGGCCCTATTTAAGGTCCCCATTACTCAGACAACAAGGCTATATTTTTCCCCTCTGTAAGAGGCTGGAACCATAATTCCTGAGAATTATCTTTGTCAGTAAATGTCCTACCAAGAGATTTCATTTGGAGTGAAGGAGTTGTGCTCCTCCAGGAGACGGACACCGGCAGACACTCAGACTTTGTAGGACACAATGAATTGCTTTGCTGAGGAGAAGAAAAGCAACTTAGAATACTAATTTTAGAAGGACAAGAGCAGTAAAAGCGTGGAAGAAAAGGCCCTGTGTTGCACAATATATTCCTTCTCATGGTCTCTTAGTTATTTGCAAAGTCATGCCAAAGATTTCTACAGATCGGAATGAGTTATTTGTTTGTGCAATCTGGTGGAGAGATCAAATGCCACAGTTTATCTTGGAACAAAATATGAAAAGTCTTCAAGAAGATCATGCAAAATGAATGTTAAAAAATGTGAATTAAAATTGTTTTTCCACCAAAATAAATTTATCTTTTAATTACATTTTCCATGAACTTTCTAAAATGCTCTTACAGAGACTGCAGATTTTAAAAAAAATAGTAATATTAAACAAAACAGGACAGAAGAGATGGTCCAGAACTCACTGGACTTTGGATCCCTATGGAACACAGAACTGGGACTTGAGCCAGGTTGAATCAGATCTCTGCAAGGCACAAGAGCTTCCCACAGCTGGTTTGAGATTATATCTGAGTTTTCTTTGTCAGATTAGGGACATTGTTTAGTTACCAGGTATTAGTCAAGGTAGACTGTGAGATAAGAGCCTTTAAAAAAATCCATTTTGAAAGAGTTGCAGGGTTGAGGTGGGAGACAGCTAGAGATCGTCCATTCACTGGTTCATTCCTCAGATAGTCACAAGAAGCTCGTGCTGGGCCAGGCTGAAACCAGGAGTCAGGAGCTCCTTCCCACGTGGTTGCAGGGACCCAAGGACTTGGGCCATCTTCCACTGCTTACCCAGGTGCTTTAGGATGGAGCTGGATCAGAAGGGAAGCAGTTGGGACTTGAACCAGTATGCATACGGGTGGCAGACGGTGCCTTAACGGGCTACACCACAATACCAGTCCCAAGGGCTGTTTCCTATTCGGAATTTGAGCAGCGAGCAGAAGCAGGACACCTGCTGGTAGGGATTACTCACCATCTAGAATGAAGAGAGCTTGGGGGGGAGCTTGTAAGCAACCCTCACCAGTGTTTCATTTGAGATCATTATTTCATTATTTGAGATTCTTATTTCATTCAAGATAATTTTGAGAATTCATGTGAGAATAAGAGCAATCTGTAGGAAAAGAAAGCTTGGTAGGGAACAAGCCCAGGCTCAGAAAGCACAGTGAGTCATTCATGGTCAAAGTGCTTGGTGTGGTTGCTTGTATTTCACTTTAGTCCACACTTGGGCTCATGCTCAAATTCCGACACAGGGAGACTCTAAAAAACAAACAAAAGAAAACAAAAGAAAAAGCCCAAAACGAAAAAAAAAAAGGAAAGAAAGAAAGAAGGAAGGAAAGACAAACTTCAACAAGTGGTTTCATCGAAATCTGAGGATGTTTGAGATTAACCCATAATTTTCTTAATTGTTCAATTTATACAAGGTGGATAGATTTCATGTATTTCATATATACAGATTTAGAAGCACACTGATTTTTCCCTTCCTCCGACTTCCTTTCTTATTTTCTCTAATTTTAACAGTGACATACAATCTATTTCATGATCACAAGCGTAACCATCCACTAAGTAAAGGATTTAATAAACAGTAAGCAGAGAAGAACTGAATCACCATTCCTCAAGGGTATAGACAGGGGTTATGAACAATAACCAAATCTCAAAATGTCAATTCTGCAAATATAAATTACTTTTCTATACGTTGTATTTTGATTATCAGAAAAAAATGTAGGATACTTGTCTGTTGGGGACTGGCTTATTTCACTAATTTCACTGGCTTATTTCTTAATTACAATTATTTTATTTTTCAGTTTGAGAGGCTGAAAGGAGGATAAACAGACAGACATACACAGAGAGGGAAATAGAGAGAGAGAGAGAAAGAGAGAGAGAGAGAGAATTCCAATCTGCTAGCTCACGTTCCAAATGCCAGCAGTGACTGGAACTGGACCAAGGCTGAAACTAAGAGCAAGGAACTCCACCTGGGTGTCCCAGCTCGGTGGCTGGAACCGGATTACCTGAACCTTCACTTTCTTTCTCCCAGGGTCGACAGAGTCAGGGATTGAACTCAGGGACTCCAGGGTGGGACATGGGCATCCTCATAGGGTACTAGACAGAGGTCAGATGTCTGGGCAACCCCTCGTATTTGCAGGGTCACCAGGACTCACAGACTCAGTACAGAATGGTGCTTACAGCTGAGATTCCATACAGCAGTGCAGTTAGGAGGGAAAAGCCTCATCCGCAGTCTGGGGACCTCCACGAGCAGAAATCCTATGTTCCTTCCCGTGAGGAATTGCACAGTGTGTCGCCTGGCAATAAGCATTGGAGGTTTCTTCCCACGAAAGGGTCTCAGAACTCAACATTTTTACTGGGGAGCTGGTCATGTAAGCTCCCTCTGTTTAGGATGTGCCAAAATCCAGACTCCTGGAGGGAAAGCAGGCATTCCACATAAAGCACATTGTAAAGATGAGTGAGTTGCTTTATCAGTTAAGCAATGGTGAGAACTCTCCAAATCCAAGCCAAAGATGCTAGCCAAGGTCAAGGCTTGTCTGTAGTTCACAGTCTCAGGCCTGCTAGGATAACTCTTCTATATACCAGTAAAATATCCAGCAACAGTGAAGTCATGAAGAGAAGTTTCAGCCTGGGCATTTTTTTTTTAGAATTGCTAATGTCATATCATATCTGTGCAGAAGTTAAGACTGAAGTTAGGGTGGCTCTTTTAGTTGATCCATAAACAAAAAACATATTTAGAACTTGGCACTGGAAAAAGAATATAAACAAGGATGTAGCCACTACTTCCACATTTGCTTCTACCAGCACAGCTGAAAATTAACCCTTCCTAGTGGACTGTAATGTTAGGGGGACAGGTGGGATCCTGGCAGATGAGGTGCAAGGCCATGTTAGTGGGCACTGAAATCATGGCACAATGTAGCCAGGAATGTTTATCAAACTATCTAAACTTCTAGCAAAATAGTGCCATGGAGTGCAAGTAATTTGAGCAGAAACTGATTTAAGGCTGGGTATTACCCCACAATGTAGAGCCATATGGTAGAGACAGACATGGTTTCAGAACCAAGAGCTAATGGGGCAATAGGAGGTTTGAGGGTGAATATTTCAGAATAAGAGTTACTACTTTGAATTTATCAGGTCTTTCTTCATGAGTACAGAAAATGTTAAAATAAGGGCACATAAAGCAATTATTTCACAGGTCCTGTATTCTCCAATACAGAATTTTAAAAGAACAGGAGTCATTCCTGAAGAAAGAAACCAAGGACCTAGGACAAGTTAAAGAAACAATGGATTCTGGGCTGCAGCCAGGTGCTAACATGAATTCTGAGGCCAGACATCTGGAATAGTTGTTGAGATGCCACTCGGGACACCCACATCTCGTATAGCAGTGCATGGTTCCAGTTCTAGTTCTGTTCCTGATTCAAAACGTCCTGCTGATGTGCAGCCTGCTAGGAGGCAGGTGAGGGGTGAAATACTTGGATCTCTTCCACCCCATAGGGATACATAGACTGATTTTCTGGTTCCTGGTGCAGATGTCACCCAGCCCCAGCTGTTGGGGAGGGCTTCTTTCATTCTCTCTCTCACACTTGATCTTAGCCAAAAGGCTGAGAAACAATCATTCTCTCTTCTTTCCAAATAAATTAAGCGCTTTGAAAATAAGATGAAACTGAAACTTCTGCAGAGCTGTCTAGAACTGCAGATTAAATGCATGCTGAGCAACACAGCAATGTTGTGTTATGGGATGGAAAGTCAAGGAGACTTAGACTAAGACGATGCAGACTTTATGTGTGGACAGTATGAACGGAAGCCAGAAGCTCTGACACTTCTTAAATGATGCCGGCTTCAGAACAAGACTTTGACGAAGGAGGAACTACCGAGGAAGTATGAACTGAGCTTTCAAGCCTCCCCATCTTACAAGGGATTGCGTGAAATACCGTGTAGTCTGCTTCCATCTGTGAAGTTGATCTCAGAACTTTCACACAACAGCAAACTTGTTTACTGAGTTATAATTATCTCATCCTCCTCTGCTGATGTTTTTCAACTTCAGGGGATTTTTTTTTTTTTTGGTAGCATTTCAGAGAGAAAAAGGCATTTGTGGGTTTGATTTGAGCCAGATGGTTTTCCCATTTAGAGAGAAAAAGACAGCAGTAATGCATCTATGCAGAGAAAAAAAAAAACAAGTGAGAAAATCAGAGTTGTCATGAACATGACCTCTTTTCCAGCACAAACGCCTTGAAAACAAAATCTATCTTGCATCTTGTGTATACAACATGGTTGTTCTTAGGTATTTTTCTTGTGTGTGCATTTTAAGAAACACTGATTTAACATCTTTGTTTCTACTCTGTAAAAAAAAAAAAAATCAAGACTTTCACATTGTGGCCAAATGACTAAGCCATGAACAAAATTTTATTTGCACAGCCTTTAAGTGGCAACGCCTAGACTCAGAATCAAAGCTCTTGTACAGTTTCTGATACCAATGAGCTTAAAGACACCAGACCAAGGAGGCCATGGTCAAAGTCTAGCTCAATGATAGTAACAAACTCTATTTCCTAAAGCAACATTGATAATCCGGAGAGAGAAAAACAATCAAGTCTTTTAATAATTTCCTAATAGTGATTCTACCTAGTCTTGGGATTACAACTTGCGGTTAAAGCATCACTAATTTTGCTTAGTGAAATTTAGAAGCATTCTAGTTGCTCACAAGAGACAGAACATGTAAAAATTTAAACCAAACCGTACCTCTCTTGGCTGAGAATCTTTTGTCTTTGACACTGGTATTTCAGAAATCCCCATATGCCAGTAATTCATAGCTCAAGAACCTGCTGCATGCATAAGTCGCATAGCATGTAGGCTGTCACTCCAACCCAATGAAACACAACGCCCAGACCAGCATCCCTAGGACTCAGTGCTGGGTAAAACGCGTACCGGCAGCGTGGGGATAATGAGAGCTGCCATGGGCCTGTTGCTGCTGCTGAGTTTCTTGGCAAATGCAGTGGATGAGGCAGAGTAAATGCTATCTGTGTCCAAAAAACAAGATGACAGAATACACTCCTCCTGACAAAAACTTCTCAGGTGGTCAGGGACCCTGTGGAACAGATCAGGGCAGTTAGGAAAATTCTTTCTAATGCTCTTATGTTGACTTTATTTGAGATCTTAGACTGGTGTGGCCTGGGAAACATATATGAACATCGTTATGCATGCATCATTTTCTGCATTATTTCTTTAAGATATAAAGTACGAGGTCAAAGGATATGAATGTTTTCTGTGAACTGAAACAATACCTGGGCTTTTCTATCGCAGGTATTATAGATACTTTCTATTACAGGTATTACAGATATTTGCAAACAGTTGTCCCAGTTATTAATCCGTGAGTCCCCAAGAAAAGTGGAAATACCCTTTTTCACTGACCATGTTAGCATTGGCCATTGAAAATCTTAAAGTCTTGTTTAATTTTGTGTGTTAATGATAACTTGTGGCTATTTGCATTCCTACCTTAACCAGTCAAGTCAAGTCTTTCCAGTCTATTAATTTCTTTGTCTTCTTTTTCTAAGAATGTCTATTCAAAAGTATTGCTGCTCAAAATGACTTTAAAGTCTTTTAACTCATAAAAACATTTATAGAATTATTTATATAAGCCTACTAACCCTTTGTCATATTTTTCTTTATCCATTCACAACTTGCTATTTGTCTTTCAGTGAGTTTTAAAGCACATAGCTGTTAAATTTCACAAAATTAATTGTAACAAAATGGAACCCTTGTCACATAAGGTAATCATCGGACATTTGAACAGCGTGAAGGAATGGGCAGCACCCTCTGCTGGACAATGTAGGTACTGCTATGATCTCTGATGGGTGCCCTGAAAGTGGGTTGAGGGTGGTTAGCAGTCAGGTTGTTCGCCAAAAATCTTTGCCCAGCAGAGAGAGAGAGAGAGAGAGAGAGAGAGAGAGCTGGGCATCAAGTCAGCAACTGGTTTCTGTATCCCTGATGAGCAGGTCAGGATCTAAACCCAGGAAGATGGGTGGTGTGAGCTCTATGATTCTCCTGCCTGTCCCAAATACTAGAAAATTGCCAAATGAATTTCTCCAGCAAAGTGACCCGGTGGGCTCAAGAATAAAGGGCGGTAGATGTGAAAACTACGGCCAACACTGGCAGATTCCTCCTTTCTTCAAGTGGGTGGGTTTCAGGAGAGAGGAGGAAGAGACGGATACTTACTGGCAAACTTGCAAACACTGATTACTAAGTGAGACCTGTATTTTGGAACTAAGTGTGCACACTAGGTCTGTGATAAGTTAGTATCAAATGAAATGAGCTCATGCAAGTCCCAAGTCTATGTTGATACTGGTAAATGTTAATTGTATTCCATACACACTACCATTATTGTCTATAAAATTTTAGAAATGCTGTACAGGTCAGTCCCAACAACCAGAATCCGAACCGCAGCTGTAATCAAACTGTTCATCACAAGTTGCTGCCAGCCTGCAGGTTCACTGAGTCATTGAGGGTCTGGCCAAAGAGCATCTCTGCGATCTTTGTTTGCTATGCTGACTAGTTCTCCCTTTATAGACATTGCAGAGAAAGGTGAAGTGCAAATAGCTCACCGAGGAATGGAGCGCAGAGGTTATGTACCAAAATACACCTGTGGTCATCTAATCTTGAACACTGGACCAAAGGAAACAGAATCAAAGGCCAGAGTTTAAATAATCAGAATGTTTGGGTTTAGCCTGTTATTATTCAACAATACACACTGGTGAAAACAACCCTTTTATTTTTATTGCATTGACTTACTGAACATATTGACCTAAGCAACTGAGCCAAGAGTAATAAAGAACCCACACTGCAGTCTTTGGCCTGACCTAGTATTAAATAAGACAATAAATGATAAGCTTTCTGCCTCTTCGATCACGACCTTGGGAACGCCTGAAAGACGGCAATTTGTTCTGTGGGCAGAGATTGCTGGGAACACGTGATGGTATGACCCTGAAGTTGCAGCCGCATATCCAGACTGTACCTTACTCTGTAGGGCTCTCCCTAAAATTGGGAAGATAAAGATAGTCCCGGGAGAGCCACAGACATCAAACTTGCCATAGATGACACTATTTCAAACATTTAACAAGCATTTTTCTTGCTTTACTCATAGCTTGCTAAACTCTTTATGTACAAAAACCTACAGAAAAGTTGTGCTAACAGGGAATTTCCTTTAAGATCAGGGCTGGAGGGGGAAGGCGCCATTGTAATATATTGCTATTGCAATAGAAGGATTGCAGAGGACAATATAAATGATCAATATTTGCAAATGATGTGAGTATCTAAAAAACTAGCAAAATCAACAATCAAACTATTGTATAAGGTTTAGCAAGATTATTAGATTCAATCCTGTGGAATTAATGCCATCAATCAGTATTATCAAGAACCAAGTATAAAATATGTTGTCTACTACCAAATATACAATATTCAGCATATATAGGTCCTCAATAAATGCTTGTTGTCTTTTTTTTTTTTCATGGAATGCCTACTCAGGTGCTTTGACTATTTCTTTACTGGGGTTGTTTCTTTTTTGTTGCTATCTTTTCTGTTAGTGTCTTAATTATTAATTAATTGAATACAAACCATTATGTTCCTGCAAGACTCGCACTGGATCAAGACCCAGAATTTAAACAAAATGGATCCAGTTAACTGCTACTATCTTCTTGTTTTGCCCTTATTTGGTTTTAAGGGTAATATACCACTAACCTTATAAAATGAGTGATTGTTTTTTATTACTTGTGATGGCTTTCTTTTTTGAGGAGAGATGGTCTCTGATAACTGAAGGTTCCATAATATGAAGGCACACACTGACTTTGATCTTCTGTGTTCTAGAAACTGTTGCATTTCATCAAATTTTCAAGTTTCCTAACTACCCAGTGGCTTTCTCAGGACTTATTCCACATTCTCAGAGTTTCCTGCTGTGAGACAGATGCAGTAAGAGTTGGAGCAAGCAGCTTTTTGAAGCACATTTCTTCCCTCTTTGTGTAAGGCAATCTCTGTAGGACGTATCCTACGTGTTTAGTTTAACATCTGACCTTGCCTGACCTGGAACTCCTTCCTGGCTTTCCTACAGCTCACTTACATGTTCCTATCTAATGCAGAAATCGATCTCTGCTGAAATCCAACACCTGCTCCCAGTAGGACAAAGCCTTGAGCTGCTTTAGTGTCTGCCTGCTGTTGAAATAAATCACCACATGCTGGATGGCTTAAAATCACTGAAATTTACCATCTCACAGTTCTGGAGGTGACAAGTCTGAAATAAAGGCATCAGCATGTTCTGTTCCTTCTAGAACCTCTGAAGCTGCCCCATGCCTCTCCGCTAGCTCCTGGTATTACCAACAGTCCTTGGCATTCCCTGGTTTGTGGCAGCCTCACTCCAATCTCTACTTTTATCTTCATAGGATCATCTTCCCTGCATGTCTGTCCTTATTTTGTCTTTTTATTGGGATGTCTTTTAGATTAGGATGGAACCTCATTTTAACAAAATACCTCTGAAAATACCCTATATATTTCCAAATAAGATTGCCAGCACAGCCACCCGGGGCTAGAACTTGAACCAACCTCTTCTTGGTGATGAGAAGACCAACTCACAATATGGAAGCCTTCACCAATGTAGTAACAAAGAACTGACACTGAACCCCTGCAGAACTGTGCCCATTGATTGATCATTTCAAGAAGAAGTGTTTCCTTTTCCATTTCCATCCTTGCAATGTCCTTCAACTGTCAGCTGGTATTGGGGAAAATATAGTCTATAGAGTATAGTTCCTGGGGCAAGGGGGGAGGGAGTGCCTTCAAGTGTCGACTGGCACAGCCAGGAATCAAAGCTCTGTCCACTTTTACAAGGGCCTTCATTCACCTCACTATAGTCTCTGTTTAAATTTGTAGTTGTATTTTATTGTGAGAAGAACATGTGCCACAAGATTCACCTCTTAACAGACTTTTTTTAATTGGAGAAAAAAAAATAAAGGTAGAGGTGAGGTAGAGACATGAAAAAGATAGAGATACATATATACAGTAAGAGAGAGAGAGATTGGGTTCTTGTCTCAGCCTCATTGTCCAAATGCCCAGAGCAGCCACTGTTGGGCCAGGGTGAAGCAAGGCACCCAAGTCAGCTCTCCCCCATGGATGGCAAGGACCCAAGCACTAGGGACAGCACCTGATGTTTCCCAGGGTCCACATTAGCAAGCAGCTGGAGGCAGGAGCCCGAGCTGAGTGCCAAGCCCGGGTAGGATGCAGGCATCTGAAACACTGGGCCAAGTGCCTTCCCCTCAGGTTCTTTTTATTTTTTAAGAAACAGCAGATTTCTAAGTGTAAAATCGCACAGCATTATAATCTACAGACAGAAAGCTGTACTGTCATCTCTGGAACATGCCCTTCTTTTGTAACTTAAGCCTCCTCCCTGTTGAAGGGTAGCTCCCGTTTCCCTTTATCCCCAGCACCACTTGTTCCTTTGTTTCTGCGAGTTTGACTGTTTTAAGTACCTCTAAATCAGCTGTGGGACTCTGACCTGGAAAGGGCAGAGAATGTCAGGGAATGTCTTCCACATAGAGGAGACATGTAAGCTAAGTGGTGCAACACAGGGGAATGCAGAGCACAAGGCTGGGGGGAGGCTGGTTCCAGGCAGAGGAACTGAGCCAAAACAAGTGTCTGGATTTTCCCAGAACCAGAATCTCATCTGTCTTAGCCTGTTCATGCTATTGCAAAATACCATAGATGGGTGATTTATAGATAACAGAAACTTTTTTCCCATAGTTCCGGACGATGGGAAGTTTAAGCTCAAGAAACTGAAGAGCCCAGTTGGGTTTGCTCCTTGCCTCCAAGCAAGCACCTCGTTACTGGGTCCCTTAGAGAAGAACATGATGTCTTTACTTAACACATGGGATAGAAGGGTGAAAAGCGGGGAGGTAGCGAGTTCCTGCATCTCTTCTATAAAAACATCAATCCTTTCTTGAGGGAAGAGTGCTCACATCTGTTAGCTCATTGCCCAGATGGCCACAACAGCTAGGACTGGGGCAGGCCGAACTCAAGAATTTGGAATTCCATCCAGGTTATAAGGGTGGCAAGAGCCCAGGCTCACAGGCTATCTTCTGTTGCCTTCCCAGGAATATTAGCTGGGAGCTGCACTGGAAGTAGAGCAGCTAGGGCTAAAGCTGGAGCTCAGGCGAGTTGCCATGGTTGAAGGTGCCAGATGAACTCCCTGTGCCACATGATACGCTGTCCTGTTGGGAACGGGACTATAACATATGCATGTTGGAGAGACACTAACATTCACACTGCAGCACCGTGCTAAGGTTTTTGAATTCTGAAGGAGAAGTTGGGTGTTGGTGACCAAATCTGAAATACAGAAGATTTCCTGTTTCTCAAGGCGGATGGGAATTTTTCCAGGTGGGAAGGAGAGCCCCGTACAGACGGTAAGGTGCTTCTGTAAGAGGAGCTAACCATGGAGGACGTGGATTGGGCAACCTGCATCTCTGAAAAGCCTCATGGGAGGCAGGCTTAACGAGAATCATCAAGTGTTTCAAATTTGGAAGCAATACGGTCCAGTGTGGGATGGCTGCCATTTCACATATGAAAGCATCACCCTAAATCAAAAGACTACTTTCTGTGGTTCCTACTTCAGGGCTAGTACCTGGCTGCCCCAAACAGAAGCCTGGACATTACCACGATTCTCCCCTTTTCCTCACTTCTTTAGCAACGAAGACTAATTGCCCACTTTGCCTCAAAAATGTCTACCTCCGTTTTTCCTTCTCTGTTCTCAGCGCCACTACTTGGAACTAGGTTATGTGATCTGCTTGATGCTGTTACATCCTGTATAGGATATTGTTTTTCTGACATTTTCCAATTTGTTTCCCGAAAGCAATTGTTCTGAGATGATTGTTCTTTTTTTTTTTTTAAGATTTATTTTATTCTTATAAGAGAAGAGAGACAGAGAGGAAGATTTTCCGCCCGATGATTCACTCCCCAGATGGCCACAATGGCAGGCGCTGTGCCAGTCTGAAGCCAGGAGCCCATGCGGGGGCAGGGCTTTGAGCCATCCCCTACTGCCCTCCCAAGACACAAGCAGGAGCTGGATGGGAAGCGGAGCCGCCAGGATTAGAACCAGTGCCCACATGAGATCCCGGTGAGTGCAAGGTGGGGACTTTAGCCACTAAGCTGGACTGAGATGATAGTTGGGGAGCAACGTTACTGCAGAATATGGTGACTCACTCAGGCACACAACTCTTTGCTCCTGCTCTTGGCCGTAGACATGCCCGCTCTCACTCCCCGAGGAGCTTTTACTTCCCAGCCTTGCCTTGGCACTTACAACGCTCTTACCCTTAAATTCTTCTCCCATCCCCATTCTTTAGGTCATCGTCCAGTTGTCCTTCCAGGACAGGTATGTGTTCAAGAACCAATGCCAAGAGTTGACTCTAACCCCAATAATACAGATCAGATGGCCTTCCTACATGCTTCCACTAATTCTGTGTCTTTCATTTTTTACACATTTATAGTGATGATACTGACGCTATTTAATGACTTGTTTCTGAAAGCACATTTGCAGGTGTAATGTCTGCCTCCCTCCCCAGAACACACTGTCTGAGATGCAGCGCCTTGCCCGTCCTGCTCCCTACAGCATGTCCAGTGCCTGGCTCGGCGTAGACACTCAATAAACAGTATTTGAATGGCAGGTATAATCTTTGTGATAAAGTTCTAAGTGTTGCTACCCAGAACATATTTATACCCAAACTGTTACGTATTGTTTGTCTGAAATTCAAATTTAGCTGAGTATATATCCACCACCACCACCACCCCCTCCCCCCGGCCCTGGCAACCCTATCACCAGTAGATATTTTATAATCTGTAGGAACGTTTGTGCTTGTCAATACTTGGGGTGTGGTTCTAACTGCAAGCCAAGTGGATTGTCCATCTTCCATTGCATGGGGCAGTCTTTCCTAGGCAAAGAACGGTCTGGTCTAAATGGCGAAGGGTGAGAAAGCCTGAGCTATGCGGTTATGAACGCTCAGGGTTCCTGGGGGACCACGCTTAGGACTCTTCCAGAGTCATGGGTTTGGGAAGCAGTAGGGGGTTATTGAGCGGAAGTTGTCCTCCATCAGAGATCTACGTGCTAAACCTTGATAACAGACGCAAGAGAGGCACCAGGTGAAGTCACGTGTCTTACCCAAATATTGTCTAACGGGCACCTGTGCTCGGCCAAGCGCTCTGCACACGCTGGCTAAGGGGGCCCAGGACACAGAAACATCCTCCAGGTACAGCCCAGTACCAACCCTCGGGCTGCTGGGACCCAGGAGGCGTTCCGGAGGATACCGGAAGCGGCCGAGGGCCGAGGCGTCCTTCTCCCCTAGCAACGAGTCGTGCAGGAAGAGGCCGCGTGCGCCTGCGCGGAGGCCCTGCCTGCAGACGTGGAGCAGGGCCCCGGCGGCCGAGCCGGGCGGCGCGGGGTGGGAGGGCGGCCGGGATGGCGGTGCCGCTGGGCCGGCGCGGGTGGCCCGGGGCTGGCGGCCGGGGCTGGGAGATGCTGCTGCCGGCCCTGCTGCTGGGGACCATGCTGGCGCGGCCCACGGCGGCCCTGGTGGAAGGGCTCTACTGCGGCACGCGGGACTGCTACGAGGTGCTGGGCGTGAGCCGCTCGGCAGGCAAGGCGGAGATCGCGCGGGCCTACCGGCAGCTGGCCCGGCGCTACCACCCCGACCGCTACCGGCCCGAGCCCGGCGACGAGGGCCTGAGCGCGGAGACGGCCTTCCTGCTGGTGGCGACCGCCTACGAGACTCTCAAGGTGAGGCCCGCGCGCGCGGACGGGCTGTGGGCCACCTGCGCGGGGCGCGCGGGGCGCCGCTCCTGCGGCCACCGGTCCCTGGCCCGCGCGGACACGTCCTCCGTGGCCCCGACACCTGCTCAGCCTTCGAGAAAGCCGCGTTCCCCGCGTGGTCCTGAGCCCTAAGAGCACGAGGGGAGGGAGCCCCGGCGGGCAGGGTGGGTTTGGGGATGGAGGGAAGCCAGCCAGCCCCCTGGCTGCTTTTTGGTGACAGCCGTTGTCTGATGCTTTTGGCGACCTTCTGATAATTTGCAGTGCATGCTCAGACAGCGGGCTCATTCTTACCAGGATCTGGGGTAGGACAGCGTTCGGAAAGGTGTCCAAAGTTGAATGACCCTGATTGCGCAAATTTGAAAGCGCAGAAGTTGGGATTCTTGGGGACGGTATTGATGACGTGTAGCTTGGGTTCCGAGAAGTGGACCAGCACTAAGAACAGCGAACAACCTTGGAAGCCGGGTTGGTTAGCTCTTGGCAGAGACCCCTCTGATTGACCGTGGACCTGTCACGTGGAGGAGCGGTTTGTTCTTGGGCAGAATTAAGGCCCTGGTGTCACCTCGCAGAGTAACCACGGGGGACAGATGACAAGGCCGGGAAACCCCTTGAATAGCACCGTACGTAGGCGCTCAACCTAGGCATGAGACAGAATCTAGCAGGAAGTATCTTGTCAAGAAGTTTCATCATTTGGCCAAAGTGTTGTGTCCCATAGCGATGGAGAAACGTAAGGAGATTTAACCTGACACTTTTTCGTTCCATGACGGTAAAAAGTTAAAACCATATAAAGAAAAAAAGTCACCATGTGTATATCCTGCTTTAAGTGTCCAATCCACGCTAGGTGGTTTCTTCGTCTTTATTTCCAGGCCCTAAAAAAAGAACCAAAAAACACACCTTCCCGAAATGTTACAGTGTAGTCTGCTTTTCCCCTGTGCTTTGGGTGGTCATACATGACTTGGCCATGGACCGTTTCCTGCGGAGTGGCTTCTCTCGAGCTGAAAATACCCCATCAGGAGATTCTTCCTTTACACCTTCTAGAACAGTGTGGATAGCTTGGAGTCATAAAATGAGCATGTTTCATTCACTGCATGCTCACCCGCATGACCAGGACTGATGGTGTTATCGGCAGTTAGCTGAGGCGTATGAGCTCCAGGGAAGGCGCTCAGGCCAGAGGGGTTGGTTGGGGGGAGAATTTTAGGGTAAGGACAGTGTGCTAGGTTTGGCATGGCAATGGCGGCCTTATTAGTAAAACTTTGAAAACAAGGGTGAAGGCATTTTGAGAGAGGGTGTTGTACAGAGGGAGGTTAAGAGTAAGAGTATCCATGTGACTTCAGTATACTCAGCAAGACAGAAAGGTGACACTTGGTCGTTACCATTGTAACCACAGAAGATTCTGCCTGTGCAGGGAGAGACTGAGGAATAATACCAGAACAGGGAGTGACAGGTCCTGCCGAACTCGTATTCCCGGGTAATGTGCGGTTGCGCACGTTAGCAAGCCTTGAAGCCGCAGTGGCTTCCGGCACAGCCTCAGGAGTGGGAGAACCCAGTCTGGTGCCTCGGACTGCTGTGGAGTCAGGGGACTGCTGGACTTTGAAAGTTGAGTCCCGGGACTCTCACCGTCAACACTGGATCCCATGGGGTGGAATAGTCCAGTCACCCTTGCTTTTTGTGGCTGTAGCACTTATCACAATACATCACAGCCCACAGCCCTTCCGCTCGCTGCTAAGTGGCGCTGCTTTGTTTCTGAGTGTATATCCATAGCATCTAGCACAGTGTCTGGCACATCAGGTCATGGGTATTGACACCTTGTGTTCCAGGGCAGGCAGTGTGGCCCAGCGGGTTAAGCCATCACTGCTTAGCTGCTCTGCCACCCCTACAGCTCTGCTGATGCGTTCTGGGAGACGGCCGCCAATGGCTCAAGTGCTCAGGCCCTTGTCCCCAGTGTGGGCCTCCTGGATGGAGCTCCGGGCTCCTTGCTTCCACCTGGCCCAGGTCTGGCTGTTTGGGACATTTGGGGAGTGAACCAGCAGATGGACAGTCTCACTTTTTTCTCTCTCTCCCTCTCTCTGTTCTCACTTTTTTAAGTGCATGGAAATATTAAAGAAAGCTTTTAGAAACCTCTTATCTGGAGACTGATTTAGATAGGTTGGAAATGGAAAGTGGATTTTTGGCATTTTGACAATGCAGTCTCCTTTGCTATTCCACACAAATTAATTCTAAAGAATGCTGTAGGTAAGTGAGTTGGACGGTTATGAATGAAAAATCACTTGCATGCGAGGAAAATCACACTTTTAAAGTCCCAAGGATTTTTAAGTGAAAATAACCACTTTCAGCTGTAGATAACTTGGATAAAATGAATGAAATATGAGAAATGGTACAGAAATAAGCAAATGTGGGTGTAGCTAGTGAGACTGCACTTAGAAAAACCATGACTGGTAGAAAATGGGAAAGCAGTAGCATGGGATAGCGTTTTGCAAGATCCCCAGAGAACAGCATAGAAAAGGACTTGGGAGTGTCACGGGCCTGGAGGTGGTCTGATGCGCTGGAGAGGAAGGTGAGGGAGCCCTCTGCCCCTAGCTTCTCTCAGGAGACATAGTCATGGCAGCCTTCAGCATCTTCTCACTGGTCTGGGTGAGGCGGCAGGGCAAGGCAGAGCATCAGCACTTGGGGGGAGTCTGAGAGGGGAGCCCTGTTGCATTCCTGTTTATTGGCATTTGTTGGTGCATTCTCGGAACAGCTGGTACTGGTACGGACTGAAGTGCTGAGCAGACCATGGAATGGCACAGTTCCTGACTTGAACAGGAGCCTGGTGGCCTGCTGTTGGATGAGTATATCAGTTATGTAATGAAAGCACGTGTGGATGGTATTGCAGCGCTGGGAGGGAGCAGTGCTTGCTTGTTGGGATTGGAGAAGAATGTGTTCTTTGAACTAGAACACAGTTACCTGGATTGACAGCGGCGCGAGGTTTCCAGAAGAGGGAAAACCTGATGAGTAGAAACAAGCAGTCATAAATATGCAAAGAAACAGCTTGGTGAGATTGTAACAAGCGTTTTGTCCACCAAGAATCACAGGGACTCTCAGTCATTCATAAAGATTGAGCAGTGCCAACTCTCTGTATCTAGATTGGATTCGACCAAGCATAGACGGGAAATATTTAAAATATACTTTATATATAAAATATGTAATAAGCATATAGCATATGTTTACATATTATATTATCATACATTATATAATAAAACATATATGAGTATATGAATATGTATTTAAATGGCATTATGTCCTGAATGTGTACAGACTTCTTGTCACTATTCCATAAGCAGTGTAACATTACAGCTATTTCTATAACGTTTGCGTGGCATAGATGTTACAAGAGATCTAGGGGCCAGGGCTGTGGTATAATGGACCAAGTGCTGTCTGCAGTGCTGGCATCCCAGCTAGTGTGCTTCCCATCCCTACTAATGCTCCTGGGAAGGCAACAGAAGTCCCCAGCGCTTGGGCCCTACGTTGGCAGAGGAGACTGGATGAATCTCCCAGCTCCTGGCTTTGACCTGACCCACCCCCAGCCATTGTAGCCGTTTGGGGATTGAACCAGCAGATAAGAGATATGTCTCTCTTTCTCTGTTTCTCTCTCTCTTTCTCTGCCTTTTAAATAAAATATTTTAAATTGTTTTCAGAAAGTAATCTAAAGATGATTTGAAGTATATAGGAGAATGTATATAGGTTATAAACAAGTACTATGCCATTTTATATAAGGGGCTTGAGCGTCCATTTATTGTGGTATTCGCAGGGAGATCCTGGAGCTAATCCCTCTGGGGTTCCAAGGGATGACCATATTCATGGAAGGATTATGCAGTTCTGTACATTTCTTGATAGTTACAAGGCTGATGACCACGTCAAGCAAGCCTGTCACTGTGAGGGAGGGGCAGTGGTTTTCCTTGGCCGTGCTCATCCCAATTGCTTGTATGTAATGATTTGAAGCCTTTTCCTTCTCTGGGGTTAGTGCGAGAGGATGGCATGTTGGTGGTGATTTTCCCCCGGGCCAAGTGGAACTTGGTGGCCTGTATACCACAGTGATCATTTTTGCTGTGAAATCCCAGTGCTGTTTGTTTTTTGTGGGGTCCCTAATTTCAGCTCCCTACTTAGGACAGAGGTTGATTATATACCAGATGTACCTAATTTCTGTTCTCTGATCACTTACACCTGACATCATCAGCAACCAATCAGAGCTCTCGAGCAGCCTGAAAATTACTGAGCCTTCTAGCCAAAACCGAGCACTTGGTGTTTTAATTTAGCTTGCGCAGATTTCTTCTGGGAAAATGGGACATTTGGAGCTATTCACAGAGCACAAAAATCCTTGGCGTGCCTTTCTTGGGCTTCCGGACACTGCGTCTTTTAGACTGGGAGATGGGAGGGACACTGCTTCAGGAGCTTGGAGCCTAGTTTGAGGTCAGATGAGAAATGACCCCTTCAGCTGTGCTCAGAAATTTGAGCTTTGTGTATTTTAGAGTTACCCAAGTCTTTAAAGTGGAGAAAAAACACAGTTTTAACATCTGTTTCAAAAAATAATATGTGGGGGCCCAGCGAGATAGCTTAGTGGTTAAAGTCCTTGCCTAGGATCCCATATGTCACCGGTACTAATCCCAGCAGCTCCACTTCCCACCCAGCTCCCTGCTTGTGGCCTGGGAAAGCAGTTGAGAATGGGCCAAAACCTTGGGACCCTGCACCCGCGTGGGAGACCTGGAAGAGCTCCTGGCTCCTGGCTTCAGATTGCCTCAGCTACAGCCGTTGCGGTCACTCGGGGAGTGAAACATTGACAGAAGATCTTCCTCTCTGTCTCTTGTCCTCTCTGTATATTTGCCTTTTAATAAAAATAAAGAAATCTTTAAAAAATAATAATAATATGTAGGCTTGGCCCAATAGCATAGCGGTTAAGGTCCTCGCCTTGAGTGTGCTGGGGTCCCATATGGGCACTGGTTCTAATCCCGGCAGCTCCACTTCCCATCCAGCTCCCTGCTTGTGGCCTGGGAAAGCAGTCGAGGACGGCCCAGAGCACTGGGACTCTGCACCCGCGTGGGAGACCCAGAAAAGTTCCTGCTTTGGATCGGCTTTGGATCAGCGCAGCACCGGCCATTGTGGTAGTGAATCATCAGACGGAAGGTCTTCCTCTCTGTCTCTCTTCCTCTCTGCACATCTGCCTTTCCAATAAAAATAAATGGATCTTTTAAAAAAATAGCAATATGCAGGAAACCATAGTAAATGAACTCATGTCCAGAGTCTTCTGGAATCTCATTCCTTTTTAATTTAGAATCCCTTAGAGTTCTCACTTATTTCACTTAATGTTGCTTGTTTAAAACTATGCTCTGGCGCAGCTGGGTAAGCCACTGCCTGTGGTGCCAGCTTCCGATAAGAACACCTGTTGACGCTCTGGTTGCTCCATTTCTAATCAAGCTCGCTGCTAGTGTACTTGGTATATGTGCTGGCAAAGCGAGCACGCTGCTAATGCACTTCGGAACAGAGTGGAAGATGGCCGAAGTTCCTGGGCCCTTGCTGTCCCCGTGGGGCGCCCAGATAGGAGTTCCAGGCTCCTGGATTCAGACTGGCCCAGCCCCGGAGGGTGAATCAATGGATCTAGAATCTCTGTGTCTTCCTCTGTAACTGTGCCTTTCAAATGAATAAATGTATCATAAAATAAATAAATCTTAAGAAAACAAACCTGACTCAGGTTTTTCTTCTTTCTTCCCTGCTTGTGGTCTGTCCTGTGTGCCGTCCCTTTCAGTCACGTTGTTGCAGAGGGGCCTGGGTAAGTGCAGATGCCGGCACTGCTCTTGCGCGTGGGCGGGGGGTGGGCAGTGTCGCTGTGATGACCAGAGCTGGTGGCCACGCTTGTCGTGTTCCTGCGGAAAGTCTTGTTTGTGCCATCGGCCATCTCTCCTGACTGCTCAGTGTGGTCTGTCTGCCTTCCCCTTCTCACCATCTCTTTCCAGCCTTGATGGTGTTGCGTTCTTCTGACTGTGCCTTAGACATTGCTTCTCCATGGAGCCCTGCCTAAACACTTCCTGACAGAACTCGGCTCCAACCTTGACTTGAGCCACTGCTTTTCATCTCGTAAAGGCACAGAATGCAACTTGTGTGTCCTCTAGCTTCGTATTTTAAACTGTTTCTCAGGCCTGGCACAATGGCTCAATGGCTAAATCCTCATCTTGCAAGTGCCAGGATCCTATCCCATGTGGGCACCGGTTTGTGTCCCAGCTGCTCCACTTCCCACCCAGCTCCCTGCTTGTGGCTGGGAGGGCAGCAGAGATGATCCAAATTCTTGGGACCCTGCACTTGCATGGGAGACCCAGAGGAAGCTCCTGGCTCATCTCTGACTGTTGTGGCCATTTGGGAGTAAGCCAGCAGACGGAGGATCTCTCTGTCTCTCCTCTCTGAAAATTTGATCTGCCTTTCCAATACAAACTTAAAAGATCCTAAGTTAGCTGCCTCTCACCTGTAGCACAGGTGCTGGTAAGTGAGCATGCCAGACATCAGTCTTGTTAGAACATGGACTTTAAACAAGGGTGTAACATACCCCAGTGCAAAGTGAACATGTGTGACAGATTTTCTCTAACTCATTAATTAATGAGAGGACCAGTAAGAAACGTGGACAGGTTCAAGAGAGGAGTACCACTCCTTCGTATCTAGCAAGGAATGCTGGCAGGCCTGTGAGGCTGGCCAGCGCCCGCCAAGCAGTAATCTGCTCTCTTCCACTGGACACCATTTTTTTCTTCTCGATGAGCAGAACCTATTCAGGCTCTTTCCAGTTTTTCCCAAGTTCCCTCTGTTTTGACATTTAAACCTAATTTAAATGTTTCTCTACAGGCTTCAAAGAGTGAAAGGGTATACAGCAGTTTCTTTTTTTCTCCTCCATTTGAAAATCTCCCACTGTCATCCCAGGTGCACTAGCAGGAAGCTGGATTGGAAGCAGAGCAGCCAGGACTTGAATCAGCACTGTGATGTGGGGTTCAGCATTGCAAGTGGCAGCTTAAGCCACAGTGATGCAACTCCGGTTTCAAGCTATCTCATCTTTTAATAGTATGCACAGTAATTCTCTGTTTGGTATGACACACAAGACCTTTCACGGTTCTTATCCAAACTTACTTTCCTTTCTGAGCTAAATTTCCGACTCCTTTCTTCCTAAGCTTCCCTGATTCTCAAGTTTCAGTGGATCTGTTCCGTTCTTGAATGCCCTGTTGCTTAACATTTGCTGTTTCCTTCACACTCATCACACTTTAGACCCGGCTCTCACGTCTTCTCTCTGGGACTCCCATGGCCCTCGTCCCAGGCAGTCCATCTCATCTGTCCCTTGTTTCCGGGCACAGTGACTTGTGCTCTTCTACACGGGAGGGTTTTTGAGGCTAAATCCTTATCTCATCTGCCTTTGACTCCTCTTCCTGTGCTCAGCACACAGCCTTGCATCATCATTTGGCAAGACAAAAATGACCAAGGTTTTCAAAAGGTCAGGAAACTGAGTAGAGGGGGTTGTATCAATAACTTTGGGTTCTGAGCATATCGAATTGGAGATATTTATTTTACATTTAGAAAAGATAGGCCATAGCTGAAGCATAGGAGCAGGCCAAAACAAAAGCCCAGATTTGCCTGTAGTGTTCGGGTAACGTTCCAAATGGTGCAGACTTTTGAGACCACAGGTAGAGTGAGGAGTGAGACCCCAGGGGCAGGTAGCAGTGCTGAGGACCGTGGGCGGGTGCAGGAACAGAGCTGGAGTTGAGAACAGTTTTCCTCCTCTGCAGCGGGACGTAACAGCTTAGAAAAACTTGGAAGAGGACAGAAGTTATTTTTCTAAATATTATTTGTGTTGGTGTAAATGTTTTTTTTTTAATAACATATTTTTAATTATGAACAACCCATTTTAACATTTTCCTATATTGTTAGTTCCTGGCCTCTACCATTTCAAGAAGGATTTCTGCACTCTGTTGCAGATGCCATTTTCACATAACACTTGCTGCAATATTTGCTTATTGCGGTTGACGCGTATGTTGAGATCCGAGAAGTCATTTGTCTCAAGGGCTCAGCTGCTTTGGCCTCGGGGCGGGGGGATGGCGTTCTTGGCAGAGAAGGAAGGATTCCGTGCTCTCTGTGCTCGTGGGTTTCCTCTTGTTCCCTTTTGACCTAGATACTGGTGGTTGTGTTCCAGTCCTCCTGCCTGTGTCCACGAGGAGTGGGAGTGGAGTGGACACCAGCAGCAGCACCTTTATTGCAGTAGAGATTAGAAACAAGGAGCTTATTGCCCTGCTTGTCCAGGCTCAGGACAGAGAGGAGGACGAAGCCAGTGGAAAGGTTTTGGTTTTGGAAAGAAGTTGGAATCTCCTGACCCTGGGACCTTAAAGATCCACAAAATTGCTGAAAGGAAAAAGTACTACCTTATTGAAAGGTAAGATATTAAACTGTTTTAAGGTTTAAGCTCTTTTAGCCACATAAAGCTTATTTTCTGAAGCTATAAATCAGAGCATTCATTTTTGGCAAGCTGTGACATAATCACCCATCCAGTCCCTGCTGGTGAAAGTGGAGAGCTATACATAGTGAGGGAACCTCTGTGTAACATGTCACTCGTTTTTAAATGCCAGGCATTGTGCTAGGCCTTGGGTATACAGAGGTCAGTGAGTTGGCACTGCCTACCTTCTGAAAATTCTGGTTCTAGGGAAAGGAAAAGCTGGTGGTTACAATGTGAGAAGTGCTATAATAAATAGCTACCATGCTTAGCAAGAGAGGCCCAGCTGGAGCTGAGGCAGTAACATCTGCGTCTCAAAGGATTCATAGGAACTCATGAGGTTGGAGGGCAGGAACAGGCTTGTAGTGAGAAAGAATTGTTTTCAGTAACTCAGATGGCAAAAAAGCTTGTCAGAGAAGAACATATCAAATTCCAGAAATTGCTCTCTAAATGTTTGTTGTGGCTGCAGGGGAAGATGGTGATAAGAGAGGTTGTTAGGTAGGGGAGTTTGGGCCAGTTGTGGAAATCTCATTGCATGCTGAGGAAAAGTTCACTTTGGCCATGGGGAAGCAGTGGACATAAAAAACAAACCTTAGTCTGGGCTGGGTAGGAGAAACCAAAAATATGTGCTGTTAGCTCTCTGATTGGGTCCTGGAAAGAAAGATAGCCCTTTCTGTTTTGTCTTTACTTTGCTAATATCCTCATGCTTACTAAGTTAATCCTAAACTACAGGTTGTTAAAGAGGGATTTTTGATTAGGCCATTGAGAACTCCTTTATTACCTATGTGTGCAACTTTGAACTGCTGTTAAAGTGTATGCATGCCTCAGCCCAAGGATCAATTTCTTTTTGTGTAGAGAAAGCTGGGAGTCCTACAGTGAAGAGTGAATAGATGATGAGATGCTATAGCAGGAGTAGTGGTCAGTTTCAATTAAAAATAAAAGGTGTGGGGGCGAGGCGGGCAGGGAAGGTTTTTCTTTCTGAGACATGGGTGAGAGAGAAAGCTCCCACTTAGTTTACTCTGGAAATGTACCCAGTTGCTGGAGCTGGGAGCACAGTCCAGGCCTCCCACTGGAAAGGCCAAGGTCAGAGCCATCACTGCCATCTTTGTACTGCATCTGAGGAAAGTGGAGGTCAGGAGCCAGGGGCAGGAAGCTGACAGGACAGCAGCGGCTTAACTGTCAGCCTGATGCTTGCCAATCATGACCCAAAAGCTGTCATCAATTTCATGACTTTGAAGAAAAGTAAACCGCCCTAAGAGAAGTCTGACTTGACCCTGAGACCTTTTGTGGGAACCGGATGGTTTGAGGACTCTGTAGGGGGCCCTGAATAGACCCAACAGGCTCCTCTCACTGTACAGAGGCCAGGGGAGAGAACCTGGAGTCGCTGTGCAAAGGATGGTTGGCTGTCCTCTTGGAGGAGCTCAGGGTGTGGTGAAGTATCAGACGACCACACTAACCCCTGGGACAGATCTGGGTGAAAGGCTTGCAGGGTTTGAGATCTACAACCTGCAGTCCATGACCTTCAGCAAGATAAGACAAGAGTGAAGGGAGGGCCGCTGTTGACCACATGTCATCCATTGAAGACCTTGCTGTCTGCTCACAGCCTGAGCGGGCACAGCGCTCTGGGGAAGCCCTGCCCTGCTGGAAGATCACTGAAATCTGATCTTAGTGCTGCGATTACGCCACAGTGTGCATAATCCAGTTGGAAGAACCATGTTGAAAGAAATGCATTTCAGAAGGTATCTGCCAGGATTGGGAGGATGAGTTAGAGTCAAGGATTTCAGAACACAGGGCAGTGTTTATAAAATTACTGGAAAAAAAAATGAGGGGAAAAAAGGATATTTTGAACTACGAGAAAGGAGGTGAGACAAGAGCTGTGGCTGTTAGTCCTAAGGACGGCCTCCATGACCGCTGTGTGTTCCTTCTAGAAGGGAGGCTTAAAGACGGCATAAGGATTGAGCCTAAGGCAGTTGCTGGAAGAATACCCTTTAGAACAGACAGGACATCCAAGGATTGAATTGAAAATGTCTTCTCCTTTTGTAATGAGTAGCTCTCATACTGCTTTTTCGTATATATAGTACCATGTAGTATTCTTTAAATATATGCATATCTAATTAAACTAGATTTTTGAGTTATTATAATGTTTTCTTTCAAATTCAAATCCTGAATAGAAAATGTTATAATGACTTAATAGGTATATCTTAACACTAGCCAACTTCTTATTTTAAAGCCAAAAAGTGACATTGAAGAAGGCCCTGAACCCCAGAACGTCTGTGTGGGTAGCAAAGCACTAGGCTTAGATTTTGAAATGGTTTTGGCAGAGAAACTACAACTTTACAGATTTGGAGTAAATTCTTCTGAAAAGAAATTTTCTAGTTAAAAAAAGATCTTTGATGCTACAGTAGCCTCTACTTTAGTCAAATATAGACAGTAAAGAAGTTTTGTCCTGATGTTTCACATTTTTAAAAATGGGATAAGGTGAAAATTAGGGGTTCCTGTGAGAAACAGAGCACCTCCGTAACCTGCTTGAGTAGCTCCTCCACCTAAGGAATGTAGTAAAGCTTCGGCGTTTATCCCTGTTAGAAATGGGTCAGACTTCGAGTTTTCATGAAACGCTCTGTGTGTGAGCACGCACAGCGGCATCTCCGAAGGCTGTAATTCTTCCATCCATCTGTGTGTCCCTGCATCTATTAGCTGGCTTATGACAGAGTGTTAAAGCAGTATGCCCGTCTTGGGTTTGTAACTATTTTTGTAGACTGTATGTCATTTGTCTTTTAAAGCAGCCATGTAGAAAAGGTAGAGTGACTGGCATAAATGAACAATGAGGCTCAGAGAGGCTGAATATTTCAACCAGGGTGCAGATGGACCTTGACCCTTCTCCTACATCAGTGACCTGATGTTTCTTCGAAATGGGGCGTAAGTCAGGGATAGGGGCACAGATTTCATCTGCCTCGTGCTTAATCATTGCTCTCAACAGAAACTTGAACACAGAACTCGGACATCATTGTGACTGTGTGTGTATATATAAATGTAGAAGATAGATATCTTTTCTGACAGTCCTGCAGAATAGATGTCAGCCTGCCGTAAAGGGACATGTGACATCTTTATGAGCACCGCAATAAGGGCACAGTTAGTCATTTTTAAAACGTTGCTCTTTTCCAAGCAGCAGTAGCAGTACTCAAGAATCGGGGAAGTTTTTCTAGTATGCTGTTATACCTCATGTTAAAGTTCCAGAAATAAACTTATGCATGCCATTGAGAACTTTGTTGACTTTAACAGTTTCCATTCTTTTTATTCAGCCACTGAATGAACTTGCCGTCTTGTCATGTTGCAGGATGAAGAGACACGGAAGGACTACGACTATATGTTGGATCATCCGGAAGAGTACTACAGCCATTACTACCACTATTACAGCAGGCGCTTAGCCCCCAAGGTGGACGTGCGGGTGGTGATTCTGGTCAGTGTGTGTGCTATCTCAGTGTTTCAGGTGTGTATCAATGGACGTGTGCACGTGGAATAGTGCCAGCCGCTAAAACTGAGCTGCAGACACTCGTAAAATAGTACTTACAGTGAAAATTTATATTTTACACTAGAAGAAGATTTATTTGGCCAACTAAGGGTATTGAATTGAAATCTTTGCCGGGGGCGGGAGGGGGAAGGAATCTAAGAAATCAATAGTAAATAGTATTATGTAACTATAAACATACAAACAAACAAAATACCTGATTTTTTTGGTTCTCATTGCTCCTTCTCAAGTATTTCCTACCTAGCAGCCAGAATGAATGGTAGCCAGCCCCTAACATTCACCCGTGTATGCCTTTCCTATTAAACCTGGGGAAAGTCTGAGTTCTTTAATGCTATCTCACCAGTGCTGCCTCCCATCCAGTAGTGCCTCTGGCATTTGCCATCACAGGGTGCTCCTGCTCAGCTAGAAGACCACTGAAATGGGTTAGAAGTAACTTTTTTGTGTGTTGTTTTAAAATTCACAAACATTTAACTCAGTCTAGAGGAAAAGAAAGGTGACTGCAATGAAGCAGTTTGCTGATTTGAAATTTACTCTGTGGCTCAATTCTCAGAAGTCATCATCCGTCTGGTGAATGAGTGCCTGTGGAAGCTTTGGTGGTGTGATTTAAGTGTGTCCGTTTCCATTAGAGATTGCCTTTCCCGTGGGAGACCAGAAATCACAATTTTCTTATTCTTAATGATTTGCTATATTATAATTTTAGGATGTTAATTCATTCAGTGTAATGCATGAGCTGAAATATATAGACATACCGTGCAAGGATCAGGACTGTTTTGACGGCAAGATCCTTTGTGGTGGAATATAGTTATGAAGTCAGTTAATGCTTTCCTGTCCAAATCAGAATTCAAACATACAGAATCTTTCAGTTCATACTAGAATAAGCTTTGCATGGTACATGTGGATGGCTTCATAAGGAAGTCAGAAAGAAAGGTCATTTGAATGTATTCCCTCTTGAGTTTTTAAAACAAATTCCTCAGCTAGTTTTTGCAATGTAATTGTTCCTCTTGTACGTAGGATGTAGTTAGAAAAAGAAAACCAGGTTTCTTAGTAGTAATCCAGGGAAGAGCCAAATCAGTGATGAGCACGTGAAAGCACAGGTGTGGTGTGGTGCCATGGGTCCTCCCTCTGCTCGTGGGCATCTCCTATCTGCCGCCAGTGGGTTCCCCTTGCTGCGTGAACCCTGAGCTCCCATGGGCACATGGGCATTATTCAGTTTAAATCAGAAGGGTTTTCTTTGGTGACAGTATTCACCCAGCTTCCCTGCTCTTGCTTTAGTTCATGTGAGCTTTGTTATAAAAATGACATGTTTTTCTTTGTTGACTCTTCCAGTTTTTCAGCTGGTGGAATAGCTACAATAAAGCCATCAGCTACCTCGCCACGGTGCCCAGGTACCGCATCCAAGCTACCGAGATCGCCAGGCAGCAGGGACTGCTCAGAAAGGCCAAAGACAAGGGCAAAAGCAAAAAGTCCAAAGAGGAAATCCGCGATGAAGAGGAGAACATCATCAAGAACATCATCAAAAGTAAAATAGACATCAAAGGAGGGTACCAGAAACCCCAGATCCGGGATCTGCTCCTGTTCCAGATCCTCCTAGCCCCTCTTCACCTGTGTTTGTACATAGCCTGGTACTGCCGATGGGTCTATAATTTTAACATCCAAGGCAAAGAATATGGAGAGGAAGAGAGACTATACCTCATTCGTAAATTTATGAAGATGTCAAAATATCAGTTTGATAGCCTAGAAGATCATCAGAAAGAAACGTTTCTTAAAAGGGAGCTGTGGATCAAGGAGAATTATGAGGTAAGTGGTGGCTGGCAGTCAGGTCAGGTGCCGGGTTGGGCTCGAGCTGGAGGTGGAGCAGTGGCTATTTAACATCTAATTTCTTTTCAAAGGATGGACTGCAGCTACGTTATTAATGCTGAAAATAGTTTTAACAGAGTCTGATTTGTCATTATACTGCAGCGGGACAGCGTATTTGGAAGAGGATGCACCGATTATAATGGAGTCCTCCTCAAGGTTTTCTGCAGTTACTGTAAACCTAGCCACAGGTGTTTTTTAAAAATCACAGCAAAACCAAGAGATGGAAATTTTGTTCAAAGAACTGTTTCTTTCAATTGAGCATAGATGGTATTACATAATAACAGATATTTGGAAAATTGCTTTTATTTTATTAAAATAAATCGACTGTAAAGCCCTTAAACTCCAGGCATTTTCACAAATACAAGGCTAATACACAGTGAAATCTTTATTTTTTTTTTTTAAAGATTTATTTTTATTATTTTTTCATTGGAAAGGCAGATATACAGAGAGGAGAGACAGAGAGGAAGATCTTCCGTCCGATGATTCACTCCCCAAGTGAGCGCAATGGCCGATACTATGCCGATCCGAAGCCAGGAGCCTCTTCCGGGTCTCCCACAGGGTGCAGGTTCCCAAAGCTTTGGGACGTCCTTGACTGCTTTCCCAGGCCACAGGCAGGGAGCTGGAAGGGAAGCGGGGCTGCCGGGATTAGAACCGGCGCCCATATGGGATCCCGGGCGTGCTAGGCGAGGACCTTTAACCACTTGCGCCACCGTGCTGGGCCCATGTGAAATCTTTATGTATTGGGGCGGGGGTAGTTTATTCCAGTTTTCATGGTCATTTTTATAGGTGATGTTTTAAGTAGATTTTAATGAAAATGAAGTTTTGGTCTGAATGGTATTTAAGTAAACTAACTTAGTTGTCAAGTGTTTCGGGAAGTAGATTTGTTAAACCCAGTTATAGCTCTTCAGTTATTTGTAGTTTTCCAAGTAACCCAGTCCACGGCATTGTGTTTCCCTTCGAATGTTGCCATGTGCTGATTTACATGTATGTTATATGAGGTTATTTTAGTCATTGCTTCCTTGAAAGTCAAGCAGTTGCTTTCCGAGGCCCAAAGTGGAGTAGGCCTTTGGGCAGTGGCCTAGATGCTGCTGGGGACACCTGCACCCTGTGTCAGTCCCCGTTTTCATGGCTCAGCTCCACTTGTAATTCCAAATTCCTGCTGATGTGCCACCTGGGGACCAAGAGATGGCTCAGATGCATGGGGACTGCCGCACTCTTCCTCCCCGCCGTGGCCTGCCTGGCCTGGGCCAGCCTCTGGTGTTCTGGACCCTGGAGAGTAAACCAGCCAATGGAAGACCTCTCGCTGCCTTTTTGCCTTTTGAACAGTTTCCATGAAATAAAGGCTGAAGTGACTGTGAAACCAGCTCTGTCAGCTCGTCCATTTGGCTTCAGCTGACATGCGCTGAAGTCACAGAAACAGAGGTTCCTTGTTCTTTATAGTTTTGAAGAACCAATATTCAGAACTTTGAACATAAAAATAAATGCAGTTTCATTTTGGGGAGAGTGTTTTGTTTCTTCTTTTAGGTCACCAAGTCTAAAGTCCTTAGTTAAATTTACAAAAGCAGCTCGTTAAAAATATTAATAGTTGATTCTCTACTATTGTAGAAAGGAATTGGCAAGCGCTTTAAACTTAGTTTGTTCATAATTTCATTGAAGAAAAAAAAGTATTCCCAGGTTACTGAAATCAGTGACAAATAAGGTGTTACTTTTCCTTTTTAACAATGAATGCTAAAATCCTTAATTTCAAGCTCATTATTTTAGAAGACAAGTCATAAAATAAACCCATTGGAAATTTGTATCTGAAGTTTTGCTGGAAAAATGTACACAAGCCATAAAGCTAACGGATGTGTCACCCATGAACTGTAAAGTCATTTAGTGTGATTTATTATGTGTGTAGGTGTATAAGCAAGAACAGGAAGCAGAACTAAAGAAGAAGCTGGCCAGTGACCCCAGATGGAAGAGGTACAGGAGGTGGATGAAGAACGAAGGGCCTGGACGGCTAACGTTCGCGGATGACTGAAGACTAACGGGATGCCACCGTGCCAAACATTCATTGTGATGTTCTTTTAATAACTGCGTTATTTTAGAAATGCATCAACTGCTCCTCAGCAGTAACTAAAATCCCTCAAGGATCTGATTACACAGAGCACCGTAGACATTGGAACTTCCCCGTAAAACTTTATACATAAGACATTTATGATTGTTCAATTTTTATAATCTATTTCTGGCTTTTGTTAAAAGATTTGACATGAAAATTTATTCATTGTCACATAAAAATTTTATATGTTTAGTTACAAGATTTGACATGAAAATTTATTAGATACCATTTGCAATTTTTTATGTGTCACGTGTTTCCTTATTTTATGATGCACTGTTTTTCGGCTTTCGTGGCTTCTGTATTTTCACAAAACAAAAAAATTGTGACAGTACCAAACTCCATGTTTGTGTCTTTCTAGACACGAGCTTCTTGACCTGAACGGTTTGATCATCCTGTCGCCTTCCCCGGCGACCGTGCTAGGGTTATCACGTGTGTGCGGTCTCCTCTCTCTAGGAGAGTCTTCTGCCAGAACAGCTGTGTGACAGCCTCCATTACTAGAATTCTGAACAAGATCAGACTCTCCAGGAATGTGGGGTGGCCTTCATGACACTCCTCTCACAGGACTGCAGTGGTGTCCTCAAACGTTCTCCAGAAAGGACCTGGTTAAAAAAAAAAGCCTCTGCCTCTTTCTTTTCAGTTGAAAAACAAAAATGGCAGGGCAGAAATTAAGTACTAAGAAGTTGTTCCTAAGGTAGTGAAGTCCTTGAGTGGTGTAAAGGCCTTTCATCCGTGTATAAGAGGCAGTAAATGACACAGAATTCACTCACTCAAGCATGCTGTGAATTCATAGGCATAAAATGGCTGTAATGTATTGTAAGTTTGTTGGCATGGCGTTTTAATTAAAGGTGAAGATACTGCTTTTGCATCCTATGGTTTTAAGAAATGACTGAAATGTAGTATAGATGTGGAATTTGAGCTGCAAACGTGCAGCACAGATATGTGGCTGACAGAAGGAGGCAGGAGGGCAGAGCTTCATACTTGCTGGTCTGGCCAGAGACAAGGCCAGTGAGCTCATCTGTGAGTTAGGGCCTCATCTGCCCACATCCTGAATATGGAAGATGCCACCTGGGACTCACATCCCCCGTCTGAGTCTTGTCTCCACTCCTAACAGGAGCTCCCTGCTGAGGCTCGCTGTGGCAGGCAACTGCACCCCTGCCTTCGGGAGAGTTCTGGCTACGTTCCCAGCTCTGCCTTTCCCTCGACCCAGCCCTGGCTGTTGGGTTAGCCAGAGGCTGAAGCCGTTGAACAGTGGTTCGTCCGTCTTTCTGTTTCTCAACCTTTCAAATAAATGCACTTGAGTAAAAGTTAAATAGGGTAGGAGTTTGACTTAGAGAATCAGTAGTACCCTTTTGCAGCTCTAAAATTCTGAAATGTATTGATATAGTTCTATAAAATTCAGATGAAAGAGATACATCCATTCTATTTTAGGAGTGTGGAGAAGCTATAGAGCAAAAATATATATGTGGCTGTCTCCAGCCTCAGTTGTCCAGTTGTTAAGCACAGATAAATGCATTTCGGGGTTATGGGAGTTTACTGTAGCATCATCGGTCTGTGTGGAAGCGTGTTTGCATCTAGTTATCACACAATGGTGCTTATCCCCTGAGAAGGGAAGTATGTGTCATACATTAGGAAGACCAAAAAGAAGTTCAGGTACCATGCCCCCTCTTAAAGATTTCCAGAGAATTTCTTATTGTCTGTACATGTATATAAAATATATATATATATATATTTTTTTTAACCTAGTAATAAAAAAAAATAAGAGGACAAACTAGAATATTTGTAAAGGGCAGTCTTGTGTGAATGCTCAGTTATTGAATATTTCTTGTTGTAGAAATCTCTTTGGAATTAAGTTCATCTTTTGGAACTGTGGTCAATGCATGAGATGAGAGGAAGGGTCTCTCTGATTGGACTGTGACTCTCCCGTCCCCTGCCCTCAACAGACTTGACTGTGTATTCAGAATCCTACTGCAAAGGAAGGGCCGTTGCTTGTCGTAGGTATCACTCGTGTTTTCCGAGTATTTCTACCATCGGCGTTCTCTGCCTGTCCCCTACCAGTGAAAGCTTTTCTGCTCTAGAAACATCTGAGGAGGAATCTGGATAGAGGGCTGAGAATTGCACTAGTCAAGACAGTGTTTCTCATGCTTCATGTTAGAGTTGCAGCTCTTTGCTTTGTAGTTAGTATTGCAGGATTTAGAGAGTGGCTGATCAGTGCTTCCTGGTCACCCCATCACGGACAGGAGGTCTGCAAGATAGATTCATGTCCAGTGTCCTCAGAACACAGCCCACTGCTAACCCTTACCTCGATGCTCTTCTTTCTGAATTCTCCGAGTTCTACTAATCATAGGCTGCAGTGCCTTAACACATCGAGAGGTACCTGGCATCCCAGACACTGTATTTGCTGTATAGTTTTTAAATGTTACCTGAAAAAAAAGTTAAATTTGGAGAATTAAATATTTTTAGTACCGTTAATTTAAATAATATATATGTATATTATTTTTTATTTATTTGGCCCTAAAGGACAGTAAACATTTTAGCCCCCAGAACTTGAACGTACTTTGCTCAAATGGAAGCCAGTTGTCAAGCTAACACAGTGTCTAGAACCAGACTCCTGGCTACAAATAGAAAGTTCTGTGGAAATTAAGGAGAACTAGATATTATTAGGCAGTTTGAATAAATAAAATACAACTACTCTAAGATTCTAAGCAGGGTCGTTGAGTTATAATCGGTGCATTTGAGGTAGACTGATTAAATAAGTTATAACTACTCTTACCTGCACAGAGCCATGCTCTTCACATCTAAATGTGGAGTGAAGCCAAATTTAAAACTTAGCAACTAGTAAGATTTGCTAACCTTTTAGGTTTCCTATGAAAAGAGAGGGATTTTCTAGATAAGATTTAAAATTGTACAATCTAAACATGCCTGATACACATGGATTTAAGGCCCAAAGTATGTAGATTGCTTGCAAATGAGACCAGATATGGTGTTAAGTTAGAAATCTAGGTAATTAAGGGGCCAGCACTGTGGCACAGCATGTCAACCTGCCACTGGTGATGCCACCATCCCAAGTCATAGCACCAGTGGAATTCCAGCTGCCTCAATTACGAATGGCCTGGGAAGGCAGTGGCTGTTGAGGCCCCTGCCCTCCACATGGGAATCAGTTTGAATGACTGACTTTGGCCTGGCCTAACCCAGACACTGTTTCCATTTGGGAAGTGAGCCAGCAGAAGGAAGGTCTCACTGTCTGTCACTTTCCCTTTCAAACAGTTTTAAAAAGAAAAACCTACATTACTGTTATAAGCTGTAAATGATTTCTTTATTCTTGAAGGACCTAGGATCTGGACAACAGTGTACCAAATGGATCATGGGATTTTAGTGTGATGGATTTTTTAAGAGTCCTCCTCCCTGGTTTCGTTGGGATAAGGATGTTGTTGTCACATGACAAACTCTTCCAGAACCTCTAGAAAGGTGAGCAGGCTCATTGAAACACCCTGGCTTTCCAATTAGACATAGACCCAAGTTGATTTGCAGATGACTTTGATCTCTGAACTTCGTTTCTAGGGTGTTTTTTTTGGGGGGGGGGTTGGTATGACAACTATGAGTTAGAGGGTCAGACAGAAGCAAAATACCTGGCAAAAGCTGAGTGTGCAGTACATATTTCTTTTTGTTGTTTTTTTTTTTCTTTTTTTTTAGTGGTGGGGTGGGAAGTCAGATATACGGAGTGGAGGAGAGACAGAAAGATCTTCCATCACTGGTCCACTTCCCAGGCGGAAGCGGCTGCAACAGCCAGTGCTGCACTGATCCGAAGCCAAGAATCCGGAGGCTCTTCCAGGTCTCCCATGCGGGTGTAGGGTCTCAAGGCTTTGGGCCGTCCTTGACTACAACCATTGTGTCCAGTTTGCTAGCTGGCATATTAATTCCATCCGTTGTGCAGAGGTCAGCGTCATGGTGAGAACTTGGACTACAATTGTGGGACTGAGAGCCAGCAGCCATCCGTGCTTGGTGCCAGCGGAGGCGGAGCAGCTGAGACTTGACAAGAAAGGAGAGAGTTCAGAAGAATCAGCAGCTGGTCAACCTAAGGCCTGTGTTTACTCAGGGGCCACATGCTCTGAGGAACAGTGTCACCAACAGACACGCTTAGGACAGTTGCCCAAAAAGCTAGTCGTTTTTTTACAGTATGTTATACTTTGGTATGATAAGTGTAGTAAACTTTCCTGTTTCTCAGTAATTTTGGAGAATGACAGAGGTAGATGTTTATGTCAGTCTGATAAGGAAATACCTTCCCGTGGCACCATTCTGCTTACATGGCTGGCGAGGCACAGCTCCTTTTCTGCAAGGGCAATTCACTGTTAACAGAAAGGTGACAGATAACAATGCAAGAACAAAGAATCGTAATAACAGGGAGATACATGAATGCAGTGTGTGTGTGTTTGTAGGAACACTGACATTTCCAAGCAGCACTGGAATTCTGGGAAACTGGAGCTGTGTGGTTAGTTTGGAGCTGAAGTGAAGAGTCTGACTTTAGAACTCCCTAAGCATGGTGCTGTGCAGGAGACGCCCCAGGCCGTGTGTGCCTCCTTTTGGGGCTATTCTCCCTGGGGTTAATGCTGGGGGCCACACTGAGGAGGAAGCCCTCCTGTGTCATGCCAGCCAGCACGGCTGTGCAGGTGATTCTCAGCATCTTGGCTCCTAAGCGCTTTCTGTGGCTTTCAGGTCATGTGGGTAACAGTCCTATCGAAGACAGTTTCTCCTAATACAGCATTTCCCACCCCTCACCACAAGCCTCATTTCCTCATTTCTGGCACTGTTCTGGCCTCCTGCTTCAGAGCCTTCGTTGTGCAATGCACAACCACCCCAGCTGCTGTGGATGTGTGTGTGTGTGTGTGTGTGTGTGTGTGTGTGTGTGCATGTATATATAAGATTTATTTGAAAATCTGACATGGATTTTCCACGTGCTGATTCACTCCCCGAATGGTGACAGTGACCCGGGCCAAGCCAGGCCAAAGCCTTGAGCCTCAAACTTAGGTCTCCCACGTGGGTGACAGGGATGTTGTATCATCTTCCCACGCTGTGCAGGTGCATTCACAGGGAGCTGTGCTGGAAGTGGAGCAGGCAGGACTCCGTGCAGCACTGGCAGGGCACTTCTGTCGGAGGCAGTGGCTTCCTCCTCTGCACCCCGTTGCCAGTCCCGGGCTTTTGCATTTGTCCTCTACTTCATTCCTACCCTCGCACGGCTCCATCCCGGGCACTGCTCCCAGGAACCCTAGTCTCACTCCAGCTTCAGTTGCGTCTGCATGCTCAGTACAGTTGAACATTCCTGAAGCGTTTCATCATGTGGCTCAACCTCTGTCTGCTAGAATTGGACTTTTTTTTTTTTTTTTAAATTTTTCATAAGTTTTAGTCTTAGCAGCTTTAGATGGCAGCCCTTCAAAAAAGTTAATAGTAATTGTGTATTATCAGAAAACTACATGGATTGAAAAATACTTTTGCGCAGAAATAAAACATCATTTATTCTGTTTTCTACAGTATCTGAAGAACTCCTGTATCCCCTATGGCTCACTGGAGCCCAATACATTTTTTAAAGTTTTATCTATTTTTATTGGAAAGTCAGAATGACAGAAGGAGATACAGAGAGAAAGACCTTCCATCTGCTAGTTCACTCCCCAAGTGTCCACAATGGCCAGAGCTGAGCCAATCTGAAGCCAGGAGCTTCTTCTGGGTCTCTCACACGGGTGCAGGGTCCCAAGGCTTTTGGCCATCCTCGACTGCTTTTCCAGGCCACAAGCAGGGAACTGGAAGGGAAGTGGAGCTGCCGGGATTAGAACCACAGCTCACATGGGATCCTGATGTGTGCAAGGCAAGGACTTCACCCACGGGGCAACCAAGCCAGGATCTAGAGCCCTACCTTTTATCTATTCTGTACTTTATTTATTCATACTTGCATGGCCACCTGCCCTCTTCCACACTGGGACATTATTTTCCAGTCCACTTGCCGTATGTGTATTTTCAGGTCGCAGTCCCACCACTGACAAGGAGCCGTTCCTCATCTTCCTACTCTGTCCTGAGTTCTTTGTCATGTCTTCGAGCCCTTCCGGTTCTCTTCACTCCTACTCTGAGCTCTCCGCTACAATACATGTAAAGGTCTTTGTGAAGAGCAAACTTGTCTCTCAAGAGATTTTCAAAAGAACAAGTCTGCTTTGTCACTGGGGAATAGCTGTTTGCCACCCTAAAGGTCATGGACACGTACCTCGTGGAATGAATAGAGGCAGTGTTCAGCCTCAAAGAGTTAAAACTTCTAAAGGAAGTATTCTTTTAAATTATTATCTGAAAGATAGGATGACAGAAAATTAGGAGTTATGGAACAGAATCTGCTGGTTCATACTCTAAATGCACAGGACAGCCAGAGCAAGAGAAGCCAGGAGTGCCACCGGGGTCTCCCATGTGGGTGGCAAGGGCCAATCATCTGCTGCCTTCCAGGGTGCTTTGGCAGGAAGTTGGATTTGAAGTGGAGCAGCCTGGACTTGAGCCAGCACTCATGCAATGCATGTGTTCCAAAAGGTGGTTTACCCTGCTATCCCATGACACCTGTCTCGGTTAAGACACTTAAGAGACCTGAGATAACATTCAAATTGGCAAGAAACCACAATACGGAGTTGTCAAGGTGCACAAGAATGCTTTTACAGCCTTTCAGAGTATCAGTTTATACAACCCTCTGGAGGATAAAGTAGGGAATTTTAAAAAAATTTATTTTTAATATTGTTCACATAGTTGAGAGGGATGTATGTCCATGTAGGCCTCTGATTAGAGTGGTGAAGTTTCAGGTTTGGAGGAAAATAGGCGGGACAAATGTTTCCATTTTTTTGTTTGTTTTTGGTTTTTTGGGTTTTTTTCCTCCTGTGTTCACAGGGGAAGGTAGAAGACCCTGCTCTTTGCTGTCAAACTACAGCGCCCAGCATTGGGTTATGGTAGTTTGATGATGCCTGAGAGACCTGAGGAAGAGTGTTTCAAGGGTGTTACTTGAGTGGTTTTCATGGCTATGGGAAGTTTTTGGTTTCATTGCTCCGGCATTGAAAAAAAAATCTTCCCGAGGTCTGTTGGTTGAGAAAGTCCACCTTAGTGCAACCACACACCCAGGAACATGTGGCAAAGCTTGGCCAGAATTGTCCAACATATTCTGCCTTTCATCCTGACAAGGCAGTCAACATCCCCTGCTGCTCTAGATGAGCTAGTTGTCATGTCCCTCCCCCATGTGCATCTGCGCATGCTGACCACTGCACAGGCATCAGCAGTTTATACAAGCCTGTAGGCCGGTTCCAATACATGCTCTCCATGGTTGGACAACATATATTGTGATTTTTTTCCCCCTGTGGCATATCTGAGTCCAGCAGTCGAATTGTGGAGTCCCCCACCAAATTTTACCTGAGGTGACCTCACTCAGAGTTATGTGTGTCAGTCAGTGCAGACTTATTTGTACCAGCCAACTCAGGTACTGGTGGATGCAGCTGCCTGCCTGCCTGTCTGCTCAGTTCTGCCCCAGCCCCATGTCCCAAATGGACAGGTGCTGCAGCCCAGCTCAGCCAGCCCACCACAGACCCAATCCTCATGCATACCAGTGGATGCCTTGGCCTGGCCCAGCCCATATTCCATTCTACCCTCATGCACACCTGTGGGTGCTGTGACTTTGCTTGACCAAACCTGACTCTCGTATGCCAACAGGTGTTACCACCTTGTCCACTGTGGCCTGTCCCCAGTCCTGTTTTTGTGCTCACCAGCAATAGGTACAGCCTACCAGAGGAGTGTCCCCAGTTCCCCTGCCAGGGATGTTCCCAGACACAGATCTTGCACCTGCCAGAGGATAGGTGCAAGCCCCAGATCTTGCACCTGCCATGCAGTCCAGCCTGACATGACTTGCCCTCAGTCTCGGCACTCGCCAGCTGCTGCTGCAGCCTAGCACAGCCTGGCCTGCCCCAACACCAGCCTGCCCCCAGTCCCAGCTCTCATGCTTACTACTGGAAGCAGCTGCCCAGCAAGGGAGTTCTCCAAGTTCCCTTACCAGGCATGCTCCCAGCCCCAGGTCAGCAAGTGCTGTGGCCCAGTCTGAGATGGCCTGCTTCAAGTCTGCTTATTTGCCAGTAGATGCTATAGCCTGACTCCACTGGGCTTGCTCCCAGTGCCAGCTCTTACCAACAACCCTCATGTGAACTGGAAAGTGTTATGGTCCAGCCCAGCCTGGCCTACACCTTGTCCTGACTCTTACTAGTGTGCGCTGGACTGACCCTGCCCACCCTGCCCTCAGACCCAGCTCACACATATGCCTGGCCAGGCCTGCTAGCAGTTCCAGCTCTTGTGCTCACCAGCAGGAGCTGTGCCTGGCAGGGGAGTTCCCCTCTCAGGCCTGACCCTAGAAATAGAGTTTAGATATACAGATGAGTGCTGCTATCCAGACATGGCCAGCCCTCAGTACTGCAGCCTAGCCCAACTGACCTGTACTCATTCCAGCTCTCACCTAAGGGTGCTGGATCCTAGCCCAGTCTGGCACACCCTCAGATCAGCACACATTGATGGGTAATGCAACCTTCCTTGCCTTGTCCACCCACAGCTCTTGGCTCTTGCACTCACTGATGGGAACTGTGGCCTAGCAGGGGAGTCCCCAGAGTTCCCTGACCAAGTCAATTCCCAGCACTGGAAGGTGCTGTGACCCAGCCTGGCATGGCCCACCTGCAGCTTCAGCTCTTACTGGTGGGTGTCGCAGCTTAGCCCAGCTGGGCATGGCCCACTCCCTGTTGGTACTGAGAACTGGCCCAGTCCTGAATGTCCCTAGACCCAGCTCACACAACTCTGAGTGTTACCGGTTAAAGTAAAGGAAAATCAGAAGCCCACAGCTCTGGCTCTGAGACAAAGGTGACAGAGCCCCACTGCACATCCTCCTCCGTGTCCCCAAGATGGGATGGATTGGATTTCACTCCAGTCCCATCGTCACCTTACCACACCGGGTGCTAAGATTTCCACAGAACGATTGCAGGCTCACAGACCACCCTGGCACCGGTTCCTGGAAATCCCGGGACTGCTCTTCAGCGTCATCCTCACCTGCACCCTAGGTGACAGAATCCCGGTTCTCTCATTGAGCAACAGAGAGGTGTCTTAGGTGGCCTCCGCCCTCTGCTCCGTGCCGGTCTCCAGCTCGCTCACCGCGCCATCCTGTGGGCCTAGGCTAGGCGGCATCTGGGTTTCCTTGATCAGCCAAGGACCCCGCAGTGTCCCCTGGTTTGCGGCTCCCTGCAGGCTCGGGCGGCGGGGCGGGCGCCGCTGCTACCCCGCCCCGGGGCGGCGCCGAGCTCCGGGCCTGCGACCCAGCCCCGAGCTGCTGCCGAACGAGCCCAGCGCCGCCGCCATGTCCTCTGGGGCCAGCGTGAGCGCCCTGCAGCGCGTGGTGGAGCAGCTCAAGCTCGAGGCCGGCGTGGAGCGGATCAAGGTGCGGGCCGGCGGGAGCGCGCTCTCTTGGCACTGCCGCCCGCGGTTGGCCGCCGGCCCGGGCGCGCTGGGGGAGGAGGCCCGCGGCCCGGGAGGAAATGGCTGCTGACCCCGGCCCTGGAGCAAGCGGGAGGGCACTCGGGCTGCGGGGAGGCTTCCGGCGGCCGCAGGCAGCTCCGGATCGGACGTGGGGGCGGCGGGGTCCGAGCGTGCGGACGGCCGAGCCCCGACCCTGCCAGCTCCGCGCGGAGGCCGGGCCTGCTGGGCCCAAAGTTGCAGGCCGCCCCGCGGGCGTGGCCCGGGACCCAGTGCCACGGGAGCGTTTCCACTCGCGAAAGCTCGGCCTGGTTGTTAACTGCGTAGACGGTGCCTCGGGGCGCTAGGCTGGCGGCTTGGAGCCGGCTGCCGCAGGAGCACCGGGTCCAGAGCTGAAAAGGCCACTGCGTGGTCAGGACTTGGTGGCTGATGGGGCGAGAGGAGGAGGATGCTCGGGTTTCTGGCTTGCTGACAGGAGCCATGGCGCTGCTCTCGCGTCACGTAGCAGGATGCTGGGGAGCGGGTTGGCTTTGGGGACTCGAGGAGCGCAGTGCCGGCCCTGTGGACCTTGAGGAACTACCCAGGAGGGGTTTAGCACAGCTCAAGGCTGCAAGAGGATATTAATATGCGTGGGAGTTGAAGACGTGTGCTACATGAACAGCGCAGAGGACCAGGGACAGGCCAAAGAAGCCCGGCCAGGGAACGGGATGCTTGGACAGGAAGGCCATCGAGACAAGGGTGGAGGGACATTTACAACCACAGGGTTGTGAGGAGCACGTGTGGTGGCTCCGCAAGGCTTATGTTGGAGTGCCTGGGATACATAGCTCCCTGTTAAGGCTCCTGGGATGCAGCGGGGACGGCTCAACTATTGGGGTTTTTCCCGCCACCCACTTGGGAGATGAAGGCCATTGTCAGTGCCTTCAAGGTCTACTCAGTTGGCTAAGAAAGTGCCTGTCGTGTGACTGCTGAGCCACGAGTCGGCATGGTGTGCAGAAGGTAAGAGACACTGCTGTGGCCGCCCCTGCATGGGGCTGTGCCCTCTCTGTGGGCAGTAAGAGCATCTGGTGGGGAAAATGTGCAGCAAAGGAGTCCGTCTGTCAGAGCAATAATAACTGAGGATCATAAATGGCACGAAGATTATAAAATTTAAGGTGGAGAAAAGAGAGGGTTCTAGAATGCAGCGAGGTTTCAGGGAATCTGCATTTTTAATAGATAGTGTTTGGGTTTAATCCTTTACCCACCAAAAAGAAAAAATGTCCTTAAAGAGGATTTTTAAAAATGGGAACAGTCATATATTGGGTGGAGGAGTGCAGGGGAAGGAGCTAATTCTAGTTTTAAGCCAAAGGCAAGTGACAGCTGGAGAATGGGAGGTGATGACGGGGTGCTGGAGCGCGGGGACTGGAGAGATGCTGCTGAGACGGGAAGTTAGCAGGTGGGATATGTGGAAAGGTGTGTTTCTAGGAAGGACTTTGGTGATGACCATTTTTTTCCCTAAGATCGATGTGTTTGAAAAGCAGAGTGACAAAAGGACAGAGGGAGAGCAAGATAGTGAAATGAGACATTGTTCCACCCATTGGTTCACTCTCCAACTGGCACAGGACCAGGAGCTCCATTCTGCTCGCCCACGTGGGTGGCAGGGCCTGAATACTTGGGCCATCATCCACTGCCTTCCCAAGCGCTGGGTTCACTGAGGGAATGTGCTAGACAGGTGGAGGTGGACTTGGAGGGCACCTGTCCCTGCTGGTGGCTGGCACAACAAGGGCAGAGGCCATGCCCAATGATAGCACTGAGGTCAGAGAACACGAGAAGAAAGGAAGTAGTACCTGGGTAGGGGGTAGGGGACCGAAGTGTGCAGGGTTAGAGTGGTGCCGTTTCTGGTGTTTGCTGTAGCTAGACATATCAAAGAGAAAGTTGTTTAATTTTTTAAAATACATACTTATTTTTATTGGAAAGGCAGATATATAAAGAGGAGGAGAGACAGAGAGCAAGATCTTCCATCTGAAGGTTCACTCCCTAGGTGGCCACAACAGCTGGAACTGAGCCAATTCAAAGCCAGGAGCCCGGAGCCTCCTCTGGGTCTTCCATGCAGGTGCAGGGTTCCAAAGCTTTGGGGTATCCTCAACTTCTTTCCCAGGCCACAGGCAGGGAGCTGGATGGGTAGCGTGGCCTCTGGGACTCAAACCGGCACCCATATGAGATTCTGGCACATGCAAGGTGAGGACTTTAGCCACTAGGCTACTGTGCCAGGCCCATGTTTGTTAAATTTTTAAGATGATTTTGGGACCTGAAGTGGAAAGCTGAGTCAAATACCCTCCTATCTTGTGAAGTCACTAAGAAGATATTATTTATTTTAAAAAAGAAAAGATTCAGGGTTGGAGGAGGTGGCAACACTATAATACAGCAAGTCAAGTCACCACTTGCCATATCAGCATTTCATAACAAGTGCCAACTCTTCCACTTTCCATCCAGCTTCCTATTAATGCACCCCTGGAGCAGCAGATAATGTCAGCTGCTTGGCCTCTTAGGAGAGACAGATGGAGCTCCTGACTCTTGGCTACAGCCTGGCCCAGACCTAGCCAGCTGGGCACTGAGCAATCCCATTGAAGACTGAGTTTCTCTTAAGCCGAACGAGGCACTTCCCACTCCTCACTTGGGAAATCACAGATTGAAACAGCCTCATCTTGGGACTCTACTTCAGCTGAGCACAGAGATGCCTCCCTCCCCCATTGTTTAAAGATTTGTTACAGATAGGGAGAAACACAGAGAAGGATCTTCCATCCACTAGTTCACTCTCCAAATGACTGCAACGACCAGAGCTGGGTTGGTTCAAAGCTGGGAGCCAGGTGCTTCTAAGTTCCCACAGGGGTGCAGTGGCCCAAGCACTGGGGCCATCCTCCACTGCTTTCCCAGTCCATAAGCAGGGAGCTGGACTGGGAAGTGGAGCAGCAGGAACACAAACTAATGCCCATATGGGATCCCAGTGCTGGCAGGCAGAAGGTTAGACGGCTAACCATTATGCCAGCTTGAGATGTTTTCCCTTTGACAGAATTGCTGTCTGAAAGTAAACCACAACACCAAATCACGACTAGACAGTGGAGGCCACAACTTCCAGTGCCTGCAACACCTGTCATCCTTCCAGGACTCCTTTTTAGGGGAAGCTTTTTAGAAGTTTCTGGGTAACCTGGATACAGCAGTCAGGTGCCGTGGGTGGGGAATATCCACCCGAAAGGGGACGGCTGGTGTAAGTTCTCCGCACCCCGAGCCCCTGCCCCTTGATCATGACACAGAGATGCTGACCATTCTTCTGCATATTTTCTTTTTATGTCCTTTGCATTAATCTGGCTGACCACGGGCTTCAGGCTAGGGTTCAGAATCATTCACAAGAATGTGTCCAGCGGGGCCCGGGAGACGGAGTTCAGCTGTTCCTTGTCACGCAGAAAGAGTAAGCATGAGGGCACTTGGTTCCAATTATTATTGTTTTCAGTTATTTATTTTAAAGGAAGAGTTACCGGGAGAGGGAGGAAGAGACTCTTTCATTTCCCAAATGGCTGCAAACTCCAGATGGAAATGAGGAGCCAAAACTCCAGCTGGGTATTCTCTGTGGATGACATGGGCCCGGGCCAGCCTCTGTTGCTTTCCCAAGTACATTCAGGGAGCTGGGTTAAAGTGATCCAACTGGAGCTGGAAGCAGTGCTTGCATGGGATGCTGGCATTGCAGGTGGTGGCTTAACCCACTGTGCCTCAATGCCAGCCCCTCTAGTTCATCTTGAATTAGCAATTCACATACAATTGATTCCATTGATAACTAATGTGAATAACTCAGAGCTTCCATGGACCAGAATAAGCCTAAACATTACTCTGGTAATATTCTATGACTATGTAGTGGAAGCTTATTACACAAGTGCAACCAAAATTCCTCAAGTATTCCAGGAACCCGATAGTGATTATAGCATTTGAAGTTAACACAAATGAACGGTAATATCTGAAAAACAGTTGGAACTGTATTTCATACAATGCAATTGAGTTTCTCTAGAAAAAGGAGGAGCACTTCAAATAGAAATATTCATCAAATGAAGGGTGAGGCGAAAAGCAATACCACTGTTCATAGGTTAGCTTTGCCACTTAACTACCCAGCATCTTCATGGGTTAGAGCATTCATTAATTCATTCTTCCTAGGTTGGCTGGGACAGTGAGGTTCAACTGAGCAGTTCTGCTGATGGCGTCTGCAGGGAGATGGGAAGTTGACAGCTCCAGGGTGCTGTCAGGGTGCTGCTCCAAGGTGGCCTCACTAGCGCAGGCAGCAAGAGCCTGGGACCCTTCCTGGTTTTCCCTTCTCAAGACCTCCAGCAGACAGCTCAGACTCTCCCCAAGGATGGTCTGAGCGTCCTAACTACAGCAAGAGTGGTAGCTGCAAACAGGCTGCACGGGACCTGCCCTGTATTTCTGCCACACTGTATTGGCCAAAGCAAGTCAAGCCGGCCCAGATTGAAGGAGTGTGTAAATTGACTCTAACTTTGGGTAGGAAACTATCGTGATGGTGTTTGCAATCTGCCACCAATGTAGTGCTGTGACAGCCAAGTGCTAAGTGCTTGACCCGTGTTCACTTACTCCACAGCTGAGCCCAGGGAGGCAGGTCCCATTATTAGATACATTTCACAGATGAGGAAACAAGGATACTAAAAAATTAAATTGATACTTTTCCTTAGGTCATATAGACAGCTAGCTGAACTTGGGGTCTGAACAACCTGCTACTAGAAATTGAATTTATTTGTTTATTGAAAAGCAAAGAGGGAGAGAGGCAGATGGGTAAGATGGGTTGTCCCACCAGTTCACTCCCTAAATGCTCTCAGCAGTTATGGCTGTGCTAGGCCAAAACCCGTTGCCAAGGACTCAGTCCTGTGTCAGGTGTGGGTGGCGGGGACCCAGCAGCTTGCTGTGTTCGTTGCCTCCCGAGTGTGTAGCTGGAACTGGAAGTAGCACTGGGACTCAGGCTCTGAACCTGTGCCACACACCTGTCCCTGCATTCTGAATAATAAACTGAATAATACGAATTCTAAATAATAAGCTAAATTCCCTCAGAAAATGTGATGAAAGAATTGTAGCAGTTGTTTGGAGCAGGCCCACTAAAACTTAGCCTTGTAATATTAAAGCAATTTGCCCACTGTGCAAACTTATAGCTATCACATGCATGCTTTATGTAAGTGAATATTTGTAAAGGGAGTGTTAGAAATGAGCTATTCCTTTACCAGTTGAATCTCAAAGTTAATCTTATAAATAGATCAGTGATGCCAAGTTTTCTTACCTTTGTTGAATAAAAATTAGATTAAAAATATTCTCAATTGGGGTTCATACGGATTGTAATCTTTCTCCTCAGAATTCAGTTGTTGGAGCGCTACAAAATGTAGCAATGGGGGTCACAGCAGGAGTGACATTGCTGCCAATGGACCAAGGCTGTGAGCCGGGTCATGCAGCAGGAGGACAAGGCCATGACCGTGAGCCTGCGTCACGCCGCCGGTGGACACAGCATAGACCATGGCCGTGAGCCGGGTCACGCTACCGGTGGATGCGGCATAGACCATGCCCGTGAGCCTGGGTCATGCAGCCAGTGGACGCAGCATAGACCATGGCTGTGAGCCGGGTCACGCCGTGGTAAACGCAGCTGAAGCCATGAGCCCAGACCACACTGTCTGCTTTGCTGCAGGTCTCCCAGGCAGCTGCGGAGCTTCAGCAGTACTGCATGCAGAACGCCTGCAAGGACGCACTGCTGGTGGGCGTGCCGGCTGGCAGCAACCCCTTCCGGGAACCCCGATCCTGTGCTTTACTCTGAAGACCAGTGAGTAACACTGCACTGTATCACCTGGGCCTTGTGGCCACCTGTCCCAGGGCTTAACCAGGGGTTTGGCCAACGTAGGTTTGCATAGCTACTAATCTCACAGAAATCAAAATAAAATTAAAAGACCAGTAAAATGCACACATGTCCACTGTGGGTAACTCTTGCCTACAGTTCTTGTAGAAGGCGTCTAATTGGCAGTCTCAATGCTCCTTGGTGCTAGTTTGTGAGCTGCTGATCTTAGGTACGGAGCTGGACCGCGGGTAGCAACTGCATCACCTCCTCAGTGTTGGGATTTGCCACTTGGTTGCAACTTTTGTGACTACGACCTTCCAGAGTAGGGGGGCATGATGCCTACCACTGCTGTGATTTCTTTCCTAATGGCTTTCTGAATATATCGCTGTGTGTTAATGGAAGAAGAGCTGTAACTACCAGGGAAAAATTTTGACAAGGGTTAAAAGAGCTTTAAAAAATAACTGAACTGGGTCCTGGCATAATAACCCAGTGACTGAAGTCCTTGCCTCTCACGCAGCAGGATTCCATATGGGCACCAGTTTGTGTCTTGGCTGTTCTACTTTCCATCCAGCTCCCTGACTGTGGCCTAGGAAAGCAGTCGGGGACAGCCCAAAGCCTTGGGACCCTGCACCCATGTGGGAGACCCAGAAGAAGCTCCTGGCTCCTGGCTTTGGATCAGTTCAGCTCCAGCTGTTGTGGCCACTTGGAGATTAAATCAGTGGATGGAAAATCTCTCTGTCTCCTTCTTTCTATAAATCTTTCCAATAAAAAGAAACAAATCTTTATAACTGGAGCTGGTGTGATGGTTCAACTGACTGATCCTCCACTTTGCAGTGCTAACATCCCATATGAGCACCAGATCATGTCCCAGCTGCTCTCCTTCCCATCCTGCTGCCTACTATGGCCTGGGAAAGCAGTGGGGGATGGCCCAAAGCCTTGGGACCCTGCACCCACATGGTTGTCCTGGAAGAAGAAGCCTTGGATCAGATCAGCCCTTGTGATCATCTGGGAAGTGAACTGGCAGGTGAAAGACTTCTTTTTCTCTCTGTAAAAATCTGTCTTTCCAAAAAAAAAATAATAAAGCTTTTAAAAAGATAACTGAAAACACTTTGAGCTAACATACCAGAAATTGCATGGTGTCCAGTGCCTTGTTTTAAGGCATTATTCACATTTTCACTGCTTTAAGATTTATTTATTTGAAAGGCAGAGTGACAGAAGGAGAGGTAGAGACAAAAAGACATCTTCCATTTGTTGCTTCACTCCCCAGAGGCTACAATGTCCGGGGCCTGGGCAGACCAGAGCCAGGAGCCTAGAACTCTCTCTGGGTCTCCTTCATGTGTGGCAGGGGCCCAAGCACTCAGTCCTTCTTTTCCTGCTTTCCCAGGCTTCTGGTTTTTGTTTGTTTGGGTTGTCTTATTTTTATTGGAAAGTCAGATTGACAGAGAGGAGGAGACACAGAGAGAAAGATTTTCCATCTGCTGGTTCACTCCCCAAGTGATAGCAGCAGCCAGAGCTGATCCAATTCAATATGAAGCCAGGAGCCAGGAACTTCTTCCAGGTCTTCCATGCAGGTGCAGAGTCTCAAGGCTTTGAGACATCTTCCATTGCTTTCCCAGGCCACAAGCAGGAAGCTGGAAGGAAAGTGGAGCAGTCAGGATACGAACCACTGCATACATGGGTTCTTGGAGCATGCAAAGCAAGGATTTAGCCATTAGGCTATTGCGCCAGGCCCTCCCAGGCATCTTAAGAAAATAGAGCTGCCTGGTCTCAAACCTGGGCTCTGTTCTGGGGTGCAGAAGTCCCATGGGGCAACTTGCTTTGCCATAGTATCAGCCCTTTTGCTGTTTTTTTTTTTTTTAAAGATGGTCAAGAGCATGGATTATTAGGAGTCTAAATATTTAAAATTACGTGTTTAGTTTATATGGTAAGTAATCATCTTAGTGTCCTTTTTCACATAATTGCAAGAACAAATTTTTCACACTGAAAAAGAAATACTACTGTCAGGTAAGATTGTGCCTTTTAGTGGAAATGGGTATTAAAATACTATTCTTGTTTTTGCCTAGCATTTCGCTTTTACAAAGTATTTTGTATGATTTGGAATTTGGAATTTAAAATTAACCTGCTATTTCCTACCGTGTGGATATTAAAGTGCCCTGTGACATGATGAATAGTTAATTCGCGAGTAAATCATTACTCAACTGAAAACCAACCATTCTTTCTCCAGTAGGAAAGAAGTTCAGTGGGGAAGGCCTTCAAGCAAGAAGTGATGACCACTGCCTCCACATCCCCAGAAAACACTCTGGCCAAATGGTTTGTAGACATGGCAGACCTTCCCCGTGGCTCGGTCCCTCACAAGGTCCTCGGAAATCCAGGAGTTTGCACTCAGTTAAGGAAACTGAGTGAGTTTTAAATAATAATGGCCTGATTCATTTGGTGAAGTGTTTTATATCAAGAAAAGCAGAACCCTTTCCACCCAACACACCAGTCACATGTTTTTCATAAGTGAATGACTGGTAATTCTGAACCTGGAATGGTTTTATACACTACACATTTGCATCGTAGAAAGAAAAACATTTTTGTTTAAAAATGAGTATTTGTAAGATTTTTATACCATAACAAAATTCTTATGAATTTATATTCACTAAGTTAACCAAGCATAAAATTAGGGGACACAGTAGGCCTTACTAACCAAATTATGTTGATTTTCTGAGAAGATTGTTACACTTTAACACTAAATGTGGTAGATACATCATAGCAAATCTGTTTGGAAAGATCAGTGTTCTGTGTATTAGGTTGCCCCATTCTGTGGTTGACACAGATTTTATTTTTGTCTTCTTAAGTTTATTTATAATTGTAGAGGAACTTTTAAAAAAGTGTATTACTCCATACCTTTAATAATGTTTAAAGTTTGGTCTGTGTATAGAGCATTGCAAATTGTTAAAAACAAATTAATGTGAAAATATTATAACCTAAAGTAATTCTTCATTCAGAAATGTTCTACTTTGATGATGTGCCTTTGATTTAATGTGGGACACTTCTAGGATACTTGTGTTTGTAATTATGTTTGAAGAGCTTGGAAATAAAAATTTCTGTTTAATTAGTCACTTTCTATGACAACAACATTTTGTGTCTGATTTTGTTCAAAGTTTCATGGGTTGCTCTTTCCTTATGGGATCGAGCACTCGAAGTGGGATATGAACATTTTGGCTTTATTTATTTTTAAAAGATTTAGTTTATTTTTATTTGAAAGTCAGATATACAGATAGGAGAGAGAGAGAGGAAGATCTTCCATCCAATGATTCACTCCCCAAGTGAGCGCAATGGCTGATGCTATGCCGATCCGAAGCCAGGAGCCAGGAACTTCCTCCAGGTCTCCCACATGAGTGCAAAGTCCCAAGGCTTTGGGCCGTCCTTGATTGCTTTCCCAGGCCACAGCAGGAGCTAGATGGGAAGTGGAGCTGCCAGGATTAGAACTGGCGCCCATATGGGATTCTGGAACATTCAAGGCGAGGACTTTAGCTGCTAGGCCACGCTGCCGGGCCCAACTGTAGAGTTTCTTAAGAAACTGCACACAAACACACACACACACACACACACACACAGAGACTGCGACTGGAGTATCACTATAGATTCAGTAAAAAGGGGAAGGAAAAAAAATCAGCTCCATCTATGTTAATGGTGCTCTGACTGACAGGTGACTTCACATATAAAACCAAACACATACAGAATACTTTTATGTCTATCAGATACATGGATTTCGAATCCCATAAGTGTAGTGTTGCATCAAGTAACATGAACTTCTGCTGACAGCCCCAATCTGTGGCCTGTAAAACGCCTCTTCTATGGAAGGTGATGAATTATGGGATAAAGGCTATTGGCAAGCAGTGAAGCCTTCATTATTGACTTATTGATTTGAAAGACAGTAACAGAGAGAAGAGAGGGAAAAAGACATAGAGAGAGAGACAGAGTGACAGAAATCTTCCAACTGCTGGTCACTCCTCAAAATGGCTACAGCTGGCCTGGAGCCAGGAGCCAGGAGCTTCTTCCAGGTCTCCCAGATGGGTGCAGAAACCCAAGGACTTGGGCCATTTTCCACTGCTTCCCCAGGTACGTTAGCAAGCAGCTGCATCAGAAGTGGAGTGGCCAGGACTTGAACCAGTTCCCATATGGGATGCTAGTACCACAGGCAGCAGATCAATCTGCAACAGCTGTAGGCCCAGCAGGGATGCCTTCACCTTACCAAGATGAGGTTTCAACTCTCTAGTTTAGGAGCAGTCTTATCAGAGCCTTAAGGAATAGACTAGTGGTCGCTGTTGTGATGCAGCAAGTTGAAACCACCAATTTGGGACACCCACGTCAGAGTTCCAGTTCAAGTCCAGCTACCAGTTCAAGTCCAGCTACTTGGCTTTGGATCCAGTTACCAGCTAATGCATCGCTGGGAGGCAGGAGATAATCTGGACTCCAACTACCCACTCCAATCAAGTATTTGGACTCCAACTACCCACACAACCCATGCAGAAGATCTGGGTGAAGTTATAGCCTGTGGCTGTTGTAGGCATTTGGGGAGTGAACCTGTGGAAGAAAGATCTCTCCCTGTCTCTCAGATAAACAACATTTTTTTTTTAATTGCAAACTCTCCACCTTCAGTGTGGCCCTAGGCTTTCAGCCTGTTGGTGGAGTAAGGTTGCCTGTGGTAATCCTCAGGAGTCGAACTGTGACGATGACTGATTTAAAGGCTGTAATGTTCCTGTGAATCTGGAAGCCACTCTGATTCTTATAATGATTATTATGCTAATTGGTACGTTAGAAATCTTACTGAGATGCTAGCCCTAAAGCAGTAAATGTGACAGCGTGTTAACACTGAGAACATTTAATAATAGCATTTTCTTTAACGTCTGAGAAAATAAAATAATTTTTCCAAGGAACTTTCACCACAACCAGTAGAATGTGGGATGAATCTCTCTGCCCTTTCTGCATTTCAAAAAAATCTCAGCCGGGTTTGTCCATCAGCTCTCCCAGGGACTTTTTCATACGTGAGACGTCGCTTCTTGAACTGTGCTAATTGTGGGTACATGAAACCTGTTAAAAGGATGAAAAGAAAAAATTATTTTCTTGCTTATAATAATAAAATATAATCTTCCCCCAGCTATTCATGTAGATCCTCTTTGACAACTATCTTGAAGTGTTAAACTTTATAATTTGGGACACAGTGACAATTAAAAGCAACATTTTAATCATAAATGCACCAGTACTTTAATCATCCAGTATTAGAAACCAGTGCTAAATGACATGTATTTGTATGCCTACGCCTTGTACAAACATCTCTCAGAACTTCAATTTTTTTTTTTTAATTTTATTTTTTCATGATACAATCCTGTAGGCTCAGGGATTTCCTCTCCCACCCTCTCCATGCCCCTCCACCGCCCTGAGTTTTCTCCTATAATAATATAATAAGACGAAGAGGGCTCTGTGATATATCGGAAGGTTTCTAATACACCCTCATTAATTAACATCCAAGTTCCCTGTGGCCGCTGCATCTAACGCACTGAGTTACGGTTCTGTGACCTTCTCTGAGTCTGTCCGTGACGGCGATATGTAAGACGGCCGGGTTTTCTGTTTTGGTTTTAGTTTGCCTTTCCTATTCCTGATTATAGATTTTTTCAATTGATTATTCTCATACATTTAAATTCTCTAATCTTTTGGGGAGTCATATTCTTAGGAATCTGTCTGAAAATTCATATTTGGTATGTTTACAAACAAGAATAATCAGACAAAACACAGGGGAATAGATAGGAGAGTGGTTCCACACTGTGCAGCTTAGGACAGCCTGTGCTGGCCCCAGCAGCAAGCTATTAAATGTTTAATAACCAGCTCTTGGGGTAACAAGAAAGAGAAGGAGTGAAAGCCTGATAGGCAGTGTTTGTTGATTTCTGTGGTATTAAGACCACCAGGGAAACCCAGAGGAATCTCCTGGTTCTTAGTTCTGGAGCAGCCCAGCTCCAGCCACTGCAGCAACACGGGGAGCAAACAAGCACATGGAAGATCTCTAACTCTACCTCTCAAATAAAAATAAATATATATATATGTTTTAAAAGGACTCCCATTATGACTGATTTACACCTTTCAATATAATATGTGTAGACTGTATTGGTACCCAGATATCAATACTTTTCAACTAATTATAAAATTTCTGACAATATTTCAATTTTTCTAAACCTACCAGAAAGCTTTCCCATGAAATATTTATCTTCTGCATCTAATTTCCATTTATTATCCATATACTATTTATGTATAGATATCCATATATTGCTATCCAATATAAGATTTCATCATAGAGCACCCACAAATCCAAAGTGAGCTAATTCAAAATGTCCCAACGAGCTTCACAGAAGTGACAGCAGCCTCACAATGTGAGCGAAACTTGGTACATCCTTGCCAAAATGCAGTTATCCTAACTAAATGGAAGTAATGAGTTAAAAATAATCAAAATGCAGTTAAAATTAAAATAATAAATGTTTTATCAAGTCAACATTTAAACAAAATCTACTCTTGGATTGAGGAAAAATTCAAATTATAATACAAGAGTAAGTAATTTTTAAAGTAATGATTAGACCACCATACTGAAAAATTATGTAGAAGTTTACATCCAGCACTCATCCCAATCTTTCCTATACAGTTTTACTTTTTAAACATTTACTTGCTTGAAAGGCAGAGTGACAGGAGGAAAAAGGGAAAGAAACAGAGCTCTCTCATTGCTGATTTAATCCCCAAATGCCCAAAACAGATGGGCTGGGTGTGGGTGGCAGGAACCAAGTCCTTGGGCTGCCATCTGTTGCCTTTCCAATTTATTAGCAGGAAGCTGACTTAAAAGCAGAGGTGGGGCTCAGTCCCAGATGCCCTGATATGGGATGTAAGCATCCCAAGTGGTGCCTTACGTGCCATGCCACGCTCACCCCTTTAATATACCATTTAAGCTTGGTTTTGAAGCTCTACCATGTTAACCATGTGCCTTAACCTATAATTTAGAAAGTGTTCTAAACCCTTGAGCAAGATAGGTGATGGTAACATGGACATTAACCTTATATATTATTATGTCTGACACATTAGCCTGAATATACTAGACTTGAATACTTACAAAGGTCATTTGATTAAATCCATGAAAAAAAGGATATTAAAAAGTTTAATACAGCCTTAGTACCTATTGCTGGGGATATAGTCTTTTAACTGAAAGAGCTGGATGCCTATAAGCAAGTTTATACAGCGATGTAGCAGGAATTATGTCACAGAGAGCACCAGAGTACAGCAAAAGGACAGACTGAAAATTATCTAGAGGTTGTCAATAGCCTAAACATATTTTCCAGTGTTCCATCTTTAACAATGTAGTTACAGGTAATGATGTGTTGTGGAAAGTTACAGTAGATAAGTCAAATTTACCAAAATGATGATTAAATAATAATATCAAAGATTCATGTAAATGTTTGAATAACACTGTTTTGAAAATAATTGAAGAGGACTAAACTGCAGCTTGAGGCACTGGTATGCCGTACTGGACTACTGGTTCAAGTCCTGCTACTCTACTTCGCAGACCTGGGAAAGCAGCAGGAGACAGCCCACGTCCCTGGGCTCCTGCCTCCACAGGGGAGATGTGGAGTGAGTTTCAGGCAGTGCATGTGGTAGACATCTGGAAAACGAACCAGCAGATGGAAGATCTTGCTCCTCTACCCTTTAAGTTTAAGAAATGAGGAAGATTTTTCTTCCAATAAAATAAAAAGTACAAGCATGTCTGGGCTCCTTGTGTGTCTCACAAAAAGTAAAGGAACTGTGCAAAAGAGAATCCTTGGAGCTTAAGTTTTCACTTCCTCCACCTCTTTTGTTGCCAGCATGGCACAATCCTATTTGTATGACATTAGAACTTTATATTTGTTGTGGGTGATCAGATTAATACACAGAAAGAAAAGGTGTAATCAATAACTTTGGGAAAACATAATTTTAAAAAGTGACTACAAATTCAGTAGTTTAAAACATCCATCTAAATTAAGCTAAGAGTAGTACCTAACAGACTTGTTAGGACTAATCCACATAAAGGATGGAGGACTAGGCTGGCACCTAATACATTTGTTTATTTTCTTAAAAAAAAAAAAAAGATTGATTTGAAAGGTAGAGTGACAGGCGAGTGGAAAAGGGAGACACAGAGACACAGAGAGAGCTATCTTCCATCTTCTAGTTCACTCCAGAATTGCCTGTGATAGTTGAGGCTGGGTGCCAGGCTGAATCCAGTAATCAGGAACTCCATTTTGATCTCCCACATTGGTGGCAGAAACAACTACTCAAGAAATCATCCCAGCCACATTAACAGGAAGCCGAGTTGGAAGCACAGTAGTTGGGTCTCAAATTAGGCATTCTGATACACAATGTGGACACTGCGCAGAGCAACTTAGCTGGCTGTGCCACAATGCCTGCCTTCATCATAAATTCTTAATGAACACCAGGCAATTAAATACACATGCCCACAAATAGCTTTTTAAAAAATTCCCCCATTAGTCTGATTAATCTTTGTTTATTTTAGTTTACTTAGATTTGTTATTTATTTTTTTTTTTTTTAGCTTCTTTAATGCATCGTTAAGTTCATTTGGGGCAGGTGTTGGCCTGCTGGTTGGGATGCCTGCATCCAATATCAGATGTACCTGGGGACAAATTACAACTCCACTTGGGTTCCAACACACGTTGGGAAGCTCACCCCCACCAGAGACCTAGACTGAGTTCTGCTGAGTTGTAAGGCTCCCAACTTTCACATGCCAGACCTGGCTGGGGCAGCTGCTGAACCAATTGTTCTGTTTATCTACCTACCTCTCAAGCAAATATTTATGTTTAAACACATTCTTAAAAGCAATTAGATCTTTGTGTTTATTTTTCTGGACCCCAAAGTTTTGATTTTCTCTTTAATCCTTTTATACAATTTAAAATGTGGTAATTATAATTTTTTCTCTTAATTTGGAAACAGTTCTATCAAAATTAATTTGAGAGTAGTTTTAGCACCTATTACATAGTGTTACCTGTCAGTGCTTCCTTGTCTCCTGAGTCAGATGAACTTTCAAGATGTCTTTTCTGACCTAAATATTCTCCAGTTCTTTGGTATAAAGAAATGTTATTGAATTCTTTTTGATTGACATTAGAATCAGAAGCATGGGGAAAATCTAAACTGGGAAGGGACGGGAAGCCTCCCCTGGAAGTCCTTTGAATCCCAGCATCTGGCCTTTGCCATGTGAAGTCTTCTGACTCCTGCAAGCGATATTTCGGTTGATCTGGCTGAAAGCAGCACTCATTCCATGTAGTCTGTTCCAAGCCATAGTGCAAGTTGAATGAGTGAGTCTGTGGTTCCCGTGCATTTTTCTTAAAGTTCAAGTGAGAAGGAGACTGATAGCCCATTAGTGAAAAGATGGGGGGAAATACTTCCTTGTTTGTGGATCCTTTGGCTTCCTGTATTTGCTTTTTCTGATAATTTGTAAAATAAGGGGCAGCTCCCTTCTGACAGTCAATTGGTGGCACTGCATCTTCACAACTGACTTGCGTTTGACCCAAAGAAAAGACATCTGAATCTGAATCATTCCGGTTTAGAAATGACCTACAAGCTGCTCTCCTTGGTTCCATGTTAATTAGACAAGGATTATTTGGGATTATGTCAGGTCTACAACTAAAGTCTTTCCAGTAGTTGTTCTGATTATAAGAACCTGCAGATGATAAAATGGGAGACATTTTTCTTAACTCCACGTGGGAAATATTATAAGTTGAAGTGGTGTCTGTGTCTTCCAGCACTCTGGCCCCTGGATCTGAATATTGGTAAAAGGCATTGTATTGTTCAGTGGTAGAGTCTGAAGAGTTGGAAGGTAAACTCTGAGAAGTAAGGTCACTGATCTGATTCCGGTCTTCCTGAGGTAATGAAATTTGAGGTGATTCTGTTGTGGAGGAATTAATCTTGAACAAGGAAGTGATGCTGCAAAAATGCTAAAAAGTTTAAAAATTAGTAAATACACTACTACTAATTGGTTCAGTAAATTCAAATAATTATGTTTATCTACAAGGAAAGAAGTTAAAATATACATAAATAGTATATGCATAGATATACTACGTTGGTCCATGTATTAAAAACAAAATAGAACATTTTATTAAAATGTTTATAAATATTAAGAACATAAATAAAAACATAATTTTCGTCTGTTTTCTAATCACTTATATAGGTAATAGTAATTGTCTTTTTTTTTAGAACAGTGATAGGTTCACAGCAAGTGTAAAAGAATTTCTAGTTACAAAAGTTACGCATAAATACTCCTTCATTAAAATGGTGGCAGTAAGACTAAAGTCCTCTCTACTAAAGGTCCCCAGGAATGTTTGGGAGAGGAAAGGTAAACACATGTAAATAGGATGCATAATTTACTATTCATGGCACAATATTTCAAAATAACTTAAAGTGTGGTAACCTAACTGAACGTCTAGGTGAAATACCTTTAGAATATATGTGGTTGATAGCCAATGAGAATGCTATGTGAAACTCATTTTATGTAAATTATTATTTTTTTTTGCTTCATGGAAGCCAAAACAATGAAATTTGTATACTTTAATCTTGAAAATTCTGTGGTTAAAATAGATTCTCAAATGGAAAGGACAGAAACTTACACAGGAATATGAATTTCAAATAACTGACCTTTAACACTTTTTCTGGAACTTCAGGGAGAGCTTCCTGAAGCTGACACAGATTCGCTAATAACAGCCCATGCAGGGAAGAGCCTTTATTTAACATGAGCTGAGCCACCAGTGGGCTAATACTGGGGAAATCAAGTAAATACAGTTCTTCCTAGAAAAGAGTTTAAAGAATATCATTTTATTCTACTCCAGCAGATTAAAATTTTTGTCATCCCACCCAGCCAAAATTAAGACACCTGGACCAAAACTGTTAATAGAAAGGAATCTCAAACACATGGATAAAGCTCAAGGAAAAACGGAATTAAAAGATAAGTTTGGTGTAAAAAAATGTGAAATTTATGCTTTTTTTAAGGTGGTTTGTGTTTTTCTATCAACCTTCAGAACAGCCCTTATTTGTATTTACTTTGTAAATATCTGGCTTATACATTTAGGAAACAAACCTTAGATGGTGAAATTTCAAGCCAGGATTTATTCAACCAATCATGAGGCTCTCTCTTGGAGGTCATTAAACTGTAGTCAGCAATTTGTCGAATTATCAATGCAGTTTCTTCTACTCCTGGGGCAATTATAAGCTAAAAAACATATTTTTACATGCTAGATTACAAAAAAAATTGTCAAAAATAGTCTTTAGTCAGAAAATAAAATTTTAAGTGGCAGATTCTAATTCTTAACACTATATTAAATATAATTGAATGATGTACATGAAATCAAGACATTCATTTGTGAGGCTTGTCACTTTTCTTTCCTTCTTTAAACATTACATACTTGTGTTTCCAATTTTTTTGTAACTAAATTATTTTTCCTCACATTTTGGCATTTATTAATAGTTTTTTCATATATTTAGTGTTATATTTCATCTATAATAGAGCAATAATTTTAATATAATATCTAATATTTTGCTTTTATAGTTAATTGAAAGAAAATTTTAAAGTATGGCACAAAATTTTTCAAAAAAGTTAGACTATACTTTGTACATTAAAATCCAGTTTGAAAGAAAATGTTAAAGAAGAAAAAAGGATACTTGCAAGTGAATTTGATGTCATATTTAAAAAAAATAAGATTTTTTCAAAAGATTTATTTATTTATTTTTTTATTGGAAAGTCAGATATACAGAGAGGAGGAGAGACAGAGAAGATCTTCTGTTCGATGATTCACTCCCCAAGTGAGCGCAACGGCCGATGCTATGCCGATCCAAAGCCAGGATCCAGGAACTTCTTCCAGGTATCCCACATGGGTGCAGAGTCCCAAAGCTTTGGGCTGTCCTCGACTGCTTTCTCAGGCCACAGCAGGGAGCTGAATGGGAAGTGGAGCTGCCAGGATTAGAACCGGCGCCCATATGGGATTCCGGGGTGTTCAAGGCAAGGACTTAAGCCGCTAGGCCACACCACTGGGCCCAAAAAATAAGATTTTGATTTAAAGTATTCATTCAGGGCTGCTGCTGTGGTACAGTGTGTTAAGCTGAGTTCTGATGAGTCAGCATCACATATGGGCCAGTTTGGGTCCTGGCTGCTCCACTCCCTTCTAGTTTCCTGCTGCTGTGCCTGGGAAGGCAGTGGAAGATGGCCCAAGTGCTTGGGCACCTGCACACAGGTGGCAGAGCCAGAAGAAGCTCCAAGCTGCTTTATGCTGCCTGACTCAGCCCTAACTGTTGCAACCATTTGAGGAGCGAACCAACAGACAGAAGCTCTCTCTCTCTCTCCTGCCTTTTTCTTCCTTTCAAATCAATAAAAATAAATCTAAAAATAGTCATTTCCAGTATTTTAATAATCGTTCATTAATTTTGGTTTATTGGAGTCTAAGACATACTAACCATTAACACTGGGGTGGGGAGGCACAAGGAGTATAAACCTAACTCTAAAAAGGAGTTTTCTAATAGCCTTCACTTGCTGTCAGTAACTATTTACCCCCTTGTAACGAGTTATTTATTACAACACCTCGTAAAAAGTTATTTATTAGAAAGGCAAAGAGAGACAGAGAGTGAGAGAATTATGCTCGGAATGAAAGTTACACACACGTATGTTTGAGTCTATAAAGGAAGCAGTGTAAAGTGGTAACGGAAGAGTACTGAGTCCTGGCATGTCAAAAGATTTCCATTATATAACAGATAAAAGCTTAGTATGTTTTTCATAAGGAACATTTATGATAAAGGGCTATTTATTTTAAACCATATCCTGCCATGCTTTTAAAACATTTTAAGCAGTAATTAAACTAAAAGCTTTTAGAATAGAATCTTAGGTGGTAAGGATATTAATTAGAAATTGTTCCTAATTGGGCTTTTAGGAAATTTTTCACTTACCCATTTGATGTTCCTCCCAAGCAGGCAAATACATTTGAGTGGCATTTTCATTTGTGAAAAATACTTATAAACAAATGTACTGGAAAAGAATACCTTTACATCCAGTTCTGCAGATTTTAGCCCGGATGAAACCAAAGCTGCATATATCAGTGCTAGATGATGAAGTGTCTTTTCTGTAAGATGGTACCTAAAAAGAATTCTTTTACTATATTTCTACCCAGTTTATATCTGATTGTATTAAAAATTCATTTTGTTTCCTGTGTTTGGTAATATTACTAGAATAACCTGGCTAAAGCGCAAGATAGTGGACTCTTGAACAATGATTTCCACCTTCTTTCTTTAATAGTACTATTAAAGCTAGCAGATGTTGAGGACATGAGCTTGGGCGAGGTGTGGGAGTGTGGGAGTAATCTGGCCCATTTCTCCATTGATCCCACTACAGCTGTGACAAGACCTAACCAACTAAAATACTCCATCCCAACAGTCAGACTCAGATATGACACATGACTAAAAACAAGATACCTGGAATCTACTTTGGGTCTTATTCCTGAACTAGACTCACCGGTCTATAGCCATTACATAGTCCAGAGTGAGCACTGAGCTGTGGGTGGTATTTCTATTAGGTTTACTTCATATACTCTTCGCCAACACACAAAATATTCGTTCGTGTTACTAATTAGTCCTGGGGAAGGCACTATTGCATCCAAGGGCTCAAAGTCATCGAGATTGGGGTGGGCCAAAGCCTTGAGCCAGGAATTGAATCCCCTTCTTCACTTGGGTGGCAGGAACCACTTCCTTAAACCATCACCGATGCCTCTCTGGGTCTACTTTGGGAGAAAACTGGAATCGGGTGCTTTCTGGTCCTGACTATTGAGTTCAGGTACTTTCCTTCCCAATCTTGGTTGACATTTTAAGTGAATGCCTTGAACATTAAGGCGGATAGCACATATGCATTTAATAAATGAAGAGGAATCAGTGAAGGCCTCTTAACATACAGAAAAGAATCAGCTTTATTTTAGAAATACTGACTGACTGACTATATGACAGATTGAAGAGAGGAATATCAAGAGGCAACTGGGGGTGAGAAAAAAACAGTCTCTTATAAAATATCACATAAAATATGACATTCTGAACTGAAACACTGTTAATAAGTGGAGGGAGGGAATTGATGTTTAAATCTACAAAACTGTTTTCCAGACTTAGTGATTAAAAGTAACACATACCCTCAGGGACAGCAAGTGATGGTTCTAGTGCCTTGGGTTCCTACCACCCACGTGGGAGATGAGGACTGAGGTCCTGATCACCCCTCACACCCCGAGTCTGGGCAGACCCACCCATGGGTACTGTGAGCATTTGGAATTAACCCAGTGGATAGATCTCTGCTTGCCAACCTGCCTTATGAACAGGTTAGAAATATATTATGTTAAAAGTATATAAATCATTTATTTATTTATTTATTACTAAATGTATAAATATATTAAAATAATACATATTAAATGTTATAATAAACCATATTAAAATACCTAAAAGCAGTGAAAGATCGGAGATAGTTTTTGAGATGATTATAAGAAAGTTATGAATGAGCTTTGAGTAACAGGGATCAGGGTAGAGGCAGAGAGAAAAGCCGATGGCAGGGGAGAAAAGGAGAAAGAGTATTTGGTCTAGCAACAGTCGGAGATATGGGAAAAGAGAGAAACATGCCGACTACTTGAGTCAGTGTTTTGAAATGGATTATTTTAATACTTTTTCATTTAATCGCATCAATAAGAAAGAAGCATAGGAATATGATATTTAGCTTATCTATCAGATTTTCAGACTTAAGGTTAAATTCTTTCTTTAGAAGACAAGTCTAGAATTTCTAAGTAATAGAGCATCTTATACAGCATTTCTTAGTGAGATAGGGATGGGACATGTATCAGCCCCCAAATCACACTTGATTTTCTTGTGAGCATTCCTCCATTTTGAGGCTCTTTGATTTAAACCAGATGAGCAGCAAAAAATTTGCATTGCTATTTCTATACAAAAATAAGACTGAATAATTCAAGAATTATGAATATGACTTTGGGTGAAGAAATGTTTACTTACTCAGAATTTATTGTTTCTTTTTTATATAAAATTAGCCAACAATAGCTGTATTGAAATGACAAAGCCATGAGTCTCATAATGATATTGTCTGATGCCTTCTCATAATTCAGTTCTTCTAGGTTCTATCAGAAAGTAAATAATTTATTAGCTGTTACAAAATTATTATTATTATTTAGGAATAATATATAAATAGCAATCTGGGAAAAAAATCCATATAGGTCCAGCTCCCCATTACACAGAAAAATTAAAATCACACAAGAAATGATAGGAGAAAAAGCCACAGTAGACAGACTACCACTAATGGTAGCTTCTGTGTGTAAGGCTCAAGGATCTCCCAACATCCTAGATATGGAAAAAAACAGCCTACAAAATAACCTGATTTTGGCAAGGGGATCTGGCTACTCCAAAGGCAAAAGAAAATATATTTTAAAAACTATAGGATAATTTCCCCTGCACGTTTATTCTAGAGAATTGAGAAAATAACAGTTAACAATATAACTTCATTACCTAATGAACTGGTATTCCCTATTCCTTTAACACAAGTGATTTTTGATAGAGTAGTAATTCAGTAAATGTCTTTCCTCTTAAAATAAGCTATATAACTATGGTTTAAATCAATTCTGACAAACAGAAAAAGAATTGTTTAAGAAATTTAAATATCCAAAGCAGTACCTCTTAGGAACCTCTCAGAGCTGTATTTTTCCATCTTGTAATTCTTACACAGAAACATTTGCTGGACAAATCCGATTTGCACACTACCACGTTTGCCATTAACTTTCACTGTGTAGCACCAAACCATCCAATCTGTTCCCCACCCCAATCAGATTAATTTCTTTGCAACTGGTGCAAATATACCACAAAGATTTAGCCAAGAATTTACTTATCTGAAACTCTAAACTGTGTGGATATTAAGAGAGTTTCTCTGTTTAGAATCCAGCTTACTGTGACCTGTATGGAGTCACAACAGGTCAGACACAGTTTGCAACGACTGCCTCCCATATGAACACTGATTGGGGTCCCAGCTACTCCACTCCGATCCAGCTCTCTGTTCATGCACCTTGGAAAGCAGATGCTCCAGGGGCATGGGCCCTTTCCTGCCATACAGAAAACCTGGATGGAGGCCTCTCACTTCAGCCAGAAGCCTCTGTTGCAGCTATTTGGGAAATGAACCAGCATCCAGGAGAACTTGTTCCCTTTCTCTGTCACTCCTTGTCTTTACCTGCCTTTCAAACAAATAAGTAAATCTTTAAAAATAAAACTAGCTTAGAGGAAATTCCTATTTACTGTAGAGGAAATTCCATATTACCAATGATCAATTATACAGTGGTTGAGATTTGCTTTTTAAAGTTTTCAATGCTACAATTATCCTTTATTTATTTTTTAGAGATTTATTTACGTTACTTGAAAGTCAGTTACAGACAGGCCCCAGAGTGATAGCCTAGTGATTGAATTCAAGGATGAGGAAATCCTTCCAAATGGAAATCCTTCCATTTATTATCACAGTCCACCCCGAGAGTTTCCATTCACACAAATATCTGCAGTCAAAGCTTGGCTGGGGTAGTTGACCAATTTCTTTTCTTCCTCCACTATAGCACCAGATGTCTTCTGTTGATCCCAATGTGTTCCCATATCCTCCATGTGCTTCTGGGTACACCATCCACTGCTCCATCTTAGCCATCAAGGAGGCCCAGTTCTGACACATGCCCTCCATGGTCAGACCATAGGTTCTGCTATTTTCCCCATGGTTGGAGTTTTGAGTGCAGCAGTTTAATTGGGAGATCCTCAAAGATATCTTGTCTTAGGTGATTTCAGACTTGACTCTTGCGTGCATCCACCAGTATGGGATCCAGCTCATTCTGTCACCCACATCAGCCTACACACACCACTGATAGTTGTAATCGCCAGGTCAGATCTATCTCCTGTCTGGTCTCTTACGCAAACCAATGGGTGCTGCAGCCCAGCCCAACCCTTCCCAACACATGCTTGGCCCTCACGTCCACCAATGTGAACCACAGGCCAGTTAGAGTGAGCTCCAATAACCCCCACTGGGACCAATCCCAGCCCTCGTTCCTGTGCCTGCCAGCATGTGCAGCATATTGGTCCAGTCTGCCCCACAGATCATTCAGCTCCTGTATACATAGCTCTTGTAATAAAATAAAATGTGAACAAAACACAAACAAATAAAATCTCACAATAAATAAATAAATCTCGTAGAAGAATCTTAAATAAATTCCATAAAAAAATAAATCTTAAGAAAAAGGGGAAGAGACAGAGAGAAGGATCTTCCATCTGCTGGTTTACTCCCCAAATGGCTGCAATCTGAAGCTAGGTGCCAGGGGCTTCCTCTGGATCTCCCACATGGGTGCAGGTGTTCCAAGGTCTTGGGCCATCCTCCACTCTCTTCCCAGGCAATAAGAAGAGAGTAGACTGGAAATGGCACATCTGGGACTTGAACCTGTACCCATATGGGACGCTGGCACCATAGCCAGAGGATTAGCCTGCTATACCACCATGCCAGCCCCTTATATTTGCTTTTTAAAATAGTCAACATGGGCCCGGCGCGGTGGCGCAAGTGGTTAAGTCCTCGCCTTGCACGCCCGGGATCCCATATGGGCGCCGGTTCTAATCCCGGCAGCCCCGCTTCCCTTCCAGCTCCCTGCCTGTGGCCCGGGAAGGCAGTCGAGGACGGCCCAAGGCTTTGGGACCCTGCACCCACATGGGAGACCCGGAAGAGGCTCCTGGCTTCGGATCGGCATAGCATTGGCCGTTGCGCTCACTTGGGGAGTGAATCATCGGATGGAAGATCTTCCTCTCTGTATATCCGCCTTTCCAATAAAAAATAATAAAAATAAATCTTTAAAAAAAAAAAATAAAATAGTCAACATATAATATTAAGTATTTGCTTTTTAAAAATGTTATATATTATAAGGCATCAAAAGACCTTGGTAATCAGTTTTCTACATTGATGATTCTAGCATTTGCAAGCTACTTACAAGGTTTAAAAGAAGTCATAATAAGTTAAGGTGAGCGTCCTGGTTATATATATATATACACACACATATATATATATAACCAGCTTATATAAGCTTATATTGTTACTATATAATTTTACCTGCAAAACGATGGCAGTGTGCTCATCGACTGTCACCACCGCATAATGCTCTGTGCTTCCAAAGAGCTTCAATGACTCACTGCAGCCTCTCTCCACCAATAGGATATTGTAACTGTGAAAGACAAGATTCTTGAAAACATGAAACAGCTAAGAAAAATTCTTCAAGAAAAGATGCATTGCCCTGCTGCATGCTAATGTACATGAAACACCATGCTTTTTCCTTTCATGTATCTTATTTCATAAACTTGAGAAATGAAATTATGATTTATTCAGCATATGAAACAAATGAGTTCAGATGTGTTCCCTAAGGCAAAGTGTTAAATATTATTTCACATAATACCATTATTAATGTCTTGACCAATTTATTAGTTCCTTAAATAATAGTTTTTGCAATCAAAGCACCGTTACAAGGCTGAAACATTGAACATTTGCCATAATTTTCTTTTTCCTTGAAATTGACCTACATTTATCTACCTTTTATATAATTATAGTTTTCTATGAATTCCCCTAGCCTTAAGGTATATAAAGCAAAAGCATGGCACATAGACTTGCATTTCATTAAGTTCACAGCCCAGTTATCCTTCCTTAATATGCAGCCCAAGGTCCAACATTTCTGTGACAAGTTGTGTGCTAAAATAAAAAGCATTTCATGATTCAAAATAGGATCCATATGATCTTAGCACTAAAGGTCTACAAACTGCAGAATCAATTTAGAACTTCACAGTCTTGATTTCCCAGGTGGTGTTTTAGGTCTCCCTAAGCAGGGAAGCCAGTGTTGTAGCGTGTGGGTTTAGCGGCCACAGGATGACATCAGCATTCCATAGGAGGTAGATGGCTTGAGTTCTGACTGCTCAGCTTTTGATCCAGTGGAAGATGGCACAAGCACGTGGACCCCTGTCATCCATGTGGGAGAGCAGGATGGAGCTTCTGACTCCTGGTTTGGCCTGACCCAGATCTGGCTGTGCCGCCATCTGAGGAGTCATCTCACGGATGGAACAGGATGTGCACGCTCTCTTTCCCTCTCCCTCTCTGAGTTACTTTTCCTTTCACATAAACAGATTCTTAAATTTTTTACTTTATTTCAAATAAAATATTTTTTTAAATGTCCCCTAGACAAGAATACTTATTTTCAATGTTATCATCAATCAAAGATAGGCCCACATAATTCCCAGGGAAAAAAAATATCATATTAGCAGGTAACAAAAGAAGCATATACAAAGCATAAATTAAATAATTAAGTAAATACTGTAAAAAAAAAGATATTCAATAATTATGAGGTATAATACAGAGAAAAGATGTACAAATCAATATAAATTCTCTGGAAAGCTATTCTTATGTGATATAATTCCAGGCTTAAGTCAGAGAGGTAAAAGGCCACATAGAGCTGAATATAGAGCCTGACAGAACACGCATACATCTTTACTATGATTAGAAAACCAATAGCCTACTTGGATTCTAGCAACTGAAGAATTTCTGGAGTATTAAGAAGTCCATCAGATGCAAAAAACACATATGGAATCTGAATTTCCAAAGGAAAGCCACTAAACGTATCCAATGAAGTACTTCCTAAGAAAGAGAAAATTTGTAATTATTTTTTTTGTGTGCCATCCCATCTCCCCTCCCCATTTTACTTTAAATCTGAAAATAATAGACGGGTACTTCAAAAGTTCATGGAAGGACACATTGTCTTCTAATTTGGTACTCCCACAACCCCTCACCCTCTTTTTAAAGCTCTGAGAGGCAGAGTGAGAGACACAGAAAGGCAGAGAGAAGCAAACCACGAGCCCCAGTAAGCCATGCTTACACAGGCCTTCTCAAACGTTCACATTGACCATAAATGGGCCTGACCAGGCAATCTAAGCCGCCCACATGGGTGGCAGAAACAGTTATGAGCCATTGTCTGCATTACCAGGAAGCTAGAGACAAGAGGAGCTGGGGACAGAGGGGTGCGCACTTCAGCAGCACATTTACTGGGACGGAGCATTTTTTTTCCCTTAAGATTTACTTGAAAGACAGTAAGAGACCTTTTTTTAGATCTTCAAAATTTTTCAAAAGATGCATTTTGAGAGAGAGAGAGAAAGAAGAAGGAGAGAGACAGAGAGAAAGAAAGAAAGAGAGGGAGGAAGGAAGGAAGAAAGAAAGAGAGAGAGAAGGAAGGGAGGAAGGAAGGAAGGAAGGAAGGAGAAAAGGAAGGAAGGAAAGAAGAAGGGAAGGAAGGAAGGAGAGAAAGAAGAAAGGAAGGAAGGAAGGAGGGAAGGAAGGAAGAAAGAAAGAGAAGGAAGGAAGGAGAGAAGGAAGGAAGGAGGGAAGGAAGGAAGGAAGAAAGAGAGAGAAGGAAGGAAGGAGAGAAGGAAGGAAGGAAGGAAGGAGGGAAGGAAGGAAGGAAGAAAGAAAGAGAGAGAGAAGGAAGGAAGGAAGGAAGGAAGGAAGGAAGGAAGGAAGGAAGGAAGGAAGGAAGGAAGGGAGAAAGGAAAAAGGAATACACCCACACACCCACACAGATGTAACATTCAGTGGTTCTCCCCCCCAGTGCTGGCAATGGTCAGTCTGGGGCCATGCTGAGGCCAATAGCTCAGAGCTGCACCTGGGTCTCCCACTTGGGCCATCCCTGTTTTCCCAGGCATATTCACAGAGCTGGTTAGCAAAAGGAACAGCTTAGACTTGAATCAGGCTCATGTAGGAGACTGGTGTCACTAGCAGTGGCCAGCCTGCTGCAACACAACACACACTCCATGGGAAACAACATCGTGACCATAAGGCTAAAACCTTTTGAAATAGCCTTGTAGTTGTTTCTTCAGGGAGTAGCATAAAAATCATAATCATTCTAAAAAACAAAAGGCAGAAATCAGAATATGGAAAGATCTGAAGGAGAAAAAAAAAAGTCATCTTATCCTCCTTAGAAATGAAAGTGTTAATAATGCTTACTAAACAAATAGAGCGTGGTCTATATATACTTGGACTTTTCCCATATTTTTGCTTGCGTATACTCACACATGCCACTACTAAAAGCGAGAGGAAACCACATAATCATTCCCGACCTGAAACATGATTTCTTCACTTATGAATATAGAGTATATTTGCTCTATAAATAGATACTGATATACATCAAGACCTTTAATTATTTACATTAATATGTGGGAGAAATATTTTATAAATAAACAGGTAAATAAAGATTTGAATAGATGGACAAAGACATAAAGAGGCAATTAAAAATGCCTATATAAAAAATCATAACTGAAGATACGAATAGTAAAAGATATAGAAGCTACTATGACTATGAAGTATTTTTTGCTTATAATTCTGTCAATGAATAAAAAGACTAGTAATACACATAGTACAGATGGGGTAAGAAATGTTCTCTTTCTTTTGTTTAAGATTTATTTTATTTTTATCGCAAAGTCAGATATACAGAGAGGAAGATCTTCCATCTGATGATTCAGTCCCCAAAGACTACAACGGCTGGTGCTGCGCCAATCCAAAGCCAGGAGCCAGAAACTTCTTCCAAGTCTCTTCTAGGATTTTCTTCTGGGTGTCCTATGCAGGTGCAGGGTCCCAAGGCTTTGGGCCGTCCTCTACTGCCTTCCTAAGCCACAAGCAGGGAGCTGGATGGGAAGCGGGGCTGTCAGGATTAAAACTGGCGCCCATATGGGATCCTGGCATGTTCAAGGATAGGACTTTAGCTGCTAGGCCACTGCACCTGGCCCAGAAATATTCTCAAAATTTTGTCCATGTCAATGTACACAGCATTCTTGGAAGGCTTTTTACCAATACATCAAAGTGTATATATCTTGTCCCTTTGACCCAATGTTTCTGCTCACTTCTTGCAATTTGTAACATTTAGTACATTGAAAGATTGTAAATAGGAAATTTATTAAAATAAATGAGTTCATCTTTGAAAGAAGTCTCTAAGTATAGAGTGCTTCTTAAATTTTACCGTTTTATAGTTCCACACTGAAATTATTTAATCAATTTAATATTTAATTCTACATATGAAAAACTCCAAGAATGAACTTTTAATGTATTTTGAAGACTGAGTTGCAATATCTCAGGGTTAAGTTAGATTTCCCCCCTGTATTTGAAATGGGTAGAAAATCATTACAGTAAGTACAAAGAGATACATATGACTAAAAAATATATAGGATTTGGGCCTGGTGTGGTAGCTTAGTGGCTAAAGTCCTCGCCTTAGCTGCACCGGGATCCCTTATGGGCACTGGTTCATATCCCAGCTGCTACACTTTCTTTCTAGCTCCCTGCTGTGACCTGGCAAAGCAACTGAGGATGGTCCAAAACCTTGGGACCCTGTACCCATGTAGGAGACCCAGAAGAAACTCTTGGCTTCGGATCGGCTCAGTTTCGGCTGTTGGAGCCACTTGGGGAGTAAAACAGCAGATGGAAGATCTTTCTCTGTGTTTCCTTTTCTCTGTAAATCTGAGTTTCCAATAAAAATAAATAAATCTTTAAAATATATATATATTTCGCATTTATGGATCTGCGAACTCACAGCATTGGTCATAAGCAGAGTTACTAAGGAATATAAAAAAATCAGATAATACAAGAAGGAGTTTTTGATTTTCTAAGTATCTGTGAATAAGTTTTGTTACATATTAAAATGCTTGTTACTCAACATATCATTACGTAACTTTCCCCTAAAATTCAACAAAAATATAACAACAAATAACAGCATTAGCTTGAGATTGGATCTTACTGTAATAAATTATGCTATTATAAATAAAATGTTAGAAGAAAAGATGAATACAAACATAATTAGTAGGCCCGGTGCAATGGCCTAGCGGCTAAAGTCCTTGCCTTCAATGCACAGGGATCCCATATGGGCGCCAGTTCTAATCCTGGCAGCTCCACTTCCCATCCAGCTCCCTGCTTTTGGCCTGGGAAAGCAGTTGAGGAAGCCCAAAACCCTGGGACCCTGCACCCACATAGGAGACCCGGAAGAGCTCCTGGATCCTGGCTTTGGACTGGCACAGCACCAGCCATTGCGGCCACCTGGGGAGTGAAACATCGGACAGAAGATCTTCCTCTCAGTATATCTGACTTTGCAATAAAAATAAATAAATACTTTAAAAATATATAATTATTAAATCTTACTTTACAAATAACAAGACATGCCAGTTAACGACTTGCCCGAGATCGTACAAATATGGTGCAACCACAGCTTGAATTTAACTCTTAATGCTGCAGCCTATTTTCTTCCCACAGATCATTAACAGAAAAGAGAAATTTTTTATCCTAATGGTGCAGCAACAGGATATGTTCATATACTTACTCTGTAAAACTGTGTCTGGAAGAATCACTTTTAAGCGTAGGTAAGGGATATTCAATTTTTTGCAGTGTGTGGTCCAATAAGAATTTTCTACATAATTGTATTCCACCACAAATGAGAAATCTCCCCAAGGGAAGTTGGCGCCAATATATTGATTGTGTATAATTACACAGGAACTTGTACTGAAAACCAAAGAGAACCAAGAAAATGTAATGATATTTATCTCACTATTTGGAATGCTAAAAGGATTGTTTCTTGCTGTTCTTTTCTATTTGCTCAGTTAGGGAGGACTCTGATTTGCTCTCCAACTCCTCTCATCCTTTCTGAACTTTCTTTTTGATGATGACACCTTTTTAATACATCTTCAAACGGCAGAGAGCCTGGCTCTATTACCTGAGCATCATCTATAACAGAAATCATTACAAGAAACTAATCTCAGTTTCTTACATAGTCTTAAACTTTGAGAACCTATGTAATGAAATATCATCCAGCAACTATGAAAACAGGTTATGTTCTTCCTCAGTGAATTTCCAGTTATTAAATAAGAGCAAAAATGATGGAGACTTAAAATATCTTAAGTTTAGCTTTCCTAATATCAAATTTCATATATCAGTATCTAGTATAGCTAAAAGTCTCTATTATTGTCTTCTATTTAAAGGAATGGTGTATGATGATTTGCTGTTTGATTTATATTCTTTTATTACTTAGTATCAATATTAGAATTAAATAATTTTGTAGAAATTAAAGCAAAATAACGACTTTTTGGATGAATCAACATTGGATGTATAATATCAGGCCTTCACTGAAAAAATTGCTCAAGCATGTGCTTCAGAAGTGAGAAGAAAACAATATGGAAATAATAGTCTTACCCATTTTCCTGTAGCCCTTGAACCTTTTTACCCAAATTAACTATGTAAAGATTGTCAAAATTAAAAAAAAAAAAGAAGTGAGAAGAATCCAGAAGGAAGAAAGGAGGTGTGAAAGACACCAGCGAGCAAAGCTGCTGGTGAAAAAGGGGCTAAATCTAAATAGGTTCTTGTGCACTACTGCTAACAGTAGCATCGATACTTCACATATAGTAAAATATGACTGAGCCAGATTCCTAGACATTAACATATGGGATACACAAAATTTCTAAATTAAAATGCTTTATTTTAAGAAAGCTGTTTTTTTTTCCAGGAAGAGAGTACAGACATTTGATAAATTGCAAATTTTATTAAACTTTGTAAGCTAAATTCTAGGAGAAATCTTGCTTTTCTAATAGGATTGGTTGGTATGTTTGCTCTTTGTAGATGAATAAATACATTTTTACCCATTTAAAAGAGGACTAGATTCCAGAAAATCTTTTCCTTCATTCGAGTGATAGACAGTAAGTGTTAAACCTGTTGAGAGGAAAAGAGGTCTTTTAATATGCTTTTTTGAATGCTAATACACATTCTTGATGTGTCATATATTTCAGTACCATATAATAAATTAAAACATCTGTGGACAAGGAAACTGCTAAAAGTATAATTTGCTGACTTTTCCACATTTAGTATATTAGAATATCTGAACTATAAGAAACATTTCTGATGTGTGTGTGTGTAGAGTGAATAGACATTCTATTTTTATGATCTGAAATAATAAAGTGGATCAAAAATGTAAATTAACTAAATTAAGCACCCTATAATCTTATTGGCATTAATTCTATTTTGTTAAAGATGGAAAATTTTACCTTTTTTATAGTCAAAATTTAAGTACATAAATAAATAGCAGAGTTTGTATTTTAAGTTGTAATAATTCACAGTAACAGTTAACAATTTCATTTAAATTTATATGACTTCACAACTTTTGATCATTAGCAGGGAGCTGTATGGGTAATACAGCAACTGGACTGTAACCAGCATTCTAATACAAGATTCTGGCATTGCAAGGTTGACTTACATCACTGGCCCCCATTTCTACACCTTGCAAACACATAGAAAGTGAGACGACATTTTTACTTTATAGCACTACACAGAAAAAAGAAGAAAAAAGAGATCTGGTTTCTACTAGTTTGGGTTTACAGATTCAGTTAATAGAGTCAGTATGTCAATATTTTTTGTCAATAGGCATTGTGTGTATCAAAATAATAACAGGAATAATAATGATATAATCTCAAATGCAAAAAGAAACAGAGATATTCAGCAGGAATCCCAGATGACATACAGCAGTAATCTATCAAAAAAAGTATATCCCAGATGATATTAAAGGAGAAGGTGCCCAGAACTTAGATGTTAATATTCCTCTGTGGAACAAGGATGTTTGCTGAGCTTCTTAAACATGCCTTTGGTATTCAGATTCCTGTGTTTTATAATGCTAATCAGCATTTTCTTGATTAAAAAATAGAGACAGAGAAACAGAGCTCCATCTGCTAGGCCTCTTCCTCAATGCCAGCAAGGATCAGGACTAAGGCAGGGATGCAACCAGCCAGGAACGCAACTCCGCTCTCCCACCTGAGTGAGCCATCACTGCTGCTTCGCAGGGTCTGTGTCCTCAGGAGGGTGCAGCCAGAGTCAGAGCGGAGACAAGCGCTCCAGCACAGGCCTGAGCATTCTAACCAGAATCTTAACCACCGGGCCAAAGTGCTCCTGATGATTATTTTTTGTATACCCCCACATTATTTTGATTCCTGACAACTGTGGCAATCTCATCCCTAAAATTATTAACATTGCTCTAACATTCTGATACTAGTAAGAATCTTTTTTTTTTTTTAAAGATTTATTTATTTTTATTGCAAAGTCAGATATACAGAGAGGAGGAGAGACAGAGAGGAAGATCTTCTGTTGATGTTTCACTCCCCAAGTGACTGCAACAACTGGTGCTGCGCCGATCTGAAGCCAGGATCCAGGAGCTCTTCTGGGTGTCCTATGTGAGTGCAGGGTCCCAAGGCTTTGGGCCGTCCTCGACTGCATTCCCAGGTCACAAGTAGGGAGCTTGGATGGGAAGCGGGGCCGCCGGGATTAGAACTGGTGCCCATATGGGATCCCTGTGCATTTAGCCACTAGGCCACTGCGCCGGGCCCAGAAGTAAGACTCGTAATGATTTTAGAAAATATGACTTATGATTCCCAGAAGTGGAAAACTGAATGAAATAATTAAAGATCCAAGATTGCAAATGTGGACTCGGGGCACATGATCAGATAATTAAGAAACAGCTCCATGGGGTTGAAGTGTAGCGTAGAGGCATCCCACAGGGGCACTTGGTTCAAGTCCCAGATGATCCACGTCTAATTCAGCTCCCTGTAATGCGCATGGCAAAGCAGCAGAGGATAGCCCAAGTGCTTGGGTCCCTGTACCCACGTGGGAGACCAGGAAGAAGCTCCAAGCCCCAAGAGAACCCAATTCCAGCCTTTGCAACCATTTGCAGAGTGAATCAGCAGATTGAAAATCTGTCTCTCTACCTCTCTCTCTCTGCCTCCATTCTCACCCCCTCTCTGTCTCTCCTCTCTGTAATTCTGCCTTTCAAATAAATAAATTTCCTTACCAAAAAAAAAAACAGAAATAGCACCTTCTACTGCTCTGCTTGAAGGAGCTTTCTTCCCTCACATTACTACATCTTAGCGCAGTATGTAACTTGGCTATCTCCACTGATGCCTGTTGCTATGTCTGTATGTTTCAGTGCGATCGTGTCACTAGTCTTACTTTGGACTAGATATAAAACAATTGTTTCATACATTCATCTAATAAACTTCCACTGAGTGTCTTCTCTACTGTACACATTTTCCTGAATTCTAGGAATACAAATTACTCAACAATCCTTATTCCTCAGAAGCTGACATTTTAGTGAGGAAAGAAACAAGAGAATCAGTTCTTCAAGTCCTGGGTGGTAAATGGCACCTTAGAAGTATGTACGGGGCCCAGCACGATGGTGCAAGTGGTTAAGATCCTCGCCTTGCACGCCCAGGATCCCATATAGGCGCTGGTTCGAATCCCGGTAGTCCCGCTTCCCAACCAGCTCCCTGCCTGTGGCCTGGGAAAGCAGTAGAGGACGGCCCAAAGCCTTGGAACCCTGCACCCATGTGGGAGACCCGGAAGAGGCTCCTGGCTTCGGATTGGCTCAGCTCCAGCCGTTGTGGCTGCCTGGGGAGTGAATCATTGGATGGAAGATCTTCCCCTCTGTCTCTCCTCTCTGTATATCCGCCTTTCCAATAAAAATAAATAAATAAATAAATAAATCTGTAAAAAAAAAAGTATGTACAGAATATCCTGATAACACATAGAAAAACTGTTGAATTAAGATTTCCTTAAAAACAAGTTTAATTTTTAAAGGATCTGTAAGAATCAGGTTTCTAAAGGAGGAAGAGTATTCTCATTACTATAACGGGGAATAAAGGCAAAAAGATAGGGAACAGCACAGGAAACAGTTTGATAAGCTTAGAGTAAATAAATATTTCAGGGAATAGAAATGGCCAAAGATGCAGTTTGTAGAGAAAGGAGAAATCCTAACTAAAGGATGATATAGGTGGAAGGTGGCACTGAAGCATTAAGGGGAAGAGCCAGTGGAGATGAAGCCGAATCAGTGATGGAACACAGAGCTTGATGCTACAGGAAGAGTTGGTGTCTAAAGTACAAGTCTAACACTTGCCTCCAGGGGCCAGTGCTGTGGCACAGGGGATCGAGTTACTGTCTGCAGTGCTGACATCCCATTTAGGCACCAGTTCAAGTCCCAGATACTCCATTTCTGACTCAGTTCCCTGATAATTCACCTGGGAAAGCAGAGGAATGCCTAAGTCCTTGGGCCCCTGCATCTTGGACCCCAGTCCCCAAGTGCTTGGACCACACCATTTAAGTGGGAGACAGGGAAGAAGCTCCTGGCTCCTGACTTTGGCCTGGTCAATCCCAGTCCCTGTGATCATTTGGGAGTAAATCAGTGGATGGAGGATTCTCTCTCGCTTTCTCTTTGTAACTCTATCTTCCAAATACATAAACAAAATAGTTTAAGATTTCTTTTTAAAAGATTCATCTCCAAAAGGAGGGGTTTCACTTTTGAGAAAAAGACAGAGAGAAAGAAAATAATAAAAGAATAGGGGAAAACAGCAGAGGTGATTTTGTAGGAGGTCAGGATGGAGTATTCTCACCTGATTACTGAAAATGAGCCCGGTAGGGATTTGTGATATAGCTATGAGGGAAAGAGGAAGCAGGACCACGCACACTGAGAAAGCTCACGTAGGTATAAAGAGCCTGGGTACGTTCACAGAGCATGAGTTTCAACGGCACCAATCTACATGGTCACGTGATTTTCTCCAGAAGTGCTCAGCAACTTCCTCACAGGAAAAGAGGATAAACATACGATTTATTCAAGGCAGAGATTTAAATGGAAAATTCAACAGAAGGACAAGACCAATTAAAGTGATGGATCAAATCACCAACTGAGGAAATTAAAGAAAATCAAATACAAAGGTGTCCATATATTCTAGATCTTCAAGATGTTGGAGGTTATGAGGGAGCTAAAGGTAGCAGTGGACAAAAAGAGTCTTAGGATCAAATCTTGATTCTGGTACTTACTTACTGCCTGACAGATCTGTCATGCTATGTCACTTTTATGAACTTTAATTTCTATAATTTTGTAAAACTATGTGAAGAAAATTTATTATTAGAGTTGGGAGGGGGGCTGGCACTCTGGCAAAGTAGGCTAAACTTCTGCCTATGATACAGGCATCCCATTTGGCCACTGGTTCAAGTCCTAGCTGCTCCACTTTTGATACGCTCCCTACTTGTGGACTGGGAAAGCAGCAAAGGATGGCCCAAGTCCTTGGGACTCTGCACCCATGTGGGAGATCTGGAAGAAGCTCCTGGCTCCTGGCTTCAGCTCAGCTTAACTCTGGCCGTTGCAGCTATTTAGGGAGTGAAGCAGCAGGTGGAAGATCTTTGTCTCTCCTTTTCTCTCTGTTATTCTGCTTTTCAACAAAAATAAATAAATCTTAAAACAACAGAGTGTTGTAAGAAATCAATATTATTTAGCAATAAATAAGCAAACTCTAAAACATGTAAATTATTAATAATACATATAAATATTACATATTTATATAGCCAATTAATAATCCAGACTGATCTAAAAATGATTACATCTAAGTTTTATTCTTTTAAAGGGTGAATTTTATGGTATGATACTTACATATTAATTAAAGAATCTGGCTACATCAAAACATCTTTATATATTCAAGCATTTGTTGCCAATAAGTATAATTTAAATTTGCCTACCTTCTATTTTGGATAGGATTTTAATGAGTAAATGTTTTTCAACATCTGAATCCATTCTTATTATAATCAGCACCTAGCCAAAAATAAGAACTTCATGTTTACGATGTGAAAATTTTTTCATAGTTTTGCTTCCATGACAAAATAACAAACTGATCACATGAACCTAATACAAGCTTACAATGTAAATATTTCTGCTGTAAAAGATGTCAATGCTTAAATAACTCAAATAAATAAATTTTGACAAGACAAAGTCACACCTCACGGAGGAAAATACTGAGGATTAGTATATTCTTAGCTTTCTTCAAGAATTCCCACATACAGGGGGTCTTTAGAATTTTTCGTGGAAAGTAGATCTTATGGAGAAACTATGGAAGTATTCAAATCTTTTACACCCAAGGAAAGTTGTCTTTTTCATTTCCCCATAACTTTTTAAGGTGCCCTCATATATGACTATCAACATACAAGTTATCTCTGCTTATTTTCACAGTATTAGTGTTAACCTCAAACCAGACATGTTTGAATTGTTAAGAGCCAAGCCAATTATTTGCTGCTGTATTTTCAATTAAAATCTTTTACTTATTAATTTATCTTAATAACTTAAGAAAGCTGCACCAGACACTTCAAAGGGGCATAACAAGAGAAAAAAGATGAAAACGGTTGCAAAAGTTTATATCTAGATTTAGTATAAGCAAATTGAAATGCCTTTCTGTTTGCTGTTTAAAAAGCATTTTCTCAAAATGTTCATTAACATAACAAAGACGCTTGACACAGCAGGTCAAACGACTTGCAGTACACCAATATAAACTAAGTGATGTATATGAGTTGCTGGCTCAATGACCAAAAATAAATTACTGTAATTCTCTCTATACATGTTCTTAGAAGTATATGAGGCACCAGATAAAATTCTTGACAGTTAGGGAACTAATCCATTAAAAAAAAAAACGTAGACTAGAAAGAGAAATATTGTTTAAATTAAGAAACATGAATAATGATACCAATTATCCTTTTCCTGTACCTAAATTCTATTTTGTTCCCTTACATGAGGAGAAAACTGTCAAGTGACCAAATAGTACAGACAATCTCATCATTTCAAACTGAAACACGAAATTTTATCTGACATACGTTTCTTATTTAAACTGGTTACGTTTATCTGCATTATCCCAATACTTCACCTTAATTTGCTGTTGATCTTGCATCCAATTTAAAATCTGACATTGCAATTCCTGTATTCTGTAGTTAACTTCAGACTTTTTGTCATTAGTAAACTGTACAATGTCCAGCTGTCTCCAAATGCCATCCAAATAAGAGCCCACAATACTTCTGTAGACATCTTTTGCATTTGACAAATATCCTGTTACAGCAAAATCATGAAAAAAATCATAAGCCTTTTTGCTGAGAAAATGCATGGTAAAGATATAAAAAGAAAATGAGTCATAACAGCAACTGTTAAAATTATATTTAATATTTTATGATTTTAATTAAAGACATTGACTAGGCTGCGCCACCTACTGGTATGCATGAAGATCAGGTCTGTGGCAAGCTTGCTGGGCTGGACACCAGCACCCACTGGTTCACATGAGATACTGGGCTGGGGTGGAACAGACCAGGCAGGTTGTTGCATTAACTGGTATACGCATTGGCTGCTGCAGGGAACAGACTGCACTTGACCCTGCACTGGCTGCCACACCTGAGGCAAGTCTGAGTGAGGTCACCCTAGTTGAGGTTTCTTGTGGGCCTCCCTAACTAGACCACTTGACTCAGCCCCAGCCACAGGGAAAATCACAGAATGTGTGATCCAGCCTTGGAGAACACGTATTGGGAACTGGCCCTCCAGTTGCTCATGCCTGTGCAGTGTCAGTGTGCCCAGATGCACATGGGGGATATGACAGCTAGCTCATCTAATCAGCAAGACACATCAACTGCCTTGTCAGAGGATGGAAAGCAGAACAGGTTGGACAACATGTTTCTGGGTGTGTAGATGCACTAAGGTGAACTTTCTCATCCAATAAACCTTAGAAAGATTTTTTTCAACCCTGGAACAATGAAACAACTTCTCAGAACTATCAAAGCCATTCAAGTAACACCCTAGAAACACTATTCCTCATCAGGGTCTCCAAGGCATCACCAAATGACTGTCCCCCCATCTCAGATGGTGATTTAATTTGACCACAAGGATGGCCCCCTTCTTCTCCTCTCCCGCAGACACAGGAGGAAAAACAAATTTGTTCCACCCACATTTTCCTATACCTGTCCCTCCCCACTCCAACCATCCCTCTCAACCATGTAGTTTCCAAAAAAATCCTAAAAAATTTAAAAACCAGTGATATATCAGGGTCATAAATTTAAAAAAAGCTTGAGTTTTAGATCAGAGGAAAAGTATTTACTTTAATTATTTGAAATAAGTTCTGGAAACTAAATCATAAAACACAACCTCACAAGCATATCATCAGTAAATGAATATAAAGAATCCTGCAATAAGGGAATTCAAGAGCCAATATGGTAAAACATATATTTATTTGGATACATTGGGAAAAATCCCCCAAATTTTCAAAATTTCTACTATGATCCAAAGTTTGATTTTGTTACTTAAGAATATTAACATATGCTACAAATAAAAGTGAAAGGTCATACTCTTTATAATTTAGTTGTATTTTATCTAATAAAGAATCAGAACTACAAACATGAAAGGAAAACCTGAAATGTGTATAGCAAAAAGTCAAACGACACATTAAATAGTCCATGATGTCCTCACTTTGGTAGCGTATATGAGAAAAAAGTGGTACGCGATAATGATTATGCACTCAAAACTGCTAACAGCCATTAAGATTCTCTAATTCAAACTGAGATTATTGAATCCTAAACTTACTTTTCTAGATGATTATGGTTGTAAAGACAATTTCTCTTAACGAAGATAAGCAAGAAATGTGTATGCTCTGCTATATTATGCCAAAAAGTTTATAATAGACAATTATATTAAGACATGTCTTTTTCAGGTGAAATGTGTCAACAGAAAGGAGGAAGTAAGATTTCCCCTACCAACCTAATGCTGTGTCTACATCGCACGTTAGAAGGACATCCCTGGTAGTTACCAGAAGGTGCAAGACAGCAGCATACTTGAACGTCATTTCTCTTCCATCATTTGTACCTAAAGCAGCAAAAATATTTAAAAACATAGGCCATGTATTAGAAGTTTCATATACATACAAATATATCAGAATCTGCTTAGTAATAATAACTAACATTTATTAATGAGTGCTTAGTAGATTCCAGGCTGTATACAAACTGCTTATTTGATTTGATTTATAAAAATAATCTTACAAGGAGATTCATTATGAATGTCATCTTATGAATAGGCAAATACAGTCTTATTGAGGTTACTAAGAGTTCAAGGTCAACTAGTGAGTAAAAGGTGGGACTGGCATTCAAATAGACAGCTAACCTTAGAGTTCACCCTGTTGTTTCCAATGATTATTTTTATTGTTGGGAAAAGTTCAAAGATTATTAGCTATGAAACAAAAAAGGAAATGAAATTAATAATTTTGCAATTGGTTAAGACAAGGATAGAAGAACACTGCATTAAAATACTTTGAATTGGAGGTGTGAACCTGGGAATATTTATCCAAAGATATGATTCAAACAAAAGATACATTAATAGGAATAGGTAAATTGTCTGATTATCGTGTCCTATGCAGTTTCAGAGCTTTCTGACACCAAGAGATGAGCATGTGGTCTAGGAGTTAAGATGCTGAATGGGACACCTGCATTCCATAACAGAGTGCCTGGGTTTCAGCCACAACTTTGCTCCCAACTCCAGCTTCCTACCGTCACCCTGGGAAAAGCCAGGTGATGGGTGCAGTACTGAGTCTCCGCCACCTACTGAGACACCTGCACTGAATTCCTATCTCAGGTTCCAGCCTGGCCAAGCCCTAATCATTGTGAGCACGAGAGAAGTAAACCAACAGATGGCAGCATTCTTTCATTCACTCTCTCTCCCCACTACCATCCCTCTCAAATAACTGTCTAAATAAATAAAATCAATTATGCTCCAGATAAGATAGAGTAAGCATACTGAGTCATGTCTGAGCAATTATCAGTGGCATAGAATAGATGGAAGAATATCTGAGGACTCTAAAAAGTAAATGGTAGTTGCAAGATTGGAGAAGGAGCTCAGATTTCAAACTCCCACTGAACTAGTGCTGAGTTTCCTTTATGCCCCAATTTAGGGTCTGGACTAAGTGCCACTGTCATTTTCTGATAACTCTGCTACCTTCGTTAGTTCTGTTATTTATTTTTTTAAGATTTACTTTTTATTTGGAAGGCAGATTTGCAGCCAGAAGGAGAGACAGAAAGATCTTCTATCAGCTGGTTCACTCCCCAAGTGTCCTCAATGGCCAGAGCTGAGCTGATCCAAAGTCAGGAGCCAGGAGCTTCTTCTTCTGGGTCTCCCATGCAGGTGCAGGGTCCCAAGGCTTTGGGCCGTCCTCAACTGCTTTCCCAGGCCATAAGCAGGGAGCTGGACGGGAATTGGAGCAACTGGGACATGGACACAAACCCGCACGTATGGCGAGGATTTAGCCACTGAGCCATCATGCTGCGCCCCTGGGCTTCTTTTGATTTGTTCTCATTATAAGTTGATTTTCCTGACTCTCTGTGTGAGAGCTAAACTAACTGGATACCAGACACTGCAGATATTTCCTTGGTAAAATATCCAGATATTGCAGATATTTTCTTGGTAAAATTTCCTTGGTAAATGATGTATTTTTTACATGAAGGCCCTAAAGCTTTGTTACCATATGCATAAAAAAGACAGTTCCTTGAAACAGATTTTTTTGGGTCTTGCCTTTATCATGTTAGGCAGCTTCAGAACATGCTAAATCTATGGATAATTATTCCTCACCTCCAAGGTAAGACTTTTCTAGGTATCTGTTTCAACCTGATGAATTACGAGTGTTTCTAGTCTGGCTACTGGGAACATGTATTATCCCATGCCTTGTGTGACTGTGGCACACTATTCCCTCTAATTTTTTAAATGATTTGCTTCCCCAGCCACAGGCAGTGTCCTCACATATATTCTTTGTTCAATTGAGTCCATATGCACATCTCTAGGATTGTCTATGTGATGCTGTCTGCTCTCTTATATTCTATTCTTAACTATCCCCAATTCGATTTCCTAAGACTCTCGCTTTGTTTCTTCAGAGTCAATCTACCCCCTGGACTCTGCCTTAGGCATCTTCCCTGTGTCATGGCTTGGCAACTCTTCCAAGTCAGTAATCTAGGCATAGATAGGGCTCGTCTACTCATTTCCCAAGAGCAGGAACCATGCCCCTCATCGTCTGATGTCTATAATCTTAAATGGTCTCTGCCTTTTGTTGTTGTTGTTGTTAAATAACCCTAGTCCATTTTATTTCATCTTTACCAAAAGAAAAAAATCTTAAAAACTAACATATTTTTACTCCCCTTTTAAGAGGGGACCACATAGTTCAGATTATAAAAATGATAGCTTAACTAGTTTCTGTTATAGGATTTTGTTAGGTAATATGTGTCAATTTGCAACATATTAGGAAACAACACCAGATAATATTTCTTACCCTTTTCTACTCAGTCAGTTTATCCTCCAGTTTTGGTTTAGGAAACCAAAGTAAGTTAAATTTACAGTAATTTCTTCCCATAGCTAGTGTCTGTATCTTCTATACTCAGTTTTTACCAACTTGATAGAATGAGCCATAGACATTTAATTTTAAAAACTGTGACTGTGATTTGACCTCACCTTGGTGAACAGCATCATTTATTATTTTTTCTTGTTCCTTTAAGAAGAACCTTGTTTCATCAAAAATAACAGTGGCAAATTTCCAATTAGTGACAGGGAGAGGAGAGAGGCACGCAAGCTTTTTCAAGACAGGAGCAGCTGCTGCTTCTAGAAGACAGTATGCTTGGCACTGACTCTCTACAGAAATAAAAATATTAAAAACAGTGTTTTTATTATGATTATATGCTCTTTTTGATAAAACATTTGAGTATGTTACTTTATGAAAATTTATACAAATTCTTTGCTGAGTTAAAAATAATGAATTAACAGATTTATTTTTGCAATATTTATGATAAAATTATAAAACATAATCCTTATAGAGCTAAATGGTTTTGTGATTATCTCATTTATTACAAATAATTTATTCAATAAGTAGCATGGCATTTAGGAAGTGTCAGGTTAAGAAAAACAGTTTTTGAATAATCATTGAGACAGCAAAAAAAAAAAACTTAACTGAAAGAATAAAAGGATACTGGATACTGGAGGATTAGTGTCATTATTTCCTTACTGATTTTAATGAAAACAAGCTGCTCTTAAGCAGATTATGCTTTACAAGTCAGAGAATATTATCTGCAGAAATAAAAGAAACATTAAGAGGAGCAACTGGTAGTGACTTCTTGATGTCACTGAGACTGTGGAACAGAACAGAGGGGGCAGCCATGAGCAGTTCACTTTCCAGGCTGAGGATTCTCTCCAGTCGGAGGATTCCCAATCCACAGGTTTTTTCTCTGTTAAATAGAAACAGCAGCAGTTTTACCCAAAGAAGAAATGACAGAATACATAAGGGCAAAGAGCAGGGGCAGAAGAAATGCACAGGGCATTCTCAATCTGAAAAGAAACTCGAAAGAAGGAGTGGAATGAAGAAATATCTTAAACAAAGAAAACTACATAGAAAATAAGATCTGTCCTGGATATCCCGACAGGGCTTTCAGATCAAATAAATCCAAACACATTTTAAAAGCATGTAGCATACCTGATGCTTGAATTTCAATGACATTATCTACTCCCCATTTTGGAATTAGGTTCTCTGGGGATTTATCAGCACAGACAATAGGACTTTTTTCCTGAAGAGGCAATGAACATTCTTCTTTATCTTGAAATTCTAATAAAATAGTAAATGTAGATGGGTAAGGGAAAACTTGATGTTATTTACCTTACTACCTTCTAAAATATCATCACAGCTATTACATTTCTCTACCACGACACATCAGTAATAAGTATCTCTTTCGGTTTTCTGTGACCTTCATTTACTCTTCAGCTGGCTACATCATCCCCTCTGCTCAAACCTGCTGGGTCTCCAGTTCCCACTACTCACCTTCAGCTCCCGGACACCCTCAAACAGAAAGCTGATAGAACTGACTGCCTTACTCCAGGCCGACACAACGCCCCTTCTTTCTGATTTTTTAGTACTCTGTGTATGCTTCTCTCTGGCACTTCTCACATCATATGGAAATGACTTATTTGCAGGTGTGGCCCACTATACTATACCATAAGCAACTCGAGGTCAGCATCAATATCACATTTATCTCTAAATGTAATTTGGAGTAATGTAACTCCCGAAATGTAATTCCCTGGCACAGTGTACTCAATATATGTTAGTTATATTTCTCTGGTAGGATATGTATGAGTGTGTGTATATATATAAATACATTTTTTAAATTTTGTTTAATTATATAGCAATGTTGCCCATCAATATATAATTACAAGATAACTTGAGAAACATCATCTTAAAACATTTTAACATGTTTAAAAACAAAAATGAATATATAAAACTAAATTATGATTTTCATCTAATTCTCTCAATTAACTAAACAACTGGATTATATATGAACAAATGATAATGATTTTTGGAAATTTTGAGGTGGTATAGTAAATTATAACATTTTTTGTTCCTGAATCAACTGTAAAATAAAACAAGAAGTAAAATATATACCAAAATGTTACTACTATTGCTAATAAAGACTAACTAGAGAACAGAGTTTAGCTTGAAAGTCCAGTGAGCTTGGTAAGTAAATAAAAGAATCCCCTACCAAGTCCCAGAATATGCTGGACAGAGGTAAGATTTCCTATTTGGAAAAGAGCCATGACAGAGCAGTAAAGGACGCTCATTCCTTCTGGGCTGTTCAGTTCCACAAAGTCACTCCCAAATTATTTTCAAATTCACAGAGTAGGTAAGTCTTTCCATCCCTTAGGAAAGAATGTATAAAGGGGCAAGAAGCTAGGGAAATAACAGTAATTGAGGAAATATCAGGGGTACTGAAGCATTCCCATCTAACATTAAAGCTAATGCTTTTGTAAATGAATGCATATTTCTTTTACTTGAAAACATTCTGTTTTTTCCCCACTTTCTCGTTGTTTTTCCTCATTTTCTGTCATTAATACACCTATTAAAAGACATTACCATAAGCATGACAACCAGAAGAGTGTATCAGTATTACTTTTCGCATGGAATCTTCTATTTTATGGATGAGCAGAATTTGAAAATATTAACCAACCCAAGAATAACAAGTCTTTTTTAAAATTCCCATTTATGTAGCACAATTTTAATCTTTTGTATTTTGCTCATTTTTTAATTTAGAAGTTAAGCTTATATTGCAAATATTGGTTAGAGGGATCTCAGTTACACTAACCTAACCTACTGAAGTAAGTAATAAGGTGATCAAACTATTCCATAGAAATGTAAGGTGAATATCTGTAAACATAATGTTTATATAATATTCTGTATTTTCACCAAATCTTTTGCTGTGACAAATATACTGAAGGACAAAGCAATATAACTTTAAGCAGATCTTCAAAAGGTTCCATTATGTTTCAATCTTGTGTCTCTCAGTGGTATATAGGACAAAAAGTCATACTCTTGATCAAATAAATGGGCAAAAAAGTCCTAAAGCCTACATTCAAAAATAAGTTAAAGCACTGAAAAAGGACTTTTAATTAAAAGGTAATAAAGAATGGCAGTATAATCAACAAAAATCAGAAGGATCAGGAATATTGATAGGTCAGTTGTAGACAACGACAAATTCTTGGAAAACACATTTCTATATTCAGAGCCATCTCTATATATTTACAAGAAATACCAAATTAATGACATTTATTGTGAAAAACATGCATTCTCTTTTAGAAGAATTTTCTATGACTTCTGTGATAAATTACATACTAAGTCCTTGAACTTACCACATTAATACCAAAATATTATGAAATTACCCACCCTCTTTTTCTTCATTGTTTGTGACTTCAGTTCTTGATGTACAAGTCATATGTTTATTTCTCAGCATAATAAAATCGCTTAGAGGGTCCAAACATTTATCCCACTCTTTATGGTGCTCACAAGATGCTTTGTTAATTCTTGAAGAGGAAGATAATTCAACAGATGGTCCCATGCACTCAAGTTCAAAGAGATTCTTATTTTCATTTTCCTGGATTATTCCATCAACTAGCTCTTGATCATTCTTTGGTGTTTCTTCTTTTGTTGGTGTTTGAGTAGAGACAAAACCATCAGGAAAACATATTTCTGTTACTTCTGCCATAGGTGGACTATTTTGTGGAGGTGAAAAATGAACATTTGTAGATTTCTCATTATTAAGTATAATAGGTGATGAACAACTTTCATTCTCTAGACATGCTGAAAACAGAAAACAAGCAAAAAAAAAATACTTAAATTATCTCCATGCGTAAATAAGCATTTGATTGGGATAACTATTAATTGCATGTTTTTATTAATAGGATTTGATCCTTAGGAGTACTAAATTTCCTGTTTTTTTTAAATGTTAATCTGAATAAATTTTTAAAAGGATAAAAATTTAGATCCTTTTTTCCTATTATACAAAACCAGATTAAAAAGCAAAAAAATTCAAGAAAAGCCCTGTTGCTAGAGAGTTTACATTTGTACTAAAAGTCAAAAACGTGTATGACAAAAAAGCAAACGAATGAAAAAACCCCACATGCAACACAAAATTTGACAAAGAACTGTATCTAAAATATATAAATAATACAATATTTAAAAATCAACCTGATTGGGCCCAGCACGGTGGCCTAGAGGCTAAAGTCCTTGCCTTGAACGCGCTGGGATCCCATATGGGCACCAGTTCCCTTCCAGCCCCCTGCTTGTGGCCTGGGAAAGCAGTAGAGGACCGTCCAGTGCCTTGGAACCTGGCTTTGGATCGGCACAGCATCAGCCATTGCAGTTACTTGGGGAGTGAATCATCAGATGGAAGATCTTCCTCTCTGTTTCTCTTCCTCTCTGTATGTCTGACTTTCCAAGTAAAATAAATAAATCTTAAAAAAATCAACCTGATTTTAAAAATGCCAAAATGGACATTTGGCACAGTGCTTAAGACCTAAATTAGAATGCTTGCATTCCATGTAAGTTCTGGATCCCCTTCTAATTTCAACTTCCTTTAGTGTGTACACTAAGAGGGAGCAAGTGATACCTCAAGTTCTGGAATTCCTAACAACTGTGTGAGAGGATCACGTTGAGTTCTAGGATCTTGGTTCCAGCCTGGCCCAGCTGTGTCTGTCTGGCACCTTAGGAGTTGTACCAGTAGATGGAGGATCTCTGTCTGTCTCTGCTTCTTCCGCTACCTCTTCAATAAAAATGATTTGAATCATATCTTATATAAGCTGTATATTTTATTATATGCAAGAACCTTAAAAAGTATGCCAAGTCATTTTTCCCAAGACTTTTGGGTTTCCTTTTTGTCACCCATGTGTTGGTTACTCAGTGGCAAGTTTTTTATGGTGCTGTCATTTTGTTGTTGTTGTTCTAATTCATACCAGTTGTGGACCTTGTTTCATGGTTTCTCATTTATGGAAATGTATAGTGATGGAGTACTGGGGTCTACCACACCCATATGTGGGGGTACAATGAAACATGCAGTCCTGCTTCCAAACAAAAGATGGATTCCCAATGACACTGTTGGAAATGTATAGACAATGTGATGCTGGACTGTCTGACACTGTCTGTACCAGCAATGTCAGGGCATACGTAAATAAGAGACTGATGGAATTATGACTGCTTATGAAGGACTATACTATTGTAGCAACAAGGGGGAAAATCTGTTGGGGGATGGGAGTTTGGGGGGAATTCCAGTATATATAAAATTGTACCACTAAATTCAAAAATTAAAAAAAACAAAACCATGCCAAGTGAAAAAAGCCAACCACAAAAGGCCAGATATTATATTATTGCATTTACATGAAATGTCCAAAAGAGACAAAATTGTAGAGACCAAGAACAGATCAGCAGTTCCACAGGTAGGTAAAATGGGGAGTAGGACCAGTAAACCTGTGAGAAAATGGTAACTGTGGATGACTGTATAACTGGGATTATAGTAAAAACCATCAAATAGTACACTTTACATCAGTCTACTATATATCAATGCAAATTATGGGCTCACCAAACTTCTATTTTCTTTGAATGGCAGAGTTACAGAGAGTAGGAAAGAGAGAGAGAGTGATGAAAGATCTTTCATCTGCTGGCATACTTCTCAAACGGCCACAACTACCAGAGCTGGGCTGATCTGAAGCCAGGCAGTAGAATCTTTCCACAGATCTCCCACATGGGTGCAAGGGCCCATGGTCTTGAGCCATCTCTGCTCCTTTCCAAGCCATAAGCAGGCAGCTGAATAGAAAGTGGAGCAACCAGAGCAGGTCTGACATCCATATAGGATGCTGACCCCAGCACTGGTCCCCACCCAAGTTTTGTTTTTAAAAAATTGTATAAAATAGGAGTTGATGCCATGGCATAGTATATTAAACCTCCACTTGTGATGCCGTCATTCTGTATGAACACTGGTTTGAGTTTTGGCTGTACCACTTCCAATCCAGCTCTTTGCTAACAGATCCGAGAGGGAAGTGGTGGTGGACTGCGGTCTACCATATCCAGATGTGAGGGTATATGCAATACGCAGCCCTGCTTCCAAACAAAAGATGGATTCCCAATGAAGATGTTGGAAATGTATAGACAATGGGATACTGGACTGTCTGACACTGTCTGTACCAGCAATGTCGGGGTACACTTAAATAAGAGACTGATACAATCATGATTCCTTACAAAGGACTATACTTTTGCAGCAAAATTGGAAAATCTGCTGGGGGGGGTGGAGTTTGGGGGGTAATCTCAGTACATATGAAATTGTACCACACTGTAAATCTTTGCAGCACATTGTAAATCTTTGCCAGTGTGGAGCCAGAGCTACTAGAAATTCCTCCAGAAGTGTTCCAGGAGCAGTTAATATGGGAATGAATAAACAGGAAATTCCTTAATCCACAGGTTAACAGATTCAGGAAAGGAACCTGCTAGAGGAACAGATTGTGTATTAGGCGACTGCCTCTTGCTGTTGAAATGTAAGTGCCTCAACCTGCCCTGATTCCTATGTGACAACCTCTTTTAAAATCTGATGCTATGCCTTGTTAGAGGTATAAGCAAGTTTGGACTATCCTAAAATTCGCCAAGTTCAGTAAAAATTATGCTTCAATATTATAAGCTGTTAAATATAAAAATGAAAATAGATAGGAGACAGGTGAATAGTACTCTATAGCCATTTTAAGGTGTATAGCAGCCAGTTCTGTATATAAACTAAAATTGAAATGTCAATGAAGTAGTCACAGGATGTGGTTAAGAACTTGCATTTTTAACATACTGGTCACTCAATACCATGTCAATTAATTCCACAATGTTGTAAATTGTTGATGTTATGTTGTGGCTTTTCATTGGACGGGATGATATTCTACCAGCTCTACTTTCAGACCAGGGTCTCCTGAAGAAACTGTTGAATTTATCTGGACAATAAGATGCTGGACTCTATGCATGGTACATGCTTGCAATGAAGGAATCATGACTGGATTTGAACTGTAATATTGCAGTAAGGTGGAGGAATCCAACATGGGGGGAGGGCTTTAAGAGGGATTGGGGGAATCCCAGAGCCTATGAAACTGTGTCATAACATTAAATTAAATTTTAAAAAATCTGATGCTGGTCCACGCGTGTTATTATCTTCTTGGTGCATCAAGTTGTTTGCTGCAGGACAGGACAGCGAACACAGAGGCTACTGGTTTGTTTTGCTTTTTTTTTTTTTCTGTTTGTTCTTTTCATCCTGAAAATATTTAAGTCAAATTTAATCTTATGCACTTACATTCTATTTGAACAGTGTTTTCTGGCAAAAGCATCTCCATTTCGGTGTCACTGGGATCATGACATAAAGGCATGTCTGGGTTTTCCAAAGTTTCTGTCTGGTTTTGAGTCAGACTTGCTTTCTCCCAGCACTCTGCCTTTCCAGGATCAGCTGCAAAGTACTCTTGAATAGAAAGCATATTTTTAAAGTGTTTAACTGAACACTGATTATTGTACTCACAAATGATAGTGCTTAAAACAAATAACCAAAAAACAAATAGCCAGAAATAGCTCACAAGGCAAAGAAAACAAAAAACAATAAAAAGAACCACCATAGGATTTCATTATGGACTATATTTTCATGTTACAAAAAGATAAAACTTGAAGTTATATCAGTCATTCGTTTTTAAGATACTGATATTCGTAAAAAAAAAAATCAGGCCATTATGACAGTAAAAGTCACAACGAATTTTTAAAATCTATAACTATCAAGAAGTTATTTTACATTTAATAGGAAAAATAAGCCATTATTTTATTTGACCACTTTTGGTTACTAAATTAATATAATTAATTATATTTTGGGAGTCAGTGCAGTGACTTAGCTAGCTAATCCTCTGAGTGTGGAGCCAGCATCTCGTATGGGTGCCAGTCCAGTTCCCAACTTCTCTATTTCTGATCCAGTTCCCTGTTTATGGTCTAAGAAAGCAGCAGAGACTCAAGTCATTGGGCCCTGCATGCAGGTGGAAGACCCAGAAGAATCTCTTAGATCCTGGCTCAGCTTTCGCCTTTGTACCCATTTGGGGAGTAGACCAGCAGATGGAAGACCTCTCCCTGTGTAAAATTTGCCTTTCAAATAAAAAAAAATTTTTTTAAAGCAATATTTTGGTTATGAGATTTATTCAGTTAAGAAATTCCAATTCATTATAGTTAGTCTAAGTAAGAAAACATTTATTTAAATTTTATGAGTACAATATTGAATACTGTGGCACACAGCTTCCTGATAATTACCTTTTAGCTTACACAGGGATAAATAATAACATACTGAGGAACTGAAATTCAAGGTTTCTGGAATTGCCAGAAACCTGTGGAGTGGAAGTCAGCTTTGGTGTTTACTTGCTTCCCAGGGTTCTTGTTTTCATTTTGGTTTTGGTTTTCAAATGCAACTTAGTAATTCTTTAAAATTTTTTAAAAGAACATTTTACTTAATGTTCCATTTCCACAACAATGTAGCTAAGACACAGAAAAGAGTTTAACTTATTCAGATATATTTTATGTGCACATGAGAATTTTACCTTCAACTAAAAACTATTTTGTTAAACTGTAAATACACCTGGTTAAAATATTTTTAAATATACTGACTTGAAATTCTTAGAAAGCCAAGAATTTTATCCTTATTTTTAACATTAGCTATGTGGACATTTTAAATTTATAACCAAGTTAAAAACTTGCAAATATAAACTATACGTAAGGGGCTTCTTGATGTATTACCTTTATTTTTTTTTTCTTCTCTTTTCCCTGTACATGTAAGAATTATCCAGAAACCCAGAAAAATATAAATGCAAATAATTCAGCAAAATTAAGACCTTGTCGTAACTTCCTTTTGACAGATTGTTTAACTTTGATATGCGTTATACTCTACATTAAGAAATGGTCAGAGAAAAAATGTTTTCCCATATTTTCCTGATTGCACCTTTTCACCTGTGTTTCTTATTCACCATTCAAAAGCAATTACTCTTTACCAGCAAGCATCAGTGTGTCTGAAGAGCTTGGGCATCTTTCTGGTGGCTCGACCATTGAGTATTTCTTAGCTGATTCTTCGGTAGTAAGAGAGCTACTGAAAAGAGAGAGATTAATGTAGAACACATTGATAATGCATAGTGGGTTTTTTTTTGCACGATAAAATTTTAAGAAAACTATTTTCCCAAGACTTTTCCGTACTCAAAAGCAAGTGAAAAATTAACTATTTTATCAATGTAAAAACTGAAATAGAGTTCCATAGACCAAATTTCACTTATTTCCTTCTTTCCTGGAAAAAACTCCTTAACTGCCTGTGCTTGCCTATAAATTCCTCCTACCCCTACTTCCTTCAACGGAGCCTGGAGACAGAGCAGGCCGACTTGTGAGCATTTTATCACTTTCCTCCATGACTGAAGCCAGCACCAATCCTACAAAGCACTTTAGATAAAAATATACACTCTACCTAAAGTTACATCTTACCATGCAATACCAGCTTTAACAACATTTTCGCAAAATTGCCATCGTCAATCTATTCTATATAGAAATCCTGGAGATAAAAACGAAACAAACAAAATTCTCTCTGTTCTACCTACCCTCTTTGGAAGTAGCAGATCCCTAAGGTTTAGTTTACATCTTTCAATTTTAGTGGATATGTGAGTAATATTCATTTGTATAGGCATGCATCTTTGGGGGAGCAAATATGCTTGGCAATCAGTGTAAATCACAGCTCATCTGGCTACATATGAAGCTATTACCCTTAGTAGGGAAAAGTTAATCACTCACAAACCTTTCACTACGTGTCCCAGAGGCCAGAGGCTGCAGTGAGCCACCAGCTCATCCCCACCTCAAGACACCCCGCCTGGGGACCAAGGAAAAAAACAGATTCAGAGAAAAAGGAGAGAGAGTGGATCACAGAATCGCCTGATGTAGACTCACAGACCACACTGACTCTGGGTTTAGACTGCAGCCAGAGAAGGGAACGGTTCTGGCAGATCGCCTCGGGAAAGGAGTACACTTCATTCTCCCACTCTCCCACAGAGCTTGAACCAGCCAAGAGAAACCACCGGTGTGAAGGCAGCTGGGCCCTGCCAGGAATGATCACCACCTTGAGTGTGAGACAAAGGAAGGTCTTAGTGGTTGCAGTGGCTGTGGCACAAGCCTATCTCTGCATGCTGCACACGATTAGGATAAATCCACATTCCCAACTGTGTCTGAGACAGGGCTGGTGGCCTCGAAGGCGAGGCTCATGCATCTGGGACTGTGAGGCCTGGACACATTCTCCCCTCGGCCTTTCACAAGCCTCAAGGAGAGGCATGGCAGCACAAGCTGCTAAGGCGGAACGCTCAGAGGCAGCTTCTGCTGAGAACACTTCTGCTGTGTGAAATCAGGGCAGCAAGGTCGGGGGGGGTTCAACACGCTGCTTTGGTGAGTCTTAGGCACAAAAATCAAGGAAATGTGAAAAAATGTAAATACCCTGGAATAGATTTTAACCAAGGATGTGAGAGTTCTCGAAAATGAAAATTGCACAACATTAAAGAAAGAAGATTAACATGGAAAAACCTTCCACATTCATGGATAGGTGAGTACATATCAAAATGTCCATACTACTGAGAGCTATTTGCACATTCAATGTGATACCAATCAAAATGCCTATCACATTCTTTTAGGATCCAGACAAAATGATGCTAATATTTATGTGGGTAGGGCCCAGCACAGTAGCCTAGTGACTAAGTCCTCATCTTGCACATGCTGGGATCCCATATGCATGCCAGTTCATGTCCTGGCTGCTCCACTTCCCATCCAGCTCCCTCCCTGCTTGTGGCCTGGAAAGCAGTCAGGGATGGCCCAAAGCCTTGGGCCCCTGCACCCACGTGGGAGACCTGGAAGAAGCTCCTGGCTCCTGGCTGTAGGTCAGGTTGGCTCTGGCTGTTGCGGGCACTTAGGGAATGAATCAGCAGACGGAAAATCTTTTTGTCTCTCCTCTCTATAAAACTGACTTTCCAATAAAAAATAAACAAATCTTTGAAAAAATTCATGTGGATACACGAGAGACCAAATAACTAAAGCAATCATAAATAACCAAAATAAAGCTGGAGTCTTCACAATACCAGAGTTCAAGACATATAGAGGGCACTTGAGCAAAGAAAGCAACAAAGCGATATCACACCATGCAAAAGGCAAGGTTGCAGGGCTGTCAAACTAAGATACTTGGGTTAAAATTAGACTGTAAAGACTTGGTCCAACAATATGAATTCTAAGGTTACAGGCCATTCTCGGCAGTAACAGTAGGGTACTAAGCCAGCTTGAGGATCAAGCCCCAGTTCTACTTGCATGATTGTAACACTTAGACCATATTGACAGAGGTGAATGAAGTCAGAGGATGTCCTCCATTAGAGATGGAATATGACACTTGATACTCCTATGGGGAGTAGGTTGATAGTCAAATCTATCCATCAACCACTGTCCATTATATTCTATGATCCGTGACTATTCCTAGGCAGGGATCTACGACATATGTTGTAGAAAAACTCATGGCCACCCTATGAGGTGGATGCTATTATGATCCCAGTATTACAGATAAAGAAACTGAAACACAGAGCAAATAAAATACTCTCAGCTAGTGGGGCAATTTGGTCCTAGTCCAGAGTTTTAAAATCTCATTACATTCTGCGATACATACAACCGCCTTCAAATTCATATGTTGAAGCCTTAACCTCTAGTATTTCAGAATCAATACTTGGAGACAGGGTTTTTAAAATGATAGTTAAGTTAAATATGGCCATTAAATTGTACCCTAAGCCAACATGGTGGTGTTCTAATAAGAGATTAGGAAATACAAGGATGGAGAAAAGAACATATGAAGACATGGGGAGAAATGGTTATCTGTAAGCCAAAAAATGAGGCCGTTTGAAAGAACCAGCCCTGTTGACATTTATTCTTGATTTCTAGCTTTTATAATGCGGGGAAATAAATTTCTGTTCCTTATGCCACTTCATTTATGGCATTGGTTATAGCAGCCCTAGAAAACGTATGCATCATTTATACATAGTGCCTGCCAACAGAGGTAGTGCCATTGGCAAGTATTCATTAATGTTAATGGAAGGATCTTAACATTTGTAAGGTATTTGTTTCTAATGGTGATACATTCACATTAAAAATTCTAAATATATAAAATGTCATGCTGTAAAAAAATCCACCTATATTAAATTGCTACCCAGTTTCCTTTTAGATAGTCAGTGTTACCTGATTTTTGTGCTCCTTTCTGAAGACAGCCTATGCATAAAATCAAATATACACATACATATTCATATAGTCTTTCCAGTCATTTACCACATAGATATGATACTATGTTATATTTTCCATAAGATATCTTGACAACTGCTTTTATGTGAAAAATTTTAAAGACAGCTTGTTCTAATTAAAAGTTTGATTCTAGATATAATCTTCACATACATTTCATAAGCAGGAGATGACGGAACTGTCTGAAGGCCTGCACATAATGAATTCACTGAAGAATGTTGATTTGAAAGGTGTGGCTGACTTAGAGGAAGTTCTAACTCTCCTGAAATAAATATTAAATAAAATTAAGTATAATTTAGAATCTTTTGTAAGCATTATGTTATTTCACTCTCTCACAACTACAAAACTACTTTAATAAAAATAAATTTGAGGACCAGCATTGTGATATAATGGATAAAGTTGCTGTCTGCGATGCCCACATCCCATATGGATGCCAGTTCATGTCCTGGTTGATTCACTCCTGATCCAGCTCCCTGTTGCTGCTCTAAGAAGAGCAGCAGCACATGGCCCAAATGCTTGGGTTCCCACCAACCACATGGGAGACCAGGACGAAGCCCCTGACTCTTGCCATCAACCCAGCCCAGCCCCTGACGTTGTGGTTAGTTTGGCAATGACTGAAACAGAAAGATCCCTCTTCCTCTTTGTAACTCTGCCTTTAAACTTTGTTTAACAAAGTTCAACAAAACTTCTGTAATGAATTAAACAGGATATGGCTCTCCAAATTAACACAGATGTCTGAATCCCAAAGAGTTACTATTAACAGTTAATGGATTAGTGCTGTTGATTGAAAAAGATGCAACTTAATCTAATCTAACTAAGGCAGGCAGGAGGTTTTTAGGTCACTAGAGGCTTGTCCATGGAAAGCAGTTCTTGGCCAAGGGCTGATTATTTAAACTAAGCTCTACCTTCTCTATGACTTCTGGCTTATCATATGAGCTCCACAACTGCCAGCCTCCACGAAATGAGACCTCTTGATTTTGACGAACCTCCAAACCTTTTTCTTCCCAAGAAGCTCTTCCCAAGAAGCTCACTTCTCACTTAAGAAGTGAATATTTGACTAATACAACTGCTAATACTGAGATAAAACAGAAAATTCTATTTGAAGTGTAATATTTTAAGATCTCTATTTTGAATACTACGATTGTTTTCTTCATTTCTTTTCCCCAGGGCTTTGTAACTCTGTATTAATTCAACCTTGGTACTGGTAGGATTCTGAATTAACCATAGTGACAAAGATAAATGGACAAAATTTTGACAATTAGGTTTACAGTAATCAAATTTTAAACATGAAAACTCATAGAATATGTTATATTTGCATATTGTTTATAGGTAACTCTTGATAAACTCAGTGACTGATTCAAAATTTCTACCTGGTTCATCATACTCTGGCTCATTCTCATTTTGAGTGGTCCAAATCTTTGTGAAACTGTACTTCTTATCCTCAATTTCAATTCCATGGTTGAAAATAATGTCTAAAAATATAAGAAAATCCATTAACAACAAAAATACCATTAAGTTAGCATTTTTATAACCTTGCTCCATGGCTTTTTCCTTCTGAAGTATCTTCAGAGCTTTGCTGGAGGAAAATGTTCCTTTTAGACAGAAGTGCAGATTTAGGTTCATGAAGAGAATGCAGACTTTCAAATAAATGTTTATTCTATGCACAGTTGCATTATCTCTCATCTGTCAATCAAAATTACCAAAGGAAATTAAAATGGAAAAAGTTACAGAGTCATTAGAAGCTAGGTTGTAAGTCATAAATTTCATGAATAAGATCACTTTGAGAGATTTATTCATTCAATATATGACTACTTCTATGTTCCATTCAGCTGGAATTCTATTTGTCTGTATAAATACTGCCACTTCGGTTGCTGATTTTTTGTTTTGCCTATTTTTTTTTAGCTATCACACATTTTTCTGTCTCTTTTTCACTTTTTGGTTTTCTTGTTAAGGTACACCCCTCGTGAACAGTAAACATGATAGTTCCTTGACTTTAAGACACAATTGTTCATGTTCTGCTGGTTATGAAACTACTATGCATCTAACCATCAGCATGTGCATTTAGAAAGTTTCTTTTTTATGTAAATAGTTTTATTAGGTTGATAATATGCTTTGCAGTTGGTAGGATCTTAGAATCACAGAAATATGGTAACTACATTTGCTTTTTTTTTTTTAAGATTTATTTTATTTTTATTGGAAAGGCGGATATACAGAGAGGAGAGACAGAGAGGAAGATCTTCCATCCGATGATTCACTCCCCAAATGGCTGCAACGGCTGGAGCTGAGCCAATCCGAAGCCAGGAGCCTCTTCTGGGTCTCCCGGGCGGGTGCAGGGGAGCTGGAAGGGAAGCGGGGCTGCTGGGATTAGAACCGGCGCCAATATGGGATCCCGGGTGTGCAAGGTGAGGACCTTAACCACTGCGCCACTGCGCCAGGCCCTACATTTGCTTTTTAAAATTTAATTTAAGGGGCCTGGGGTGGTGGTCTAGCGGCTAAGGTCCTTGCCTTGAACGTGCCAGGATCCCATATGGGCACCAGTTCTAATTCCGGCAGCCTCATTTCCCATCTAGCTCCCTGCTTGCAGCCTGGGAAACCAGTCAAGGATGGCCTGAAGCCTTGGGACCCTGCACCTGCATGGGAGACCTGGAGGAAGTTCCTGGCTCCTGGCTTTGGATCGGCTCAGCACTGGCCATTGTGACCACCTGGGGAGTGAATCATCGGATGAAGGATCTTCCTCTCTGTCTCTTCTCTCTGTGCATCTGACTTTGCAATAAAAATAAATAAATCTTTAAAAAGTTAAGAATAGATCCTTTTGCATATACATTTCAATTTTAATTTTTTTCTTTCAATAAAGGCAGCATTCCAGTTCATCTAGTCAAATGTAGCACATACTCCAACTAAAACTTTTCTCCCCTAAGATCCCAGTTTCAGTAGATTAATCTATATTTCAAAGCAGATGATTACAATTAATTTCTTTCAAAATTATATTTCTGGCTTCTATCAAGACAGCAGAAAACACACATATTAGCTCTGTTTTCTAAATGCTAATGGAATAATGATGAGGTAAGAAGAAAGGTAGGGAAAAATGTACTTGTTAATCAGAATAATTTATAGAATCCTAGGAGTTTAAAATTAAGATGAAAATTAATACATAAAATAGAATGAAGGCAGTTTTGCTACTGACCACAGCTTCTAGTGGACTAATCTTTCTCTAGAAGATCTAAAACTCTGAATAAAATGACCATCTCAGGCACCCAATCTAAAACAGGTAGAAACTGAAAAGGAATTGTCTGTCATTAAAGGATTTTCCCAATTTTTTTTACACTTTTCCATCTTAAGGGAAAAATAAATTGATGCTGCTTAGCATCACTAGAACACAAAACGAAACAAAACAAAAACCCCTACAACCTTCTTAGCTCATAGAATGAGAGGACAGTTGTATCTGAACTGAGTTCAGGGTTAACACAGCAGCTAGAAAATGAAGGTGAGAAATCCATGTGACGGTAAAATAACAGAGAAGGAACTCCAAACTCCACATCGAAATTCTAAGTCTCTGGCTGTTTTTTCAAATATACCTGTTTCAGGCAGATTCCAGCATATGAGCTAGGTTTAAAATTCTGAACACAGATTTTGTTTCCTTCCCACCAAAGGGGAGAAAAAAAACCTTACAATTTGAATTCAGCATAGTTAACATCCTACTAAACAAAACAAAGCCCAAACAACACAAAACAAAACAAAAAACTCAATTATTTTCACAAGAATATATCAGAATAGTTTCTGTAATCAATCATGTATAATCTCAGAATACTCCATATATGTTCAGTATGCTAAAAATAGAGAAAAATGACAAACTCAACAACAAAAACACATCAATGAATATCAAGCACCTAATGATTCAGTTTTTGAAATTAGCACATGAGGGATTTAAAGCTAGGCGCAGGGGCTTGCTTGGTGGTATAGTGGGTAAAGCTGCCACCTCTGTCACCTCCACGCCATCTGGATGCTGGTTCATGTCCTGGCCGTTCCACTTCTGATCCTGCTCCCTGACAAGATGGCCAAGTGCTTGGGCCCTTACCACCCATGTGGCAGACCCGGAAGAACCTCCTTGCTTCTGGCTTTGGTCTGCCCCAGCCCTGTTTTTTGCAATCATCTGGCAAGTGAACAAGCAGATGTGTCTATCTCTCTTATTAGAATATTAAATAAATCAATACTTAAAGAAAAGCTGGAGTAGGTATTTATTTAGTAGTCAGCAACACCCACTTCCCACATTGGGGTGCCTGGGTTTGATTCCTAGCTCAAGCTTGTGACTCCAGCAATCCTGCTGAAGCAGACCATGGGAGGAAGTGCTAATGGCTCCTGTAACTGTTCATGTAAAATTGCTGTCCATGGTTCAATACACATAAATCCATAAATGTGATATACTGCGTTAACATAATGAGGGACAAGAACCATGTGATTATCTTGATATAGAGAAAGTACTTGGCAAAATTCAATACTCTTCTGTGATTATAACACTCAAAAAACATATTTCCACTCAGTATCTATGCAATATACATCCTAAAGACCCTACCAAAAGTCTGTTAGAATAAAGGAATTCAGGAAAGATGTAAGACACATAATCAATATACAAAAATCAGTTGCTGTGCTTGGCACCACAGAGTGGCAAGCTAAGCCTCCACCTGTTGCATCAGCATCCTGTATGGGTACCAGTTTGAGTTCTGGCTACTCCTTTTCTGATTCTATTTCTTGCCAGTGCAGCTGGGAAAGCAGCAGGATGACCTAAGTACTTGGGCCCCTGCATCTACACAGGAGAATATGAAGTGCCTCATTCCCGGTTTCAAATCAGCCCAGATCCAGCAGTTGCAGATGGATATTTTGCATTTAGATTTAGTAAATGGATGTTATCTGTCTCTCTGTCACTCTGCTTTTCAAATAAAAGCAAACAAATCTTTTCAAAAAGTCAGTTGGGTATGTATACATTAACAATGAATGATCCAAAAAGGGGGAAGGGATTACTGTCAGTCCTTATAAATTGGTACAACCACTATGGAAAACAGCATGGAAGGGAGAAAGGGAGGGAAGGGGGCAGGAAGGAGATAGGGAAAGAGGAAGAAAGAAAGAAAATTATCTTAATGAAAAAGACTGGTGGAACAAACATCAGGTGATTTTTCTAAGAAATGCATTTTAAAATTAACTCTCACCTCCTTGGAACTGTTCATTTTCATCTACATGCTGTATTTTTTCTGGCATTATGTCTAATGACTCCTTCAGGTCTGGCAGTGATGAAATACCAACTTCTTGTTCATCACATGCAGATATTACAGATTCAATGGCAGGAAGAAAAAGCAATGACTGAAATAACATGCAGTTAAAATAATTCTTAAAATTTTTTCCAAATATACATGTTAAATTAAAAAATGGATATAGTTGTTTACACAGTATACCAAATTTTAAATTAATCTCATACTCAAAAAAGATTTTTAAGGCTAAAAATATATTTTAAAAAGTAGAAATGTAGCAGCCAAAAATATACTCCATTAGAAGGAATACTGTCCTTGAAAAATGCATTTTATGGTCACTTGTTATGTGAGCGATACACAACACATGCAGAGGCAGAAATATCTTCTTTCTGGCTAGCAGCAAACTTTTAAAATTCTAAATTAAAATCTACCATTTCATCAAATGAGAGAATATAAATATACAATGCATGAAAATCATGTCTGGGAAACCTGATAGAAAGAGGATGGCAAATGGGTTGGGGGCAGCGGAGTGGGCAATGTGTGTATCTTCTTGGAGTTGTACTGAATGCATATTCTGTTATCTTGATCTTAAAAACTGGGGAGATAAGTAGAGATGATGCCATGGAGTAAATCGTAACTGTTCTCAAAGAAAGCTTTCCTTTCATTCCTGCAGAACTGGGATCCCTTACCATGTGAGATGACACGCACATTGTCTCAGTGTTGATGGGGAACATAACAGAGATGGAGATAAGAGGCCAATCAGAGTTAGTATTTTTACTATCATGTGAAGTTTTTAACTTAATTTAATTTTAATTTTTTAAGTTCACCTGATACACAAGCTTTGGACATATTAAGAAAAACCCCAAATGTAAGATGTTTCCCATTGTTCTCCCCATCACCAGCACCGTGAATGTATCTAATCTACCCAGTCCTGAAGTACTGAGTCTAATAAACTGCATAAAGTTATCTGCACTTCACTTGTGATAATTTGTTGTTTACTTGTAGCACAAAAACAACTTTACATACTGTTGGAATTGTATGATACAAAAGGAGAGCTATCCAATAATTTTAGCTTTAATTGGCAAGGATGTTATCTGCCTGCTAGACACTGACAGTACCTAATATTCAGTTCTGAGTTTCCCAGATTCTTAGTGTCTCAATATGAAGAGTGTAACATCTATAGTTCAAGTGCTAATCACTTCGTGTATAAACCACGTATCAACCTTCCAAGCACCAGCCTCTAATTTCAAGGTAGACATAAATACTTACTTTCTTGGACCACATATCATTACAATTACTGGGAGAGGTTTTAGTATTCTTTATACTTTGGCAGTTTATCACATCAATTAATATATCTATCTCTCTCTATATATGTAATATAAAAATTCCTTAGGCAGTCCTACTGTACAACCAAGGCTAAGAACCAAACAACCACTATTGAGAAGTAAATTTGATTTCTTAGTTGATATATATTCAATCTATTATCAAATGTCTTTATCCAGTTCATTACAAATAGTGAATTTTAATAAAGTTTATAGAAGTGTGCCTCATTGCTTTCACAAAAATAATATCAAATATAGGGGTTGGCGCCATGACACAGGAGGCTAAGGCTCTGCCTACAGTGGTGGCATCCCATAGAGGTGCCAGTTCATATTCCAGCTGCTTCACTTCCTATCCAGCTCTCTGTTTATGACCTGGCTCAAGTTCTTGGGCCCTTGCTGTCACACGGGACACCTTGGCTCAGCATCGGCCCGGCTCCAGCCTATTGCAGCCATTTGAGGAGCGAACCAGGGAAAGGAAGATTGTCTTTCCGTCTCTTGCTCTTTCTGTAACTCTGCCACTTAAATAAAAATAAATCTTATAAGAAAACGTTACTAAAAACAAATATTACAACCTCATCTAAATCTTCATCTTCTAGTTCCACTTTACAAAAGGTCTCTGCAGGCCCAGAAAAATCTTCTTTTGTAAAAACTTCCATATTTGCTTCAACTGATAAAGATTCCCTTAAAAGAAAAACAGCATTAAATACTTGTAATTATAAGAAGTAAATTATGTACCAAATATTGCCAGTTAAAGCACATCATGACGAAGACTACACTAATATTAGGAAAATATTATTGATAAAACATTTATGGCACTGACCAATTATTGTCTTTGAAGACCTGTTTGAAATCGTCAAGGGGATCCTTTATGACATACAGCTTTAGTCTACTCAAGAGAGTTTTCACAGTTGGCAGTTGATTTCTATAGTTCTTCAAACTATCTACAAAAACGAATTCTTCATCAATAAATAAATCTGAAAATAAATAAGAAACATAAATAAAAAAGCAAAAAAATTCAACATTATACAAAGTGATCTGCTATTTACTATAATCAGCTCTTAGATACAATTGGGTTTTCCAAACACATTTTTTTAATTCCTTAGTTCTCCATTGCACTGTGCACATAAAGCATATGGGATAGTACAGAAACATAGGAAGAACTCTATAAATTCTATTATTATGTGTTACACTGAGGAGTAACCAAGAGATATTCAATCTGCTGGTTAACTGCCCAATGCCTCCGACAGCAGGCATTAGGTTGGCCTAGCTTAATCAATACGGGATACTATTACACAAGCAGTTACTTAACCCACTGCACCACGATGTCACCTTTGTTTTCCCTTTACATCCTTTTACCTCTTAAGGTCTGCAGTTCATCTACACGAGACCCTGACATCTTAGGAAACGAAGACAGTTTATGCAGCCTACCAATAAGAACAATCCTGAGTCTGTTATTTCAAAGTTGTTCATGCATGGACACTAATAGATCAGTTACAACAAAAGTTATATAGCAAAGTATCTGAGAAGTGTGGCATATCTTACGTATTAGGAAACCCTACTGCTTACAGTAAATTGCTGGAATAAATTCATCCCTGTTATGCCCACCCTGCCATCTTTGGGTGACCTTTGGGTGCTGGCTTTCATAGTTTCTGAGCCACAGGAAGGAACATAACACCTTCCCACACTCTTTAATAAGCTTCTGAGTACAGAGAGAAAGCAAGATTAGTCAAAGTACTACTCAGAAAGCAGAGCTCCCCGGAGGTAGAGCAACCTTGAGGGAAGAAGCAATGTTCTCTTGCTCTGTATAGTGGCCTTCCTGTTCAATGATGGCAGGGTGGCATGACAGAGAAATTCTTGCTGGTTTTCAGTTGACAATGTCTCCTATGGCCAAAGTATGCATGGGCGTAACAAATGTGTGGTCCAAGATAGTCAGCCAGCTGGTATTCCTTTGCCTGCTGAAGGTTAACTAGATATGCCAAGAGAGAACTTCTGATATAAACTAGTCCCTCCGCCCAAGAGACTGTTTACATGAATCTGTTAAGTTTCTGATGATGTCATGGCCAGAACACACCAGAGAAAGCTACTGCATCAATTCCATGTCTGAGGGTATATCTGAGAAAGTTAAAGATGACCAGTATAATCTGTAAATATTAATGAGGTGATTTTTAATAAATACCCAAACATCATTTATTTATATCTCCAGCTCCACCAACCACTTCCAGATACTCTCCAGCTGTCTTCTTTACATAGACCATCACTCTTTCATTATTATTATTATTTTCTGTTATGCAGTTTTGTAGGTACAGGGGTTCACTGCACCCCTTCCTCTTCCTCCCTTTCCCATTTCACTCTCCTGGCATTTTCCCCTATATTATCATAGTAATATACTCCCTTAGCAATAGTTGCAAATTTAATTTTCTGCTATTCAAATGTATTCTGATATGGAATAGGCAAAGGCAGAAAAATCTGGCATTCTGTTATACTTAAATGTATATTTAAATGTCTCCTTAGGAGTCCTATTTTTATTCAGGACTAGAGACACATACTGTAAAGTACCTTTCCTTCCAGATATGCTAGTCTCCTTTTTTACAGTTCAAATACATACATGTATTCGCACAGATGAACATCATTCTTTCTGGAAATACACAGACACACTGTGTCAGTTAAGAGCCTCGATTTCCAGCTCCTGTTTGATGCAGCCACTTGAGGGCAGCATCTCACCACAGCAAATGCCCTTAGTAATCCTAGACAGGTTTTACCAAGGGAGCTACTTAACTCTTTCAGCATTCAGGAGAGTTTCTGCTTTATTACAACTACCACATGATCTACACTGATTTAAGGAAACTTTTTTTCTGTTATTATACGGCAGTGTTAAACTGTCACCAGAAAACAAAATTCTCACTGGTAAACTATGCAAAAAAAAAAAAAAAAAACCAGAAAAAAGGAGGCCTATTGGGAGGAAAAAAAGAAAAATAAGTTTATTCTTTATAGAAGAGAATTTTGTCTGCCTTAGAAAACCCAAGGTAATGAAATGAAAACAAGCAAAGGAAGTTACTAAGGTGTCTGACAAGGATGGTAAAATTAATGCTTTTCTGCCAGTCTCCAAAGACACAAACGTTTGCCCTAATGTGTGATAACTGAAGCAGAGTACAGGAAAAAATGTGACCTGGAGGTGCAAGGATTTGCTGGGATTTGAAAACTGTCTATAGCCTTTGATTATAAACCCATGGAACATAAGATTTTTGCTTGGTTTTTTTTTTGGTTCTGTTATTTTCTGTTATGTGATATCATTACCAAACGGAATGCTAAACCTATAAAAATTTAATTAATGGCTCCTAACATTTAAAATCTAGTCCGAAAATCAATGGAAAAATTCATCATGGCTAGCAATATTTGAAACACAAAAGTAGCAACTATAATAAAAATATTAAATTTCGCAGATTATTTTGCAGTTCAATAAAGTCCAAAACTAATCCAATTGATAAAAGATTAATATGAAAGAGAAAATGTTTTATTCAGGTAGTAAAGCTTAAAACTATGATTATGTAGGCAGATGTCATTAATAAAACAAAAAAATAAAAATCAATTAGGCATAAACCTTTGAAATAAAAATCTTGGTGTTAGTACTAAATTATAAGAATTAAATGCTAACTAGAATACCTTCAATCTTGGACTGAGGTGACAAACATTCTGAATACTTGACAGGTGTGAAGACCTCAAAGCAGTCCTTGTGGGCGCAAAACATGTTTTCTTCTTCCTCAGGCTGTGAGTTTGGATTTGAACTTGGAACAATTTCTTCAGATTCACAATTAACTTGAGTCGTCATTCTTGTAGGTGTTTTTCTATGACATTATCAAATTATTGATTTTACAAATGTCCTATTCTAGAATATTTTTACTAATAAATAGTTTGTGTCTATAACAATATCAAATTTACAAAGACACAGAAAAATTACATTTCAATTGAGATGAATGCAGAAATTATACAAGTGTTTGTCATTTTGAACATGTTAAAATTAAATGGACTCAGTATTCTGCAGCCTGTTCTTTTGCACTAAAGAATACAGCATGGGACTACTTACAAGCCACTCAATTACATTCAGTTCATCTTTGAATTTGCATCAGCAAATCATAATTTATTCAACCAGTTCCCCAATACTGGAAATTTAAATTTTATTTTTGCTATTATTAGCACTAATGCAAAGAAAAATTTTTATACCTTTCTAGACATTTTCTTTTAAAAAAAATCTCCTAAAAGCAGAAACAATGAGTTTAAAATTATACGGATTCTCAGGTTTTGCCATGCATTGCAAAACTGCCTCTATAACACATAGTCAATGTTCTTTGGTTTCATCATCTAACTTTTTGTATTTTGATCTGCATCCTTAGAGGCTGACCTCTGTGAATCAACTAAGATTCCATGCCTATGGCGTCTAGTTGGGCTTAGCTAATGAGATGCACTGGTAGGAAAGAGAGATGAATCAGAAAACTATTCCATCCAAATCCTTCTGGTCCAAGCCACAGGTAAGTGGCTGCACCCTTCCACCAATGGTTATCTGTCTTGGCAGATGGATTTCTCCGTTACCTGCAGCTCCTGCTGGACTTCACTCAGTTCCCTTGCTTCTACAGGCTTGGATAGTAAGAACATCTGCTGTCACTAGTGCTGGGGATTTTGACTTCCTTAACCTTCCCCATATTCATTTCTTAATTGTCAGGCAACCGATTGAGGCAAACCACAAAAAGTCATGTAGTACATGACTTTTTATATAAGAAGAGAAATGCGAAACAGAGACTGACTGATAACAGGTAAAGGATTTCCTTCTTTTTTGATGAAAATGTTCCAGTACTGATTGGGATAATAACTGAACAACTCCATGAATGTATTAAGAACCACTAAGTTGAACACTTTAAATAGAATGTATATAGAATTACATGGGATATAGCTCAACAATAGTATTCTATTCAAAACACACAACCACAACAAAAGAACAAAAGTTTTGAAGTCACATAGACTAGGGCTTAATCTTAACTCCAGTTATTTCCTCACTACATAAGCTTGGGCAAATCACTCATATCTTTGATTCCTAACTTCTTTCTACAACACTGTGATAGTAATACTTATATCACATAACTATTAAGATGAGTACAAAAAATAAATACACGTGCAACATCCTGCATATTATTGAATGCAATAAGCTACAAAGAAATAAAAAGTAAAATCATGTTGCTTTTCTTGCTCAATTTGGCCACATGCTTTGACTTGAAAACTATGAAGTTTATTCCATAGTTTTACCTAATATTTTCACATTTTTCTTTTTCATAATTCAATAGCTTCAATGCCTATTTAGTCTGTCCATTAGGCTTTCTTCACCTTTTTTTAAAGTCTCATATTTATTTTAATGTGTATTTACTCACTGTAATGTAACATGTATTTTAAACTAGTGTGGTGTTTTTAAAATTAAATGGAAGAAAAGAAAGAAGGGAAGAAAGAAAGAAAGAAAAAGAGAGGGGAAAGGGAGGGAGGGAGGGAAAGAATAAACAACCATGCTACCATACTGGTATGTTAATACAAACTTGGCATTAACCAGGCCCAAAACGCTCAGCAGCTACTGGCTGTTTTTCTCCCACCAAGGTTACACTCTCCTGGGTACAAGGCAACCTAGGCAGTTGCCTACACCTGAGGTGTGAGTGTGTGCGCGTGCATTTAAGTCATTATTAATGTCTATTTGTCTTCAAACAGTAAAAATTTATTTTAATTAATTTGGGAGCTATTAAAGTTTTTCAGTGGAACTTCAGAATAAACCTCTGGCTATAGTTTCACATAGATTTCCTAAATCTTCCTCTATTTCTCTTTCTCATCTTTCTTTTTTCTTATTTTGACATTTCTTAAAACAGATTTCTTTCTCTTCCTTTTTTTCCTTCTCTCCACCCCTCCCCTCCCCAACCAACCTCTTCCCTTCTCCCCCTCCCCCTTTCTTTCTTAACTATATGGGGAAGATGGGGAACTAGAACACACCACCCTAGCCTCCAAGCAGTGAGTGGGGGAAGGGGGATGACTGTAGATTTCCCAGAGATGGGGAATCTGGGGATGTATTAGAGTGGAGCAACTAAGGGGAGGGCATATCTGACAGGGAAAGAAAGACTTCTGGGGGTCTTCTACAGACTTGGCCACTGCACTAAGAGGTAGGCGAGGGAGCTGAAATGGAGTGAATTAGAGAGGGAAAACTGGAGGCCATGTCTAGCTCTGGTTAAGGCACCTGCCCATATGGAAGACTTGGACTGGGCAAAATAGCATTGCCCATGGCCCAGTGGCACATGCAAAATCCAGGGTTTGGGGGCATGCTGGCTGGGCTAGGACACAAGACCTGCCCATGAGTATTGGAGCAGGGGATGGGGCCACATCAAGCTGGGACACAACACCCAGAATGAGAATGTGAGAGAATGAAATCATGGGGAAGATTCTGCTGGGGACTTGTGGGCTTGCCTCTGTGGGACTGCAGCACCTGCAGTTTACACAGACAGCTGGGGGCAATGATGGTCCAAGCTAGGCTGGGCCATAGAACTCACCTGACAGGAATCATCTTGACACGCAAGGGAGCTGGGGCTGGGAGCAAGCCTGGTAAGATAATCTGGGGAACTCTCCTGTCAGGTCACAGCTCCCACTACAGAGCAAAAGAGCTAAGACTGGGGGCAAGCCAGGCCGGGCAAGTCTGCAACACTCATCAGCATTTGTGTTGGATGAGTCTGGGGATAGGCCAGGCTGGGCCAAACCTCAGCACCTAATGGCATACAGGAGAGCCAGGACAGGGTGTGGGCCACGCCTGGCTCGGCTACGCTGGAATGAGTAATGGTCAATCATGCTAGGCCACAGTACTCACCAGGGAGTGCCAGGAAAGGGGACTAGCCATGTCAATCTAGGTAGCTATATATGCACAAATGCAATTTATTGCTGGGAGTGGGCTTGGTAGGGTAACTTGGGGAACTAGTACACTAGGCCATACCTCCTACTGGTGAGTGTAAGGGCTGGGGGCAGGCCAGACCAGGCTGGGTTGCAGCATCCATTGGCCCATATGTGAGCTGGGTCTGGGGGCAGGCCAGGAAGGCTCACTCCACAGCACGCACTGATACAATTAAAAGCTAGGACAGGTCAAGGCTAGACCAGGTTGGATAGCAACATCCACCAGTTCACATCAGGGCAGGGGTAGGCCTGGCTGTGCTAGGCTGCTGCACTCACTAATAAGAGCTGACACAGAGGTGGGTTGGACTAAGTCAGGGTGTAGCACTTGCTAGCAAATGCAAAGACTGGAGGCAGGCCATCTCAGACTGGGCCATAGCACCTGCTGGGAGATGCAAGACCCAGGGCTGGGAGCAGGGCTGGGAGCAGGCCTGGTAGGGGAACTTTCAGGAATCCCTTGCTGGGCTGCTCCTTCTACTGGTAAGAATGAGAGGTAGGACTCTGGGTGGCCCATCTGGGGGCAGGCCAGGTTGGGCTAGGCTGTTGAACTTGCTGGCACACATGAGAGCCAAAATGGGTATGTGCCAGCTGGGCTGGGTCACAGCACCAGCATTAGGACTGGGTGTGAGTCATGAAAGGCTTAACCACAGTACACCTTGCAGTTGTAAAATCCAGGGCTAGAAACAAACCTGGCAGGGGAACTGTGGGCACTCCCCTGCTAGGCTCTACCTATCACTTGTGAGCACAAGAACCAGGGCAGGGGGTGCAACAGGCTGGACAAGGTAGTAGCACCTGGTGGCGCATGTGAGAGTCAGGTCTTGGGGAGGTGGGAATTGGCCTGAGCTTAGCTGCAGTAGCCACATGAGAATCAGATGGGATTAGGGTTGAATCAAGCCAGACTGCCAGATTGCAGCAGAGGCTGGTACATGCAAAAACTAGGGCTGGGGGCAGGCCTGGTGAGGCCTGTTAGGTCACAGCATCCACTAGAATGTGTGAACACCAGGTCTATGGCGGGCTGGCTGAATTGGGCTACAGCACTCACAGGTTCCATGGAACTGGGGCGGAACTGAACTAGGCAGCTACAGTCACTGGTATGTGTATTGGCTGGTGCAGGTAACAGATCACACCTGACTGCACTAGCTGACACACACAGGAGTCAAGTCTGAGTGATGTCACCCCAGGAGAGGTTTCTTGGGGGACTCCTCAACTAGACCACTCCTCAACTAGACCCTAGCCACACAAGATGTGTGGCATGACCTTGGAGCACATGTATCAAAACTGCAGCTCCTCAAATGCTGCTGGTTGTGAGGTGGACAGTATGACCAGATGCACATGGGGAACATGATGGCCAGCTCTTCTAGGACAGCGGGGGATGTCAACTGCCTCATCAGAGGATGGAAAGCAAAACAGGTTAGAAAATTCTCTTGGCCAAGTTTTTTTAGCATGTTCCTGTGTGTGGATACACTAAGGTGGTCAGCCAACAGACTTTGGAAAGACTCAACCATGGAGCAACAAAGTCAGCAACTGCTCACAACTATCAGAAACACCCACGTGACACGCTCAGAACAAGCTCCCCCAGATCAGCATCTCCAAGGATCATCAGATGACCACCCCTATCTCCAGGTGCTGACACAGTTTGACAGCAAGGAGTGCTCCTTCTCTTTCCTCCCCTGCAGAGGGAAAAATATTTTGTCCCATCCACCTTCCATGGTATCTGACTCTTCCCAGCCTAGTCAGAGGCCCACATGGGCATGCATCCCTCTCAACTATGTAAACAATATTTTAAAAGAAAATTTTAAAAAATTTTAAAAATACATGCACACACAACATTCTGGAGGTTGGAGGTTCACGTCCCAAAAGGCAAGTTTCACAGCTTGTCAGAACCTGGGGCTCCTTCTGCTTCAGTCCACCACTCCTAGATTTGGTTCTTATCAGCACAGCCTGAGGTGGTGCTGGAGACAGTCACCACATTCGTATTTCATTATTAGAAGGAAAAGAGTGCAGGACGAAAATACATCCTTTCCCTTTAAGAATATTCTGCAGACTGAGCTAGAGATCGTGTCTCACTCGTTTTCACACCATGTACCCAACACATGGGATGGTACCCAACAAACCTGTGAGGAATAACTGAACTAATAACATTCTGACAAACTGTTAGAGAAAATATAGCTTTAACTTTGCACTTATTCTACAGAGAAAATGACTAATGTTAACACAAAGGATTTCCTATCGGCACTTTCTACAGTAAGTTTACTTATTGAAAAGCCTAATGACTGCTTCAATCCTGTCTCTCTCTTTTTTTTAAGATTTATTATTATTATTATTTTATTGGAAAGGCGGATATACAGAGAGGAGACACAGAGAGGAAGATCTTCCTTCCAATGATTCACTCCACAAGTGAGCGCAACCATCGATGCTATGCCGATCCAAAGCCAGGAGCCTCTTCCGGGTCTCCCAGCGGGTGCAGGTTCCCAAAGCTTTGGGCTGTCCTTGACTGCTTTCCCGGGCCACAAGCAGGGAGCTGGAAGGGAAGCGGGGCTGCCAGGATAGAACCGGCGCCCATATGGGATCCCGGGCGTGCAAGGCGAGGACCCAAACCACTGCGCCACAACGCTGGGCCCAATCCTGTCTCTTTTTCAACACAAATGTGCACCCTATGTCAAATGAGGGAAAAGATAAAAAGAGGATGCAAACCACTTGTATTAACCTTTCTTGTGTGGAACAAATTACAGCTTTTCCTTTAGATAACTGAAGAAAATCTGAGGAGATAAAGGAAGGGTTTTTTCCCCCTCTTCTTAAGTGTCTGAAGAACTGACAGTTAATCTTCTAAAAGGAAAATCTGAGATTAAGCACACATACATCTCGATGGAATCCTCCACAGGGAACACTGCTTTCCATTCATCCCACACTGTGTCTGTCTCTCCCCAAACCGAAACGGTTGAGACTAGGGAAAGAGGAAGAGCCAACGTTAGTTTCTAGAATATTTTTAAACATTTAGCCTAAGTGAACTTTACGGTGTTCTCTTTAATGTTTACAAACTTAATTTTTTTTCTAAATTATGCCTGATAAACAATCATTACATTATTACGATACACCCCTACTCCAGAACTCAAACACATTCAAAGCAGTAACACCAGAACATTCTAGCCCCAACTTTACAGCTTCTTTTGCTTGTGTAGCACTACCATTCCAGACAGTCCCATTCAACATGGTGTTAGGAGGCTTCACTAGCCATTCTAGCTCCCTCTAACACATGCCCCTCGAAGGGCTACAATGCTGTTAGGAAGCTTCTTTTAATATGTAGTATGATATTTAAAATTTTAGGTATCTGTAGCTTGTCTTTTAAATTATATTCATAGTTTGTTAAGCAGAGGTACCAGTGATGTAAAAATCTGCTAGAGTCAGAATCAGTGCATAAATTTTAAAATTTTTACATTTAGTTTACCAGTACAATTTAAAGTAGTCCTCAAAACTGAGAAAATCTCATAATAACACAGGAAATACTTCTAATATTTCAATATTATGATATTTAATAATCTATACTTTTTATTAGTTTTATTCATAATTGGGACAAGTTTTCTAATTCATCCTCAAATTCTGCGATAAGGATAGCATGTAATTCTGATTCACATAAATGCAGTGAATTTTTATTTAACAAGTGAAGTACTGCATTTTATTAATAGTTGACCATGCTAAACTCTGGAATAATTTTTAAAATACGTTTTTGAGAAGTGAAAACAAAACATACTTCTTGTCCACGGCCTCCTATATTTAGTGTCAGTGACTCCCACAAGATAATTTCCATCTTGATAGAAACTTGAAGGCACTCGCAGCATTAAAGCATCTCTGTAAAATCTCTTTCTAGCTTCATTCTGGGGAGAAAGTAAGATTATAACATCTTTATACATACAGCATTTTATGCATCAATATTCAGAATATTAAATTCATTGGTCCTTGGAACATTTCTTTCTTTGAAACATACTCTTCTTCAGTAGTATTTGCTCATTATAAAATATCAAGGGAACACAAAACCGAGAAAGTCGAAGACCTAGTATATCAGTAATAGACATATTTTCCTACAAAGCTTTTTCAAGATTAGTTTGAAAAATGTGTTTGACAAAAAATGGGATCACAAAACTTACACCATTTAACCATATATATATATATATATTTGCTAAATGGTATAATGTAGATTTCTTAAATTTTACTTTCTATGCTTACATTATTTTCCTGGTTTTTCAAGTTTTATTTTAGATTTTTCACTTGAAAGGTTGAGTTACAGAAAGAAGGAGATCAAAGCAACAGATCTTTTACTCTTTGGTTCATTCCACAAATGGCTGCGCTAGCCAAGAGCTTCTTCCTGATCGCCCACATGGATCCAGGGGCCCAAGGAATGAACCATCCTCCACTGCCTTCCCAGGCCATAAGCAGGAAGTTGGATGGGAAGTGAGACTGATGGGATTAGAACCAGTGCCTATATGGGATCCCGACATGTTCAAGGCGAGGACTTAAACCACTATGCCATCGCGCCGGGCCCAATATATATTTTTTTAGGATTTATTTTACTTATGTGAAAGGCAGAATTAGAAAGAAAAAGATGGACAAATGGAGACAGGTCTTTCACCAGCTGGTTCACTCCCCAAATGCCACGAGGCCAGGGCTGGATGAGGTCAAAGCCAGCCGCCAGGACTCCTTTCAGGGTCCCTACCCAGGTGCAGGGGCCAAGCACATGGGCTGCCCCTGCTGCTTTCCCAGGTGCATTAGTAGGGAGCTGGAGGGGAAGTGGAGCAGTCAGGACTTGAACCGGCTTCCTTATGGGATGCTGTCATTGCAGGCAACAACTTAACCAGCTATGGGCCATCTGTCTTTCATTTTAAAATACATACTTAGTAGAAAAATTGTTTCTTTAAAGGAGTTAAATAAATTTGTAAAGCAGTCAAAATTCTCTCCGAGTTGGCTCTGCCCTAATTTCCCATTATTACTCCAACTCATAATTTCCAGCTCATTACTCCAACCATTCTCTAAATAGACTGGCATCTCCATGAACCTCCTTAACATTCGCAATGGCTCCTTCAACAGCACTACAGAATTCATCTTCCCATGTATTTGTATAAACAACAGTCTCTTATACTTTAAGAGTTATGTGTTTGCTGAGGTGTTAAATCAGAGTTTCTCATTATCCAAAAATAAATGTTAAAGATCCCACCTATGTTAATTTACATAAAATGAAAATCAAAGGTTCATAGTAAACAGGAAACAAGGCATGCCTGATCCTTTACATAAAACTTGGCCTTTCAAATGAATAAAATTTTAAAGTTATAAAATTAAGTTTGATATCTAACAAAATATTGCTTAAAATTAGCTTGTAATTGCAATTGGTTTTTCATAGTCATTTCATAAATTACATTGTATGAAATGTATACTCTTCAATTTTGATTATAGAGAAAATATTTTTTGAAAATTTCAAGGACTTTCCCAAAGTACCTCTGATTCTTCACATTCAGACATTTCTCTTCCCGTTCCCTGTTAACTGATCTAATTTGGTGCAAGATTTTCATTTGATAATAGCTTGACTCAATGCTTGAGCATTTTTTAACATTATTCTCATGATTTTTCACAAGATACTCTTTTGCAAGCTTCGCACCATATTGGAATCACATCATGGAAAGTGGCACAGCAGCTGGAAACTACAGCCCATGAGCAAGTACAGAAGTCTGAGGATGTTTCAGTCTAGCCTAACAGTGCAGCTTTCAGAGACGTTAATTTTTTTCTATTAAGAGCTCAATTCATTTACATTATTTAGATTTAGTAATTTTATTTCCAAAAGTAAATTATTTTCTGGCACATTAAAAGCAGTAAGTAATGCTGAATTAATTATAAAGCAGTTAGCTGAAGGATTACTACAAAATCACATATATTAACTGCAGATAACTTTTTATATCACAATTCTTAGCAAACAGGCAGTAAATCAGTAATACATACCTCATATTCATAGTCTATTGCACAATATTTGAGTGCTGGAAACATCTGTTTTTCTAAAAAAATGCAAATGTCAACATCTGGAAATATAAAAGTTATAATTAAGTGCTAGTAAAGAAAAATGAGAAAATCTCCCTTAACACAAAACTTTGGTTCACTCGTTTTTAAAAAATTAAAAATTAACCACAGCAGGACATTTACAAGAGTATCTCGAAATGTCTGTAAAAAGGTAAAATTTTAAAACTAAATTTATTTTGGTGGATTAAAAAAAAATGGAAATCCATGAATTGCTTTTTCCTAACAAGCACTTTCAATGAACCTTTCCCAAGACCTTTTGTGCACAGGAGTTCTAAGACTGGCAGAGTGATCTTTCCAGAAGCAGGACCCTGTTGCCGAACAAACAGATTTGTATCTAGCAAACTGTTTCTATTCTCTTACTTGGAAAATAAAAACCCTGAAATCAGAATCCTAACCAGCTGATGTATGAGAATAAAGTGTCCATGGCATATTACTTGATCAGTGGGTTGTTTCTGATATATCAGCAAATCCACTGAATGAAGCACTGAGAATGTAAAATTTAGAGTGCATGGTTGGCCCAGGACGACGTCGGCCGTGTGACATCCCGAGGTTTCACGCTTCAGAAGTTACTCCAGGAATGACGCCTGTCCATCACTTCTCAGCTGTATGATCATTTCAACAATGTCTTGGAGAGTTCAGATGAAGTTGGAAGTTTCTGTTGAGTGTATCCTAACTTTAATGAATGAAACATACATCTTGGTGAGCGAAATGCGCATCTTAATCCAAACGGCTTTCCCTTGGTTCCATCCTTAGTTTAAATATGTGTGAATTGTCCCCGTTTCTGGGTCTCCTGTGAAGGTGCTGGACCAGAAGTCCTGAGGACAGCACTCAGGTCAGCAGGCTCCACTCCACCCCCGTGTCAGTTACAGTCAGGGAGCAAACGGAACATGCCTCACTACCCAATTTGATTTCTGGATTTAAAAAAACAAAGAGCAAGCCTCTAAAACAACCAAACAAAATGAGTTTATTTGATGAACAACTCAGAAGAATTTTTTGTTCTTATAACACATATTTCAACCAAAATAAGCCTAATTATCTAGATTAGCTTCAATGTGGTTAAGATTCTGGTACCAGCAGGCGTGGGAATACTGCTACTACCCTCTCTCACTCAACGCCAGCACTACATTTTCTTACTGATGATTATTTCTCTGAGAATGTTTCAGTCTTTGCACTTCTCTGCTTTTTTTTTTTTTCACACAATGCATCAATAATATGTTTGCAACAAATACTGATTAGGATTTTAATTTTTTTACTACACTTTCAGCCAAAAAATTTTACCTGATTCTCATTCTAGAAGACATTTTGAAAGGTGAAATCAACCCCAATTCTGCCTAGTTTATCCAGTCAGTTTGTTACCAGCATTTGTCTTAAATTTTCCTTTCTGTGAGGCTAATATCCCCTCTCGATTCATCGTCCTCATTCAACTATCTTGGTGTCAAAGTCAATCATTGAAATTTATGCTAAATAGACAGTTCTAAAGAAAGATACCACCTTATATTCACAGTGTCAGAAATTCATTAGTCAAATTCGCTTCATTGGATTACAACTGAATCCATCATATAGTGACGGATGAGAAGTAAGAGGAATTGTTTCCACAATCAAGAAGCTAAGTTATTTCTAAAATCAAAGGCACGGAAGAAACAAGCAAAGTCACGGATAAAGTACTTTAAAATGGTCAACTCGATCTGCACAACCCTCTGCCATCGCTCCCTTAGCTGCTTGCAAGACGGCTGTCCCCTGTGCTCCGCACTGCCCCTGCCGGCCCACGGTGGAAGCGCACGCGGCAGGGGGCGCATCGGGGCGTCGCTGACCTGAGGCCTCCCGCTGACCCCGCGGCCTTCCCTCGCTGACCGGCCCCTCAACCCCGGCAGCGGGCTCAGGTCGCACCGGCCTTCCCGCACTCCCCACGGGCGGGCGCACGAACGCCGCTTGGGGCTCTGGTCCCCACATCAGTCAGCCTCACTCTCTTCTTCAGAGATGTCTGGCTTTCCACAGGCTAGGCCTAGCCTGGGCTTTTGTTCTTTTCAGCCCCAGGATGCCTCCTCTTCTCCTTCTCCATCAGCTCCTTTTACCTGAGGTGAAATCGCCAACCGGGCGTCTCCACGGCGCCAAGCCTCCACACGCCCACGTGGACACTCGACCGCCGAGCTTCAACTCACCGTTTTTATAGGCCCGCCCTCCGACTTCCGGGGACTTCTTTCTTGTGCGCCCATTCCCCGGATCCCTCCGCCGGGAGGCTCTGAGGTCCTGGCAGGTGAGCAGACAAAGATGGTGGCGGGAGGGCCCCGAGACGCCCGCGGTGAAGGGCCAGGACGCTGGGATCCCGGGAGAATGGGCGCCCTCAGCAGTGGGGTTCTCGGGGTGTTAGAGCTGGGAAAGCGTGACAGAGGGCAGGGGTGGATGTGGCCCAGAGGCCGCAGTGACGGAAGGTAGCAGTCAGCCGTTGAGGGAAAGAAAAAGGGAGGAGACAATATGGAAAAGAGGACGATATGGGCCCAGCCCGATAGCCTAGTGGCTAAAGTCCTCACCTTGCATGCACCAGGATCCCCTTGCCTTAAATGTGCTGGAATCCCATATGGGCACCGGTTCTATCCCGGCAGCCCCGCTTCCCTTCCAGCTCCCTGCCTGTGGCCTGGGAAAGCGGTCGAGGATGGTCCAAAGCCTTGGGACCCTGTACCCGCGTGGGAGACCCAGAAGAGCTCCCGGCTCCTGGCTTCAGATCAGCGCAGCACCAGCCGTTGCAGTCACTTGGGGAGTGAACCATTGGACGGAAGATCTTTCTGTCTCTCCTCCTGTCTCTATGTATCTGACTTTCCAGTAAAAATCAGTAAATCTTAAAAAAAAAATAGTGATACTTCCAATCCTACCCCTTTCTTCTGCTGTCACTTCCCTTCTCCTGACGTTCTTTCAATTTGCTTTATAATCACAGTGTAATCCCTCATTAAATGAAGAATCCAGCAAGTAGGAAGTGGAGAAAACACCCTGTCTGAGGAGTATAGGCAAGGGCTATGAATATTAGATCTCAAAACGTCAGTTTCATTCATATAGACTCACTGCTTGAGTCATATAGACTCACCACAAATCAGAGAAAACATGACATTTGCCTTTTAAGGGCTGGATTATTTTACTAAACACAATGGTCTCCAGTTGCATCCATTTTGTTGCAAAAGACACAATTTAATTCTTGTTTTGTGGCTGACTGGCATCCATGGTGTATGGATGTACCCCGTTTTCTTTATCCGGTCATCTGTGGATGGACATTTGGGCTGACTTGAGCTGCACTGCCGTGGGGTACAGATGCCTCATTTGCTGATTTCAGTCGGGTAAATTTCCAGGACTCAGTGGCTGGGTCGTATGATGTATGTTCAGATTTCTGAGTAATCTCCATACTGTTCTCCGTAATGGTTGCACTACTTCACACCCCCGCCGACAATGTGCTAGCGAAGTGTTTTCTCCACGTCTTCTCCAGCATTTGTTGGTTTTGGTTTTTGGTTTTTGTGGGTTTTCTTTTTGGGGGAGGGTTGGTTTTTTTGTTTTTGTGGTTTTTATTTGCCTTTCGCTGATGGCAATTGAGTCTGGGCATCTTTTTCATGCGTCTCTTAGTCATTTTTAGTTCCTCTTTCAAAGAATGCCTGTTCATATCCTTAGCCCATTTCTTTACTAAATTAATTACTTCATTGCACTTTGCATCCTTCTACATTCTGGATATGAATTCTTTACCTGATATGCAGTTTGGGAATTTTCTCTCTCTGTCAGTTGTCCCTTCACTTTGTCCAGTGTTTTCCTTGCCGTGCAAAAGCTTCTTGGTTTGATGTAATCCCATCTGTGATGCTGGGGTCAAATCCAGGAAATCCTTGCCTATGCAAATATCTTGGAGTGTTTTCTCACTATTTTCCTTTGGTGATTTGTTGGTTTCAGATCCTAGGTTTAGACCCATGATCTACTGTGTGTTGATTTTTGCATGGGGTGTAAGGTAGGGATCTTATTTTGAGTTCTTCCTGTGATATCCAATTTTCTGGAGACTATTTGTTCAACGACTTACTTTTCCAGGGAATGATTTTGGTTTGTTTGTCAAAAAATAATTGATTGTAGATGCATGAATTAATCTCTGTGGTCTCTAATCTGCTCCATTGTTCCACATATCTATTTTTGTGCCAGTACCAGGATAGTTCGATTGTGACTGTCCTATATTTGAAACATGGTAATGTAACGCCTTAAGCTTTCTGTTTATTGTTTAGTTTTGTTTTAGCTGTTTGTGGGTGCTTTGTATTTGCCTATGAATTTTAGGATTTTTTTTTTAGATATGAATAGAATGTCCTTGGTGTTTTGATTAGGATCACATTGAATCTAAATTTCTTTGGGTAGTATCAACATTTTTATTACATTAATTCTTCCAATCCATGATCGTGCAAGAGTTTTCCATTTTGGGGGGGGGGGTCCTTACATTTCTTTGCTTAATGTTTTGTAATTTGCATTGTAGAGATCTTTCATTTCCTTGGTTAAATTTGCACAAGATATTTACATCTTTCGTAGCTATTATAAATGGAACTGACCTTACAAGGTCTTCCTCCACAATGGCATGACTGTGTTTAGGAAGGCTACTGAATTTTGAGTGTTGCTTTTATAACGTGCAACTTTGCCAAACTCTTATGAGTCCCAAGAGTTTCCTGTGGAGTAGTTTGTCCTCGAATGTACCGGATCATATCACCTGCAAACAGGGATAATTTGATTTGTTCATTTCCTGCTTTCCCAGGTTGCAAACAGGGAGCCGGATTGGAAGTGGAGCAGCGGGGACACTGACTGGTGCCCACATGGGATGCTGGCACTGAAGGTAGGGGATTAGCCTGTGAGCCATGGCACCAATCCCATACACAGTTCTAAAAACACTGCTTCCTGCCTTTTGATGCCGTTAGTTTCCAGTCCTGTGTTTAATGAGCGTGATGAAAGTGAACATTCTTCTTGTTCCAGATCTGAGAGGAAATGTTCTCTTCTCTCCCTCACTGTGTGCCGTTGGCTGTTGGCTTGTGGCATGCAGCCGTTGTGATTTTGAGGGATGTTGTATGCTTAATTTGTGGAGCTATTTTTTTTTTGTCACAAAGAGGTGTTTAATTTTATCAAGCACTTTGAATCTACTGAGAAGACAATATGACTTTCATCTACTGCATTTATGTGATTTAAATAGTTTATTGATTTGCAAGTGTTGAACCATCCTTGTATTTCTGGGATATATGCCACTTGATTGTGGTATATGATATTTTAGGAAGATTTATTTATTATTTAGTTAACGTGAAAGTCAGAGCTATAGGCAGAGAGAGAGAGTTCTTCCATCCCGTGGTTCACTCCCCAGATGTCCTCAATGGCCACAGTCGAGCTGATCTGAAGCCAGGAGCTTCTTGTGGGTTTCTCTTGCAGGTGCAGGGGCCCATGTATTTGAGCCTTCCTGCTCTGCCTTCTCAAGCCATATTCAGGGAACTGGATCAGGAAGTGGAGCAGCTGAGACTTGAGCCAATACTCATGCAGGGTGCCAGCACTGCCTGTGTAGGATTGTCATGCTGTGCCACTGCACCGGCCATATACGATCTTCATGTGGCTTTGCATTTGATTTACTGGAATTTGTTGAGGACTTTTGCATCTATGTCCATTAAAGATATGGGTCTATAGTTTTCATTTTGTGTCTCTTTGTTTTTGGTATCAAAGTAATGCTACTCCCTTTATTTTTTTTTTTTAAGATTTATTTATTTTTATTGCAAAGTCAGATATATACAGAGAGGAGGAGAGATAGAGAGAAATATCTTCCTTTGTGACCACAACTGCTGGTGCTGTGCTGATCCAAACCCAGGAGCACAGATCCTCTTCTGGGTCTCCCACGCGGGTACAGTGGGAGACCCAGACTTTGGGCCGTCCTCCACTGCTTTCCCAGGGCCACAAGCAGGGAGCTGGATGGGAAGTGGGACTGCCGGGATTAGAACCGGCGCCCAAATGGGATCCTGGCACGTTCAAGGCAAAGACTTTATCCACTAGGCCTTGGGGCTGGGCCCTAAATTAATGCTACTCTTTAAAAAAGCATATATTTGTTATTTTGTTTCTTTTATTGGAAAGACAGGTTTACAGAGAGGAGAAGACACAGACAGAAAGATCTGTCCGCTGGCTCACTTCCTTAGTGGTCACAACGACCGGAGCTGAGCTGCTCCAGAGCCAGGAACCAGAAACATCCTTCGGGTGTCCCACCTGGGTGCAGGATCCCAAGGTTTGGGCCATCCTTTAAGGCTTTCCCAAGCCACAAGAAGGCAGCTGGAAGGGAAGTGGGGCAGCTGGTACATGAACCAGTGCCCATGTGGGATTCCAATGGTTGCAAGAAGAGGATTTATCCACTAGGCTATCGTGCTGGGCCAAGTAATGTTGCTCTTATAAAAAGAGTCTTGCAGAGTTCCATCTTGCTAAATGTTTTGTAATAGTTGGAGGAGTACATAAGTTATGCCCTCTTTGGATATTTTCTAGAATTCAGAGGTAAAGCCATCAGCCACTGAAGTTCCGTTGATGTAATAGTCATAATGACGGTTTCAAATCTCCTTGTGATCGGTCGCTTTAGGTGTCTATATCTTCTTGATTTAATGTTGATGGGTTTATGAAACTGCGTCATAAAACGAAACTAAATAAAAAAAGTTGATGGGTTCTGGAATCCTGGAATTTATTCATTTCTTCAAGGTTTTCCAGTTTATTAGCTTATAGTTCTCCACAGTAGTTAGTTTCTTGTGGTCCTTTATATTTCAGTGGTGTCAGTTGATATGTCTCCTTTTTCATCTTTAATTTTGGTTGTAAGGTTTTTTTTCCTGTTGGTCTGGCTAGAGACTTATCTCTTTAAAACCCCCAACTTTTTCTTTTGTTAATCTTTCGTATTTTTTTTAACCTTCATTTTCATTTGTTTCTGCTGTAATCCTTTTTATTTCTCACTTCCTGCTGATTTGGAGTTGAGTTGTTTTTTATTCTTCTGAATCTTGATGATGCATCATTAGATCTTATAGTCAGGACATTTCCTTTTGTTAATGTAAGCATTAAATGCTATGAAGTTCTCTCTCGATACAAGTTTCACTGTGTCCCACATGGAGTGGGATGTTGTGTTTTCATTTTCGTTTATTGCAGGAACGTTTTTGCTTTTCCTTTTGGTTTGTTCAGTGGCCCATTGAGCGTTCAGTAGCGTGGTTATGCGTGTTTATGCGTGTTCCCTCCTTCTTCTTCTTGTTGACTCCTAGTTTTACTCCTTTATGATCTGAAAAGATACCTAGCAGGACTTCAGTCTTTTAAAATTTTCAGAGACTTCCTCTTTGGCCTAATGTGCGCTTTATCCTCGAAACTGACCCATGTGCTAATGAGAAGACTGCATCTGCCATAGCGGTTGGACACAAGCCCTGGGAGCATCTTCAGTGCTCATCCAGTCCCCTCCTGGGTGTTGGTCTGCTGAAGTTTTCTCTGTCTTTGCGCCTCCATTTTGGTAAGTTGTCCAGAAATCTACCCATTTCTTCTTCTAGATTTTTCAGTTTACTGGCATGTAGCTGTTTGTGGTGATTCCAGATGATTCTTTTATTTTTTTTTTCTGGCATAGTTGTAATATCTTCTTATTTAGCTCTTATTTTGTTAGTTTGAGTCCTAATTGTTGGGGGAGGGTGATATTTGAGCCAGTGGCTTTTCAGTTTTGTTTCTCCAGTTAACTATTCTTTTATATCTTTTTATTTGTTTTTTTTTTGCTCTCTGATTTTTATTATTTCAGTTTTTTCTACCAAGTTTGGGTTTATTTTTCTTTAGGAACCTTAAAATGCATTGTTTTCTTTTAATTTTATTTTTTACTGTTTTTTACACAGCTGAAAATGCATTGTTACATTATTTACTTGCTGCCTTTCCAATTTCTTGTTGTAGACTATAATTGCTACAAACTTTCCTCTTTTTATTAACATTCTTTTGCTATATCCCATAAGTTTTTTTTTGTTAAGATTTATTTTTATTATTTTTTTATTGGAAAGGCGGATATACAGAGAGGAGAGACAGAGAGGAATATCTTCCATCCGATGATTCACTCCCTAAGTGAGAGCAACGGCCGATGCTATGCCGATCCGGTGCCAGGAGCATCTTCCGGGTCTCCCACGCGGGTGCAGGGTCCCAAGGCTTTGGGCCGTCCTCGACTGCTTTCCCGGGCCACAGGCAGGGAGCTGGAAAGAAAGTGTGGCTGCCGGGATAGAACCGGCGCCCATATGGGATACTGGGTGTGCAAGGCGAGGACCTTAACCACTGCGCCACTGCGCCGAGCCCTATATCCCATAAGTTTTGAGATGTTATACTTACATCTTCATTGTCTTCTGGGACATTTTTAATTCCTTGTCAAATTTCTTCTGTGATCTAATGTTGATTTGGGAGCATATTATTTAGTCTCTATTTTGCCATATTATCTAGAGTTTCTTAAGTTACAGTTTTCAAAGATGTATGGTATAACTTCATATTTTGGCTTTCTTTGTTTCTTTTTTAATGGAATTTGTAAAGTCTTTTATTATGACCTAGCATGTGATCTGTCCTAGAATAAGTCTCATCAAAAGAATGTATATTCTGCAGCTGTAGGATGAAATATTCCGTGAATATCATTTAGATGTATTTGCTGAATAGTGTAGCTGTGTTGCTTCTTTGTAAGTTTTTTTGGTCTAGTTGTTCTGTCCATTAATGGAAGTGGAGAATTGACATCTCCTATTATTACTGCGTTGGATCCTCTGTCTCCATTTGGATCCGAAAGAGCTGGGTGTGCCAGCACTGGGTGTGCACGCATTCACCATAGTCTTTTCCTGTTGAATTGGCCCTTGGTTCATTACATATGATCTTTTCTCATCTCTTAACAGTTTTTAAAGTCTATTTTGTCTGATATCAGGGTGGTTACTTCTATTCGTTTTTGATTTCCATTAACATGGAATATTTTTTTCCATCCTTTCATTTTTAGTCTGTGTGTATCTTTGTTGGTGAGGTGTGTTTAGTGTAGGCAAAAAAAAAAAAAAAATCCTAAATGCTCATTTGTATGTCTTTTATCTGGAGAATTTAGGTCATTTGTGTTCAAGGTTTTTCACGCTGGACAACACCCTGCTCGTGTTATTCTCCTGTGAATGTTTCTCTTGCCTCTTTTCAGTATCTTTCCTCCTTTTACTTGGAGTTGTTCTGCTTTTACCTTCGTTCAGGATGCTGATGATCGTTTCTGTGTCCAGTACGCCCTTACGTTTCACCTGTAAGGCTGGCTGAGTAGTGACAAATTGTTCCAACTTCTATTCATTTTGGAAACTGTTTTGCCTTCACTTAGAAATGAGAGCTTCATGGGTATAGTATTCTGAATTCAGGTGTTTACGTAGCTATTCATTTGAAAGGCAGCATTATAGAGAGATGGAGGAGACAGAGATCGCCTGTCTGCTGCTCCACTCTCCTGGTAGCCGTAAGAGCCAAACGGGGCCAGGCTGAAGCCAGAAGCTTCTTCCTATCCAACCTGAGTGACAGGAGCCCAGTACTGGAGCCTTAACAGGGAGCTAGATCAGAAAGCGAGCAGACAGGACTTAGAATCTGTGCCAGTGTGGGATGTTGTTGTTGCTGGTGGCTGCTTAATCTACTTTACCACAGTGCCAGCCCCTCTCTTGTACATTTTAGGATCTTTATCTTTTACTTTCAAAATTTGGCTATTAATTTGTCATGGTGAAGTTTTTTTTTTCTCATGTTTCTTAGTTGTTCTGTGTACTTCCTGTACTTGGATATCCATAGCTTTCTGCAAATTAGGGCAATTTTCTGCTATTACTGAATAAATATTCTAATCCATTCTGTTTTTGTGTATCTTCAGAAACTCCTAAAACATATAGCTAGCAATTTGATGGTATCCTATAAATCTCAAGACCTATTTTGAGATTTTTAAAATTTTTGCTCTTTTATATATATATTTTTTAAATTAATTACCTTGCCTTATGTGACACAGTTTCATAGGCTCTGGGATTCCCTTAACCCCTCTCCGTGCCCTCCCCCATGGTGGATTCCTCCACCTTGTTGCAGTATTACATTTCAAATTCAGTCAAGATTATTTCATTGCAAGTGTATACCAAGCATAGAGACCAGCATCTTATTGTCCAGATAAATTCAACGGTTTCTTGGGGAGACCATCTCTGGTCTGAAGGCAGAGCTGGCAGAATATCATCTGGATCAATTTAAAGCCACAACACAACATCAACAACAATTTACAGCATTATGGAATTATTTGACATGGTATTGAGTAATCAATATGTTAAAAAAAATGCAAGTTCTTAACCATATCCTGTGACTACTTCATTGACATTTCAATTTTAGTTTATATACAGAACTGGCTGCTATATACCTTAAAATTGCTATAGGGTACTATTCAACTGTTTTGTTTCTATTTTCATTTTAGTATTTAGCAGTTTATAGAGTAGAAGCATAATTTTGCTGAACTAGGCGAATTTTAGGATAGTCTAAACTGGCTTATAACTGTAACAAGGCATATGTCAACAGTTGAGATGCAGAACAGTTTTAGGAGGGGTGTCAATATGTTAGAGAGGAGTAACTAATCTTTGTGTCCTACCTAGTAAGGTATGTGTGAGTCCACGCTGAACATTTCCTGCCTGGTTCTAAGCTTTCCTTGTTGTTTTCTGTCTATCTATTCTAATTAATTTTTGCTTTTTTTTAATCTGAGGTTTTTTTTTTTTAAGACTAGTTGAAAGAGAGAGAGAAAGAGGGAGAGACAGTAAGAGTGTCCTCCACTGGCTCACTCCCAGGATGGCTGCAGTGGCCAAAGCTGAGCCAGTCTGAAGCCAGGATCCAGGAGCTTCTGCTGGTTCTCCCAAGTGGTGTAGAGGCCTAACCACTTGGGCCATCCTCTGGTGCTTCCCCAGGACTTTCATGGGGAACTGGATCAGAAGAGAAGCATCCAGAACTTGAACTAGATCCTGTATAGCCAGCATTACAGACACTGCTGGCAGTGGCTTTCCCTGGTACGCCAGCCTCTTGGTGAGATATTTTCAAAGATTTGTCTCCTCACTTAGATACTTTTTCTTTTGCCTCTCCAAGTATGTTATTAAGGAATCCACTATATTCTCTTTTTTTAAAGATCTATTTATTTTTATTGGAAAGGCAGATATACAGAAAGGAGGAGAGACTGAGAGGAAGATCTTCCATCCGATGGTTCACTCCCCAAGCGGCCGCAACAGCTGGAGCTGAGCCAATCCAGTGCCAGGAGCATCTTCCGGGTCTCCCATGCGGGTGCAGGGTCCCAAGACTTTGGGCCATCCTCAACTGCTTTCCCAGGCCACAAGCAGCAAGCTGGATGGGAAGTGAAGCTGCCGGGATTAGAACCGGCGCCCATATGGGATTCCGGGGTGTGCAAGGCGAGGACCTTAACCACTGCTCCATCACACCGGGCCCTGTTCTATCCTTTTTAATGTCTATATCTCATGTACCCATAGCAGCCATGGCTGGGCCAGACTGAAGCCAGAAACCCGAATTCAATGTGAGTTTCCCACGTAGACAGCAGGGACCCAAGCACTTCCTCCTTCACTGCCTCCCAAGGTGAGCATTGGTGGAAATTTGGATTGAAACTGGAGGATCTGGGCCTTCAGTCAGACATTCCAACACAGGATGTGTCGATCTAGCGGCAGGTGGCCAAAGCTGTTTTGCCTTCTGTGCCAAACACTTGTTCTAACCCAATTTTTTTTTTTTTTCAAAATGGTCAGATAAGATTCATGTATGTATCTCAGTTTATCTAAACCTTCCACTACTGGTGGATTGTTTCCAATGTTTTATCTTGACAGATAATGTGATGGGCATGTGCTCTTGAGTAATTTTTATGACATAGATTGGTTTTACGTGGCTGGCTTGCATTGTAAGAACAGTCAAAATTTAATAGATTTTTGCCAAGTTACCTTCAAAAAAAATTTTTTTTTAGAAATTTGCTCAAAAATACATGAGAGAGATTGTTTTCCTGAGTGTTGAACAGTCATTGCTCTAAAGAAAATGTTGCCAATCTGATGCCTGAAGAAGAGTAGCCCCTTTAATAATGAGTGCTTAATAATGCTTAGCAATCCCTTAATAATGCTGAGATCAAACACTTTTTAGGTGTCGCTAAGTCCTTTGGGTTTCTTTTGTGAATTGCATCATTTTATCTGTTCATGTGAATGGTTTGCTGAGTGAATATGTTGCCTATCAACGTGTGTATCTGTGTGAGATCGGGTGATTTTTTTTTTCTATTGAGAAGGGTATTTTTTGGAAACTTTTATATCCAAGCATATTAGTTAGAATCAGATTTGATAGTATACATAATGAAAAATTCTGAAACGCTGTACAAATTTGTCTCCCTTATATGAAGTTCAGAGGTAAGACATTTAGGACGAATCTGGCAGTTCTCCCACAACCCCCTCAGAGACTTCATCTTTGTTCTCTTCGTTACTCTGATGTTTCCCTGGGGTCCTTGTTCTCATTCTCTTAGGTAGAAGCATTTGTGTTTCAGGGAGCAGGACAGAACAAATGTGTAAACAAGGACACATCCAAGGCAATATGTTTCTTTATGGATCTGTCATTGAACCTGTAAAATGTAATGTTTATATAGAAAAATGTATAAGACAATGTATGCTTGTAAAAAAGTTTTAAAGAAATATCCATGGACCCTCCAGTCCAGTCAAGAAACAAAACGTTATCAGGATTTCAGAAGTCCTATGTCTCCTTTTCTAAACACAGCTCCTCCTAGAAGCCTCCCCCGGGCCTGGAGATTACTATAATTCTGATTTCACAGTAATCATTGCTTTGCTCTTCTTCACAGCGCCAGCCCAGTATGCATTTCTAAATGACATAGTTTGCCTGTTTTTGAATCTTTGTGTCTGTGTTATTTTGGTTCTTCTATTCAGTGGATGTTGTTGTGTATACGTATATTAATTCAATTTCATTGTTGAATTTTATTGTGTAAGTATACCTTAGTTTCTTTATTCACTGTACTAATTTTGAAGATTTATTTATCTTGCATGAAAAGCAGTTAGAGAATTTTTCATCTGCTGGTTCATTCCCCAAATGACCACAGTGGTCAGGGCCAGCCAGGCTGAAGCCAGGATCCTGGAACTCCAGCCAAGTCTCCCACATGGGTCCAGGGACCAAACACATGACCCATCTTCCCTTAACTTTAGCAGGTGCGTTAGCAGGCAGCTGGATTTGAGATGCAATGTTTGGAATATGAACCAAAATCCTTATGGGATGCCAGTGCCACAGACAGCAGCTTAACTCACTATACTGCAGCAGTGGCTCCTAGCTGTTGTCTGCTCGTTGCTACCGAGTTAAAAACACTCCTAGCCATGGAACAGGGTTACCAGCTTCCCCAAGTATGGTTTCTGCAGCAGACAACGCGTTGTTAATGAGTGCTAGTCAACTCCTTAGCCCACAACACCTAGCCACTGTATTGTTGAGGGATCTTTGGATTATTGCAGATTGGGGCTACTATGAGTAATGCTAATATCTGTATCCTTGTACATGTATCTTAATACACATCTGCATTTTTGTAGAATGTGAATTTATGGAAAATGTTTGGATTGTTGGCTACGTATCCTCACATCTGTTTAATATTGGCAAACATCCCCCAAATGATGACATCAGTGGAGACCTGCTCCCACCAATGCTTAGGAGTTTCTTTTTCTCTAGGAGTTTGGGGCCTTTTTCTGCCAAGGGCCATTTGGATATTTATGACATCATTCGTGAATCATACACATTTATCATCTTGAGAATTAGTCTGGTATAGATTTACTGAATTTTAGGTTTCATCTGTCTTTGCCTTGGCAGGGCGGACCAATGATTTCATGGGCCTTACATGGTCTGTGAGCCAGGCATTTCCCACCCCTCAATCCTTGCCAGCCCATAGGAATGTAATAATGTTGAGAATGTTTTAGGTGCCTTTTTTTTTTTAAGTTTTTCATATTTCTGCTTACATCTCATCAGCTTGATCCTGGTCACATGGTCACACTTAGCTGCCATAAAGGCTAGAATTTAGCTTTTCTTTTTAGTGTTGTTATTTTATTTACAAAACTTTTCATTGTAGTGAAAGTTACAATGCTGTTACAGTCTCAATGTGTCTGGGAGCCACATGTGGCGGACTCATCAATCACAACCACCCACGCTATAGTCTTACACAAAAACCTCATGCTTAGAAATCTGTTGGGGCGAGTCCCCAGGCTGGGTGGTGGGTGACCAAAGGGACACCCTGAAGGAAGGTCGAATGTCCCAGGAACTATTCCTTGGCTCAGTGAGTGGGTGGCTGTCCTGGGGTTTCTAGCACAGCTACCATTTTTCTCTCTTAAAAAAAAAAAAACAGCAACCAAATCCATGGGCAGTCCAACCATTTCTGCTTAGACCATCTTTTATTGCCTCCCCAAGCACTTTAGCAGGGAGCTGGCTCAGAATAAAGCAGCTGGAACTCAAACCAGCACCTACATGGGATGCCAGCGTTACAGGCAACAGCTTAAATTTGCTGTACCACAATACAGGTCCCATGCCTGCACATTTATGATTTACCATTATTCACATCATTGTTATACTGAATCGAAATGGAAATAAAACGTTTAGACACACACTTGAGTATAAACTAAGCCAAAGAGCCATGATATAAGTGGATGAAACTTTGCTGTCCAGGCCAGTTGCACCAATTTATGGAAACCTCTTGGCATAATACTAGGCTTCACTTGCTGTCCCGTTGAGGCCATAGTCATGATGGGTAATGTTTATTGAGAACCTAAGTTGTGTCAGGCATAATACTAGGCACTGAAGAGTTTGGGAAATGTAAGAATAAATCTTACTTTGGGCTTTGACCATCATTCAGGGTCCACGCGTGTTATTATCGGCTCCGTGCACCAAGTCCGCCGCTGCGGGACAGCGACAAGTGGCGCCTGAACAGGGACTTGCATAAAGAAACGAAAGTGCAACGGAGACCCCCACAGAAAGAGATGACCGCCTCAGATTTGCTTTTTCGGTTCCTTCCTTAAATCATCAGGCTCCTGTTAAGCGTTATCAATGGGAAAGTTTTACCACGAGATGCTTATATTATTCATTACATGGATGCCATTCTTCTTGCTGCCTCCAGCGACGGTCAGTTACAGCAGTTATACGAAGAAACACAAAAGGTTCTGAATCGTGCTCAGCTTGTGATTGCTCCGGAAAAGGCGTCCCTACCCAACAGCTGTCTCACCTTTTTTCAATACTGGAAGGAGATCCGGCCCTTGATAGCCCTCGGATATTGACTAAGGAAGCAGAACAAGAGACCCGATTCTTTGAAAAGAAACTTCAAGGGACGTCTGAGAGCCCTCTCCCTGATAGGATATGATCCAGCCTCCATTGTATTGCGTCTAACAGCCAAACAACTTCAACAGGCCCTAACCTTTTCCACTTCATTACAAGTAGCCCTGGCTGATTATTATGGAGAAATAGGAAAAACCACTACCCAGCTGAATCTCCTGACGGATCCTCTGAAAAACTGTGGGTTCCCTTACGGCTCATCTGGCCTCGGAGATGCAGCAGCAACACCCTTGAACACAACGCTGCCCCAGGGACCCCAGATGCACTCCCTGGAGAATGCCTGGCTGCTGTGGCTCCCTCTCTCAGTCCCCTCTCAGCATGAAGAAGTCAGAGCGGTTGTCGCCCATATTCCTGACAGCAGACAGGGTTCATTCTCCTGGGAAAAAGCATGTTGAGGAGCTAGATGGGATGATAGGCAGTTAGGGTGTATGGTCCCTGGTGGAGTCATCTTTTTATGATATGTAATATTTCTCCCCATGCTTCTGCCCTTCCAAGGACATGTTCCCCCAACTACAGCTTTCAGGCATAATTTTATAAAACACAGAAGGGGGATTTGTAGGAGGACGTTGTGTCCCTGGAAGGCCAGCAGCACAGGATTGCAGTTCATTGGGCAGTATTTGCATGAAAACAACCAAATGGCTACCTTTTGTATACCTGTTCGGGTCGAGTAAACAGCATGTAAATGAGAACACCTAGCGCGATATACAAGACAAAAGGAATTCCAATCTAGAGTGCAAAAACAGTTGATGGTTTTGTTTATGAGCTCGATACTTCCTCCCCTACCCCATATGGACTTTCAGAGTATAAAGTCTGATGCCCCTAATAAACTTTGGCTTTGACCATCAAAAAAAAAAATCTTACTTTCAAAACGATAAGAAAAAAATCCTTAGCTGAAGTTATTCTACTTTCTGTCTCTCAGGACTTTTACATACTGTGGCTACCAGGATAACATTTCTAAAACAACTGAGAATATGGCACTGCCCTATACACACGTCTTTAGCTCTCGACAGCTTGGACTCTGAGACCCTTAACATGAAACAGCTACTCAATCTGCCGTTTGTGGGGGACCCTGAATCAGTAACATTCAGCACATCTTTTCCTGCTCTTTCAGTTTGTACTCTGATTACATGTTGAAACCTTATTTATTCTCTGTTTCAATTCAGCTGCTTTGAATTAGTTGCTAACTTTTGCCATCCCTAACAGTTCATAGTCCGTTTCCCTCTTTGGGAAGTTTTACAGGGCAGTTGTTTCGTTCATGACTGTCTCTGTAATTTGAGGCTATGGGCCATGGACTGTGTCTTAAATATGTTTATGTATTGTAGTAATTAGCACAATGCTTATCCAGATTAAACACAGAAATGAGGATTTTATCTAACTCACTTTTTAAAACCTTAACAAGTAACTATCCTTTTTTTTTTTTTTTTTTGCATTTTTTGTTAGACATAAGTTTCCAGCACTTTTGAAGGAACACTAATATACAGGAAGTATCACACCTACGTACACACACGGACACTTCATGTGCCAAAGCAAACATGGCATGAAAAGAACAGACAATAACTTGAGACAAAATTGACAATGAGCTCAAACCAGATTATGCAGAAAATCTGGATATCTAGAATGAAAAGGACATTGCACAAATGTGTTGTGTAAGTCACATATTGTCTTGTGGTTGCTAATTGATAGGTGTAGCCTCATGCACTATCATTTGGTCATCATTAAGGGAGTGTTTTGCATGAAGAGATTGAGATAAAACGTTTTAGCACAACTGTATTCAGTCTAATTAAACTCGATAATTGCTGCTGCAAGAGAGCCTAGCTAGCATCAGCTTGAAAAGGAAATCTAGCGAGAAGGCAAACATGTCATATTCATGCAATTGTTTTTCAAATACTAGAGATCAGTGGTAGCCTATTTTTTTTAAAGATTTATTTTTATTATTTTTTTTATTGGAAAGGCGGATATACAGAGAGGAGAGACAGAGAGGAAGATCTTAGGTCCGGTGATTCACTCCCCAAGTGAGCACAACGGCCGATGCTATGCCGATCCAAAGCCAGGACACTCTTCCGGGTCTCCCACATGGGCGCAGGGTCCCAAAGCTTTGGGCCGTCCTCGACTGCTTTCCCAGGCCACAGGCAGGGAGCTGGAAGGGAAGCGGGGCTGCCGGGATAGAACTGGTGCCCATATGGGATCCCAGGCGTGCAAGGCGAGGACCTTAACCACTGCGCCACCGCGCCGGGCCCGCCTATTTTTGTAACATATGTCTCTGCCACACTATCACTTTTCTCTACCTCAAATGATAAGTCCTTAAACATTTTTCTTATTAGGAACCATCTCACATCCATCAGTTTGCTGGATCTTTTACACAATTTGATAAACAAAATCACATAAACCAAGATTCTGGCTAGTATAAATCTTACCTTGCCTCTGTAATGCAGAAGAATCATTGTCTGGAAAATACAGGGATAATTGGGTCACTTTTATTTTTTTAATAGAAGGCTAACTCAAAATTCTAACGTTTCGCTGGGTAATACTAATTCCCATACTTCTCACATTTTGTGGTCAAGTGAAATTAAGCAATTTGCGCCAAATTATATAGGTAGATAGAGAACTCAGATTGTCCAAGTTTTATCCAGTGAAGTGTGTATTTATCCACTCATCGATTTACCCATCAGTTATTTTGAAGCACATGTTATATGAAAGAAGGTATGCCAGCTGCAAAAAGCAAATGGATTCTACTGCAGTGTGGTGGGGGAAAGAAAGACATTTACATAGAACACAGGAATATAAGAAACAAGTAATACTTACTGTTTTAACAAATAAGTTGTAATGATGCAAAAGAATAAGATTGTATTATTCATCTTTTGGCATTTCACCAGGTTAATCACACAGAAAATATAATTATTGGGACAACTATAGCCATAAAATAGCACCTAATGGAAAACTAACCAATTTGCAAAGTAAACAACATCTCGTAAGTTTAAAACTTGCAAAGTCAAACTAAAATAAATTACAATAAATGTCTCAAATATTTAAGATAGCCAGCACTGTCCTTATAAAATGTAGGAAAACTGTTATTTCGTTTTCGTCCCCAATGAAATCAAATGTTGTTTGAGGTATTGTTGATTGATTTGACATAATATATTTCAAAATGGAGGAGGTAGAACATTAAAGTGCGTTAACTTGGGAAGAAGAGTGTTACAGTAACAGTAATTCCATAAGCAGGAAAAATAATGAAAGGCTGAAACGGTCCTTTTCCATTTCAAATAGCTTCCTTCTTTGGTTTCTGGCTTCCTGCTTTCTTTCACTCGTTCTGCACGTGGACTCTATCATTTCAAAACCACAAAGTCAGGCTTATTGGTTTCACTAGAAATAGTTGCTGTGCAACTTTGGTTGGACCTTCAATGCCAATTATCAGGCACTTACACTTATTCGATATATAAAGCAAAAGAGTGCTGCTATGTATCAGCAACACTGTAAGTATGAGAAATAGAGTCTCAGATGAGACACTGCCAATGTGTTCACTTCTAAATGTCTCCTTATCATATTCCAAAAATATTCAAACCAGTGTTTGCATGTTTTAACTGGAGGGAATTATGTTCCTCCAGGGAACATTTGGGCATGGCTGGAGACAAACTTTGGGTTTCAAAATGGAGGAAAACGGTGTTACTAGCATCTAGAGGTTAGGTAGGCTGCTAGGCATCCTACAGTGAACAAATGAGTCTCCACAATAATAGCTCTGAAAGAATAAACTGGTCCTAAACATCATCAACACTGTCAAGGCGGACTCCTGGTTAAAGCAACCTGTTCCCACACTCTCCACATTTCTTGTTATTTCCCTGCAGATGACCTCACTTCACTTTAGTGGGAATTTGTGTTTATTTTTCTTTCATCTTAATATATCCATGTATCTTTATGTGGCATTCTCTTTTTTAAAAGATTTATTTATTATTTTTTATTGGAAAGTCAGATATACAGAGAGAGACAGAGAGAAAGACCTTCCGTCCGATGATCTGCCCCCACCCCAAGTGACCACAATGGCCAGAGCTTAGCCTATCTGAAGCCAGGAGCCAGGAGCTTCCTCCAGGTCTCCTTCATGAGTGCAGGGTCCCAAGGCTTTGGGCCAACCTTGACTGCTTTCCCAGGCCACAAGCAGGGAACTGAATAGATAATGGGGCTGCCAGAATTAGAACTGGTGCCCATATGGGATCCCAGCATGAGCAAGGCGAAGACTTCAGCCATTAGGCTATCATGCTGGGCCCTGTGTGGCATTTTCTTACTCCCTTCCTTCTGTAACTATTCTTGATTTTTTTCTTTCTTTTTTTTTTTTAAGATTTATTTATTTTTATTACAAAGTCAGATATACAGAGAGGAGAGACAGAGAGGAAGATCTTCCGACTGATGATTCATTCCCCAAGTGAGCGCAACGGCCGATACTGCGCCAATCTGAAGCCGGGAACCAGGAATCTCTTCCAGGTATCCCACGTGGGTGCAGGGTCCCAAAGCTTTGGGCCGTCCTTGACTGCTTTCCCAGGCCACAAGCAGGGAGCTGGAAGGGAAGTGGAGCTGCCGGGATTAGAACTGGCGCCCAAATGGGATCCTGGCACGTTCAAGGCGAGGACTTTAGCTGCTAGGCCAGGCCGCCAGGCCCAACTATTCTTGTTTTGAAGATCACTCTTTCAATACCTATGCCCTCTTATTTCTCAAAGTATACTGCCAACAAAAGTGCATTCTGTAAGGCAAGATGAGAACAGTAAAGAAATAAGGCAAAGAATACTATCTCATTCCTGTTTACCTCTCCAAAATCTAGCTGAAACATTTCCTCTCATGTGTATTTTCATTGTGTCCCCAAAAATGACTGTTCTCTCTGGACTTAAAAAAACACTTCATTATATTCTATCCAAAGATATCCTTTTCTTGTGACAGTTACATGGGCTAATAGTTAGGGTTAGATCCTGTTGGAATGAAGAAAGGGGAGTCCCTTTATAAGTATTCAAGGTGCTTGCTTCTGCCCAGGAAGTGTTTTTAGCAGGATGAAAGCTCCATCTTCCCTTGTGTGTTTCTAGTTTAAGTCATGAGAATAAAAGTTATCAATCATGCTCTTCTGATGGCTTTTTTGCTTTATCTTGAACAAGCTGTACAGTATTCGATTCCAGCCTTTTGATGTATTTTATTCCCTCCCTCTCATTGATTCATAGCTGCTATTTTTTTTTTCCAAAAAATTATCCTTGAAAAACTTCACTGCAACCAAATTTTCAGGTCTTCCTCCCCTAGAGCCCTTAACTGCTGCAGCAGGAAGTGTTGTACTTAATAAATGTCTCTTTGCTCACTGATAAGTCTGCATGGAAATTATTCTTTTATGTGAGACAGGATCTAAGATCATCTTTCTTGGTTTCCCATTACACTGTTATCCTGGTCCTCCTATGTTTTCGCTTTTCTGTATCCCCTCATGCTCTGCTACCTCTCGCCTAGACCGCAGTTATTTCCAAGCTCTTCTAGTCTTTAATCTAGTCTACTTAAAGCGATAGAATTGAGACTGCAACTCTCATCTAAGTTCTTTGAGTTGACCAATGCCTATTCTGAATAACTATGGTATGCCGAGTTTCTTTTATATACAAGCTACTGTGTTTGAAACTTAAGTTTGTGCCTCCATTCCACCGAAGTGGAAACAGGTTTAGGCAAGATAAATGGCTTACTCAGAATCAAACAGCAAGGAAGTAAGAGTCAGTATTCCAATCCAAGTCAGTCTTCATCTAAGCTCTACTACACATGCCCAAGGCATCAGGTACAACTTCTTTAGCGACGCCTTCAGAACCCTTATGTTCTGGTTCAAGAGTTTTTTCAGGTACTCGTGACCTTCATCCAAGCCATGTTCATGTCAAATTACTAATCTTTCTGCATACTTCCCTTGCTCACTCATCGTGTCTTCTGTCCACATTATCCTTCTCATACAATCTTGTTTTCATCTCTCTGTGTTCAAATATCTACCTGTACCTTTCAAAGCCCAAATCAAGCATCCCAAGTTCCCTTATCTCCTCTGACCTGTCATGAATTTGTTTTTTAATGTAACTTTTCTCACTTTCAATTTTTGTTTCACAAATGTAATGTATTTTTTTTTAAACCTTTCCCTTCCTTTTCACTCCGTTAGAGAAGGGAGTAAGAACATCTTTGTGCAGCACTCCACAGACATGTTCTCCTGTACACTGAGTGGGAACTCAGCGAACGTCTGTCTGCTGCTTTGGCTCTGATGTTCACAACGGCTCTAGAAGTAAAACGACTTGCCCAGGGGCACCAAGTGTCCCAGGCACCAAGGGCCGTCAGGGAGTTGCGGGCGCAATTGAGAGCTCTTCCTACTGCCTTTCAAGTTTCGTTTACCCTGAATATTTTAGTTCTATGTCTTGATCTTAGTATTGATTGAATAATGTTGAACCATCAAACAGAAGCTTATTAAGAATATATTTTTTTTTTCCATTGAAAATCAGGAGAGATTTGTTGGTCACCAGAATCAAAATATTCTAGGGTATGACTCATGTTCGCACCTGGTATTTATTGTTCATTTAGCCAGAAGGAAAATAAACCCTCCCGTAATGATAAACTATCCTAGCCAACATTATGTAGAGGTCTGTATCATCCACTTAAGTACCTCAATATCACACACCTTTAACAAACATGTATTTGTGTGTTCTTTAGAATCAGTGTATAGAAAATCGAGGGAATAAATTTTCATTTTTATGGTACAAAATTTATCATGCTTCTCCTTGCTGTTTCTAGAGCTATGCTTAGAAAAACCACCTCCATCATGAAGATTCTGTAGAAATATTCAACTGTATTTCTATCTTGTCACATCATTCTTTTTTTCTTAAAGATTTATTTATTTTTTATTGGAAAGGCAGATATACAGAGAGAAGAGACAGAGAGGAAGATCTTCCGTCCAATGATTCACTCCCCAAGTGAGAGCAACAGCCGATGCTATGCCGATCCGAAGCCAGGAGCCTCTTCCGGGTCTCCCACATGGGTGCAGGGTCCCACATGGGGGACCTGAAGAGGTTCCTGGCTCCTGGCTTCAGATCAGTTCAGTTCCAGCCATTGTGGTTGTTTGGGGAGTGAACCAGTAGATGGAAGGTCTTTCTCTCTCTCCCCTCTCTATAAATCTCCCTTTAAAATAAAAATGAATATTTTTTTACAATCTTGACTACTCACTAAGGCTTATTTTTAAAAAATGTAAAAAAATATTTTGTTAAGATCTTATGCTTGTTTTACTGGGATTTTGATTGAGATAGAATAAAAGTTATGTATTAATATGGAAAATCTACTTATTTTAATATTCAGCTTCAAAATTAGAGAATGTGATTTTTGTTTACTCACACCTGATCTCGTTTCTCCCAGCTTTCCAACTGTTTATGCATGTGTTTGTGTTTGTATACATTCAGACTTCAGCACAGCATGGTGCCTTGGGTTCCAACCCCATCTTCACCACTGGCTACTTGGGTTCCTTTGTTCTTTACCCTTTGTGCTTCATTTCCCCCTTCTGTAACAGGAGAGAGAGCCACGGTAATTTCCACTGAAGGTTCTGTAAAGGGGCAGGCATTGCGGTATAGCAGGTTAGGTGGGGAATCCACATGCCATGAAGGCCACCAGTTCAAGTTCTGGTTGCTCTGTTTCTGACCCTGCTCTTTATTGAGAAACCTGGGAAGGTAGCGGATGATGGCTCCAACAGTGACTCCCTACCACCGTTGTGGGAGACTCAGATGGAATTCATTCTGGCCTGACTCAGGCCCAGCTGTTGTGTCCATCTAGGAAATAAGTCAATGGGTGAAAGATTTTCTCACCTTTCTCTCTGTGTCTCTCACTCAAGATTTCAAATAAAATACATCTCAAAAAATAGAATCATCATGAACCTCAAATGAGTTAGTCCATCACAAGTGCTTGAAACTATCTTTGGCACCCAGTGAGGCCTCTATAAGCACTTCCTATTTTATATACATATATTTATACTATACACATCTCATGCTTCACATGAAGTTTATTTCTTTTTCATATGCTATATGAATTAGATCTCCTTTTTTATTGCTACTATTTGCCATTGGCTTAATCTTGATTATGCAGCATAATTTCAGGAAACAGTAAACTTTGAAATCTCAGCCTCCAGAGGGCTCCCCTTTCCTGTGAATTATGGCTGTTTTGCACAGATTATTTTAATGTCATTTTTGAACCAAGTAGTGAGCCAAAAATAAGTTACTGATGCTAAGGAGAGGTCAAGTGCAGCAAACAAGTAAAAACCAATAGCTAGACTAATGAAATAACTGAAAGAACAGTCCTTTTGCAAAATCAATGATGAAAGGGAAAACAAGTGAAAATTACAAAAAAAAAAATACAACAAATAATATAAATATCTAGAAAAGGTTTAAAGCAGTACTCAAAGTTTAACTTAAAGCCAAAGTCTTGACAGAACACACTATCTAAAAACATAATCAAGACTATAAGGTGAACTATGTCAGCCAATGGACTTTAGAAGGATTTTCTCAACCTTGGAGCAACAAAATCAACAGCATCTCAGAATTATCAAAACCACTTAAGCAGTATCCTTGGAACATGTTCTACATTGGGGACCCTGGGATGACATTGGGTGGCCTTCACCCATTCCTGGGTACAGATGCAGTTGGGTTGCTGGGAGCAGCCTTCATCCCTTCTCTTTTCACTTTCCCCAGATACCAGAAGAAAAAAGATTGGAGGCAGTTGCTTCATCCACTTTCCCACAAACTTGCACCCCAACTGATGATCCACCTGGGTATGCATCCCTCTTAACTATGTAAACATCATCAAAATAAAATGAATTTAGTATATATATATATATATATATATATATATATATATATATATATAATTAAATTGGAACTGAATAATAACCATAGAAGAAATCTGAAAACTATCAAAGATCTAGCACTAAAAACATACATATCAAGACAATTCATTTTTCACATGAATTCTATAACTTCTTTAGGAATAGTGCTGTCTACAAAACTTTGAAAAAGATAGGAAACTTTATCATTCATCATTCTGTAAGGTTAATGAAACTGTGGAAAGAAATTAGTGCAGAATAGCAGAACAGAAGGAAAAAGTGTGTACACTGACTATAATAACGAAAATCAGTTTACAGATTCCAGACAAAACCTTAGAAAACTGAATAAAATATAATTTTATAAGTTGAATGCTTCATGACCAAATGGCTTTTATCAAGAATGCAAAGATAATTTACCATTTTAAGAAATGAGCCCTTACGATTTGTACTTAAACAACGAGCAAATCTTCGACTATCTTATAAAGTTGGTTACTTCTATCACCTCTGCCTAGAACACATTAATTTCTTGTCTAGTCAGCAAACCCCTCCTCAGTGTCCCAAGTCCAGTGTCAGGTCTGGTTTTTCTTCACTGACCCCTCTCCATCTGATGATAAGAAGCAGCTCTGTCAGTTACGACTGTAGCACTCTCCCTGTACCTCCATCCTAACACCCGTTACTGTACCATGGTTGTTATTTATCTTCTTTGGCCCTCCCACAAAGCTGCACTTTGTGAGACAGTTGCAATTTCCTTTCATTTTCTGAATGCTGGCATATAAAAATCTGGCTGTCAGTAGTGACTGTCAATAATTCTTGGGTGACTGGATGTATTTTTGGCCTTTGTTCTGATAGTAATTACGCTTTCATTATAAGTTGATAAAGTCTTTTATAGCAATTTCAAACAATTTACTTTTTATGCAGTGAGTGTAAGTAATTTTATTGTACTTATTAGGTCAAGAGTTAAAAATTGTTGTAGGGCAGAAAATATTCTTAATGGTTTAATTCTCATAGTGTCCAGAAATGAAGATGATTGTCACAATCTTTCCACCTGCTTCTAACATAATTTCAGTGAGCTCGGTTGTGAGTTTAATTACACCACGAATTCATTAGACAGTGATCTAAATTATTATTTTAAAATCTATAAAATATTAGTGTTTGCATTCAAGAGAGAAAGCCATTTATCATCTCCTGCTAATGTTTTCCTTAACATTTCTGAGTAAGCAAATCATTAGTAAAACCAGCTCCTTGCTTATGGCCAGGAAAATCGACGGAGGGTGCCCAAAGCCTTGGGACCCTAAACCCACTTGGGAGAGCTGGAGGAAGCTCCTGGCTTCTGGCTTCAGATCTGCTCAGTTCCAGCCATTACAGCCATTTAGGAGTGAACCAGAGGATGACAGATCTTTTTCTTTCTTTCTTTTTATAAATCCAATCTATCTTTTCAATAAAAATTTAAAAATAACTGTAAAGTCATCGTGCCAAGTCAGGCAACATGGCACAGCTAGTTAAGCCCCTGCTTAGGGTGCCTGTTAGTCCTGGCTCCTCCGTTTCCAATTCAGCATTCTGCTAATGAATCCTAGGATGGAGGAGGCTGTCAAAAATTCTACTGAAGATGTTGAATGCTTTTCTTTTAATTAATTTGGAATGATTGACACAACCTTCTTAAAGGAGTACCGTAATATTTCTATATTCATCCATGTGAAGAAAGTATAAGTATAAATCTAAATTTATACCTATTAACATGTAATCCTTGATCATTAGGGGAAAAAAAAAAACTGCATTGAGGCAGACATTCTGCTCAGCAGGTTACGCTGCGTCTGGAACACCTGCATCACCTATGGGAGTGCCCGGTTCAAGTCCCAGCTACTTTGCCTGTAATTCAGCTCTGGCCATTATGCCAGCGAGCCTGGGAGGGACTGAACAGGTGATGGTTCAGTTACCTGCCGTCCCCATAGAAAACCTGGATGGAATCTCCCCAATCCCTGCTCCAGCCAGTGCTGGCTGTGTGCGCATTTGGAGAGTGAGCAACTCCATGGAAGATAGTTTCTCTCTCTCTCCCCCTCTCAAATAAGTAAAAGTAATAAAACTTTACCAAAAAATGCTACTTGGACATGAAACCAGGACAAAACAGATGACTATATGACTTCTGTTCAATTTTGAAACTTTTACAAAGGAAAGGTGTAAATTAAATAACATAAGAGCAATAGGAACACACTGAAGCTGTGTCAGTCTATCAGGGAATACACAGTTGCTCTAATTATGAAGCACAATTTATGGGAATGTATTGAGGATTCCCAAGTGGTAGGAGGAGGGACACTGGAGAATTTCATCTTTTTTTTCATCTCCCTTCCTGATTTCCCCAGTGTTTCCTAGTGTCTCCTCCAATATTCTCTCAGCTACTTTTTCTCATTCTTGCGCTTTAACACACAAACTGGGTTTAACATAAATAAAACCCTAAGGCTGTTTTCACAGGTAGTTGATCTTTTGCTTTTATAGCAATCTACACTCAGGAGCAAAACAAATCTAGTTTTGGGGGAATCCCACAGGGGTTACCAGTGTGACTGCCAGATGAATCTATTACTATTTTCCCATAAAGAAGGAATGTACACTCCCTTTCTCCTGTGTTAGAAAAGCCGACAACATGAGAAGATGAATTTAAGAGTGAATGTGGTCTTATGCAGAACAGCTTGCGTCAATCAACAAAGTTCTTGATTCTGTGCTATGTGGTACTCACACGGTTCCTCGTAATTTACCCCCGAGCAAAGGCAGAACAAGTCTTCCTTATTCATAAATCTGTGTTTGCATGCAGAATTTCCAAGAGGTACAAATCACGCATGTCACAAGACATATTCCTGCCTTCACAAGGTTTACCAAAGAAGGGAATTTATCGTTGCTGTCCTGATGCCTCTTAGGAATTTCAAGAAAATGCCAGTACCAGAAAGGTCAGAGGGGAGGCAAATGAGGTCTCAAACAACTTTTAAAAACTGGCATTTATAATGGAGAGGTGCCCTTACCTACATAAACACCTGTTTTCCAGTGCCTTTGTGGATGGAATCTGGGAATTAGTCATCTTTAAATACTGTCACCACATTTGCTTCAGCACATGAGAATCATTGTCAGAAGAAAGAGGGAACACCCTTCTTGGAGCTGTTGTAATGTAGTTAGCAATTATTAAAGGAGTAGCCAACACTTGCCTGGAACCAAGGGCTGGTTGTTTGGTTTGTTTGTTCTGCTTTGTTTTTCACTATTATCTCAAGAGATGTGGCTTTCAGTGATGTGGGCCTGGGTCCGAGTCCTGAGACTGTCATTCTACAACCATATGTTCATGAGCAAGAAAGCTCCTGGACTTCTCTAATATTGAATTTCTTCAAACATAAGATGCTTTCAGAATTGTTAGAAAAACAGGTTAGGTCAAAGTATGCACAAACACCAATAACAGCACTGGCACATAATGGTATTTTTCCTCTGTGTTGGACACTTTGTGAGTCTCAGAGGACACACACTGGTGTTTATGAAAGACTGTCTAAAAGACATTGAGTAGTTAGCCCATCTGTTACCAATTATGTGGTGCAGTAATATAAGTACCCATTGAATTGACATGTCTCAAGGCTGGCATGATGGCCACATGCGGGCTGAACTACCACTGAAGCTAGCATCCCCTATTGGAACAGTGGTTCAAGTCCTAGTTGGTCTTTTTCCAATCCAGATCCTTCCTCATGCATCTAGAAAGCTTTATAAGATGCTCCAAGTATTTTGGCTGCTGCCACCCACTTACTATACCAGGCGGGAATTCTGTGCTCCTGGCATTAGCCTGGCTCAGCCCTGGCTGTCGCAGTCATTTGGGAAGTAACTAACATATGGAGGATATTCCTTCCTTCTTGTCCTCCTCCACCTCCTCCTCATCTTCCTCCTTCTTCTCTCTCATGCCTCCCTTTTTCAATAACTAAATGAAAAATGGGGGTGAAGACTAGAATCAAGAAACCTTGATTCTTAAACTTTGCTCAATCAACTTTTGTCAAACTTCAGTAATTTAAATGTTTCTTTTTCATTCTTATAGATATTTAATTATTTATTTAATTATTTATTTGAAAGGCAGAATGATGGAGGAGAGACTGGGAGCTGTGAGGAAAGACAGAGACAATAGAGATAATAGTATCCCATCTGATCATTCATTCCCCAAACAATTGAAACCAGGAGCCAGGAATTCCATCTAACTGCCCTACATGAGTGGCAGAAACTGAAGTACTTGGGCCATCTGCTGCTTCTAAGGTCATTAGCAGGGATTGGAAGTGCAATAACTGGGACTCAAATTAGACACTCTGATTTGGGATACAAGTACCTCAGGCAGTGGCTAAGCCTCCTGTGATACAACTTTGGCTCCTCAATTATTTTTCACGTTATTGGAAAGGCACACAGACAAATGGAGAGAGATCCTCCATCTGCTGATCAGCTTGCTCAGATACCCAGAACAACCAAGGGTAAGCTAGGCGAAAGCCAAGAGCACAGAATTCAATCTGGATCTGCACACAGATGGCAGGGACACAGCTGCTTCAGTCATCATCTGCTGCCATCTGAGTGTGCCTTAGCAGAAAGTGGGCAGCAAGTGGAAGTGAAGTAGCTCTCTGATATGAGATGGCAGGCATCTCAATGGTGGTATAATTGCTGCACAAACACCTTCAGTAGTTTTGGGGTTCTTTTGTGTGATTATGCTGTGGGATTCAGAACTGGATTTTGTTATTGTTGTTTCTTGCATAATATAATTAACAAGAACAAAATAAATGATGTTTTAAAATTACACATATCTGCATGCACACAAGTAAAATATTGGGAAATTCCCTTCTTAGACAGTAAGCTACTTTTGGATATTCAAACAATAAGTACCTCATAGTGCATGATCCAGGTAAATCCCTCTGGAGGACTTGTGTTTAGAACACTTGAAGACAAAGATCACTCATTTTCATGTGATGCATGTTAATCTATTCCTAGCCCGTTCAAAAAAACTAGATAAAGGCAGCCATCAAAATCATTCTCAGTACTAGTATTTGCCTAAAATCGTGGCATTTGCCTCTGATCCCCCTTCCACTGGCTTGCATGAAGATCCTGTTACTTTAAGTTCTCAGCATCGTGAAATCTATGGTGTCTTCACTTCATACTGTGGTTTTGAAAAATTATCTTAGTCCCGACTCTATCTAACTACTATAGTGATATTAGTATCTATCTATCTATCTATCTATCTATCTATCTATCTATCTATCTATCTATCTATCATCTGTGTAATATTTTCAGATATTGAGGGCTGTTTTCCTTTTGATGATTGTGTTTTCATGAACAAAATGTCCTCTTCAGGTCAGTGAGAGGGCAGCAATGGCTTCTAAAGGCATTACCTGTAAAGCCAAGAACAAAAGTTAAATTCTTGCCTTTGCATTCCAAAGTAGGCTTTGAAATACATAGTAGAGCCAATAGATTTACAAGCAGACTTTAAAATCTTGACAGTGGGCTGTTTGAAAGAGAAAGTATTTTTATGTTCAGAAGTTTGGCTTCAAAACTCAAGAGTCAAAATCCAAATATAAAATATAGAGCGTAAGTATCAGATTCTAGAAGAATGTACCATGATTTAAGAGTCATTTTGCAGCCAAAAGGAAGTTGAATTTTTACCACTTGGCAGAGAATTAATAAGGAACTTGGCCTTGTGACTGTAGTTTCTGACTTTTCCAATCTACGTGGTAGTCTTATAAAGAATATAGAAGGCTCTCGTAAGCTATCCTGCTAAAGTATTTGGGTTCTTGGAGCAGAAGAGAGATCATCAGGCTCTCCAGGATGTTGCCCACTGGGACAGCAAAGCTTGTGGTGAAGCCTAAATTTCATGCTGTCCAGGACAATGAATCATAGAGCAACTTCTCACAGATGGCTGCCTCATGTCAAAGTACAGTGGTTCCTCAAAATGAAAATAGAACTATATGATCCAGCAGTTTCACTGCTGGATGCATATGTTACAGAACTGAAAACAGGAATTCCAGCAGCTTTTTGTGTACCTGTGTTCATGACAGTATTATTCTAGACAGCCCAAAGGTGAAGCAGCCCAGATGTTGATTAACTGATAAATGGATAAACAAAATCTGATAAACCCACACAATGGAATATCATTCAGTTTTAATGGGATGAAATTGTAGTAAGTACTACAATATAGATGAAATATTATTCTAAGTGAAATAAGCCAGCTGTAAAAGATATGATTTTATTTATATCAGATATATAAAACAGCCAGATTCACAGAAACAAAGTAAGGATTGTGGTTACCAGGGGCTGAAGGAGGGAAGAGGAGAATAAGGAATTGTTCTTTAATACATAATGGTTTTCAGTTTGGGGTGATCAAACAGTTGTAGCAGTGGCTAGTGGCAATAATTGTTCTATAATATGAACATGAATCATAATGTCTCTGAATTACACACTAAATGATTAAAATTGAAAATTTCACATCATGTATATTTAACAAATTTTAAAATTTTGACTTGGAAGGCAAATTTTACAGAGAAAGAAGGATGGATAGAAAAGATCATTTGTCCTCTAGTTCATTCCCTAAAAGACCATAATGGCCAGAGCTGAGCCATGTGAGTGCAGGAGCGCAAGGATAGCCGTCCTCAGATGCTTTCCCAGGCCATATATAAGCAGAGAGCTAGATCCAAAGTAAAGTAGCCAGTATCCAAACCAGCACCCATAGGGGACGCCAGTGCCTCAAGGCAGAGGACTAGCTTACTCTACTGCCACACCATTCCCTAGTTACTAACATTTTTATACCATAAATTGAAAAAAAATCTCATGCCCCTAAAAGGAGGACCAAAATGACTGAAAAGTAGTGGATCTGGAGAGTTCAGAACAAGAAGGAGAAAGAATGACTTGTGATTTGGTAATCAGTGAGCCGAAGGTGCACAGACTTTTCAGCATGATCACGTTGGGTCAGGGGCGGGGAGAGGAGGACAGGCATCAGAGGAAAGAGAGAAAAACAGAGTATTCACTGCAGCAAAGGCCAATCGGGTGGTCTGCTAATGACCGTGAACCGTATTTCTCTCCCTCAAAGTTAGAATGATAGACCACCCAGCACCTTGAAGCATTCAGAACTTAGATTACTCCTAAGGGGATGGAAAGAGATGAAAGGAGAAAATCCTAACTTGACTTTATCAAAAAAGATTGAGTTTAAAGTGGAAGTAATTGAAATTACTTTTGGATTATAGGGTTAGATTTTCCATCATCAATGAAATAAGAGCTCCAGAGCTAAAGTAAATTGGATTACAGGGTTGAGTTTTCCATCATCAGTAAAACAATTCCATTGCCATAGTTAGTTATAAGGAAGTCACTTCCGTTTTATACATATGAATGTGTGTGCCTGGGAAATATATTCCTATTAATTATCTGTATTCTTTTTCTAAACCTAAAGCGATGATTTTTACGTCCTTAAAATCATGGCGATAGATGGTTCTTTTGCAAGGAATAGTTAGTTCTCCTTTAAGATTTTCATTGCCCCTTTTTTGGACTCAGCATCCGAGATGGCCATTTGGTCTCATTGCTGGCCTACCTCTGAACCAACTCCAGGATATGAGAGTTATGTCTTTGAGATACTTACAGTTGAAACAGTGACAAAGCATGGCCCTTCAAGTCCTAGGTTGCATCTTGGCCATTGAGAACATATTTATACTGATTAGGCTATTGGGTAACCCTCCCAATATCATCTTCTGGTGGTTAATTAGATTCCAGAAGGGCATCTTGAAATAGTAGCTATTAATAACTAACAACATGTATTCTATGCTGGCTATACTGGCACTATGCTAAGTACTTTACATAATTATATCACTTAGTCCTCAAAAGAAATTGATGAAATATGTCCTATAATTCATTGCATTTGGCAGAAAAATATTCTGAAGTCCAGTGGAGACCAATAACTTTTTCAGAATCACACAGCTCGAGTGACAGAGCTAGGATGAACTTAAAAAGCAACCTCACATTTGAAATGCTAATGATGGCATTCTGTTGTTATTAGGGCATTCTTCTCACCTACTGCAAAAATCTAGCTTCCCACTCCTCACTGACATGAATATTCCTTAGTCAGCACAGTAAGAACTGACTGAACTACTAGGTCCTATTGTAGGATTCACACGTTGATTACTGATCCAGGTTTACAAACAGGACTTGTGTGCAATACCCAAATGCATTTTCTTGAAATTATGAAATAGGAATTCACCTTGCAACCAGGAGATGCCCAAAACGCACAGTGAATCTGACTACATATTCCTTATCCTAGATATTATCTCTGAGCTGCCACTCAAAGACTTGCTTTTTAATTAGGTGGCCAGAGTGCTGAGTAGTGGAAAGTAAAATCTGATAGGAAGGAAGGACGAAGAGAGGTAGCTGCAGAGAGGGAAGGGAGACAGAAGAGAAATAAGCAATAAATTCTCATTTAAAATAAACATGAAGCCAAAAATCTCAAAATGCAAGTTTATTGCAAGTAATGAAAACTATTAAAATCTACCGTTGGAGTAGGAATTCATCAGTGCAGATAAACTCTGCATGAAATGAGCATGACAAAGACTTAGCCCTAAATTTGTTGAGGATGTTAAATATAAGTTGAAATACACCTTCCTTTTCAAAGGCCATTAAATTGTAAACAAAATAGATAGAAATAAAACTAAGATGGGTATCTTAAAAAAAACTCAAAATCTAGAACTTAAAAATATAATAATTTTATATATAATATACAAGAAAATGGACAGTTGATAGTTACAAAAGGATGAACCTCAAAAATATGGTGGTAAAATAAAGAATCAAGATGCAAAAATACATCTGTTGTATGATTACATGATATAAATGTCCAAAAGTGGCAAAACTATAACACAGGCGCAAAAGTAGATTAGAAATCACCTGGGGCAAAGTGTTGCAACAATGATTGCATGTTAGGGTATCTTTCAGGGAAAGAGCTACAACCCTATAAATTTACTAAAAATATATTTAAATTACACACTTTGATTGCAGGAATTTTTATGATATGTAAATTAAACCTCAATGAAGTCAATAAAGTTACATCACAATTGGAACTGAGATATTTCCATTAAGGGTATCTCCTAAAGTGGACACAATTGCACAGGAATTGAAGTTATGACGAAGAACTCATTTGTGGAGAGGCTAAGAGATATAAATAACACGGAGCATTAAAAGACATTGCAGATAGATTTTGAGGCTCTAACAACTGTTTTATAATAAAAGTTCCAGCTGGAGAGAATGGAAGTTGATGACGGCAACTATCTTTGAAGTGCAAACTGCTAGGAATTTCTCTTTCAAAAGTGGAGAGACTTTGATTTATTTAAAAAACATTCATCAAATGCCTCTTCCGTGTCAGGCACTGGAAATTAAACAGAAAACAAAATTAAATCTCTTGCTTCTTTCAGAGTAAATGTGCATTTTCAGGGTCAAGCAAGATAAATAAAAATACTAAATAACCTCATAATAAAATGGAAGAATGTTAAAAATAAAGAGTAACTTAAAATCTTACCAAGATAGAGAATTATCTGTAATGAGAGACCAACAGTAGACTGAGAGTCAGTAGAAGTGAGAAAACAGAAATAGTGGTATTGACGAGAAATGCCCATCACACAGACTCTTTACCCAAGTTATAATTTGTTGATAAGATGGAGGAAAGATCCAAGAAATTTTACTCATACCACTTCATTAAAAGAACTATTAGAAAGGGAGAATACAAGCAAAGAAAAAATATATAATATTTGAAAAGTGAGCAAGATAAGAAATTTAACTTTCCTATTTAAAAAAAAAATCCTACTGTCTGTATCTCTTTAAGTAAGAATGTAGAGCTGGTATTATTCAAGACATCCTAATCCTATGTTTGGTTTAGGAATATAACAGAAACACTGAATTACAATGAACTTTAAAAAAAATCTATGTTGCTTAAGAAAGTTTATAAATAGAAGCATCTAGAAGTAAATTAATGTTTAATTAATTGAATAGAAAGAAAATAATAGAATTTTACTTTTTGTAATTGGTTTATATACTTGCTTATACATTTATATGAAGTGAAGCAATTCCACGTATATTACAACATATATTTAGGAGCTAAATGCCACTTCTCATCCTACCCCTCCTGCTGCCCGATCCCTGACCCATCCTCCTCCTTCCTTAGTTTTTTTTCTAGTTCTTATAATAACATACTTTCATTTGACTTCTCAGCCACAAGCTTTAACACTCCATGGAAAGCTACCAAAATATGGCAAGTAGAAAATAATAACAAAGAAAAAGAACCACAGCAAAAATTGTACTGTTCTTCAGGTGTGTAAATAAAGACTGTGCACAACAATGAAATTCCAGAATGTCACTCTCACACATTGCATTTTCTTATATTCTGTGTATTAGTCATTACAGATTTGAAAAAACATGATTTGTCTTTTTGTAACTGGCCTGTTTCTCTAAGCATAACGAAATCCACTTAGTTGCAAAAGACAGGATTTCATTTGTTTGTGGCTGAGTAATATTCCATAATGTGTATATACCCATATTTTCTTTATTCAGTCATCAACGGATAGGGAGTTAGGTTGATTCCATTTCTTAGCTATTGTGAATTGAGCTGCTGTAAACATGGGGGTACAGCTAACTCTCTCATATGTTCATTTCATTCCATTTGGATAAATTCCCAGGAGTGGGATGGTTGAGTTGTGTGGTGCAAATATCAGAGATTTGACCATGTATGAAGTAGGGAAAAATACAAGAAAAATGATAGCAAATAGAAAAAACAAAATTGTATAATTCAGTTAAAATGTCAATTATAAAATACTTAAACTTACTTGTATAAAGACAAAAAATGATTAAATTGGGATAATGAAACAGTTATTTCTTGGCATGAAAGACACACCTAAAATAGAACTACACAAAAGTGGTGTGTGCAACAACACAGCAAGCTGCTTGGGCTACCTGCAACCCATGTTGGAGTGCCTGGATTCAAGGTCTGTCTGGAAGGAGGTCTGGACTTGCATAGGCCCAGTCCTGGAGGTTGTGGGCATTTGGGGAGTAAATCAGAGGATGGAAGATACCTCTCAGTCTTTCTCACTCACTTCTTCTCTCCAGGTCTGCCTTTCAAATAAATTAAAAATAATTTCTTTTTTTTAAAAAAAGGTTTTCTTTTAGAAGGATGCAGCTGAAAGTAGATCAAGTCATTTCAATATTAAACATACAAAAGCTGAGGCAGCAATATCATATAAGATAAAAGACAAATATTTAAGATGAACAACTTGGACTGTGGCATAATTTTAATTGACTGATACTAGAAACTAGGTCTTAATATTAGGAGTTGCTTCTTTTATATAGCTTGGTGATCCTAACCCTAGAGGAGAAAACATAACCCTAACATGCTACTTGACCCAATGTTGGACACTATTCACATGTTTACACTAACAAAAATGCTATAATCTTAGAAATTGAGAATGAGGTGGTGGAAGGTAATGTTTTTTCTATCATAAGCAGAAATATTTGATTATCTATAAGTGACCTCAATAAAACTAAAAGTTAGAATTAAATTTGAGTTTGGGAGCTGTACCACAAATTACTTTTTCTTTTTTGGGCCTCTGTCATTTGTTATGCAGCCTAAAAAACCGTTGGGAATGTAAACTGGAGCCACTAGCTGAGTATGGCTTGAGAGACCCTCTATCTCCCCAGGAATTCTCTGGCGTTTTGGTATTAGTGTTGACATTAAGTTTTGGTTTTACCATTGTTGATAACAAACCCAAGTATCACATCAACTAATATTGAGACCAGTGGCATTGGGGCCCTTCCTATCTTGAACGGCATATGTGCATTTCTGCTTCCATGTCTGTAGTAATCCCAACAATCATTGGAACTTATTCCTGGCCATAAAAAAGTCTGGCTAGAAAACTTGTGATAAAGCTAGCAAAGATTTTCACTGGAATATTCACTGAGGTGAATATTCTACTTCTCTTCCCCTGAGAGAAGATATCCCTCCAAGGCTAAGTGCCTCTTAGAAGGGAACTGGAAGGCTGAATGACAGAAGTACGAGGAAGAACTACTTATCTTCGTATACACTGGTACTTTTCAAATTCAGAGCATCAGTTTTGCTTTTTCATATTTTTTAAAAAGCTTTGGAAAACTCCCCTACTTTAAATCTTAGGTTGATCTGTTACTAATGTTTTAAGGTCTGTTTCTATAATGATTTTTAAGAAGAGTTGGATGTTCAGAGCGTCAGCCCAAAGGCCTTGTTGACGATTTTACAGGGACAGCATCCATAAATATTTGCTGACGGTATTGTTACGCTGGTAATGATTATGAGAGTGCCAGTGATAATATGCACCAGGACCCGTTGCATCACTCCAGAAGCCACGGCACTGGAGCTTGGTGAGGAATCAACACCACAATTTGCTGAGACTGGTGTAGCTATCGCTTTGCCTGAAGGCTCTGCACTGTCCTTGAGATGACTTTTGCTTGGTATGCTGAGTCTTCCTTCTGTGCTCAGTGTATCATTCTGTCCCTTAAGTTTTCCAGTTGCCTCATCATCAGCTTTGGCAGCCCTAACTCTAGGAAATCTCTCCACTCAGTAGAATGTGCTGTGGTTGTGTTGTCCCTTGGGAGGAGTCTGTAAATGCTCAGTAGTCAAGCAAAGCATCGGGTGCAGAAAGTGTATTATTAAGGGATATTTTCTTATCTCTCAGGTGCCAAGCACATCTACTAGAGCATTGTCTGATGATTGCAGACCTGCTGATGGAGATTGTGAGACATACAGAAATCATCACCACCTAGACCTACCACTTAGCTCAGTTAATTAGGCATCAGCTGTCAGAACACATACTTGCCCTAGGCTGATCTTGGAATTCTATACACCTCATCACATAGAAATGTTATTTGTCACAAAGTTCTCCATCTCTGTCCTTCCAGCTCTCTTTTCCTCTCTTTCCTTTATTCTCCCTTCACCCACCAGATATTCTTTGAGCACTGATCTAATAAAAAGGTGCCAAGAGCACCATGCCAAATTCCAATCAGTAAAGTCTAAAGCATTAGGCTATGATGTGGGTTTTTATCAGTCTCCACCATAGGAACAGTGAAACAAATACCAATTAAAACCAATCAGCTCCCATCAGAGTTGCATCTGCTGGAATAACTCCAACTCTGGCACCTGATTTGGTTGGTAGGGTTATGTGGGTAACTGTATGATAGGTGGGAAGAAATCTTGCTCCACCTGCATTTCTGAAAGAGGAATAGATAGGTCCACTGCCAAAGATGATTGTGCAAATTGGTCTGAGCAAAGGGATGGCTGGGAGAGGTGAGTGGGGACAGAGATCCAGCACATGCTGTGTTCACTGAGCACACTTTCTCATTGTCACAAATGTATCATATATGGGTACTTAAAAGCTCACGGACCAGCACACTGGGAAGTAAAGTTACATTAATGATACACATCTTTCCTCCTGAATAAAAGTAGCACTTGCATTTTGAAACTTGTAAATATACCCGTACAACATAATACTGGATTTTTTTTTTCTAACTCTACCTATGCTTACCACATCATGATATGTTAAATAGCAGAAAGTTAATTTTGTAACTGTTACTAAGAGACTATACAAATGTGATGATTCAAGGAGTAAGAGTGGATGGAGGGGAACAGAGAAAGAGGAGGGAGATGGGGAAGAACACCTATAACTTTAAAACTGCAATAAATAAATAATGATAATTTAAAATTTTTAAAAGCTCATGGAAAGCTGAATTAAAATATGAATTTATTTTGGTGCAAAATAATTTATTTTCATTCTACATGGAAAATGCAGCTTATGAAAACACATGGATTTCATGGATTAATTCTACTTTTGCATGAGCTTTTTGGATACAGGTTTTTCCTGGATATACATGAGAAGATCTTAGAGTCCCTAATGCATTCCTGGCATGAGAACCACACTTTATAATGGATCTTTTATTTACTACCCGACATTCCTCACATTAGTCTCACTGACTTTTATCTCCCGGGTAAATACACCTCCTATAGGTAAATACATGTTTTTTTATCTTCATTGACTCTGTCATATGGAAAACGTCTAGAGAATCCCCTGAAACAAGCAATTTGGCTTAAACTCCAAGAATTTCAGGTAGGCAGGCATAGCAATGTTAATTCCCCAGAGCTAACCTTGTTGCCTACTGATTACCCTGCCTGGACAAAGGACCCAGGTTCCTAAGTCTTGATCCTTGCTCTGGTTGGTCTTGAGCATATCTGTATTTGACTCTTGGTTTTATTCTCTTATTCTCTCCAGTAAGAGCAGTCGACTTTTCCGTCCACCATGATTATACTCATTCGGGCTCCAGAGGTTGGAAGCATAAAATCAAGGCAGCAAACTGCTTTGTAGCCATGTACAACCTGTGTCTAGAGGAGATGGAAAATATGATACAAAGTGCTCCTGGATGAACCATGAGGACAAAGAGTTCCAAACAGCTCTCTTCATTTAGTGTGTGCCAAGCCGATCAAAGCTTAACTGGCCTTGGCATACCAAACATTACTGTATTTACTTACTTCTCAGCTTCTCTTTTTTGTTCATTAAGCCCTTGTGGAAGTTGCCATCCCTCCCACCTGCACTTAGGTATGCAGAACACCACAGAAAAAAAAATGCAGTAGCTTTGAAATCCTGGCTCCACCCCTTATTAATTATGTGACTGATTCCAGTTTCATTATATGTAAAGCAGAAATAATAGTGCTTATGTCATGGAGCTGCTGTAAGGATTAAATGAGATTCTGGTTGACACCTGTTAACTTCCTTTCCTCTCCTCCCACTTCTTCCCCCCTCCTTAACTCCCTCCACCCTACTCCTGCCCGTGTGTGCACATGTCAGTAAAAACTGTTACAAATTTGCACCCTGGAGGAGTGGATTGACTGACTAATGACACAAGTTCAGGCATGAGACAGTATGCACTTCTCTATCCCTAGAAACAGTTCTCACTATGTTTCAACTGGAAATGTCTCATTAGAATAATAATAAAAAAAAATGCTTTCTCTTCATTTCCAAAACTGTAGGTGCTTCCAGCTGTGTTGAAAATGATCATCTTAAATGTGTGGGAGAATAAGATTAGTATCCAATGATGAGCTCAAATGACATGAAGTCTCATTAAGTTTCAACCTAGGTGTTCTGTGATGTTTCCTACAACCCATAGCTGATCCATACTCAACTCTCTTGTCTCATTAGTAGTGAGCTCTCTATCTTATTTTTAAATTTTCTAATTTTAAAAAATTTATCCACGGAGCACACACACACACCAGCTGACAGAAGACCACAGAAGAGGTCCAATTCATTGGTTCACTCCCCCAAATGTCTGAAATAGTCAGGTCAGGTTTGGAGCCACCACCAGAATGAGCCAAGGATTCAATCCAGGTCTTCCACTTGGATGACAGGAACTCAACTACTTGGGCCATCATTTGTGCTTCTCAGAAACTGCACTGCTGGAAGCTGGTTTCAGGAGCCAGGCACTGTCATGTGGGTTATGGGCATCTAAGCTAAGCTAAAAGTCAACTCCTAGATTATTTCTTTTAGTGATATGTTCCTTCTGTGCTGTAAGCTATAGTCTCTACCATATACAGCTACTAAGTTAGTATGCATTTGTTAAGAGCAAGGCCTTTAGACTCAGAATGGCTCTCTTAGTGTTATTTAGTAGACATTTAATAAACTAGTTGATTCTGTTTCCTCATCTAAAAAAGGAGTCCAACCGGATGAGTCTGTTGTGAAGATTAAGTGAGTCAATATATATGAAGTATCTGGTATGTAGCAAGTTCTCATAAATGTCTATTATTAGTGGTGATAATTATCTCTTCTGCACGTGTTAAGTTGTCATATTCTAGAACAAAGGTGAGAATGGCCCACATAACTACAATAGAATGGAATAGGTGGAAAGGAGCCAGTACTAAGAACTTAAATGGCCCATTTCAAGGATATATCCCAATGCTGGTCCTAGAACTCTTATTTTGAGACAGAGCATTACGCTTGGAAGGAAACCATGATAGCACGTGGAAGACATGACTATTATTCAGTGTGAAGGACACTGTCTTGCACATGAATCCCCTATTGGACCATGTGAGTGAGCTCACTCAGGTCCCTCTTGCCAGGTAAGACACTTGAGCACAGTAAGGCCAGAATGGCCATGAATTTCCAATCATCAGCCATCTCTACACTATTGGACTTGGAACTTCCAGACCATGACCTTTACCTCCATTTACTGCTGTGAAAAGTATATGCAGTTTGGATTGGTAACAAATTGGCTCTTCCAGGACCTAGGATATGGACATAGACAATTCGGCAAAAGAAAAATGCCAAAGAGTTTTTCTTGACACTGATTGCATGCCTAAATCCCGAGAGTATTATAAATTTTAGTACTAAGTTTGTATCATCAGAGAGCATACAGCAGAGGTTCTGTTGATAAGGACTCCTCTGGCTCTTAGTTTGCTTTGCAATGCCAAAAAAAAAAAAAAAATCAGGAGTCAAGCTTTAGGATTGGAGCCACCACCAGAATGAGCCAAGGATTCAATCCAGGTCTTCCTTAGCTTTAGGATTACTAAGGCTTCTGGACTGTCAGAATACACAATCACAGCCCACTCCTGATGATTTCCAGCTTGCTGGACCAGCTGAGGAAATCTTGAGTACTCACAGAGTGTAAAGTGAAGGAATTATGTAACCTCATCAGAATCTAGGAAGGCGGCCTTACGATGACGCATGCAATTGGAATACCTAGGGATATCCTCCAGTTTTTATGTTGGAAGACAATAATTGTAGTACAGAGAATGAGGAGTAAATAAGGACTGAATTGGTTGGGGAAAATTCCCTGTTGGAAGTAGTCCCCATACTTCATTTTTACTTCTAAGACAACCTGTCCACTTTCTTTTCACTTGTACTCTTGAATCATCCATCCCATAATGGTTAAAGTTTTCTATAACTTCAGCTTCTTCCTCTCGAAACACTAACTCAGATAATCTCTCTGGGCTCCTCAGAGGTTCACCTTATTCTAGATTCCTTCTGATAAAATTGAATTTTACTTTTCTGATAAGCAACTGCCTTTTCAGTCTCAGTAATTTTACTACAGATTTGAAAATTAGGTTACTTTAAATTACCACAATCAGTGCACTCTTCTTTCATGATTACACACTTTGTTTATAAGTATTTTCACAAAGTGCATTTGAATAGTCATCAAAAACGTACAAATTTCCTGAAACTAACAGGATGGCATTCATCAGCAAAGTTGATTATCTGCTGTGCAGCTCTTTGAAACAGTGCATCTGTTTATTCTTTGAATACTGGGTCATTGTACAGAGAGCTCAATAGATGAAAACCTAAAAATAAAAAGATTAACTAGGAATACTAACATGAAGAGACTTTAAAAATGTACCTACTATCTTCCAAGCAAACTATAAAAGCCATTGCAATGGTGACACCATCTATTTACATTCTATTTACATTCCTTCCTTCTCTTCTTTCCTCTCATCATGTCTTCCTTTGTCTCCTCCACACAGAGACACACACATTTACTAAGCACTCCACTCCTAGTATGCCAGATTCTACATACAATATTAAGGATACAGTAAGGAACAATGATCAATTTCTACTTTTAGTATTCTGTTTAGTAGAGGAGATATATTATTTAAACCTGAAACCTAGGCAGCAAATCTGTGTTCCTTAATTTAATCGTGTGGATCATAAGTACTTGTACTTATCCTCTTAAAAATTAGTCATGTATTCAATCCAAGGCAAAGTTAGAGCAGTTCCATCTACAGGTTCACTTCCTGAATGGTCACAACAGCTGGAACTGGGCAAGGCTGAGGCCAGGAGCCAGGAACTTCATCCAGGTCTCCCTTGTGGGTGGCAGAGAGCCATGTGCTGGACCAGGAGCCAGATCAGAAGCAGAGCCAGCTGATATGGTACTCTGAAATGGAATGTTGGCACTGCAAGCAGTAGTTTAACACGGTTTGCCACAACACCAGCACCTTGTTCCTAGAAAGCAAATAGAGTTAACCAAGAAGGCAGGTGGGGAAGAGCATTTCAAACAGAAAAAAAAAAAAAAAGGCTTGCTAAGCAACATCAAGCCTGAGTATCTGGTAAGTCTAAATGAGGGGCATGATTGCAGCCAAGTATGTGAATATAGATACAGAAATGTCTTGTTCATTCATTCTTAGGATCTTCCAGTAAAAGAAGATGAGCTCTTTGAACTTTCTTCCTTAGTAGAATCTTTTTAAAACTGACAAGAATAAAATCCAATTCTTTGTTGTATAATCAGAAGTGTCTTATTGCCAAATATATAGAGAGAAAACTCAAAAGAAATTGTTTTTTCAACTTTCTTTAAGGACGAGTAACTTGAAGTCGTTCTCACTGCGCACTGAGAGCAAAGGTCATTAATAGGAATCATTTCTCAATTATCCTCAGTAGAATTTCCTGGCAGTATTTCATTCAAATCAAAAGCATGTTTTGATTGCGTTTTTCATAAGATAAAGGAACATGATCAGTTGCGTCAAGTAGACCCAAAACCTCAAAGAGTTCCAAGTCAATTTGAATCAGCCTCAGGAAGTCATGATCTTTATCTGATGTGGCCTGTGAGTCCAGTTATATTTATAAGAAGGCTCTTTACGCACTGGCTATTTACCTCATTTTGTATTCAGGCACAGGAAGTGATAAATTTTAAAAGAAGGCCACACAACTTTTAGAACTGGTGTCACTGACAGTTCATCTCTATCTGCCTCTTGATCTCTGCTCTTCCTTTTGATCTTCCTGTGTGCTCTCTCCCTCTCTCTCCCGCTCCTTCCTTCCTCCCTTTCCATTTTTCCTGTCCCAATGCTTTATTTCTCTTCTTTTTTTGCTTGTTTGTTTTCTTTTTCCCCCCTTCTGATTTATGTCTTATGACTAAAACAATTTCTGTTGATGATACTTGAGTTTGTTACTGCATTTTGGAAAGAATAATTTCAGAAACTTTTTTTGCAGTGTTTACTTCACAAGGACTGTCCTACCTTGGTTTTATGATTTTGTGGATTCCCACCCTCAACAGAGCCATGCTTGGAATGATGGAATCACAGTTTCTGTGTCACTTAGGAAATCACTGGAGGATCCCGTCATTGGCCCTGTCCTGTTCTGCATTTTCATAGGAATATAGATGAAGACTCAGAGGCAGCAGAATGACCAAACTTGCAGGTGACTCGAAGTCAGGAAGGATAGCTAAGACTATACTATGACAGAATCAATTTCTATAATGATCTCAACTTACTGGAATGCTGATATGAAACCAACAGGATGAAATTTAAATCAGACAGACTGAAAATCCAATATATTCCATTTTAAGAGAGTTTGCAGATTCAAATCCTATATGGATTGAATTATAGAGATTATAGGATTTTTGTGGATTATTAATTTAAAATAAGCCCGAACATGAAGCAGTTGCGAAAAAGGCTAACGTATCCTTTAGCTTTGAAAAGTAGGATATAATAGACCACAGTTGGCCCAAGGAAGGAGTTGTCCTCCTGTACATGTGTCTGAGACATGATATCCTTTGCTAAGGCAGAACAAGCGAGGCAGATGGAAAGGGAAGGACAGTGAGAGGTAACAAACTAGAAGAGAGTCTAACAATCATTTCAAATGAAAATGGAAGCAATAAATAGGAGAGCCGATGAAAGTTTCCTCCTGTTCCCCGATCAGGAGAAGCCAGAGAGCAGCTGGAAAAGAAAGCAGCAACTGTCTTTGACCCCAACTATGCTCCGTGTCTCTGCCCAGATCCTTCTCTCCCTGGGAGTTACGAAATGAGTCCAAACTTCTCCCATCACACCTGCATCTCGGTCATCATTAGGGGATTGGTAGGTTCGGCTTCATGAGGGTATGATCAGTGCTTTTGAAGTACCATCTGCTCAGTTTAATGTCTCTTTTGTGAAAATTCTTTTCTAAATTTCTTTTCTACAATTGAAAATTTTAAATCATGTATTTATAGTGTAGAGCATTATGATTTGATCTAGGTAGACTGTAAAATGGCTGTCAATCTAATGAAAATATCCATGACCTCGAATATTTAGTTTTTTGTGGTAACAACACTTCTAATCTACTCTCTTAGCCATTTGCAGGCATCCAGAATATTGTTTTTAATCACAATTACCCTGTCGTACAACAGAGCTCTTGAACTTTCTTGACATTCTTTTAAAAAGTGTTCTGGCATTTTCATTTTGCACTGACACCCAAGAATTATGTAACCAGGTCTAGATGGAGAAAACATTCTTTTATCCTTAGACCACTTGGAATTTGACAAAAAAGATTTGCTACAAAATTGTAGCAGCAAGCAAAAACATTGGCAACACTTGTAGTAAGCAAGAATAAAAGTGCACCATAGGGAAGACAGCCAAATGCCTGGGCCTCTGCCACCACATCGGAGATCCAGAGGCTCTGGCCCAGGCCTAGCCATTAGTGGATGTTTGGGGAGCGAACCAGCACGTGGAAGCTTCTGTCTCTCTCTCTGTATGTGTCTCTCCTTTCTAGAACTCTGCCTTTCAAATAAATAAATCTTAAAATAAAATGCAGGAGGGCCCGGCGCAGTGGCGCAAGTGGTTAAAGGTCCTCGCCTTGCACGCCCGGGATCCCATATGGGCGCCGGTTCTAATCCCGGCAGCCCCGCTTCCCTTCCAGCTCCCTGCCTGTGGCCTGGGAAAGCAGTTGAGGACGGCCCAAAGCTTTGGGAACCTGCACCCGCGTGGGAGACCCGGAAGAGGCTCCTGGCTTCGGATCGGCATAGTATCGGCCCGTTGCGCTCACTTGGGGAGTGAATCATCGGACGGAAGATCTTCCTCTCTGTCTCTCCTCTGTGTATATCCGCCTTTCCAATGAAAAAATAATAAAAAAAAAATAAATCTTTAAAAAAAAAAAAAAAAAAAATGCAGGATATGTGAAATTTTAGGTAACAATGATTTAAAATGTCTGACTCATATATTTAAAGCTAAATCCAGGCTTTAATGATGTGTTAATTCACTATTTTTTTTATTGCTCTTTATCTTGGAAACCTAACATCATGATCACCTGAATATCCAGGAGATGCCTACTATTTAGCAATCTTAAAGTCCATTGGCGGGCCCAGCACGGTAGTCTAGAGGCTAAAGCCCTCGCCTTGCATCTGCCAGGATCCCATTTGGGCTCCAGCTCTAATCCCGATGGTTCTGCTTTCCAACTAGGCCCCTGCTTGAGGCCTGGGAAAGCAGTTGAGGATGACCCTGCACCCACGTGGAAAACCTGGAAGAGGCTCCTGGCTCCTGGCTTCGGATTAGCTCAGCTCCATCCATTGTGGCCACTTGGGGAGTGAACCAGTGGATGGAAGATCTTCCTCTGTCTCTCCTCCTCTCTGTATATCTGCCTTTCCAATAAAAATAAATGAATCTAGAAAAAATAAAGAAGATAAAGTTTATTGGCATGTACTTGGTTTTCTTTGGGAACCACAGCTATCTCTTGGCCTTAATCTGATCCTGTGCTCCTGCCTTCTCTTTAGTTCCCAGTTTAACAAAGGGTCAGAAATAATTGATGGAGGGACAAGTATTGTGGCTTAGCAAGTCAAGCTGCCACCTGCAACTCCAGCATCTCATATGGGCACTAGCATGAGTCCCACCTGCCTCATTTTTCATCTAGCTCCCTGTTAATGTGCCCGGGAAAAAAACAGAGCATGTCCCAAGTACTTGAAGCCCTGTACCCACATGGAATACCAGGAAGAAGCTCCTGCTTCCTGGCTTTGTCCTAACTAAACTGTCTGATTGCAGCTATTTGAGGAATGAACTTGCACAAAGAAGAGCTCTATGTATCGATCTATCTATCTATCTATCTATCTTTCTTTCTTTCTTTCTTTCTTTCTTTCTTTCTTTCTTTCTTCCTATCTCTGTAAAATAAATAAGCCACTTTCAAGCCAATTAATCTTGTTTTTTTTTAAGTGATAGGGCCTGAGTTTATGAAATAATCATGTATCTTTCCCAATTCATATGATCAAGTTTTCCAGTTTACTCAAGCTGTCTTTCCTACTTTTCTTCCCAAGAACCCCTAGAGAGATACTGTTACTAGATTTTTCAACAGTTTTCTCATCATTATATCCACAGTAGCCACCACACTGCATGGCACTCAGTAGAGTTTAATAAATATTTGTTGAATGATTGAATTAGTTAATTAAAGAGCAAGTTTGCCACAGGCTGATTTTGGGGAGAGATGGAGGCTAGTATTCTGTTTTGTTCCAGAGAGGACTAAGGCCAATAGCATTACACTTAGGGAAATAATTTTAACTTCAACAGCCAAAAACATTTCCTTTGATTAGAGGACGCATTGATGGTATTGAGAAGTCGGGAGCCTCCCATGCCCAGCAATGCCCAGAGATTGCATACCCACCTGCTATGAGGCTCTGCCTTGGACAGAATTTCCAGACAGAAGACAATGGCAATTCATGGTCAGTCTACTCCTGAATCTATGATTCAAGAACTCTGAAATGAAACACCTACCACCACATTTTTAAGCTTATGTTGCTGAATCTTGCTCTTCTAAGGCACAAGAGGTATAACATTTTAATGATGCGCCAGCTACTTTTAGTTTCAGATCTGCCACAGCCTAAATATAAGGAAATGGCTCCTCTTAGTGGAAGGTAAAAATCGCTTTGGTTTTTTTCAGTTTATATCTGAGCTGTGTGTTTCTGTGTCTATTTTGGCCCGACCTTTTCCAAAAGGAACATAGTGTCATAACTAATGTGCTAACTGTGATGAATGTGGAGTAATTGACTACATGTCTATGAGGGAAAATGGTACAAGTGTTATCCCTGAACACAGTTATTAGTGGAAGTCTGAAGCTTGCACCTTCAATATGAAAGAAATATCTGAAGGTATGGGAAATAAAACTATCTCATAATCTTGGAATTCCTATATATCTTTTAGTCTTTTGATGTTTTATGAGGGAAAAGGTGAAATGTTTGGGGTGGAGTAATTGTGCATATTTGAACATCATGTGTTGTGTCTATGTATGAATTGTGTATGGGAGGGAAGGAAGGGAGCTAGACAGTATAGGGACAAGATGTGTGATGCCATGTGAGCAGGTTGCGGAGTTCGTGGTGGTGGTTCAGCAGGTTTGTTATCTTTCAGACTGAGTGGGGGCAGTATGTGGGTGTACACGTGTGTGTGCAAGAATGTGTAGGGACAGAGGAAACCAAGTGTGTATTTGAATAGGATGGTGGGGCAAGTGGTATGTGTGTACATGTGGTCAAGGTTTATATGAGGGTAGACATGGTTATGATGTGGGGAAAGAAGTCTGTGAATGGCTGATCACAAGTGTTTGAGAGAAACTGTTGGAGGCAACTAAGTATAGAGGGTGGGTAAAGTGATAGGGTTGAAATCTACAGCTGTTTGTGACAGGGTATCAGGAGGTATCAACACATTTCCTGTGTGTGGGTACCGACAGTGTATATGGGAGGTGGGAGATAAAGGAGGCAGCTTTGAGACATCTGAACCTATTTCTAGATAGGCTGTGTTTTTCTTTAATGAGATGTGACTGTGTGTGTGTGTGTGTGTGTCTGTGCTCACAAGTATGTTACAAAGGAGTACACATATAGTGAGTGAAACCTAGTGTGTTGGCAGGTGGTAGACCAATGAATACAGGTTTATGACAAGGTATGATCCCCACAGTGGCAGTGAGACCCTGTAAGAAGGAAGGCTAATCACCATTGCGTAGTGTTTCTGTCTGACCTGCTTATCCTGTTTCCATTGTCATCAGGGCTAGGAATGTATGCTAAGGGATGGCTCAGAGCAAGCTGATTGTAAGAGAAGACGTTTAACTAATCTCCCTGTGGGTTAGTCATGTCTTAAACACAGTGGGCATTGGGGTTCCAGTCCAGGGCTTCCTCAGTTATGCCCCGGGCCTGACCTTCTATGGGCTTTCTGAAAGCCTGGGGAAAAGCGTGCACCCAAGGTGTTTCCTCCCTGAGGCCTGTGGGTTCTCAGCATCCCTGGGCCTGAGTCACGGGCACACAAAGCCCTTTGTTCATGGACAGCGTTAATGCTTCATTAATGTGCAGACCCAAAGAGTATGAAATCTGGGGAAAACCTTCAGAGATACTCAGGTTGATGGGGGAAGGGAAGGAAATTGTCATAGAATATGAGAAGGATTGAGAGTAGGGTTCACATTCCAGGGAATTTTTAAAATGTTCCTTCAATAACCGGGTTGTCACTGTCTCCTTATCTAATTGAGACACCTTGCTGGTCCAACTCCTACAACACACATACAGACACAAACACACATACACAGACAACACACACACACTTATTTTAAAGAGGATTCTAAGGTAACGAAGGTTAATATTCTCATTCAAAATGAAATGGCACTATGATGAGCCTGTATTTTGCGACTTGAGGTTCTCTGAATCATTTAAGATCAGCTTTATCAATGGGTCTGTATTTAGCTGGCTTCTTTTACATAACCCTGAACATGATAGTTGAACTAAATAAACATTCTTTGTGGAGTTAATTAGACAAAGACAAGGGTCAGGGTCCACTACAACATAATGTGGTATGTGGGAGAAATCAGAAATGTGCTGTGTTTTGATAAAAACTGGATAGGCATTATGATGACCTTTACAATGCCCTTTAAAACACATATTCATAATGCAATATAGACTAAAAGTAACAGCCAATGTGGCAACATTTTAATACATCAATGGGTATCCTCTGGTCTTCTACAATTCTTACCAAGTTATAAAGCTGGATGCCTCTGCAACCAGCAGTTTACTGTTTTTGCCTCCCCAGTTTACCTTTATGCCTTCCCATGGAGATAGAGAATTGTAGAGAAAATGGTTTTTTGAACCTTTTCCATTATCTCTCATTTCCCTTCTTCATTTTCTGATCCCAGGATTTTTCTCTGATTGTTAAAAAAATATATATATAGCAATGGAAAAGAACCCGTAATTAAAAAGTCAAATAGTAATGTAAGCCTCAGCAAGCTGCTTCACCTCTCTGCCTCCCAGCTTCTCCATTGAAGAAACAGCCCAACAGTGACTGCTATTAAATGGGATATATTACAGATCCATGGCCCGGCCTGGGTGGTGTGTGAGTGCCGTGCCTCTCTGCTTTTACCTACTGTGTGATGCACTGATTGTCCAGTAGACAGTGAAGGGAGAAAATGCTCCAAATTTCCTGTCAGCAGAGTCCTGAGGCCCAAGGCTGCAGGAAGACAAGCCGAGTGTTTTCCTTGGGGACAGAATTTTAAGAAGTACCTATTTTTTTTTCCTTTATCACCAAGATAAATGTTATTTGTGGTAGTATTTTTTTAATAAAAATTAAGGCTTTCAGGGATGAATATATTCTAAGAGAGCAGTCATAATGGTTGTACAACTCTTATTGTAAGTCAGTTTAAAAGGTATCTCATGATACATGAACAGTATCACAATGAAGCTGTTACAGAAAAAGTCATTCAATCAACAGAATTTTAAAATGTTGTGAAAGTAAAGACCAAGCCGGGACCTACCCAAATTCAAGGACACCAGATTGCAAACACTGCCTGAAAACCGTGCAGGAGTGGGTGGCACTCTTGCCTCCCTTCTGTGCTTTTAACCTCAAGCCACAGGCACTGACTTCCCTGCAGTGCTTCTCCTGGCGAGAGTTTCCCGATTACAATTCCCCACGGTACAGAGTACATGTCAGCTGAAGAGAAAAGGGGACACAAGCTGTAGTGAGGTCTGCCCGGGGTGAGGAAAGTAAGGGTTTGTCCCGGGCCCACCTCTAACCTTGGTGAAGACTTTTAGAAAGGTTTTTAATCTATTTGAAAAGCAGAAAGACAAGGACAAGCAGACACTCAGGTAATTGCCGTCTGCCAGTTCATCCCAGAATTGCTGCAGTGACCAGGGCTAAGCTGGGACTAACCCTGGAAGCCAGCAACTGCATCAAGATCTCCCACGTGGCTGACTACAAACCAGTTACGTGAGCCATCACTGCTACCTGCTGGAGTTTGCATTAGCTGGAAGCTGGGGTCAGGAGCAACAGCAGGAAATGGAACCTCAAACAGGGACACAGGCACCTTAACTGGCATCTTAACCGCTATGCCAACCACCTACCCTGTGAAACATTTGTAGTAACAGAAAAAGCAAATAATGAAATGAGCAACTGACACGCAAAATTCCTAAGGGGGAAAAAACAGGGAGAAAAAAAATGCCTTAGAATTGTTGGGAACAGAAAGCAATGACTAGAGATGAGGTTGGAAAGGTTGGTAAGAGCCAGATTCCAAAGGACCCAAGACATTATGTTTAGAGTTTAAACTATACAGGTGGAGCATCATGGAAGGATTTTAAAAGTCACCATGATGAATAAAGTTAAAATTGATGACACTGAGAGCTGATGAGTATACGGGGTGGCTGGAATTTGTGAACCATTCACTGTAATCCCTATTAATACCCTGCAATTCAGTGATTTCCTTCTAGATTTTATACCCCAACAGAAATCAGTGGTGGCATCAACCAAGAGATAGATCCGAGAACGTTCATCACAGTTTTATTCATAATATCTAAAACTCCAGAAATGATGCAAATATCTGCCAAAAAAAATGGTAAAACAGAAAAGGTTTCAGAGAATGAAATGTTACTTAGTAATAACAATAATGAGCTACATACTGGATAAATATCAAGACATAATGTTGCATGAAATGATCATTTGTAAGACAATCTACAGTATGATTCTGCCTATGAGTTTCTAAAGTAGACAAAATTTGTCAGTGATGTCAGAAGTCAGAAGAGTGATTACCCTGGAGGTGGAAGATGACTCAAAGGTGCTGGAAATGTTTGATATCTGAATCTACCATAGATATTTGAAAAATATCAAGCCATAAATTAAAGATTTGGGAACTTTAATGTTTGTAAATTGTACCTGAATGAAACATCAAAATAAAAGAGAATGATATAACAAGACTTGCACGTTGCAGTGACCACTCCAGTGAGAGAATAAACAGGAGCCAAGGAGAAAAAGTATTTATCTGAGATAGTGGTCTGAAAAGTGGGGATGGGGGCATCTTTTAAGTAGAGAAGTCTAGGCACTTCCTGTGGGTGGTGCATGAAGGAGAGGGAAGTTCAAAGGATTCTGAACTTGGGCAATAGGATGATTGGCCAATATATTCATTGAAACTGGGAGCACAGGAGGTGCGGCTGACTTGAAGTCACATTTACTAAATGAGAAAAACTGGGAAGAACCGGGTGTGTCCCAGACAGGCCATCCACTCTCTCTGGCTGGTGTGATGAGATGTTTGTAATCTCAGTTTGAGTCACCTGCGTTTTATGAGCACTGGAAGAACAGGCTGCAGCCAGTCAGAGTAGTTGAGGGACGTAGTAAAGAGCCACCGTCACCTTGTAAATAGGAATTTGTGACTTGAAAACAAGGTCTGTGGAGGGGGAGAAGAAGTGGATGTAGAGCAATGAGCTTCAGGCTCCTTAAGATGCCAGGAAATAAAAAGGGCAGACTATGTCAAAGCAAATAAGTACACATTTAACACACCATCTTTAGCTCTATGATGAGGAGCACAGATGTTGGGCCTTTGAGAATGCCTTGATGTAGCTGTGTGACGTGAAGGGTAGTAGCAAAGAGGAAGAGCTCTGTGGCCAGACACGGGTTCCTTTCCTGTTTCCACTGCTTACTTAGGTTATGACTGAAGGCTCGTCAAACATCTGTAGCCTATTTATTTGTAAAATGTGACAAATCGTACCCACCGTTCCAGATGTGATGTTACAATAAATTCATATATACAGGGAATGTTAATGCATCGTGAGTTCTCCATATGTAGGGGTTTCCCTTTCCTCTTGTTCAGGATAAAGTGTGTGTCCCCTATTCGAGTCACTCCACCAGTCCTGAAGGGTTAACCAGCCAGCCAGACCATTTGACCAGCTTCCAACTGCATCTTCTGCAAACTGCGTTTCAAAATCTTATTCTACAACCTTTCCTCGCCGATTTTCAAAATCTACTTTTCCTGAACATTCTTACAACCTTTCTTTTTTCTTTTTCCTGACCATTTTTACAACATCCTCCTTTGATACATAATATTTAAAAAGTAGCCATTAAGAGCTCTGGGAAGTCTCTTTGTTCTTATCCATTTCATCTCTGACTTTTTGTAGGATTGAGGGACTGAATAATTGGGCATGTTGCCATAGTTTAAATTATTGATTTTTAATGTCTTAGGTTTAGTTTGGCATCATTTAATTAAAATAGCGTAAGGTTGGCAATAGTGACTCAAAAAAGTACAAGTGTATTTTTTTCTCTCATGTACAAAGAATCTGAAAGCCACCTGTGACAGAAGGCTTCAGCTGCTACTTTTTTGTCCACCATATAAGCAGGTGGCCTCCATACTAAAGTTACACTTCACACCTCGAGATGACATGTGCAGCTTCACAGATCTTGTCTCAATTGCAGGCCAAAGAAGAAGAAAAAGCCCCAAGGACAATAAATGGTGTTCCCAGATGTGACAGATGTAAAAATTTCACTAGAAATTCCAATTTACATTTCAATGACCCAAGCCAAGGTCAAGGGAAACTAGAAAACATAATTCCAGGTGCTAAGATGTTGAAATAGCTTTTAATTATTAAGGGCCCTCCATGTCTGTGGGTTCTATCTCTGGATTCAAAAACAGAGTCAAAAAAAGCCAAGAAATTATTATCTTGTTGCTGACATGTACTATGTAATTAAAACCATAATGCTCACATGTACCAACAAAATGTACAAATCTTTTCTTGCCGTTATTCCCTGAATGACACATTATAGCATTTTTTTTTACGTAGCAATTGTATTGGATTAAATACTGTATGTAATCTAGAGATGATTTATAATATATGGCAGGTAGTAATTGTGTTTTCTGTGAAGCCCAATATCTGTGGGTTTTAAAATTTCTTTCACCAAAATAAACTTATATTTCAATTTCATTTCTCTGAAGATTTTTCGAAGTGGCTTTGAGCTATATAATTGTATTTTCAATTTTAAAACAATTGTTATAATTATTATTTTTGATTCTTTGATCGCATTTTTTCCTCTGATTATTACTTTCTGCTTGATCTTTTATCCTCAATTTAACTATAATCTGTCTATATTCTTTTGGGTTTTTTTGTTTGTTTGTATTTTGTTTTGTTTTTATTCTGCTTAGGATTTTTCTGTATCTATGTTATCTTTCATTAATTTTGGAAAGCTTTTGATCATTTTTCTGTTCAAGTATTTCTTCTAACTTGTTCTTCTCTCTTTCTGGTACTCCAACAACATGTACTAAAGTGGTGACACTATAGTTCTTACATATTCTCTTCTGTATTTTTCACTTCCTGTTAATAATTGCTTAGATCATTTCTACTGACCTTTAATTCACTGATTCTTTCCTTAGCTGTATCAAACCTATCAAGATCACTGAAGAAAATTTTCTGCACTTCTTTCATTTTTCCTTAGTATTTCCATTTGACTTTATTATAGTTTAGATCTGTTAGTGCATGTAATCCACCTCTTCAGTAGATCCTTTAACAGGTTAATCTTAGTTACATTTATTTAATTACTTATGTGAGGGTCAGAAAAACAGAGGGAGATGTACTGAGAGTTCTCCCCTGCTAGTTCACTTCCCAAGTATGCACAGTAGCTGAGTTTGGGCTGGGTTGTGCTGAAGCCAGGAGCCAGGAATTTAATTCAGTTCTTCCAAATGGGTGATAGGAACTCAGTTACTTGAAACATCAATGCTGCCTTCCTGGGTCACATGGGCAAGACCCTGGAATCAAGGGCCTGAGCCAGATATCAAACTCAGCTATTCTGATATGGGATGTAGTCATCTTGACTCGTGTCTTACTGGTAACTTAAATGCCTACTGCTCTTAGCTATCTTAAAGCTCCTCTCTGATAGTTTCAACATCTGATACATGTCATCTCTGAGCCTGGGCTTGTTAAGTGCTCTATCTCTGGGAAGTGAATTGTTTCTTGATTTTGGTATAGCTCATAGTTATTTATTATATGGTAGACACTGTGCACAGAAAAAACTAAAGACTTAGTTAATAGTATTTGTGCCCAGAAATGGTTACAGTTATTCTGTTCAAGCTAATGTTTGGGAGACTGGATCAGGGCTGGACTGGTTCAAAGCCAGGTGCTTCTTCTGGGTCTCCCACATAGGGCAGGGGCCCAAGCATGTGGATGTTCTTCACTGCTTTCCCAAACATATTAGCAGGGAGCTCAATCAAGAGTGGAGCGTCCAGGACTCAATCAATGCCCATAAGGGATGCCAGTGCTGCAAGTGGTGGCTTGACTAGTCACTATGCAGCAGCACGGGCCCCTGAAAACACTTTTGCGTTTTCTGGCTCCACTCTCAGCTTACAATAGTTCTTGTATCTATGTCTGTACCTGAGAGATACTTTCTGTCTGTACTCACGCACCTCCCAAACAGCGGACTGTTGTTGCCTGTGGCATGGTCTTAGATTCACTTGAAGAGACAGTCCCATTGTTCTGATCCAACTAGAGTCTTAGGTAGGCCCCGTGCCCCTGTACTCAGACACTGAATTTCCCTGCATTCCTGCCCCGTCTTACTACTTCCACCTCAATTTCATATGTCGATTGACTTTGCCTTGTGTCCATATCTGGTTTGCCTTGGACATGTGTGTCTCATGCCCTGTAAGGTTGACAGAATTCTGCTTCACTCTGGGACAGAATCTTGGGCCCCACAGAGGTTCCTTGTTCCTTCCTTGAGGACAAAGGAGTCTCATTTCTGTTGTTATTCCAGCAGCAGTGGCTCTTCGCCTCTGTTACAGAAGTGACATTTTTCTTTCCTCCTACTCCAAAAACAAACTGGTTTTACTTCTCCTCCTCTTCCAGAGGCAATGGCAATTTTTCTGGCAGTGGTGCTTACCACAGGGCAGGGTGGAGGCGCAGATAGTGGAGGCTCAGACAGGAAAAGGGGAAATACTGATCAAAGGATACGAACTTTTAATTAAACAAGAGGAGTAAACTTTATTGATTGGGCTGACCACCTTTGCAGATAATAATGCATCATGTACTTCAGAACTGCAAAAAGAATATATTTTAAAAGTTGTGCTAGAAAAAAAAAATCATCATAAATATATGAAGTGATGGGCATTTTAATTAGTGATGTAATTGTTCCATAAGGCAAACATAGAGCAAATTATCACATTATGTCCTATAAGTATATGCAACTATTTATTAATTTAAACATAAAAATTTAGGGGCCCGGCGGCGTGGCCTAGCGGCTAAAGTCCTCGCCTTGCATGCGCCGGGATCCCATATGGACACCGGTTCTAATCCCAGCACCTCCACTTCCCATCCAGCTCCCTGCTTGTGGCCTGGGAAAGCAGTTGAGGATGGCCCAAAGCCTTGGGACCCTGCATCCACGTGGGAGATCCAGAAGAGGTTCCCTGCTTCAGACTGGCTTAGTACCGGCCATTGTGCTCACTTGGGGAGTGAATCATCGGATGGAAGATCTTGCTCTCTGCTCTCTGTCTCTCCTCCTCTGTACATCCGCATTTCCAGTAAAAAATAAATAAATCTTTAAAATAAAAAAATAAAATAAAATAAATTTTTAAAGAATAGGGTTTTTTTTTTTTTTTGCCTATTCCTAGTAGCATGAGGCTTTTGTTTGTCTTAAGGAAAGGGTCTAGAACACTGAGTGGGGTTTTATGTCTGGTACCCCAATAGCAGCCCAGCTTATCATGATCTTACCTGCAACCCCTGTAATGAGTGCCATGTCCTGTCCCCATCTTTTTTTATGAATAACCCAGACAGAATATAGGACAGATTGGCAGTGAGTGTGAACTCTCTTGTGTCTGGCCCATCTAGGCATTCCAGACTGACCCACTGGGTCTCAATTGGTCCTTCAGAATGAACATTTTAACCAGTTTCATCTTATGTATTTTTTTACAGTAGTGACCTCCTCTCATGACCTACTGAAGGTGAAAGAGTAGATGTGTCATCTTTCTTCAGAGGTGTTCGTTATTCTAAGTTCACTTTATTTGGTGGTCTCCTAGTCTCAACTATATGGTGGGCCCAGGAATGATTAAGCTGCTTATAGATTATCTGGATTCCTAGGATCCTGCAGTTGAATTCAGGTTCTCTTGAGGCTGTCTGTATCAGGGGCAGAATTCACTCTTCTAGCTCCTTCACCAGAAACATGCTTCTAGAAGGGAAATAATTCTAGGATGGATCTGATTGGCCTGGTCATAAGTGGCCTTCATCATATACTCATGCCTGCACCAATCACAGCTCACAGGAAATGGTGATATGGTTGCCCTCACCTTGAACAGGGACAAGAGTTCCAGAATGTCTCATCAGACGAATGGATGGAAAGAATGCATAACAAGCAAAAAGAGCATTCTGCCATAGGATAAATATCATTTTATATATGAAAAAGGAATATATGCAATAGGGGAAAATATTCAGTCAAGCCCCTCAGAGACAATCACTGTCAGAAATTTTCTCTGCTTAGACAAACACACACACATACACACACAAGCATATACTTCACTTAAAATAGATGTATCCTTAACCAAACCTCCACTTAGCTGACTCATTAGATTAACCAACATCGCTCACATACCCTGTAAGACACACAATGAATACTTAGGGCATCCATATGTCTCCTACCAGGTGAGTTTCACGCTTACCAAGCCAGTCTGTACATATCCTAAGCCTGTTTATACCCGTTTTGGCTATTATCATAGTTAAGTAATTCAATTAATTATTACATAAACTGATGAAAATAAACGCAGTGGCAGGAACTATGGTGCAGTGGTTAAGCCACTGCCTGTAATGCCTGATCTCATATGGGAGTGCCAGTTCCTGCTGGATGCTCTGCTTCCAATCCTGCTCCCTACATATGTCCTGGGAAGGCAGAGGATGATGGCCCAAGTAGTTGGGTTCCTGCCACACACGTAGATCTGGATGGAGTTCCTGGGGCTTGGATCCTGGCTTTAGCCTGGGCCAGGCTTGACTGTTAGGGATAACTGAGGAGTGAACCACCCGGGGAGTGAACCAGCAGATGGAAGATTCTCATTCTCTCTCTCTCTCTCTCTCTATTTAAAATAAATCAATAAATCTTTTTTTTTTTATATAATATTTGTGTTTGAAAAGCAGAGTGACAGAGATCTAGGGAAAGGCAGAGAGAGCTCTTATATCTGTTGGTTTACTCCCCAAGTTGCCATAACAGCCTGGGATAGGGCAAGCTGAGGCCAGCAGCCAAGAATTCCATCTGGATCTCCCATGTGCATGCAGGGGCCCAGGCATTTGGGCCATTTTCTATTGTTTTCCCAGGTGCACCAGCTGGGTAGGAATGGCAGCAGCCAGGAGTTGAACCGGTGCCCATAAAATGTGTCAGCATTGCAGGCCATGGCTTGAACCCACTGTGGCACAATGTCAGCCCCTAAAAAACAAATCTTTAAAAAAAAAAACTGCAAAAAAAAAAAAAAAAAAAAGAGATCATTTATACAGATGCTTTGGGAAGAATTGATAAAGATAAGTTTTTTCTTTTAAAAAATTCTACCAAATTTGAGGCTAGCGTTGTGATACAGCACGTTAGATGCTTGCACAGCAGCATCACAGAGCAGAGGCTGCCTCAAGTCCCTGCTGCTCCTATTCCTTTCTAACTTTGTGATGATATGCCTGGGAAGGCAGCAGAGGCTGGCACAAGTGACTGGGCCCCTGCACACACGTGGGAGCTCCTGGCTTTGGCCTGGCACCATCCTGCTGCTTTAGTCGTTCTGGCAGTGAGCCAGTGGACGGGAGGTTTCTCTCCCTCTCCTGTCCTCCCTCCCTCTCTCTCTGTTTCTGTGCTTTTGGGTAAGTAATTAAGTAAGCAAATAAATCTTTTAAAAAAATCTATCAAATTAGCTGTGGGAGAAACAACTAGAAACTGTTGGGTAAAAAACTAAAAAAAAAAAGTTTGTGCTGAGATTTTGTCAAAGTGGTAAATCTGTATTATAATAGGAAAACCATGAATAGGGGTGGGCATTTGGTGACACGTATACCGCTTGGTTGCATGCATCCTAGTTCAAAGACTCAGGTTAAGTTCTGCTGCTTCTGCTTCCAGACTGGCTTTCTGCTAACATGCGCCCTAGAGGAAGGAAGTGATGCTTCAAGCACTTGAGTCCACATGGGACACCTCAGTTGAATTCTAGGCTCCTGACTTTGATCTGGCCCTCTGTGTGAATGCATGCATGAGATGACCATCACACACACACACACTCACACACGTGCACACACACACACACACAGACACTCATTCTCACACAGTGTTTTAGTAGTCAGTAGTCGGGAAAGACGCCTGTAATGAAATGACATTTCATCAGAAATCTGAAGGAAGTGAGTCAGCCGGCAGATAGCTAATGGCTTCCTGGACAAAGAGAACAAGTGCAAAACTGTAATGTATGCTCTTGATGGTAGGTGACTGATTAAAATCTGGGTCACTTATACACTAGAATGCTACACAGCTATCTACTAAAAACAAAACATAGGTTAGTTACCTTTCTATTCAACTGGAATAATGAGAACTTCATGTTTTATACAATGTTACAAAGTATTTGCACACACACAAACTATGTTGAATACAAAATGAAATGGAAAGAAGCAAGAAGCGTAGTAGTATCTTAATTCAACATTATCAGTTGGTGGTATTAAGTAGACAGCATCTTGGTCCATGGGCTCCCAGCAGAATACAATAGACTTGGGGGAAGGAGTACTGTGAAGAGAGGTGTTTGCTTTTTTTTTTTTTTTCTCAGTTCTGGGAGCTGGGAAGTCCAGGATGAAGGCACCTGCAGGTTCACTTTCTGGGTTCACGGGAGACTGCTGTGTCTTCCAGGTATCCACAGGTGGCAGGAGGTGTGAGGCTTTCACGGGTCTCTTCTAAGGGCATGAGACCCTAATTACCTCCCAGTGTCGCTGCCTCTTAACATCAGCACACTGTGGGGTAGAATTTAAATGTGTGAACTTGGGGAGGACACAGCCCATACCAGACTAAAAATAAAAATAGGTAATGAGGGGGATCTGGATGAATTGATGAATGAGCATTGAAGAATTTGTATAAAATCAATATGGGTGAACTAACAGGAATATAATTTGCACTCTAATATGTATGCTAAAAATAATTATAAATTTCTCTTAGCATTTACTAAAGTTATATTTTATATTTCTATATATATAAAATAAATGTTTATATTTTGCATCTTGCAATGTTGACTAGAACTTACAGATCTATATTAAAATGAGGTTTAAAAATGATTTAAGCCCTAAGTTATTTGACCACTAACACTCTGATCTCATGTTGCATCAATAGACATTCCTATTTCATAACACTGTAATGTTGTTTATGACAAGTTAATGAGGATGGAATATTAACCTAGGCAATATCATTGTATCTGGCCAAAGTTGGGAAATGAAAGAGCAGGAGAAATTGAGCAAATGTAAAGTGAGACAAGAGTTAGGGGTAAGAATCTAAACAAGATGTTTGCTTATTTCTAATTTTTAAATTTTCTATGCTTCTCCTCTAGTTAAAAGTTATACTCTTGTGGTGTAATTTTTTTTAAAGATTTATTTTTTTATTGGAAAGTCAGATATACAGAGAGGAGGAGAAACAGAGAGGAAGATCTTCCATCCGATGATTCACTCCCCAAGTGAGCACAACAGCTGATGCTATGCCAATCTGAAGCCAGGATCCAGGAAATTCTTCTGTGTATACCACACAGGTGCAGGGTCCCAAGGCTTTGGGCCATCCTCGACTGCTTTCCCAGGCCACAAGCAGGGAGCTGGATGGGAAGTGGAGCTGCTGGGATTAGAACCGGCACCCATATGGGATCCTGGCACGTTCAAGGCGAGGACTTTAGCCACTAGGCCACGCCACTGGCCCAATTTTTTTTGTTTTAAATAAAAGGAGGACCATCATGGTAGCATAGTAGGCTAAGCATCTGCCTGCCATGCTGACATCTGAATTGTGTGCTGGTTCAAATTCAGGCTTCTCAGTTTCCAATCCAGCTCCTTGCTTATGGTATGGGAAAGCAACGGACCTTGCATTCACATGGGAGAACAAGAAGAAGCTCCTGGCTCCCCGCTTTGGACTGGCCCAACTCCCAGCCATTGGTGCCATTTGTGCAATGAATCAGCAAATGGAAGATCTGTCTCTCTCTCTCTCTCTTTCTTTTTCTCTCTCTCCTCTCTTTCTGTAACTCTACTTTTCCAATAAAAATAGGCAAATTTTTAAAAAAATTCGTTAATAAAGAAAAGTGAAAAATGATCAAAATGCTGAGAAAGATCCCATCAGGTCTGAGTAGGTAATTTTTTAAATAAAGAGTTACTATTTTTACCTGAAAGGGTTTTACAGAGAGAGGGAGAGACAGAAAGAGATCATCCACCTGCTGGTTCACCCCCCCGACTGGCTGGAAGGCCAGAGCTGTGCCAGTCCAAAGCTGGCAGCCAGCCGATGCTTCCTGTGGTACAGGGATCCAGGGCCTTGGGCTATCATCTGCTGCCTTGCCAGGCCGTTAGCAGGAAGCTGGATGGGAAGTGGAGCACCAGGACAGCATCTGGTGCCTATACGGGATGCCGGTGACATAGGCAGAGGATTAGCCTTCCTGCTCCTGGGATAACTAATTCTATTCATTTGTGATTTATTCATTATTCTAGTGCTTCATTTAGAACTCTTCACCCATTTCCATCAGTAAGTTTTGTGTGGCCAATATTCTTTGTATGTGTCAATTGAGTTTTGGTCTGAGGATTTCGGAATTTTACCAGTGTTTTCAGTATTCATTCACTCATTTGTCAGTCCAATAAATCTTTATATAATACTGGTCAAATATTAGAATTGGAAGCTGCTCTGCATGCTTGTGTTCCTTTCAAATTCATAACTTAAAATAATAATAATAAAAATAAAGATTTATGTCTTTGAAAGACAGAGTGACAGAAGAAAGACAGAAAGAGATCTTCCATCAGCTGGTTCACTCCCAGTTGTCCAAAATAGCTAGAGGCTGGGCCAGGCTGAAACCAGGAGCCAGGAATTCCATCTGCTTCCCCCAAATGGGCAGCAGGGGGCTGAGTGGTTGCACCATCCTCTGCTGCTTTCCTAGGATCATTAGCAGAGAGCTGGATGAGAAACGTAGCCCCCAAGATTCAAACCAGCCCAACACTGGCCTCTCTCCCCAAATTGGTATCTTGAATGCTAATCCTCACTGTGAGAGGATTTCAGGTGGAGCTCTGGGGAGATGATTTAGTCAGTAAGGAGCCCTTATAAATGGAGTTAGTGTCCTTACACATAATAGGCCCAAAGGAGCTCATGCATCCTTTCCACCATGCAAAGACACAGAGAAGGGCAGCATCCAGGGAAATGGACTCTCAGAGACACCAAATGCCTTGATCTTGACTGCCGAGCCTCCAGCGCTGTGCCCATCATGCCTGTTACTCAGCAGCCTCCCAGTCAGGGACACCGTGCTAACAGCAGCCTGAATGGACTGAGAGACAGGCTGCAGCAGTACAAAAGACAGGCAAGAGCCCTGCATCTGCGGAACAGAGCCTTCATTCTGAAGCTGGCAGACAAAGACCAGCGATAAAGTGAGTTTCTGAATGTTTTTTTTAAAAATCAGACATAAGCACTTTGCAGAAAATGAAACCTAAGTAGCTTTCAACTTGATCATCTGAGCAGGTTTCTATGAAGAGGCGATACTGAAGCTGAGAGTCAGCCAATTCAAAAGGCATCAATAGAGAAGCGTGTGACTCCTTCAGTCATACCACTGTTAAACTGTAAAAGTCAACTCAGTGACTCAAAGACCACATATTCTGTATACAAGCACATGACATTTATTCTCCCCACCAAACACACACACACACACACACACACACAATTTCTCTCTAGATGGGGGTATACATTCTGGGATTTTTTGTTGTTGTTGTTGTTGGTCTATTCAGTGTTTAAGCAAACAATATATGGTTATTTTAATATTTTTAATATTTTCTTATTTATTTGAAAGAAACAGAGACATCTTCTATCACTCCCCCCAAATGCTCACAATATCTGGGGATGGACCAGGCAGGAGCCTGGAGCCCCAAACTCGGAGCCCTAAACTCAATCCAAGTATCTGGGTGCTTGAGTTGTCACTGCTGCCTCCCGGGTTGTGAGCGTGCATCGCAGGAAGCTGGAATCAGAAACAGGGCCACGTCCCCAGGAGCATCCTAAAACTGCGCCAAACTCCCACTCCTCTTCCTTTCAAACTTTTTAAGTGGAACCCAGGCACCTAACCTAACAATCAAAGGAGAAAAGCATCTTTGTAACCAGAGTTTACTGGGTGTGATCCAGGTGGTCCCTCTGTCCCCTTTTCGGAGGAAGACATGGGTCTCTTACCTGTAAGATGTGCCTTTGTTTTATCCTTCCCAAAGCATTCACGACCATTACAAATGCACAAGATCAACTTGCTCTAGTGAAAACCAACTGAATTTCAAATCATCACCTATAACTGCAGAACATCTACGTTTGCCACTCACTGTCTAAATGAAACACAGAAAGCTGGGAGCTTTGAAAACCAGGAAGTTCAGGAAACCAGAGATATCCTAGAGGCAAACACTGATTTCCCTTTACCGAACTCCCTGGAAATGTAATCTTGGGATCCTAGGGTGATAGTTCCCATTTGAATTCTCGTTTTTAGTGTCAATTGTGAACATTGTTCAAATGATAAAAATAACAGCTCCAACTGGAACAGTGCCTTTGTTTTGGCTTTTTCTTTTCAGGATTCAAAAGTGATCAAAGATTGACACGGCACAATCCTCATCAAGATGGTTTAGAACAGTGGAATTGGAGTTCCTTTAGAAATAACCGGTAATGCTCCGTATGCATGGACTGTGAGAGTTCATGATGCCGCTAGCCCTGAGCAAGGTAACATGCTTCCAAATGACCCACAGCCACCCTCGAAATGATTTCCTCTTTTACCTTCTACCCTTAAGGAACTAAAATTTGTTCATGTTTGAGACAGTGTTACATACACAGAAGGAAATAACCTAAATCAGTTACTTCAAATGTAAGCACACACCTTAAGTCTTCCTTACTCACCCACGCGCTCATTCAATTATGGCAAAGTTTTTAATCTTTCCATCCTTGAACTCCGTTACAAGGCCTCTGAGCAGGAGAGCTGTAGTTCTGAGCATCCAGGAGCCAAAGTGAATCCCAAGGCTCTGATCTGTCCTGCTGCAAAGTTAACAAAGTGCTAGGAGGAGTAAAAACCAGGTCAGCTGATGGGGCCAGAGGGCCCTGCTCCAGGCTGTGGCAGTGGGAACCATGTCCCCTGCAGAGCGCAGCTCTATGGAAACAGTCTACATCGAGAGTCTACACAGCTATTAATTTTGCATAATTTGTACATAAGGTAAATGTATCAGAAACAACTAATATATATCAAAAGATTATATAAGAATTATTCTTCCCTTAGCATAATAATGCTCGAAGTCTTTATCATTATTATTTTTAACATGCAGGTTAACTTTCCAAAGGTTTATTTGCCTCACAGTGAAAACTGAGACTTTGAGAAGAGTAAAATAAACAAAGCAGATTTTAAACTTAATTGATGACTTTTAAACACTCAGGTGCCATGAGGGAAATTTTTGTCTCCATTTCTTATTGGTGGATAGCTAATAATTTCAAGCCTTTTATTTCAATCTTTTTAAAATTTGATTGATTTGTTTATTTTCACTTTATTTGAAAAATAAAGAGATCTTCCACCTCTTGGTTCAATCCCCAAATGCTCTGAAACTCCATCTGAGTCTTCCTAAGAGTGGCTGAATCCAAGTACTTGAGCCACAATCTGGGGCCTCCCAGAAAGCACACTGGCAGGATCCCGGAATTAGGAGCAGAGCAAGTGAGACTGAACCAGGCCCTCTGACAAGGGATACAGGTGTCCAGGAAGTGCCAAACATCCGCCTCTAAACGTATTTATACATTGTCCCTGCCTGGGGCCTAGTTAAATAGAACTGTAACAAAATGTAACCATGATTTTTTTCTTTTTTAATGCTGTATGCCAAGAAAAATCTAGAAGAGAAGGCTTTGGAATGGCTAGGAAGAGCCTTGGAAAAGCTACCATTATTTTGATAGCAAAATCAAACACTGCAACATCGTTTGTGACTATAGAAATACTAATAAAATATTGGCAAGATGAATCCATTATAGAAAGCTAGGCCATATGACAAAATGGGATTTACTCCAGGAACTCAAAGTTAGTTTATAAAATCATTTTATTTCTAGAATAAAAGGTATCACATCATTATCTCAGAGAAGAAGACAAAGTTAACATCTTTTCATGATTAAAAAAAATATACACCGAATGAATGAATACAAAGGAAATTTCCCTACCCTGTAAGGGGCATTTATGAATAATTCATGGCCAACACAATTTGTGGATGAAGGCAAAAAGCTTTACCCATCATAATCAGGAACAAGGTAATGATGTCGGCTTCTTTCACTTCTGTTTTCATTATACTACAGGTTCTACATGTGACAATTAGTAAAGAAAACCAGCAGAAGATACCCAGGCTGAAAAAGAAAGAAGTAAACCTATTTCTGTTTGAAGATGGCATGATCATATACATAGACAATTTTAATGAATTCACACAAGATTTATTGGAACTAAACAAGTCCCAACAAGACTGCAGGATTTATAGCATCAACTAAAAAAAATCAGCTTTATTTTTATACATCAGCAATAAATAATCCACAGATAAAATCTAAAATTCAATGTTATTTTAATAGCATTGGAGAGAATAAAATACTTGGGAATCAATTTAAGAAGCATGAGACCTGTACACTTAAACCTAGAGAGCATTGCTGGATGAAATTAAAGCTTCAAATAAGTAAAAAGAAATCCCAGGCCTAACGGGGCAGCAATTTAATATTGTTAAGATGACAATATTACCCAAATTGATCTATGTACAGGTTCAGTGTAACCCCTGTCAAGATCACGGCTATCTTTCTAGTATAAACTGACATGCTGTCCCTCAAATTCCTATTGAAAATGAAAGAGAAATAGGAGAATCACAATAATCATGAAAAAGGACTAGAAAGGTGGAGAACTCACACTTCATAATTTCAGACTTATTCCAGATTGACAATAACCATACCGGCATAGACCTGTCAAGAGGAAAGACATGTAGATCAGTGGAATGCAATTGAGAGTCCAAAAATAAATCTATACAATCTGTTTGTTCTTGACAAAGATGCCAGCACCACTCTCTGGAGAAAAAGCAATCTTTTGAACAAAGGTTTCCAGGCCAACTGGATATCCATATGTAAGGGAATGAAGCTGTAACCATATTGCACACTGCACTCAAATGCTAAGTGAAACTGAATCAGACTTCAACGTGGTGCTAAGATCTAAAAATTACTAGAAGGAAATATAGGCATACCTTTGTGACCTTGAATTAGGCAATGATTTCTTTGATATGACACTGAAACACAAGTGACAGAAAATAACTAAGTTGGATTATCAAAATGAAAACCTTTGTGCATCAAATGATAGCATCAAGAAACAAGACAACCCATGGAATGCTAGACAGTCATTGTAAGTCATGTATATGACAAGAGATTTATACCTAGGACATATAGAACTCTTAAAACTAAGGAAAAAAAACCAATTTAAGAATAAATCAAAAATTTAAAGGACACTTCTCTATAGATTATGTACAAATGGTCAATAAACATAAAAATGTGTTCAGTATCATTGGGCACTAAGGAAATGCAAATCAACACATTTCACACTTAAAGATGAAACTGACTGTAGGCAGCGTTTGGCCTCATGATTAAGATGCCATATCAGAGGACTCTGATTTGATACCTGACTCTGGCTCCTGTCTCCAGCCTCTGGTAAATGCAGACCCTGGCAAGCAATGGGGATGGCTTAATTGATTGGGTTCCTGTTACTCATTTGGGATACCTGAAGATTGAATTCCCAGCTCTCAGCTCCAGTTCTGGTCCATTTCTGATCATTGTGGGCATTTGGGGGCGTGATCTCTCTGTCTCTCAAATAAATGGATTTTGTTTGGAAAAAATAAAAATAAATAAAAAGAAGAAGAAGAAGGCAGACCAGACACAAAGAAGGAATAAGCCGACAGAAGAGTTAGAGAATGCAGGACCAGACACAGAGAAGGAATAAGCCGACAGAAGAGTTAGAGAATGCAGGACCAGACACAGAGAAGGAATAAGCCGACAGAAGAGTTAGAGAATGCAGGACCAGACACAGAGAAGGAATAAGCCGACAGAAGAGTTAGAGAATGCAGGAAGGGGCCTGATTGAACCATGCTTGATCCTCGTGTCCTTTAAATAGCTTGTAGCCATGTGACTCGTTTGCCCAAGACAGTTTCATTGCCTGACAGTTGTCCTAACTTAATTGTTAATGCACCTCCTTTCTTTTCAGAGGTGACCTGGATTAGATCATCATTTATATGACTATACTCCCTATAACGAAATGCTCAGATACCTAACAATTAACTAATTAGCTAACCAACATCAAGTATTTCTCCAATAGTGTCCAGTCAGGCTGTTTTCTGGTGCACTCCCGGAATATTCCATATACTCCATCAGATCATTCGGTTGTTTAAAATACTCAGATTAAAAAAATAGTCACAGAGGGTATCCTGGTTTATTATTATATTATTACTATTATTATTAATTCAGGTGACCTTCTCCTTGAAGTCTTCCTAAACTTCTCCAACTCCCACACAACTTTATACATACCTCTACATCAGCACTTACTGCATGACAATGATTTCTTTCTGTCTTTATTTTGTAGTGCCAAGTGTGAACTCCTGAAAAAGGAGGATTAAGTCATTATAATTTTCTATCCAAAGCATGAGAACATTGTGTACCTGGAAGGTAACACATTTTAATATTTGTTGAGAAATAAAGGAAAAGAAATAGCTAGGTGGGAAAACCACCAGTTTGTGTAATTTATCTTAATAATCTGTTCAAATCACTTTGTTCAGTATTTTCCATAGTTTATCAACTGACTATTAATTGGGGTTCACAAGTCCAGATGATTCCACAAATAGATAACATTGGTAACTGAATTTAAATGGGATCTTAGAGAGAATAGCACAAAAGTTCTTTCTGTTTTCTTCAGTGGCAATATGGGTTGTTTTATGCTGTTTTTTTTTTTTTACAATTAAGACAACTTACACCTACAATAAAGCAAAGGCCTTAAAAACAATCATATGCAGAAATCAAGATGACAGAATAGGGTAAGGACACGTTTAAATGGACGGAGAAACATTTAACCAAGATGAAGCAGAAAGGGCACAGTCCAGGAAATAGGAGAGGACAGAACAACAGCAGATGGGTACCTGGAGACTGACAGACACAGGAAAGCAGCAGACACAATGGTGTGGTGTTGCAGTGACTGATACTCCAGCAGCATTCAGCTAACAGCAATATGAACTCCACCAGCAGCCAGAACTCCACCAGCAACCAGGTGGGAAGGGACTTTCACTGGGAGCTTGGGAGGTGAACCCAGACAAAGAATTGTCTGTCCTGCTGGTCTGTTTGATTTGACCTGGAGCAGAGACAGAGCGGCATGTCTCAGACAGCCAGTGCAGGAACAGGGTGGATTTCACAGCCCAGTCAGCCCCCTAGAGCCAAATTGGGCGCCATTTTGCTTAAGGAGGCAAAAGCAAGAGAAAAGACTGAGCATACGCTGAGCTGGGAGTAAACTCATTTCTGACTCAGCAACGTGGCATTCTACAGGTTCCACCCAAGATAGGTCTGGGTAGCCCTCAGACCTGACGGTCAGCACATCAAGAACTCTAGTAGTGGTATGTCAGGTGCCATTTTGTACACTGTGGCAAAAGCTTTAGGACTGCAGGGGACAACAGTGAACTGCACATGTGCTGGGCTCTCAAGAACTCACTGAGTTCAGTAGATTGTACTGGTCCCGCAGGAAAATAATACTGACTGTGGCACTGTACGGGTCAAAATAGGTCCATGTGGCACCCAGACCTAATGTCCAACAGGTTCTGGCAAGATCAGCACCACCAACATCCTAACTGTATAGGACACCTGGTGTCTCTCTAATCCTCGGACCTGCTCCAACCAGAAGTGCGAGAAAGGTTGCAGCGACAACAGTACAACCTTAGCACGGTATCACAGGAGGTGGAGAGTGGTGAGCCAGGAGTTGGGGCTATGGAGTTTTTGGTAGAAATCTAACATAAGAACCCAGACCTGGAATTTGCTGGAGGTTGTGGCACAATTGGCTGCAAGCAAAGAGTTGTGTACCAACTGCAATAAGTAAAATCCAACTGTAGACCTGTGGGTGACAGAGTTCAGAAACCTACCCCAAGGAGAAGAATCTGATAAGCAGAAGTACAATAACCAGGAGCAAAAGAAGAGACAAATGCACAATGAATATTACTGAAAACTCCCCTGCAAAGGAGCAAAACCCTTGCCAACCTCAGAGTTAACTGAGGAAGACATCGAGAAAATGGGGCACACAGAATTCAGAAAACTCATTTTAAAGCTTCTGATCAATAATGAGAAGCTCATACAAGAGTTCAAAGAATTTAAGGAATATTTTACACAAGCAATAGCAGCAACAAAGCAAATCAAGGCTGATATGTCAGAAATTAAGAACACAGTAGAGCAAATTAAAAGTACCATGGAGAGTCTCCAAAATAGAACAAAGCAAGCAGAAGAAAGACCTTCAAAATTGGAAGATACTTCCTGTCATCAGGGGAAGCAAGCAAAAAGCTGGAAGCAGAGCTGGATCAGGCCAAAAAAAATTCAAGAATTGAATGACACTATTAAGAGGCCAAATTTAAGAGTTATGGGAGTCCCAGAAGGTACAGAAAAAGAAACTGGTTTTACAAATATATTTAATGAAATAATAAGCGAAAATTTCCCTAATCCAGAGAAAGAATTGGGAAACAAGATCCAGGAGGGGCACAGAACTCCTAACAGGCCTGATCGAAAGCAATCTTCATCAAGACACATGATCATCAAGCTCTCTTCAATTGAACACAAGGAAAAGATCCTGAAATGTGCACGTGAAAAAAATCAGTTGACATATAAAGGAATGCCAATTAAACTCACAGGAGATCTCTCACAGGAAACTCTACAGGCAAGAAGAGAATGGAGTGACATATTCCAGACTCTAAAAGAAAAAAATTGTCAGCCTAGGATAACATATCCAGCAAAGCTTTCTTTTGTCTTTGAAAATGGAATTAAATTCGTCCACAGTCAAGAAAAGTTACAAGAATTTGCCTCTTCCAAACCTGCCCTACAAATGATACTTCAAGATGTTCTCTTGACAGAGAAGAGGAATAGCACCCCCAAAAACCAAAGGCAAATGGGAAGAACATCCCAGTAAAATGACACCAGAAGACAAAACCAGTGAACAACCCATTCCTAAAATGACAGGACCAGAGTGCCACCCATACACATTAACCCTGAATGTAAATGGCTTAAGCTCAATCAAACATCTAGATTAGTAGACTGGATTAAAAAAAAACAAAAACCATCTATTTGCTGTCTAAAAGAGACACATTTCACCAACAAAAATCAGAGGAAACTATATCGCATGGGTTTTGATGTTTTCTGTTCATTTCATCTCTTCAAAACACTTTCTTCTGATTAAATTCTTCGGTGTCTCATAGATCATACAGTAGCATCATTTTCTTCAAGAAGTTCTTGATTTTCATTCCTTCGGCTACATTTAGTAGCATGTTATTTAACCTCATGGTGTTAATTTCTTTTTTCTCCCTGATGTTGATTTTGTTTTGTGGCTTTTCATTTAAGGGGATGTATAGTAGCTCTGTAATGGAGACTGTCATATCTAGTAACATGTTATTTGACTTCATGGCATTGTAAATTTCTACTTTTCTTTCTATTGTTGATTTTGTATTATGACTTTTCTTTTGAGGGGATGTACAATAGTTGTGTAATGGAGACTAACATATCCAGATGAGGATACAATGCAGTATGCATTTCTACTTCCAGACACAGATGGACTTACAATGAAACTATTTACTATATCTTGTCAATAGGATGCTGGACTCTCTGCCATTGTCCATGCCCGCAATGGTGGACATATGACTGTGTATGAAGAACTATATGTTAATAATGATATAGAGGAACTAGGTGGGGGGGGGGCTGGGGTGGAGATAAAGGAAATATAGGAGCCTATGGAACTGTATCATAAAATGATGATGATGATAATAATCATAAAATATAAAATGCTAATCAGATATAATTTTGGAAAACATAATTATAATATTGGGAGAAGGCTCATATTCTTCACAAATTCATTGTTGGTTTAATATACATTACTGCAAATGATGTAATTCTGAACTAAAATATATTTTCATGTAAATGTGACTCTTAAAACTTTGCCTGTTGCTCTCCTGGTTGTATTTTATTCTGATTACATTCTAAGGCATTTATTACCCAAAATAATTTTTAAACCTGTTTCATACCATGTTTTTTTTCACATATGAAGGCCCATAAATGTGCTTTTCTAATCTCATACTTGGCTTGTAAAGAATATTTTATTTGAAGACCTGAAATTCATTTTCCCATTGACTGAAAGTATCTTTTTTGTGCTGTTTTCTGTTTAATTTATAGTTATTTAATTGTTAACTAATTATACTTGCCTCTGGTTGACTAAGCCAGGTTTATTAGTAACAAAATAGAGTCAGGCTGGACTGTAGCACCCACTAATACACACAAGATCTAGGTATGGGAATTAGGCCTAGTAGAGAAACGTGAACTCCTCTGCTAGGCTACAACTTCTGCTGGTGAACATGAGAGCCAGGGCTAGGGGCAGGCCAGGCTGGGCTGCAGCACCCGTTGGCATATGTGTGACCCAGGCAAAGTGGTAGGCAGGGCTGGAGCAGTCCATAGCACATACTGGCAGAAGTGAGAGCCAGGACAGGCTCTGGCCAGGTTGGGTTGGACCACACCCGCCAGTTCTCATGAAGGTTGCTGCTGGCAGTGGGTCAGTCTGGGCTCAACTGTTGTACACTACAGCAAGAGCTGGGTCTGGGGGCAGGTCAGGCTGAGCTAAGCTGCAGCACCCATGGGTGTGCGTGAGAGCCAGATGGAATGCGAGACAGATTAGGCTAGACAACAATACATGCTGACCCATGCAAAAACTGGAGCTGGGGGCAGCCTGGTGGGAATTATTGGGGGTTGCCTTGATGAGGCCACAGCACACACCAGTATGTGTGAAGACTGGACCTGTGGCAGGTTGGTCTGAGCTAGGCCACTGTACCTGTCAGCTCCCATGAGAGGTAGGGTTGGGGCAGAACTAACCATGCAGCTTTATCTACCAGTATATGCATTGACTATAGCAGGTGACAGACCAAACCTGTCTTTCCGCCAGCTAGTACACACACGAGTCAAGTCTGAGGTCACTCCAAATGAGGTTTCTTGGGGGATTCTTTCAACTAGATGACTGGACTCAAACCCCAGCCACAGAGAAAATCACGGCCTTAGAGTGCCTGTATCAGGCCTTCCTCAGCTGCTGATAGACCTTGGAAAGATTTTTTAACCCTGGTGCAGTAAAGTCAATGAAGTCTCAGAATTACCACAACCACTCAAGGAATACTCTAGAAACACTCATTCCCACATTCAAGTCTCTATGGCATCATCAAAGGACTGATCCCCTCCCCCACCAACTGCCAGGTGCTGATGTAATTTGATAATGAGGAGTGGCCTCTCTTCTTCTCCCATTATGGACACAGGAGAAAAAAACTGAAACATTTATCCCACCCACCTTCCTCCATACCTGATGTTCCTTACCCCAATGGGAGACGCACATAGGCAGGCATCCCTTTCAACCATGTAAACAATATTAAAAATAAAATTAATTAAAAAAAAAACAATTGGGGGGGGGTCCAATGAGATAGCCGAGTGACTGAAGTCCTCACCTTGAACATGCTGAGATCCTATATGGTTGCCGGTTTAATCCCGGCGGTCCCATTTCCCTTCCAGCTCCCTGATTGTGACCTGGGAAAGAAGTCAAGGACATCCCAAGGCTTTGGTACCCTGCACCTGTATAGGAGACCTGGAAGAACTCCAGGCTTCTGATTGGCTCAGCTCCATCCATTGCAGCCACCTGGGGAGTGAACCATTGGAGGGAAGATCTTTCTCTCTCCTCTTCCTCTCTGTATATCTGTCTTTCCAATAAAACTAAAATAAATCTTTAAAAAAAAACAAAAAGCAATTGAGGCCCATTGTGATTGCAAATAAAAGTCCAGTGGACCTCACTTCCAGTGCAGAAGTTTGAAGAGCCAATTAGAAAGAATTTCATGACAGTGAAAGCAAGGGAATAGCAGGCAGAGGCCCTCGGAGTTCACTGGCCTATGAAACCAGCTCTGTACATAGTCCTGCACCTTCCTGATCCCCTAGCCACCATCCCGATTCCAGCTCTCTAACCGTCCAAAGCAACGATCAGTGGATTTCTATCTTTTCTTGACAGTCTACTTTCTTCTTTCTCTTCTAATTTATCCTCTAACTATTTGCCACTTAAATTTTCCTAAAGTAATACATACACACAGAATTTCATACTGCAATCCTTCAGGGAAGCCTCAGGCTCAAATTCTCTAGCACAAATTTCTTGGCCCTAAGTTGTCTTTTTTTATTTTTCTTAAAGATTTTTTTTTATTATTATTATTAGAAAGTCAGATTTACAGAGAGAAGAAGAGACAGAGAGGAAAATCTTCCATCTGCTGGTTTACTCCCCAAGTGGCCACAACAGCCAGAGCTAAGCTGTCTGAAGCCAGGAGCCAGGAAATTCCTCCTGGTCTCACACAGGTGCAGGGTCCCAAGGTCCTAGGCCATTCTATACTGCTTTCTCAGACCACAAGCAGGGAGCTGGATGGGAAGTGGTGCAGCTGGGATATGAACCAGCACCCATATGGGATCCCGGCACACGCAAGGCAAGAACTTTAGCCTATTGCGGTGGGCCCCCAAACTGTCTTTTTAATCTTTTTTTTTTTTTTTCACCTTGGTGCCTTAACCTCAGCCAGATTCATGCAGTCAAAATGAATGAAGGTATTGAGAAAAAATAAAACAAAACAAAACAAAAAAATGGAGAAGAAGGAGGAGAAAGGGAAGAAGGCAGCCACTTCACTGAATTTCCTCATTTTGTATGCTCTTATCTGAATTGTTCTCAAATGACAGCATACTCCATGAAACTTCACTTAACTGAAGAAAATGTTACAATAAAAGTAATACGCAAAAGTGTTTAAGTTTCCAGTGTGACTTAACAAGGTGAACTATTTTCAATATGCTTTCCTATATTTCAGATGGTAGAGTTTATTTACACATAAGACTGGTTAGCACTCTAAATAAGATCAGATAAAAATCTGCTTTGTACACTGAAATTTGTGGGTTGAACATCTACTCCCCATTGTTTAAATCAACTCAATGTTGTATTTACATAGATAGCATTGGCCCTGGAATTTGACAGACCTGGATCAAATTCCATCTCTGTCCCCTATCAGAGAGTGTCACCTGAATAGGAACGCTTGGCTTCCAGTGCTGCATTTCATCACTGTTGCAAAAATCAAGTTAACCTTTTAAAAATTTGCCTGGCATATAACTTTTGCTCTTGTGTTCAATAAAACTCCCCCCTTTTTTCCCTCTCTCCCTTCCTCTCTCTGCCCGCTTTTACCTCTCTCTCTTTGTCTAAACATATACAATAAACTTACAAGTTTTTAATTGTATATACATGAACATTATAGACACATATGTGTGCATGTGCACACACAGAAAGCTGCAGTGATTTTTTAAATGAAGTGCATTCAATCATATTGATTTGTTTTAACTATCTAAAAAGGAATAACGGGTTTTTTTTTTTTAAGTTAGGAAAACTATGGATACTTATACAGGGCCTGTTTAGAACACTTTCCAACTTAGCTTCAACCTAGGAAAAATATGGAGAAAATAAAATCACACAAGAACTTTTAAAAGAAAAATGAACATGTGGCAGAGCAAATTTTAATTAGTCACTTGGCTAAGAGTTGGCTAAGCGGCTGAGAATGACATGAACTCTAGTGACCTCTAACACTCCCCTGATCCACACCCACATACACAAACACAACTAGTCCAGTGGTTTATCAACAAGATCAGATGCTGACCTGACAGTCTGACCAGGACCTTGACATCATTTTAAGGCTGCTCTCAGTACTTAGTACCCTAGCACCTGAAGCCCCTTACAAAGCTGCATTCCATTGGTAGCAAAGCAATGTAAGTTTATCACCTGAGTAGATATTAAATGGACAAAATATTTTTTCTACTAATTCCAAACATGCTTGCTTGTGAAAGAATAAGGGATACGCATCATGCTGTTGGATCCACTGATCTTAACCTTGTCTAATCACAGAGAACTAAATTTCAATCTCTAAAATGTTTAGATGAAAGATCCTTTAAATTTCTCTTTGTATTTCATTTTTATTATTTCTTAAACATCAAAATAAAAGATTTATTTATTTTGATAGGCAGAGTTACAGAAAGACACACAGAGGACTAGGGAGATCTTTCATCCTCTGGTTCACTCCCCAAAAAGGATTGCAAAGCAGCTGCAGCTGGGCCTGCCCGAAGCCAGGAGTTCTTACCACTTCATGTGGATGAAGGCTCCCAAGTTGGCGGGCCATCCTCCACTGTCTTTCCCAGGCACCTTAGCAGGGAGCTGGATCAGAAGTGGAATAACTAAGACTCAAACCATTGCCCATATGAAATCACTACTGCCAGAGGAAGCTACTTTACTTGATGCGACATGTCACCAGTTCCCTGAAAGATTCTTAAAGATGGAAAAATGTGCCTAAAAGTGAAACAAAAGCTATACTGTTGACTCTGTGAAATACAGCACGTGTTTGAGAGGTTTCCAGGTTGTGACCATGTAACCTAAATCATAGCTGTTCTTACCCGAGCTTTTTTTGTGAGTCTTAATTTTGTAAGATGAAATGGGAAGCATTAATGTGTTGTATTTTTTTCCCCTCAAAGAAAAACTAAACCATTTACAAAGGAGAAGTTTGGACAATTTTTTTCTTCAGCGACTTCTGTCAACTAGTTTAGATTGTTTGCTTATTTACTCATTCTGTAAATATTTGGAGTTTCTACAAGGTGCAAAGCCCTGGGCTGTGATAGCACTCTAGTCTGGTTTAGTAATTCAGGCATAGTGTTTCCAATTACATATTTATATATTTATATAAAAAGATCCCATAGGGAAGCACAATGAAGAAACTATTTTCAAAGAATAGTTTTAGATTCATAGGAAAACTGAACAGAAAATTGAGAATTCCTATTTGCCCAGGTCCCCAGTCTCCTGTCCCGCACTAATATATCTGTCACCACCGAGGAACCCACAGCAACACATCCTTACCACCTAACGTCCTTAGTTGACTCCAGCTCTCGCTCTTGGTGGTGTATTTCCTATTTTACAGGATCACACAGAACAGCTTCACTGCCTCGGAAACCTTCTGCCCTGCCCACCTGTGCCCCTTACTCCCTTCTACCCCTTGGAAACCGCTGATCTTTTTACTATCTTTACCCATTTCGTTTTCCATAGTGCTGCGTAACTGAAGTCATACAGTATATAGGCTTTCAGAAGGATATCCTCTAGCGATGTTTTTCTTAGACACAACCCAATCAAGAGTCTCAATTATTCTAAAAATGATGCTTGAACAGAGACGTATATATGAACACATGAATATATGTATAAATTATATACAAGTATATTACAGGTATATATAATATGAATAATATATGTGTGTACATATATGTGTCTATAATGCACCATTATTTTATATTCAACCAATTGGGAAATATTTCACGATTAATTCTAAGATGCCATTGACTGTTAGGTGTACTTCCATTTCAAAAATGTTAAAGTGTGTCCAAGTATTTGTAAAAATATGTGCTAGAACTGCTTATTTTTAAATCTATGAGCGTGAAATTAAAAAAAAAAAAAGGATTCTTTATATATTTGAAAGCTAGAGTAACTGAAAAAAGTGAGATTCTACTGACAGTTCATTCCTCAACAGCCACCTTGGCCTGGGCTAGCCAGGAGCGAAGGACTCCATCGGGTCCCCCACCAACATGGCAGGGATCCGAGCACGTCAGCCATCAGTCACCTGCTGTTCCCAGGGTGGGCACCGCCAGGAAGCTGGGGTGGTAAGAGGAGTCAGGACTAGGACTCGGGCAACAGGGGATGCAAGGTCAAGTGGTGTCCTCACCGCTGTGTCCAACACCTTCCAAGCCATCAGATTCCGGAGTCGCCTTCTTGACCACTAACTTGGGAAGAAGCAAAGGTATGGGGAATCCAAAATTGATTCTCAATCCAGATATTAAACTCTTTTTCTCTAAACTGTATTTTAACATCCAACTGTAGATTGAGGTAAGTCATTCAACCACTATTATCTCTAAGAAACAGCAATAATAAAATAATTTCTTTTCAAAATTGGGTAGAACTTTTTAAATCTCTCAAGATGTCATGAGTTGTTTAGAAGGAAATAACTTGAAATAATAAATATCGTTTAAACATAAAACAGTAGTATAAACTCATCTGGGCTAAAGAAACATTTTGTACCAGCATCTCCCTAGCTGGACATTTTTCAAAGAAGCACTAGTTACTTTACTGTAGTTACTCTCTCCATTTTAGAGCCGTGCCTATTCCACGTGTGCAATTACATTTTTCTCCCACCTAGCCACATCTTAAGTTTTTGAAACGTGAAACTAATTTGCAGCTTAATATATCCAAAAATGTATCGTTTCAATATGTCATCAAGGTGAGTGCTGTTAACCGGATGGTCTTGGACCTCAGTGGCGTTAAGACAGTACAGCTTGGCTAAATTTGCTCCATTCTAGGCGCGCACACGGCCCCAGGTGGCTAATGTCTTGCCTGCCTGGACAGTATCATTTGATTCTTCACATCCTGAGCTTGAGAATTCCTTTTAGAATACACACTACCCTTAAAATGCTTAGAGCTCTGTGCAGTTCCTGGAGATTATTCTGCCCTTGGGTCTGTTGTGATTCAAGATCCCACAGCATTCAAAGCAGCGAGGAAGCGACGGTAAAGGGAAGCCTTGGCGACAGGGAACGTGGCCTGGAGGAGGATCGGGCCGCGGCGATCCGTGCCCAGCTGGCAGGGCAGCAGAATCGCCAGGAGTAGCTCGACAGGCTGCCCGAAACCCCGTGTCTGTCTTTTTTTTTTTTTTTTTTTCTGGGGCGCCCCTGTGCTACAGAGCCAGAGAGAGGGACAGCAGCCTGCAGCGGGACAGGAGCCACCGAGGGACTGCAGTGCCGGTGCCTCCGCCCGACGCGGCGAGGTGCACAGCTGCGGAGACCCCAGCCAGTGGGCAAGGTCGACGTGCGCCCCTGAACGCAGGCGCCCGTGAACGCAGGCCGCCCAGGGGCGCCCTCGGGCCGGGGACGCGGCGAGGGCGCGGGCGGCGCGGTGGGCGGGCAGGAGCGAGCGCACCGCCCCCAGGGGCCGGGCGCCGCGGTTCCAGAAGGCGGGGCGCGCCAGGGAGTCGGGGCGCGGGCAGCTGGTTTCCATTTGTACGCGGAGCTGCGGCGGAGGGCAGTGGAGCTGTGCGGCCCTCAGCCCGGCGGCGAGGCGGTGGGGCGGCAGCGGCGTGCTAGAGTCGGACCCGGGGCCGCCAGCGCCCGGAGAGGCGAGCCCGAGGGAGTGCTGGGCAGCGGCTGCCCCTGACCACAGAGCGCGGCCCCGCAGCGCCGGCAGCCGCGAGCGCGCCCGAGACAGCGAGCCGGGGGAGCGCGCGCGGACGGGGGCGCGCAGGCCCTGCCCGCCCCTTCCGTCCCCACCCCCTCTACCCCTTCCTCTCCCCCTCCCACCTTCTTCTCGCCTCCCGCGCCCCCACACCGGGCGCCCACCCTGTCCTCCTCCGGCGCGAACGCGAGAGCGGGCGGCAGCGGCGGCCGGAGCGGGCCGGGCCGGGCCGGCGGGCCGGGGGATGGCGCTGCTGGACCTGGCCCTGGAAGGAATGGCCGTCTTCGGATTCGTCCTCTTCTTGGTGCTGTGGCTCATGCATTTCATGGCCATCATCTACACGTGAGTGAGAGGCAGCTGGAGGAGCTTGTGGCGGGGGATCGGGGCCGGGTGGGCGGGCTGGGGCGGGAGGCTTTTGCGCTTTGGAGGGTACCGGAATTGGGTGAGGGGTGGAGAACAGCTGATGTCCACGCTGATCACCCCATCCCCTCTCTTAGCTTGCTTGAGCGGGGGATCCCAGAAGGGCAGGATTTGGGGAGAGTGAGGGGCTGCTGGGTTGCTGGCTGCTGGCAGCTCCAGAGCCAGGGCCGAGGAGGCTGCTGTTACGTGTCAAGCGGAAGGCTGCCGGCTAGGTCAGATTGTGTTAGGATCCGTCTGGGCCAAGATGTATGGTGTATTGGGCTTTTTTTGCCTTTTTTCTTTCGACGTGGGCCTCCGTCTGTGCTGTGGTGTTCGTTTCCACTCTTCTGGGAGCTGCTCCCAGCTTCCTGGAGACCTCCTGGTGGCTTTGTCCTGGGAGAAGCTCTCAGTTGATAGGTGTGAAACACCTGTCTCTACTTGGGAAAATGTCCACCAGCCCTCCCTGCTGGCTCTGTCGCTCTGTCGAGTCAGGTTGGACATTCCTGTTTGGCTTTTCTTTTCTGTCTTCAGTTCTCACCAGTGGGCTCGTCTGGATTGGAACTCTGCGCCCTGCCCTCCATATCTTTTCATCCTTCTTTTAACAAATACTTGTGGAGGCCTTCTAAGTACCATTCACCGTTCATGGGCTGGGGACACAGCAGAGAGCCGGACCAAATTCCTGTTCCCCTGGCACTTGTATGAAGAAGCAAAAGACAGGTCACAAAAATCCAAGTGAAGCTATTTCAGATAGTGATATTAAAAAAAAAATCTGTGAATAAAAAAGAAGGAAGGGATGAATGGAGACAGGGAACATTTGGCTAGCTTTGATACTTAAGTAGTTAAGCTGGGTTTAAAATGAAATCTATGTCGGTGAATAGAATTGCATAGGGCCCCTAGACAAGGATGCACTTAACTTTTTAGCCTGCAAAAGAAAAAAAAATTTTTTTTATCAGCAGCTAGAATAGAGTATATGTTAGGAGAAGGAAAGGTTTTTAAAAATTACTTTTAGCTTTTTTTACAGAGACCGTATGATTTTCTTTCTTGAAAATATTGCATTGTGTTAGTAGAGTGGCATTCCTTGGGGCCGGAGGGAGCTGCTGCTTGTATCAGGGGCACTGATTTATCTTTGAGAGTGAAAGAACATGCCTTTTTGGATACTGTTCATCTTAGCCTTTGGAGTTTGTGAGCTGTGGTCAACTGAACACATTCCAGAGTTCATCTGTAATAGAGGAATTCTTTAAAAACAATGTTGTTACTTTTTCAGTGGTAACACACCATAATTTGGACCACATTCTGAGAAGAATGAAGAAATGTATCCTATACATTGAAACTCTATTACTTTGTTCACTTTTTGTAACTATCCTTTGAGTTACTGCTCTGGGTAGTTGGCTGAAGGAACCAGAGAGAGGCTGGGAGAGGAGGAGAAAGGAGTGGTGTTTTAAAAAGTCCTGCTTTTTAAAAATTCCTCTATTTAATAAATGCTGACTGGGAAGCTGTAGGATACACAGCACCGTTTTAGGTCCTGGAAATCAGAGGGAAGACTCGCCAGGCTCCAACTTCCTTAGAACTGCCGTGTAAAATATCATGGTTTTTTTTTTTTTCCTGTCAGTAAGTGAATGATCTGTGCATCATTTTTAATAGGTGCGTGATGTTTTAGTTTATGAGGTTCTGGTGTTTATTGTTGACAGGCAGGTCGGTTGTTTCTGATGAATTCATATGGATGTGTTTTGGGGAGGTGATTTCTGCTATTAGGCCGCAAGTGGTATACATTTTACCTTTTGGTATGTCTCTCGATATATGTTGTTGGTTCTGATAACATTGTATCATGGTACACATTTTTAGTGTCATTCCTTTAATTTCCATTGGATACTTTATCACATGTTCATTTACTATTCACATTTCATTGTAAATTACACATTTAATCTCTTTGCCTGTCCTGCAATCTATTGCTGATTATTCTTGTTATGGAGATCACTTTTCCTGCTTGTCATAAGTTGCAGTTTTTTCCCAGTCTGATTTTTGTCTTCCAACTTTGGATTTAATATTTAAGATAAGAAAATTGCATGTGTACATATGTGTTTTAGATAATCAAGTTCAATGTTTTCTGATTTGTGTAATTTTTTCTTTCCTTTCTCTCCCTCCCCCACTATTAGGTATGCTAATCTGATTCCTTTTAATATTTTGACTTTCTTAACTTTTTAAAAAGCTTATGCTTTAGGTCACCTTATATTTTACTTTTTTGTATGGTGAGATGTGAAGTGTTATTTTTAGTTTGCCCAAAAACTTTAACTTGTCCTTGAGTTACTTACTGATGATTGATTGCTCCATTGTTACGAAATACTATCTTTATGAACTTTAGAATCATTTTTGCAGATTCTTAAATAATCTTGTTGGGCTTTTGTGGTTGAAAATATAAATGTGTAGGTCAGTATGGAGAAATTTTCTTTCCAATGGAATCGTGATGCATGGCTATGGATCTACATGATGAGAAGTGCCATATTTAGTTACGTTAAGCCTGCTTAAATACTTCAGCATTTCAGATAACCATCTGAAAGGGTCTATGCTCTTAGACTTGACTCAACTCCAGAACTGCGGGCTTTTGGAGGGCTTAACAATAACAAGTTCTCTTATAATGAATAAAAATTCTGTATCTTTTATTGGAATTCTTTTCGATATAAGGTATAGTATAAATAATTGAAATGGCCAGATATTGATATTCTCTTCCACAAACTTGCATTTACAGCTGGTAGAGATGGAGCTTGTTGTTAAAAACTTAGGTGGTTTTAGGGCCCGGCGCGGTGGCACAAGTGGTTAAAGTCCTCGCCTTGCACGCCCAGGATCCCATATGGGCGCCGGTTCTATCCCGGCAGCCCCGCTTCCCTTCCAGCTCCCTGCCTGTGGCCCGGGAAAGCAGTCGAGGACAGCCCAAAGCTTTGGGACCCTGCACCCGCGTGAGAGACCTGGAAGAGGCTCCTGGCTTCGGATCTGCATAGGATTGGCCATTGCGCTCACTTGGGGAGTGAATCATCGGACGGAAGATCTTCCTCTCTGTCTCTCCTCTCTGTATATCCGCCTTTCCAATAAAATAATAATAATAATAAACAAAACTTAGGTGGTTTTATATCTGGTAGTCAGATTAAGAAGCATAGTCAATGGACTCCTAATTGTTAAAACTGCTTATGAGAAATACATAATAAAATGACAGAGAAAAACTGGAGCATTTAAAAAGCCGAATGGTTACTTTTGGAAAATTAAATATAGTGTAATGGTGTTTAATTAATTCAGTTTGAGAATTGATTTTGCATTTCTTACAGTGTGATTAAGAGTTAAGAATTGGTTTGTGTTTAAAAAAAAATAGAGCTGATTTGGATTGCTACAGTGAACACCTCTTGCTTAGTGAAATTATTTGTTCTGGTTTCACAGATGTTTTACAATTCCTATAAGCCTGCAGCTTAAAAATGTGTTGTAACTTACGAACTACAGAACCATGATTTTTAATGTTTTGAAACTGTCTCCACTAAGGGTTGCCTCTGCCAGTTGCTTTGCTCCCTTCCAGTTTTGATACTGAACTGGGGCTTAGTCATCCTGTCACATATTGTAGATGGCAGACACTTGCAGAATTTCTATCTATGATGTAAGTGTTCAGATTAGAGCCATCTGAAACTCAGCAGCGGTGGAGAGGGGGATCTTATTCCCCACATTTTGAAATTTCTGAAAATAACAAGTGACGAGAGCCTCCGCAGGCATGTGTCTTTGCTTTCTGTGAGGGCAAGCTTGGTTTGCTAGGGTGGGGACTCAGTGAAGTCACATGAAGTCTAAAACTAGTTGTTTCAGACACTGAAAAGACATATATTACTAGATTGAAAGTGAACCTAGACACAGCACCTTCCTGTTCTCCCCAGTCTGTTCTTTCTCCCCTTTTTGGCCATCCTGCATCTTTTTTTTTTCTTCTTGTGTATAATATCCTAATGTTTGGCCTTAGGCTTTTATCTTTTCTATAATTGACTCCAGTGCCCAGGCTAATGTGGAAATACTACTTGTATCTACAAATACTTACCAGCCTCTAGTGAAACAGAGATCCTTTTCTTGACATTTTTCCTTTGGAGTTAGTTCTGCTTTCTACAAACAGGCTGTTGCTAACCTTTCTGGTATATCCACATTTATTCCTGATGTCTAACTTTAAAGTGGAATTTATGTACTTGCCATATCAGGGTAACTGCAATAAATTACTTGTCAGAAACTAGTTATGTTTCTAATGTAAATGTTACATGTGGAATATTATTTTTGATAGGATGACTTTTGCCTTACATTCATGGGTACATGAGTGTTCTGAGCCTGGTGGAATGTAACTTGAGAGCTTGTTCTCTGGGCTCCGTCTGAAGGGTATTCAGGGAGTGAGTGATCAAATGTTGATGGCTGGGAGCAGTGCCGTAGGACCGCTTTTTTGGCAAGTGAATGAGGCAGTTCAGCAACTGACCCCCTTGCATGTGAGGCTAGGAAACATGGAGTTGGACTACAGTATGATAGCTTTAAAGAGCGAAATGAAAGCTGTGGTTCACTTTTCAATATCTGGTGGTGGTTCTATGGATTCCTCATCTCTTTTTTCCATACACATCGTTGGTCCACTACACCCTGTGTCAACCCTGCATGATTGCATCTCTCCTTGCCCTACGGCTCTTCTAGCTGATTGTTCCTGTTGTAGCCTGATCTTTCTGGAGCACTAATCTTGGGAGATGTTTTTGAAACAATTCCTCAAAGCCTTCAGGTTAAGATTCATAAAGTTAAGGGGACAAGCACAGATTTTTTTTTTTTAGCAGTGTTGCCCTGAATGCTCAGTGAACATTCCATAGAATTGTCTCTGCTTCCTTTCTCTCTTTTTGTCTTTTTCTTTCTTTTCTTTTGGCTTAATGAAACCCTTTTCATTCAAGTCATTTTTTAAAGTTTTTTTTAAAAGATTTTTTTTTTTATTGGAAAGTCAGATTTACAAGAGAGGAAGGGAGACAGAGGAAGATCTTCCATCCGTTGATTTACTCCCCAAGTGGCAGCAGCAGCTGGAGCCATGCAGATCCCAAGCCAGGAGCCCGGAGTCTCTTCCCAGTCTCCCACATGGGTACAAGGCTCAAGTCATGGTAGATTTTAGTTCCTTAGTCTATTGGGGACCCCCTGTGCTGTCCTTCCTTAGCGTTTTGGGTTTATCCATCTGAATTGTAGATGGGGGTTCTGTTGCCGTTTTTCCCAATCAGATGATAAGTTCTCAAGGGTAGTGATACCATCTTATTTTCCATTGTGGTTCTGATGTTTACCAAATACTCAGTTGTTATTTGTTGAATGAAGGTTTCTTCAGTATTAATAGTGGATTTTGCATCTTGAATCATTAGTTCTGTGTTGGGCATTTGAGTTAGATCTCTGGCAGTTGGGGTGCTTGGGAATGGCATTGTGACATAGTGGTTGAGCCACCACTTGCAACGACACTGGTATTCCACATTGGAGAGTTGGGTTCAAGTCTCAGCTGCTCTGCTTCTGATCCAACTACCTACTAATGCACCTAGGAAGGCAGCGGAAAATGGCTTAAATTATTAGACCCTTTTCTCTCTTCTTTTCTCTCTCTCTCTCTCTCTCTGGTTCTCTGCCACTATGCCTTTCAAATAAATAAGCAAAAAAAAAAAATCCTTTAAAAAGAATTTGGGATGATTTCAGCAGTCAAAAATTCAAATGAAATTAATTGGACTGTGGAACTGGTATTTGGTGCAGTCATACTTAAATCATACTTGAAATTCAGATGTCCCATTTGGGAATGCCTGGTTGTTGCACTCCCAATCCTGTTTCCTTCCGACATGCAGCCAGGGAAACAACAGAAGATGACTCAAGCACTGGGGGTCTCTGTCACTCACACAGGACATTCAAATTGAGTTCCAGGCTCTTGGCTTCGGTTTGACACCATCCAGGCTCTTGTGGTCATTTGGGGAGTGACCCAACTAGTGGAAGTGCACTCCTTTCTTGTCCCCTCTCCTCTCTGCTGTTTCAAGCATAATGGAAAAACAAAACAAACAAAAAACCAAAAAACTTACATTACCTGGACCAAATAGAATCACTGTCTTACCACTTCTTTTTTTTTTAAAGATTTATTTTTATTATTTTTTTATTGGAAAGGCGGATATACAGAGAGGAGAGACAGAGAGGAAGATCTTCCTTCCGATGATTCACTCCACAAGTGAGCGCAACGGCCAATGCTATGCCAGTCCAAAGCCAGGAGCCTCTTCCGGGTCTCCCATGTGGGTGCAGGGTCCCAAAGCTTTGGGCTGTCCTCGACTGCTTTCCGGGGCCACAGGCAGGGAGCTGGAAGGGAAGCGGGGCTGCCAGGATAGAACTGGCACCCATAGGGGATCCCGGGTGTGCAAGGCGAGGACCTTAACCACTGCGCCACTGCGCCGGGCCCTGTCTTACCACTTCTAACCAATAGAGGTTAAAATAAAAACAGGGCCACTTCAATAACTTGTTTGTTTTGCTTACATATTCATTGTTAAGTCTGATTTCCCCAGAGATTTTCTAAAGGAGTTGTTTGTCTTGCCGTAAATAATATTGATACCCAGATTTGCTCTTGAGGAATGCAGAATCCAAACCATTCTGAACTGCTTGACAAATGGCAGTCATAAGTGTCTCCACTCTTCATTCATAGAAATTTATTTTAAATACAAAATATTTTTATTTAAATTGTATTCAAGAATATTGGGAGGCTGTTATTAGTTTTCCCATTTCTGTGAAAAGAGTAGATTTTGAGTTTATGGAGCTTTGTGTCCTGCATTTTTGAGCACCACCAGATGTGTTCCTGGCTTCTGCATGCCTGTCCTACTTAGTAGCTAGCAGCAAGCTGTGGTATTCTAACCATTTTCCAGGCACTGGGTCTAATTCTGTTGTCTCTAAAGAGTCGGGCAGTTGGTTTGGTTTGGGCAAGGGGAAGGTGAAAGGTGGTGAGGAGTCTTGTTGCCATGGAAGTTCGGTTTCTGGAAGGAGGAGTCTTTTATGATCTAAGTATGCAAAGCCACTGTCCAGTGCATTTTGTTACTCAGCTAACTCATTACTGATTATTTTTCTTTGTTAAGATTACATCTAGTCAGGGCCATCGCAATAGCCTAGTGGCTAAATCCTTGCCTTACATCTGCTGGGATCCCATATGGTTACAGCCCATCCAGCTCCCTGCTTGTGGCCTGGGAAAGCAATCGAGGAAGACCTGAAGCCTTGGAACCCTGCTCCCGAGTGGGAGACTCAGAAGAAGCTCCTGGCTCCTAGCTTCAGATCGGCTCAGCTGCAGGCATTGCGGCCACTTGGGGAGTGAAGCGATAGACAGATCTTTCTCTCTGTCTCCTTCTCTGCAAATCTTCCTTTCCAATAAAAAGAAATAAATTTTTAAAAATATATATGTTTAGTCAAAGATCTGTTTTGCGCTGCTGATTAAGCATATTTTGATGCAGCACTATTTTAGAAATGCTAACTGCTGTATGGAAGTAACATTAGTCATGACACATTGATCATAAACACCGCAGTTCCAGCCTTGCCAAGCACAGGCAGAAGTAACAACAGCAAAGGTCCTTAGTTCCTGCACTTGCTGGCCTTGGCTATGTGAGGTAGGGACCTACTGATACAGCAATCAGCCTAATTTTTCATGAATTATTAACTAGCTTGGTAACATGGAGCAGAGGAGATAAATTCCTTTGAATCAGATAAATTGGCTCAGCCAACTCTCAGAGCAAAACTATAAAAACATCACAGTCAGGGTGTTAAGCAAGGTGATCTTTGTCCTTCTTATAGAAGCCGTATTATATAAGGAACCTCCAGTGAGCCTCTTGGGCCTTCCTCCTGCGCTGGCTGAGAGCTGTGTAAAGCCGACCAAGTTGATCTAGGAGAAAGAAACCAGCAGTGTTGGCGTCTGCTCAGCATTTACTGCTCAGAGGGGTTTCCCTTCCTCCTGCTGAAGCTGTGTTACAGTACTAAGCTTCAGAAGTCATTTAAACATGGTGCAAAATCCTCAGACTGAAAGAAGAAAGGGATAAAACAATGACTGGGAAACGATCAAAACAGCATGTTTTAGAGTAAGCAGGTGTCAGGAAAGAAAATTCAACCATGGTTAGCCTTGGGCCATGTCATCAGCTCAGAGATGGAAAACCTTCCTGCAATGAGAGAGTTGGGATTCACAGAGCCAGAACTACTGGGAAGTCCAGCAGAAACTCCTTACTGGCATGTGGCAGCATTTTATTTTTATTATTGTTGGAAAGGCAGAGCAGATTCACAGAGACGAGACAGAAGATCTGTCATCCACTGGCTCACCTCCCATGTGGCAGCAGTGGCTGGAGCTGAGCCAATCTAAAGCCAGGAACTTCTTCTGGGTCTCCCATACAGGTGCAGGGTCCCAAGGCTTTGGACCATCCTTGACTGCTTTCCCAGGCCACAAACTGGGAGCTGGATGGGAAGTGTAGCAGCAAGGACATGACCCAGTGCTCATAGTGGATCCCAGTGCTTGCGAGGTGAGGATTTAGCCATTTGAACCATCGAGCCAATCCTGCAGTATTCTTCAACATGTCCCCTGATCAAAAGCAGGGACCCAAAGACCTCTTGCTTTTGCCTGTGATTCAACCCCCTCAACCTTGGACCCTGAGTTGCCCTGGGGAAACCATTATGCTCAGTGAAAGAAGCAATCCCCAAGGGACAAATATATGTTCTCTCAGATATAAGGCAACAGTCATGCAAAATACAAAACAGATGTATAGGTAAACATGTGCTTACATATATTCTCATAGATGGACTGTATAATGGAGACTGACATATTGGGAAGCGAAGAAATGTTGCAGTATACATCTACTCCTGAATAAAGCGAGGACTCACAGTAAAACTGTTAACTATGTCTTGACAATTTGATCATAGATTTCCACCATTAGCAATATCTGCAACACCATGATACATTGAAATAGCAGTGTGTTGGACTTGTGACTGTTGATGGAGGGTTACTATTGTAATAATATGGAGAGAACTGGATGGCTGTGTAGGGAATGGGGGCATAGGGAATGACTCCCTGGCTCAGGCTGGGCTGCCGTGGGAAGGCTGACTTACAGCCCATTATCAGGGGGCCGGGTTGGAAATGGAGCAGGTGTGACACAAACCAGCACTATAATGGGATACTGGTGTTTCAGGTGTTACTTAACCCACTGCACCACAATGCCAGCTCCATCTTTTAAACTTTCTTACTATATAAGGCTTGGTTTTACATTTATAAAAACCAAATTAATGACCTAACGCATTGATGAAAAAATTTTTTTTTAAATATTAGAATTTCCTGTCTTACTATTTTAGTACATAAGTCTCACCACTGTTTAACAACTCCAAGTGTCTGTGTAAGAGAAATTACAGTTGACAAAAAATTTTCTTGGCTGGCATTGTGGCATAGCATATTAAGCTACTGTCTTTGATGCCAGCATCCCATATGAATGCCAACTCAGTTTCAACAACGACTCTCCTCTGATCCAGCACCCTGCTGATGCGCCTGGGAAAGCTATGGAAAATGGCCCAAGTCCTTGGTCTTCTGCACCCATGTGGGAGAGCTGGAAGATACCCCTGGCTCCTGGCTTCAGCCTGGCCCAACCCTGGCTGTCACATATGTTTGGGAAATGAATCAGTGGATAGAAGCTCTCTCTCTCTGTTTCTCTCTTGCTCAGTAATTCTGCCTTTCAAATAAATGTATTAATTATTTTAAAAATAGTAAATGTTCTTAAAATTAACAGGTTTCCCCACCCCTCCAATATAATGACAACTAACAATAGCTGTCATCACATGTTTATTTCATGGCTTTGTCTCCTGCTTCTGACATGTAGCCTTCGAGGTGGACACTATCAGCCACAGTTTACAAAAAGAAAAAAATTGCCTAAGGTAAAGAAGTAGCTTGCCCAAGGAGACACAGCTGGTGACCTGAACAACAAACTAGGCAACATACCACCAGTCCAGGTCTTAACCTGTATGCTACAGGCAGCCAGAGGCAACCCAAAATTAGCCAGGCAGTTACCCGTATCCATATGGGAGTTTAAGGTTCCTATGTATGGAGCCTATGCTGCTGCAAACTCCCCTGCATTCTCACACTTCTGTTGCTGATCTTTTCAAAGGCTTCACATTTTCAGTCCATTCTGTAACTGGTGGTCTTTTCATTGTTTCCACTGTGGCCCTCTTCTATTTCGGCCATGACCCTGTATAGCTAGACCTGTGGTTCTCAACTTTATACTTTGTAGTCACCTGGAGGGCTTTCAAAACATCCCCCTACCTGGATCTTGGTCCTAGGGATTCCGACTTAATTGGGGCTGGCATTGGAAACTCCCTCCCAGGTTTTGACCTGCAGCCTAGGCTGAGAGTGACTGCCCGGGGCTGTTTATCCACAGTTTTATCCAACACCTGCCTACCCTTGGCTGCATTTAAAGCTCCACCTGGCTTAGAACCCACAGTTCATTACTTCTGTCTTGCCCCTTGCCTTGTCTCCAGTCATATCAGTCTGCACTGTTGTACTTTATCCATCCAATAATTTATAGCTTCTCAACTTTCAAAATCCTGCGTAGGGTAGTCACACACCCGTGTGGGTTAGTACTACACCCCATTCATGGTCTCAGGTCTCAGCTAGCCCTCCAGGGCTCCCTGGCAGCACTTTGTTCCTATATTTAGCTCTACTGCCCATTGCTGATGTAACATCTTCAAAATCTTGCCCATTTTACCATATTCTGGCCAGATTACCTGGACTCCTGCTTCTTGCCCTGGACCCTGTCATGCAGTACATTATTTTCTTTTCTCTTTGTGTTTTGCCTGGCTGTTTCCCTTAACCTTGTACATATTCCCAATTGAGAGTGGATGTTTGGTGTGGAAGTCAAGACACCTGTTAGGACACCTCTCCGCACTGCGCCTCCCCCCCCCCCCGCCAAGGGATCCCCTGGGTTCAGGTTCTGACTGTGCTTCCTAGCCAACTTCTGCTAATGCACTTCCGGGGAGGCAACAGCGGGATGGCTAAGTACCACATCACGTGGTCCCAGCCACTCATGTAAGAGACCAGAATTAGGCTCTTGGCTTCAGCCAGGCCTGACACTGGTTGCTGTGGACTTCTAGGGAGTGAATCAATGCATGAAAAAAAAACAGTATCCCTGTCTCTCCAACTTGAATAGAATGAATATGATGAATAAAATCATTTTAAAAATCAAGCCGAGAAGTGTTCTGTTCCTCCTCCTTTCATTTGCTGTCAGGTTTGGGAGAAGCTAGTGTTCATTGTTACCAGGTCACACGTCCATTGTTGTACTTTTCAGCTTGTTTCTATCTGCCTTCTGGTCCAGTGAGTGCCCCATCCCTGCCACAGGTGCTCAAAGGCCACCAGGTACACCCTCAACAGGCATTCAGTTCTTATCCCAATGGTAGCTTTCAGTGATGTTCTTTCTTAAAATCACTGAAAAGGAAAAATAGATCCTTCTGTGACTTGACTTTTACCCTGGCCATCTGCCTATTTCCTTAATTACCATTTACTCTTCCTCGTGCATTGCTGGCTCTGTCATAGTGGTTGTATTCATTCTTAGCCACCTGCAAATAGTGTGTTCTATCTTGGGAAGCTTAATGTATTTACCAAACTCTGAATAGCTCCCATGTATTTTTGTTGTTAAGATTTACTCATGTATTTGAAAGGCAGAGTGATGAGAGAGATTGGGGACAGAAGAGAGATCATCCACCTGCTGGTTCACTTCCAGAATGCCCTCAATAGTTAGGACTGGGCCAGGGCACAGCAAGGAGCCAGGAACTCAATCTAGGTCTCCTGTGTGGGGTGCCAGGAGCTGGTGTGCTTGAGCCATCCTCTTCTGCCCCCAGGTACATAACAGGAAATTGGATAAGAGGCAGAGTAGCCAAGGCTTGAACCAAACTCCTTGATGAAATGGGAGTTTCCCAGCTAATGGATTAATCCACTGTGTTGTGACCCTGACCCAACTGCCATGTTTTTATCTCTAGGCTATTCATGTCTGTTGAACTCCGTGTTTTTATTTACACGTCATTGATTCAGCAATTAAAAGGAACCATTGAAATTGTGCTGTGTTCATCATTGCTTTGATGGGCTCTGGAGAATTGATCGTCTACTTTTGTGTTTCTCTGTGGGGTTCACTGCCAGCGTGCTTCAGTTGTTTGGAATGCTTGTGAAAATGCAGATTCCGAGGCACTTCAACTGGTCAATTAATGCCTGTGAGCGTTATATATTCTAGATGTTGCAAAACAGTAGTCTGCAGGATGAGAGCCATTGCCACTTTTTTTTTTTTTTTTGTTGTTGCAAGTTGAAAATTCATGGTCCGGAGCAATCTGATCCATCACTGTCTTCCATCTTTCCTTGTGCCCAGCTTGAAAGCAGGGCCTTCAGATTCTGGCCAGAGCCACCCGAGTGCCACTCTTACCCCAGGCTCAGTGACCAAGCCCCAGGAACACGGAATTCTCCTGACTTCCCTTCCTTTGCTTCATTCTTCTTTTGGTTTCTGCTCTTAGCTTTGAATATTCCCTCATCTCCCATCTCCCTTGCCTGTGATTTGGTCTCTTCTTTCCCATACAGAAGTGACACTGATGGCTGCCTTTTTGTTTTCCACAGCTTTTTCTTTTGTTTCCTTTTCAGCCACGATTCTGAAGTCATGAAAGAGTTTATAGCAGAGACAGGTTTTGAAATAGTGCCCCTCGAGCTTGAATATGCCTGCGAGCCCCTTGGTAACATGGTGAGGGAGGAAGGGAAGATCCCTGAGCCAATGGAACTGTATCATGAAAAATAAAAAATTTAAAAAAGAAATACAGGCTCTGTTTTTGTAGCTTTTGGGTGGGCCCAGAGATTCTGCATTTCTAATAAGCTCCTGGGTTATATCCATGGGGCCGCTCCCTGGCCCACACTTAGAGTGTGAAAGTCTTGAAGGAACAGCTCCTGGGGAATGCACCCTGGTCTCTTCTCTGTGGGTGTCCTCAGCATGATTTGACTGTGGTCTCTGTCACCCTACCCTCACAGAGGCTCGTAGAGAAGTCACTTCTGAATGAGAGGTGGTCTGTGCCCGTGTAAGAATGGACACTCTTTAAACACGTGGAAATGCTGTAACAATTACACATGTACATACTTGGCCTGAAAGTAAATAAAGGAAATCCGCATGCTCCAGAAATGAAGAGGCAGTGCAAAACAGGGAGCTGGTCTTGCCTGCTCGTTCTTGCCCCACAGACGTTCTAAGCTAGTTTCTATTCACTAATTTAAAAAAAAAAAAAGAATAACTTTTTTTTCCCAAGTTCCTTATGAGTTTGGCACCTTTTAAAAAATTACATACCAAATATTTTGAATCTCACTATTTTGTTGAGCAGCAGATATTGTGCTTCTCAACTCCACCTCCCAGTGCAGAGGGCTCTGCAACTGCAGGACTCCGTCCTTTGTTTTCCCTGGCCCAGGAGGCACTGTCTCCCTTTCCATGATGTCTAGTATCTTAAAAACGGTTGTCTTTTATATGTTGTCTGATTTTTTAAAAGGTTGTTCATCTCACCCAAAAATTGGGTTCCTGGGAGAAAGGAGGGAATACCCTAGGCTATGTGTAATAGCCGCCCGCAACTGTGAACAACCCAAATACTGGTCAACAGCAGGTAGAGTGTGACGTATTGATGCAGAGAATGCCCTACTGTACAACAGTGAGGAAACAAAGTGCAACATAGATAAATCTTTGTACGATAATGTGAAGCAGAAGAAACCATGCCTAGGAGAGTGCATCCTATGGGATTCCATTTGTATGATGTTCTAAACTGGCAGTACTAGTTTGTGATGGGATACACCAGCAAAGCAATTACCCTTGAGAGTGTTAAGCCGAGGGGAATACACAGGGCCTTCCGGGCTTCTGAGAAAACTTTTTTGTTGATTCTAGGAGTTTCACTTTTAGAAAGTTCTTAGTGTTGGGCATGGCTGTGCAACTTTACAATCTGAATATTATACACCAATAAAAAATACTTTCACGGAAGAGACCGAGGCTACAAGCCAAATACATGATAGAAACAAAGAACTGAGTTCCTGGTATAGGACAAGGAACAGAGATAATGCTGTAACCAGAATCCTGGCAGAAGGCACACTAGCCATCTTTCCATTCCAGAAATAGGCACCCATGAGAAGTCCCATGCAGTATGTAGGTGCTTAAGGGTAGAGTTCATGCTGTCTAGCTATTGCAGCAGCCCTGATCTAAGACACTAACTAAAAAATGGCATGAGTTCTTTAGCCCCCGTGGATCTGTCAGAACCTGTCATGAAACTAGCCCACCTGGAGGAGTGTACCACTGAGGCCACTTCCAAAACACCAGGCAGCAGGCTGTTGATGACAAGCAGAACATGGCAGCTATAGACTGGCATATAGCACACTAGCTGTGGCTGAAAGCATCATTTCTCTGGATAACAGCACTACGTTCCTGCTACACTGTAGCTACAACTAGGCTACAATGTAGTACAGTGTATCCACAGTGTAGCTTTGTTGACACCCATAGAAGTTGTGCAAGGAGGAAGAGTGCAAATCGTGCAGGAGCCAAAACCTCGAGAGAGGGAATTTACTTGCCCTTGCTGTTCTATATCCACGACAGTGTTCAGATTAGTGGATAGTGGGAAAGGATTAGTTCTTTTAAATCGTTTAGTCTGCCACCTACTGACCTATGGTAGCCTGAAATAACAGTAAATGGTCTGTCGCTTGGTTGGATGTCACAGCAATGTCAAGTTGCTGTGAAGTTTCTGAAAACTTCCTGTTCATTTCTTCTCTTTGCAGACCAGTACCAAGCAGCTTGGACACCAGACCACAGTTTGAGTAGTATTCTTGTGGTTGGTGTGTCATGATTCTTTGTCATTTATGTTGTCCATCAAAAATTGGTGATACCATATTCCATTTTTTGTTGATTTAATATTTTTGCGTTTTAGGTACTGTGTTTTCTTTCTGTGGCCTTAGTGCAATGTGAGGTGTTTGCCTTCTTTACCTGGGCACAAGCCTGGACCAACTGGTCTGAACGGTGATGCTGATGTGCTTTGAAAAAGTCATTCATAGATGAATAATGTATGTTTTTTAATCTAAGATGCATGGGCCCTAGTGAGTTTTTCATTTTTGCTTTTATCTTCATGTAAAAGGTCTCCTTAGTTGGTTTCCACACTATCAAGTCAGGAATGCTGTCTGGCTGACAGCGGTTGTAGCTGCCATGAATTTCAGAGACATCGCAAGGTGAGGAGACGTGTGTCTTAGAAGAAGACCATGTGGTTCTCGCATCTGGTACCTGGAGACTTGCCAATGGGAAGTCCTCGGGATGCGCTCAGGAAGAGGAAGGAAGTATCTGGAGTATCTGGTGACCTGTTTCCAAAATTTTGCCACTTTGCAGAGTGGCACCTCCTACTGTGACAGCCTGGTGTTGACTGGGGCACAGTCTCTCTTCCCCACTTGGCAGGATTTCCCTCATTAGGACCAACTGCTGTCGTGCGCTTGCAATGAAGCAGTGGGGACAACCTCAGCCAACCTATTTGTGAAATGGTGACACTGGTGTATCTGCCAGAGTGACTGGTAGACATTTGTCTTATCAGCAAGGCTGTTTTCATGCTTGGAGTTGCCTCTGGTCTGCTTCTGTCTTTCTGAGTTTACTAAGTTGGGAAGTTCCAGTTATCCTGTTCTTTGTTTCCCTGGCAGGCTGCTTAACACTTTTCAGTTGCCATGTTACTTGGTCTGTTTGTTATGGGAAGTTCTCCAAAGTTTCTGATTACATTTCCATATTGCTTTGGCACAAATAAAGATTTTATTTAGCCTGTTATTGTGGTTCTTTGGTTGCTGTGATGGCAATTTGAGAGGAAGAGCAGTTTAAGTGTGGGTCCACAGAATTATGTATTTCTCCCTCATGTACTTGTTGAATGTCTGTTTTATTCCAGAGTTCTAAATGCCAATAAAGGCTCGACATAGTTTGTTTACATTCTGGAGGCTAGTTCTGGAAGATTCATTGGGCTTGGTTCTGAGTTTCTTAACCTTTGACTTACTGATTCTATTCTGTTTTGTTTGCAGAGCTCCGCTTACAAAGATGTCAGTTTTATAAAACATTACCCTAGAATTGTATAATTTGGTACATTCTTTGTTTTTGTTTGGCACAAATATATTCTTAAAAATAATATGTAGGTGTGTCCTTTGCTTTTCAGCCGATTACACCTCAACAAGAAGGCAACTGACAAGCAACCGTATAGCAAGCTCCCAGGTGTGTCTCTTCTGAAGCCGCTGAAAGGAGTAGATCCCAACCTGATCAACAACTTGGAAACCTTCTTTGAATTGGATTATCCCAAAGTAAGTGCCATGAACTCACAAGGGATGGGCCTGGGAAACCATGGCTTGTCCTTCCCCGTCATCATAAACTCTCAAGAATTTCAACCCTGTGTAAGGTGAAGCTGTTGCTCACCTGCAATGATGTTGGGCTCACAACACTTAAGCTCTAGCAGGCACAGGACAGAAGTGATTGGGGATGAGCTATAAATTCCCCCTTCTCACTGTATGTGTGTCTGTCTGAGTAGGAATCTCTGAATAAACTTGCTGAACTCAGCTACTATCCGGCACCTGGCAGACGGAATATAAGAATCTCATTTTGTGTGACTTGTGTATATGAACCACAGGAAGAGGAGCAGAGTGAGATTGCAGTGTTGAGTGGTCTGAAGTGGAATGCAGGTCAGCTGGAACTAAACCTGAATCCCTTAAAGAAAGTGGCTTCAACGAGTTGTCCCTGTGGCATAAAGCTGCTCTCTTCCCCACCACTGCCAGATGCCAGCAGCCCATATGGGCACAGATTGGTGTCCTGGCTGCCCCACTTCAGAGCCAGCTCCCTGCTGATGAGGAAAATCAGCAGAAGATGAATCAAGTGCTTGGGCCCCTACACCCACGTGGGAGGCCAGGAAGAAGCTTCTGGGTCCTGGCTTCAGCCTGACCCAAGCCTGGCCTTTGCAGCCATGAATGAATGAATGAATGAATGAATGAATGAATAAAGCCACCTTTAAGGCAAGAATAGGTTACAGTTAGTGAAAAGGTAGGGGTTTGTGTTACCTAACTTGTAAATCCTTTATTGTTCTGATTTTTAGTGCCTAATTGTATCACTTGTGTTATTTGGCTCTGTAAGCTGTGCTCAACTGAGTTTTGAGTCTCTCTGGAGATGGAAATGTTCTTTTTGTAGCCTCTCTGTTAGTATTGTAGCTACAGTTTCTCGAGAAAATTTAGCATTTCTGTATTTATTAGCATTACAGCAGCATTTTAAACGGCTTATTTGGGATATTGCTTTTGGAACTGGTAGATTACTCCTGAAAAGAATGTTTCTGGAAATTTCACCCGGCTTGATTTCCAGTAGGTTTAATGTTCCTTTTGTAGTGCTGCTTGGAGGTTCTTCCCTCCTGTTTCTTTAGGAGAATCAGAGGAAGATCATATGTAAAGCTTCCTTCTCATGCCTGCCGGCTTGTACATCCCTTCCTTAATGCAGCTCTTGTTAAGTGTGTAGACATGAGTATCATTCAGTTATTTTTAGTGTTGTTTTAATATTACTTTTATAGGAGTTTCAGAGCTTAGGTATTGGCAGCTAATTTAAATAAAAAGAACTTTCTAGTTTGTGTGCTTTATGTATTTAACAACTGAATAATATGCATGTGTTATCCATTCAGTCAATTAAATATGTAGCCTTTAAGAATGAAATAATTCTATATAGGTGACTTTATAAAACTGAAATGAATGCTGCAAACAAAGTTATAAAATAAGATATATACGAAGAGAAATGGAAGTTTTTCAAGACCCGTAGTATGTAAAAAGGCAAGGATAGTTCATAAACTATAAAGGTACCTTATGAGGGCAGCTGGGGACCGTAGGCACTTCCCATTGCAGACCTGAGCTCACGTTTCAGCAGTATGACCTCCATCCTGCTCCGTCTCCTTCACACTGCTCCGAACACTTAGAGATGGAGTTCAGGTGTGGCAGCCCCTGCGAGAAGACAATCATAGCATTTAAAACAGTCGAGGAAGGTTCCGCAGGCATAGCTATAGAAAAAAAAATTTTAATTACCTCCATGAACATAGGTGTCCATTAATTTTGGAATCTGGGATGAATTTGTAACTGAGTCCCTCTTCTGAATGAAGACTTTTTTCCCCCCTTAATTGCAGTTCAGCATTCTGGCCTTTTCACTTGGTTCTTCCATTTAAATCGTATCACTGGGGGCATTTAGGTTGGTTGACGTGAAAGCTGTTTTGTTACTGATGATGTTAGAAATAACAGCATGGACAAGGGGTTTGCTTTTACCTTTTTGTACACAGCTTTATTCTGATTATAAAAGTATTGTTAGCTGTGTAAGTAGAAAATTTGGAAAACAGAAGCACAAAAATGCCTTTTCCATGGGAAATTTTTAATGTCACAGTACTTTACTTTCTAAAATCCCCAGGCCCCATGGCAGACATGCCATGAGCGACCCCAGTCCAGCAATTGGAGTTGGAGCAGACAGCGTGTTGTCTGACTGCAGGGGCGGGGCAGGTAATCTCCGAGGCAGCGGTCATGCCCAGTTTGCATATGTTACTCCTGGCTGCTTGGCAGGTGCAAACATCACTTTACAAAAGTATGAAACATTTTCATCCTGAACATAACTTTTCCCTGTTTTACTTGATTTGGAACACTTCAGGCCATTTTGGGGAAGGGAAAAAGGGCCATATGTGGAAGTTTACATTGTTTAATCTAATTTTGGACATAATACAAGATTTACTGCTGGCACTTGTTCTGAACTAGAAGGTTTCAATTCTGATAGAACTAGAATAGCATCCTTGAAATATTTCTGCATCTTAAATATCTTATAAATTCACCGTATTGCAGTCATTGTGGTACAGCTGGTTAAGCTGCTGCTTGGGACTCCTGCATCCTAGATGAAACTGGGATCAAGTCCCGCCTCCACTTGCAGTATAGCTTCCTGCAGCCATGTCAGAAACCCGGAAGGAGTCCCTGGCTCCCTGACTCTGGCCCATCTCCAATGATTGTGGGTGTTTGGGAGTGAGTCAAAGAATGGAAAGTATCTCTCAATCGCTGGCTCTCTCCCCTCTTCTCTGTCTATTCTACTTTTCAAATAATTTTTTTTAAATTTTCTTCATAAATCCTTTTTCTTTTTTCTTAAAGACTTATTTTTATTGGAAAAGCATATCTATAGAGAGAAGGAGAGACAGACAGAAAGGATTTCCATCTGCTGGTTCACTCCCCAAGTGACCGCAACAGCCAGAGCTGAGCCAATTCAAAGCCAAGAGCCTGAAGCCTCTTCTGGGTCTCCCATGTGGGTACAGGGTCCCAAAGCTAAGGCCATACTCTACTGCTTTCCCAGACCACAAGCAGGGAGCTGGATGGAAAGTGAGGCAGCAAGGACACAAACCAGTGCCCATATAGGATTCCAGCACATTAAAGGTGAGGATTTTAGCCACTGAGCTACTGTGCTTGACCCTCAAATTTTTAAAATCACATATAGACAAAATAATAGTCCTGATGTTTTAGACACTTCACCCATAGATTTATTCATTTCTGTAGTCCATTGGGCATCACAGTGTTGAGTATACATTTGGCTTTGGAGAGATTGAGCAGCTGCCTGAAGATTACAGCTACTTACTGTGACTACTGGCTTCAAAGTCTACTCGTATGAATAATTGTTAATCATCAGAGCTATTAACAGGGCGAGCTTATGTAACTTATTTTTCGTTTTTGCAAATCTAGAATTGATTTCGAGTGTCCCAAGCCCAGTGTCATGTTTTAGACCCCTCATTGTCAAGGATAGAGTTGTCCTTAGAGAATCTGGTTTCCTCACTCAGTTGCCTTGTGATCCGAGCAATTAACGGCTGAAGGGCTGGCTTGGCCTCACGCTGCACAACAAAGCCCGCAAGCTTAGGAGTTCACCATGTAACCTCTCTCGTTCATGAGAATAGATAACAGCTATTCAAGGTTGGGTGTCAGCGTTTTGAGATTAGCATTCCCTCTTTCAATTCTGTTACAGAATTTCTATAATCATAACATTTTTTATGTAATCATAAAGTAGTAGTTCTTTATGGGTATTGTTATATACAGTGCATTTGTTTTATATATTAAAGCATTTTTCTATTATACGATGATACATTTATATTTTTATTGTGAGCAGTTATTTGATCAAGAAGATTTTCCAAATACTGATATATGGAGACCTAATCAAGTAACTTGGGTGATTACAGTTTCACATAGGCAGTTTTTAAATATCAAAGAACTGAATGTTCTTAATTTTTGCTTTTCTAAAAATTTTAATTGTATTTATTTGAATGGCAAACTCATGAGGAGAGAGAGATCTTACGCTTGCTGGTTCACTTCCCAAATGACTAGAATGGCCGAAGCTAGGAGCCAGGTGCTCCATCTGGATCTCCCACAGGAGTGACCTGCGCCGTCTTCTTCCGCCTTCCAGATGCATCAGCAAAGATCAGGACTCCAGGGAGAGCAGCTGGGACTCCAGCCTGTGCCCTTAGCACCTCATGTGTTGATATCTTTTAATAATGTACTTGTTTTCAGCCTGCTAATTATTGCAGTACTTAAGAACAAAGAAGGGCCAGACACAATGCCTCAACGAGCTAATCCATCCCCTCAAGCGCTGAGATCCTGTGTGCGCCTCCAGTTCATGTCCTGGCTGCTCCACCTCCTATTCAGCTCCCTGCTTGTGGCCGGGGAGTGTAGGGAAGGATGGCCCAGAGCCTCAGGACCCTGACATATGTGGGAAACCCGGAGGAGGCTCCTTCGGGTTCAGATTGGCTCAGCTCTAGTCATTGCCGCTGCTCGGAAAGGGAACCAGCAGATGGAGGATCTTTCTTTCTGATTCTCCTTCGTTCTGTTGATCTGTCTTTTCAGTAGAAATGAATAAATCTTTAAAAAAAAAAAAAAGAAGGAAAAATTAATCTGTTTAGTCCGTGGTTATAGCAACCTTACTAAAGATTTATTTGGTGAAAGCTAACCTTTAGTATTTAGTTCTCGATTTTATATATCCCTGTTGTGCCAGTTTAGAGTAAAATTTATTGCCCCTTATATCCCGTAAGTGTTCTCTAAAGTATTTAAAAGGTTAATTAAGAAAATTTATTCATGGTTCTGTTCTGCCTGTTTGTTTGTTTGTTTGTTTGTTTTAAATTTGAAATGAAGGGGGAGGGAGAGGCTGTGAGAAATTAATCTTGCAACTGCTGGTTCACTCTCCAAATACCTGCAAGAGCCAGGACTGGGCCAGACTGCTCAATCTGGGTCTCCCACGTGAAGTGGCAGGGGCCCAAGTCATCATTGGCTGCCTTCCAGGGTACCCATTCACAGGAGGCTGACTCAGCAGTGGAGTAGTGGGGACTCAAACCAGGCACTCTGGTTTGGGATGTAGGTATCCCAAGCAATGACATTAACTGCTGTGCCAAATACCCACTCTAAAAGATACAGTATTTTTAATACTCACTGTGCCTTTAAATATATTCATTTGTATTTATGCCTAATGTTCTAAATAGTGTCTGAAATACCGGAAAATTTACTTTTGTGTTGGCTGAGGAAGATTTGAACTGATTTAGTATGTTATGTCTTATCAGTTGACAGTTGGAATGATTGTACCATTTCAATACAAGAAGATTCCTAGCAAATAAAACACTGGATTAAAGTGTAGACAGGAATAATTGTCGTGACTGAAAAATGAAGATTCCTAGTTGAAATGTGGTATTTTAAAAAACAGTCGCAATGCTGCCTTTAATTTGGTATACCTTTCAATATCAGAAGCCATTAAATGAGCACCGTGTATTTACGAGTTTGAATATTTTCTAGGGAGTATGAATTTAATTTCAAATTAGAACATATTTATTTTTAATAAGAAGTTGCATTAGTGGTAATAAAGTTTAAACCTTTAAACTTTACACCTGAATAAAGGTAAAATATACCTTTCTTTTACACCTTGTACTTCCCAAAAGGTTTTTGCTATAATGTAGTATAGCCTTTTTTTTCCCATTGAGTACATTTGTGGTACTAAACTTATACTTTACAACATTTTCTCTTACTAAAGGAAAAAAAGCTAAGATTATTATGTTTTGTGGAATTGCATTGCTTATAAACATGAATTTGCATATGCAAAACAGCACACATGCTAAAAGCAAGAGACGGTGTACCGTGTTTAGAAAAACAAGGGATTCAGAGCAAGTTTGTCTGAGCCATTGGCGAGAATAGGAGAGCTGAGTGTTGCTTTTGCCCTTTGAAAAGTCACTTAACCTCTCTGATTTTAAGGTCACTGCCTTTTGATGGCTCACCCAAACTTTGAGTCAAGAAGGGAGTCATGGCTGCCTCTGTGACTTAGAATTAGGCCTGTGGGAAATGTCAAGGGTGTGGTAGGAGTGGCACTCTTTCCTGTCTCTTGGTTTCAGTCTCCTTGAGTCACACTCCTGGTCCATTCTCACTGGAAGTAGATACTGAACAAAATATGCAAAAGGAGTGGCAGGAAGGAAGTATAAGGAACATAGAATTATTTTTCACAATTGACTAGATTGTGTAGAAAACTTATTTTCACTTGTCTTATTTGCTAAGCCATCTTTGATGACCAGAGTTGTGGTCTCTTGTGCTTAACCCCGGTGTTTTTTAATGGCCAATGTTGGGGGAGATTGTATGTCATAGGTAAAGAATGAGAGTTAACATCTTAGTTCTGTTTTTTTATTCATGGATGTTTATACGAATAGAACTAAATAAAGCAGGGCTGCCTGTTACCTGAGTTACTGCATCCTTAGTTCTTTTTTGGTTTTTTTGAACACACTGCTTTGCTGGTGTTTTCCTGGACGTAACTGTCCTTTCTGTGCTTCAAACTGTCCAGACAGCTTTAGAAAGAGGATTCAGTAGATTTTTCTTGGAGTCAACATGAATGTATTGCCATTGCATGGGCGGGGTGGGCGCGGGGAGGGAGGAAGGAGCGTTATCACTTAGACTGAATATCCCACAAAATCGGAGTAACATCTTGGTGTGTGAAAGGCAACACTTTCAGGATTTAATAGTTTTCTAAATGTTACCTGACATTCACCCAGAGATTCTGACTCAGAAGTATAAGAATAGGGCCCAGTTCTTTTAAAATAAATTTTCTAGGATAATTTTGGTATAGTCAGGTATGGAAAAATGGCTGTCGTAATAGACTCTGAAAGACTAAACATAGTGCTAGGAAAAAGAAAACCCTGGGCTTTTGCATAGCTATAAGGCTAGCTTAACATGCTTTCTAGGATAGTAAGTGTTCACATTTCATTTTTTTTTTTTAAATTATGCAGCCAAATTTGAATGCCACTTTTGTCACTTTTATGTGACCCAGGTGGAAAAATCCTGTGTAAGTTACCATGATGGGATTTTATGTCACTCATAGAGCCTCATGAAGTACATAGGAAGTGCGGACACCAGGCTGCTGGAGGACATAGGCTGTGCCCATTTGGCTTTCTTGGTGCAGGGCTTTTCCTCTGCCAGGCACCTGTAAGCATTTAGTAAACTCTGAGTGATGGAGATCACATACAGATCTGAGATACAGGTACATCCTAGGATGTACCAGCGTGGGCAGGACACAACTGCAGCTACAGGCTGTGCCAGTCTCTCCTGTACCCTGTGCCTGGCAAACGGCCCCCTGTTTTGGGAGTAGTCCCTCTAGGAATTCAGCTCTTTTTTACCCTCATTGGTTTGCACCTGCTATGAAAACTCACTTTTGCAGTTGGTGCGTACCATTGTTTGTTTTTCCTCAGGCTTTTTGATCAGTTCATAAGTGTAAATAGTAAGTATTTGTTTTTTAAGAGGCTGATTTGTGTACAATATGTTCTTTGACTAGTATGAAGTGCTCCTTTGTGTGCAAGATCATGATGACCCAGCCATTGATGTCTGCAAGAAGCTCCTTGGGAAATATCCAAATGTTGATGCTAGATTGTTCATAGGTAAGTAGGCAAACTCCACAAAGACCATTGTGCTCGGTATAATATTTTGCTTTGTATACTCTTAAGCATCAGTAATCCTCTCTGTTAAACTGTAAGGGGTTAGCCATCCATTAAAGTTCCCAGCATGTTTGCCTTAACCATGTTTGTTGGCATAAAGATGTTTCAAAAACATCTTTGAGAAATGTTATAAAAATTAAAAAATGGTTGTAGCCTGTCTAGGATTAATAAAACATGACCACCTGTTATCTTTTTTGTTTGTTTTCAGAGAGCCATTATATTTGAAAGAGTAGTCAGACTTACATAGAGAGAAAGATCTTCCATTCGCTGGATCATTTCCCAAGTGTCACTACCACCAGAGCTGTGCCACTCCAAAGCTAGGAGCCAGGAGCTGCTTCTAGGTCTCCCATGCGGGTGCAAGAGCCCAAGGGCTTGAACCATCCTCCACTTCTTTCCCAGTCCATAAGCAGGGAGTTGGATCAGAAATGGAGGATCCAGGACATGAACTGGCACCCATTTGGAATTCTGGCACCACAGGCAGAAAATTAGCCCACATGCCAATTCAGGTTTCTTTAATGTTTTCAATATGTGGTCTTCTCTGTAACCCATTGACTATGATTGGGCGTAATAAAATTCACTTTTGTAATGTTGCAAAGTGTATTTTTCCCAAAGCCCGTCAGCTTATTGTAAAGACTTGTAAGGATATGCTTACCATTTGTTGTTTTTCTTTTTAATTTAATGTGAGCTATGTGTTTTATCTGACTGGGTCAGTTTCTCTGTGCTGTTTTAACTACCACAGTGTCAAAACAAGTCATGCCTTTTTTTTCTTACTCTTACTTTTTTAAAGATTTATTTAGCAACTGGTGTGATAGCTCAATTGGCTGGTCTTCTTCCTGTAAGTGCTGGTATACCATATGAACACCGGCATATGAACCCAGCTGCTCCACTTCCCATTCAGCTCCATGCTTATAGCTTGGGAAAGCAGTAGAGGATGGCCCAAAGCCTAAGGACTGTACTTCTACATGGGAGACCTGGAAAAAGCTCCTAGCTCCTGGTCTCACATTGGCTTAGCTCCAGTCATTGTGGCCATTTGGTGAATGAAGCAGCAGATGGAAGCTCTTTCTCTTTTGTCTCTCCCTTCTCTCTGTAAATCTGCCTTTCCAATAAAAAGATAAATAGTTATAGAAAGAAGGAGAGATACAGAGAGAGAGATTCTGTCCATTGGCTTCCTCCCCAGATGAATACAATGGCCAGGGCTGGTTTTAGGCCACAGCCAGGGACAAGCAGCTTCTTCCAGGACTCCCACATGAGTAGCAGGAGCCCAAACACTTAGCCATCTTCCATCAGCAGGAAGCTGGATTGGAAGTGGATCAGCCAGGACACAAGCTGGCACCTATTTGAGATGCTGGGGTCTCAGGGAAGACATATGCTATGCCACAGCACTGACTCCATCTTATTATCATTTTTAATTTGACAAAGTATACATCGTGGAATGGCTAAATCAAGCTAATTAGCAAGATATCCATTAATTGACATATTTATTTGTAATGAGTAATCTCATCAGTAATCAAGTCTGTGGTCAGTATTTTGTGCAGTTATCAGATTATCAAACTTAATGCTTAATGTTAGTGCAAGAACTTAAGAAAACTGAGGGGCCAGTGCTGTGCAGGCTAAACCCCCTCCTGCAGTGCCAGCATACACAGAAGTAGCTCTAGGCTGCTGGCATCAGCCTGGCACAGCCGTGCTCATTGTACCCGTTTAAGGAGTAAGCCAGCAGCTGGAGGATCTGTCATTCTTTCTCTGCATCTCTGACTGTGCCTTTTAAGTAAATAAAAAGAAATCTTAAAAAGAAATGAAACTTTGATGAGCATAGTATCCCTCATGTACATGGATTTCAGATTTTTTGAAGCAAAATAAACTTACCTTTTTCAAGTAAAAAAAAAAAGAAATGGAAAACAAACATTACATCTTCAAAGGTAAATTTTGTAGTTTTTCAATGAATTTTTTCTGAATCTATGAATAATAAGCGAAAGATCATGTGAAACTATGTTTTCACAAATCATTAAGTATACAAATTTTTTACTGTGCTCTGCCGTGTGTCTCTAAATAGTGGAAAATATTTTCAGAGTCAAATGAATGTCTTAGTGCTTGCCTTTACATTTTTAGGTGGCAAAAAGGTTGGCATCAATCCAAAAATCAATAACTTAATGCCAGGATATGAAGTGGCAAAGTATGATCTTATATGGATTTGTGATAGTGGAATAAGAGGTAAGATTTTTCTTATTTATTTATAAAACTATTCATTTGCTGGTAAAGACCTCAAAAACAATCTGTTAATATACTTATCAAATCCTTTTGCTCACTACATTTATTTCGTGGTAATAAATGCAGTTTTACCTACAAAGGTTTTTATTTCTTTTAATTCTAACCTAGAGTGTCAGGTTGGTAAAGATGTTTTCATTTTGAAGAGCAAATTCCAGCTATAAAAAGAGATAGTCACAGCCCATTACCCAATCAACAATCCATTACCTTGTATGTGTGAAGTCCTTGATTTTTTTTCTCTTGTGTTTTGCATAATGCAGTGTCTCACACAGAGAGACAGAAATCAGCAGGCATATATTTCACTAGATTACATATGTTTGTTAAGATCTGTACACAGCTTTGCCCTAAGATGAACTGGGCGAGAAGCGTTTTACCTCCAGCCTCTCAGAAACATGGGAGATTTGTTCCGGAACAGCCTTGGGATGCCCACGGATGCTCAAGCTGCTTGTGAAAAGTGACATAGTGTTTCCTATGACCTATGCACATATTTTTAAATTTGCAGTTGATTGAATGTGCTGACATGGAACCCAGGGACTAGGAAAGTCAACTGTACTGAATATATAATCTGCATTTTTGCATGGTCAAATCTTTGTATTTAAAATAGTCTCAGTATTCTGTAATTTTTTGTTAAATTAAAAACTCTTAAATTTCTCAGCTTCAACTTTTTTTGGTTGTGGGGGCTGTGCCATAGGGGAGTTAGCAGAATCCCCGGCCTTGGCCCCCAGATGCCAGTAGTACCCCTTCTTCCCAGCTGTGTCAACCCAAGAATGTTTGCATACACAGCCACATGTCCCCTGTGGGCGACTTGCCCCTAGCTGAGAATCACTAACGCGGAGTATGAACATGTAACGTTCGAATAACACTATTTTGTGTAGTAGGTTTAGTTCTGAAAGGCTTAAAAAATTTTTTTTTTAATGATAACATGTATTTTTTGAAGATAGAGCAATCACTGAATGCTTATTACCTTAAAATAGGAATTTGAATATCTCGTGTAAGTTTAGAACTCATTTGATTTGATTAACACCATTCCATAGCTAGCTATGGATTGATGGACACAGATCGTGGCCGCTCTTCACGTTTGCTGCCTTTAAATTATCTACTGCCATAGATTGGTTTTGCTTTTCGGTAGAAATCTTCTAGCTATGTCTCCTTTTAATCTCATGAGCAGTTCCGTGAGATCAGATGAGGACATTGAGGCTCCTTGCTGGGGCTGGAGTGTTAGAGAAGCCAACACGACACGACCCTTGACTTCTGCCCTCCGACCCAGCCTTGGTCCAGGTTGAAGGCCTTGCCCAGGGGATTGTGTTTTCAGGGCACGGCCCATAGTGAATGTGAACTGGGCTCAGTGTGTGTAAAGGAGCTTACCTCAACACTTTGCAAATGTTGTACTCTGCTCAGAAAGGTGATTAAGCTGGGTATCATTAGACTCAGACGTTCCACGTAATTTCACAGCTTGTAATTGTCGTTGGTGGTATTTTACTAAAAAAAAAAATTTTTTTTTTCTCTTCCCCTCCCCATTTTTCTTTCATTGCAGTAATTCCGGACACACTGACTGACATGGTTAATCAAATGACAGAAAAAGTGGGTTTGGTTCACGGGCTGCCTTATGTTGCAGACAGACAGGGCTTCGCTGCCACCTTAGAACAGGTAAGTGCGGTGACTGTAGCTGATCTCCGTGTGGTCAGATCCCTCATCCCCCAGATGTGCGACTAAGTCAGACAGTTGGAACCGGCTTCTGAAGTTAGCTGTGTTGAGTCCTTTTGGGAACCTGCTGTGTAATTGAATCCTCAAACTGAGAGTAGCTATTTTCATTAGTGAGGAAATTGCTGGGGCCCCGGGTCACTCACTGCTGAGCTGACCGCACCCTGGCTGTGAACAGCTGTGCCCGGGTAACGTCATGGGTCTCCTGCCAGCTGGAAGCAGTGTATTTTTCTTCCACTGTCTTGGCTTCTCAGTTCTCAACTAGTGACTGGATAAAAGAGCATGTTACACCATTCTTTCAAAGGTTCAGTCTGAAAAAAAATTTTTTTTACAGCAAGATTTTAAGCATGCCGTATAGGAAAACGTGTTAAAAGTTTTTATAAAATTGTTATTGTTAATTTTTTTTGAGAAACGTAAGTTTCCCTTGCACTTATTTTGATCCAATTTAGAAATGATTTACTTCTGTGTGGGACAAGCTTAAGAAGCAAAAAACAACCCAGAACCCTACCAATTAGAGGAAGTCTCTATCTTTAAGAATTAAGGTTGGTTGGTTTTGTTTCTTGAAAGATTTATTTATTTGAGTTGAAAGGCAGAGTGACAGAGAAGGGAGAGGATGAGAGAGAAATTGAAATCAGGATCTTCTATCCACTGGTTCCCTTCCCAAATGCCTGCAACAACTGGCATGGAGGTAGGCAGAAGTCAGGAGCCCGGAACTGTGGTCGGCATCTCCCACAAAGATGTCAGGAACCGCTGTCCTTGGGCCATCATCTGTTCGTCTTCCCCAGCACATTAGCAGGAAGCAGCAGTGGGACTTCATCCTAGATATTCTGAAAAAGGATGCAGTGCCCCCAAAAGTGGCTTACCTCACTGAGCCTCAGTGCTGACCCCAAGTTGTGTTTGTTTCAGCATTTTGGCACTTCGGATCTTTTTACTCCTCTAAGCTTTTTACAAAGCATAGATGAAATACAGGACTCTAAAATCAGTTTGCACCTTATTTTTCTTTTCACCTCGTAACATTTTACATAATATTAATAGCTTTTCATAAAAGTAATCCTGTTGGCTTTATAGTCATGTGTATGTTTCATACTGTTAAATATTTACGAGAAAAGCTTGTCTTAATATCCTGCAAGGGAAGAAAAGCTGGTTTCGGTCTTCAGATATATGAACTTCCTCTTTAGCATACTGCATTTTTGTTATTTGGAGTTGCAGTCTTACATGCCATAGACCTGGAAGGCTAACGGTACATTGTGAGAATTTACATTTGACATTTGATCATTTGCACTTGAACCATGGTCTCTTATTGCCTATGTACACAGGACTTGTCCTACTGCAAGAGAGTGGTAGTCTTACATTCCAGAGTTTTTTCCGTGAGTGAAAGGAGTGCTGAGTAGTTCCTGTAAAATAAAATTCTGTGTACTGTTATATGCCACATAGTGTTTTTGTGTTGGTAATACCCAAATTGGTGTACATGTCAATGGCAAACTCCCCAGTGAAGTTTGAACCCCCAAAAGGCTCCATGTTATGCTCCGAGGAAATGGACACAGGCCAGAGGAATCGTGCTCGTCTGCAAAGAAACCTTGCGCATGTTCAGTGAATCATTAGCAACACCTCATTCCCAAGACTACACTCAATAACTGCTTAAGGAATTAAGATGTGTGTTTCGCACCCTAGAAGTTAGGTTTGGTTGACCCCACAAACGTCGGAGTTTTCTAGGAATCTGGGCTTGGCTAGGTGGCAGGAACCGTGCTCTCAATTGTTGCTTGAAATTGTTCTGCACATTTGTGTGAACCCCCTGTTGTTGAAAGATCGTTGCTCTTTATTTCAGAGTAATTAAAAGAGGCAGTAAGAGATAGGAGGTAGAGTTCTAATGTCCATCTAATTCGTGGAAGATACGCTGACAAGCAAAATTGAGAAGAACTGTGAACACAGGGGCAGAAGAAGTAGCTAGCAATGAAAGGATGCAAGAAAAGGAACTGAGCAGGGTTGTCTTAAAAGGTGATATACCTGTAGGTGGTATGTGTATGTACTTTTGCATACGTGTGTATAGGTTCATGCATACAGATATGTGTAAACAACCATGCTAATCCAAGTAAATGCATAGATGTGTGTTCTGTTTAGTGCCCAAATTAAGCTTTAATTACATTCATCTTTGAGTCTTTTACAAAAGTCTCCTTTTTTATAGAATGGAGTTTGATTTTTCTATGAAAGGAAATATTTCATGGTAATGGACAAGGCTCATTGTGAATACCAGCGGTTATTCTCCATAGTGAAACCAGGAATAGGCAACCAAATAATTATTGATTGCTCTCAGTATACACAAGTGTGTACCAGTTTTTACTTAGGTAGTTTATATAAGGAAAATGAGATATTCTCAGTCATATTTAAAGAAACCCATTATACCATACTTTTTAACACAAAATTTAATTTTTGACAGGTGTATTTTGGAACTTCACATCCAAGGTCCTATATCTCTGCCAACGTAACTGGTTTCAAATGTGTAACGGGGATGTCATGCTTAATGAGGAAAGATGTGTTAGACCAAGCAGGAGGACTTATAGCTTTTGCTCAGTACATTGCTGAAGATTACTTTATGGCCAAAGCCATAGCTGACCGGTAAGAAAACAAAAGCCATCATGGTTTTAATACCTCCCTTCTGTTGAACTATTCTTTATCTCAATCTGCTGCTTAAGGGTTTTCTTTATTCTCTTATTTTGCGCTTGTGTAGAAAGAATGATTAATAGTTTTAGCAAGGCAATTCACATTAATTATTTATAGGTTTGTACTAATGAAGCAAATGAATGTTCTGAGACCTTTATCACTCAAATGAATAGGTTAGAAGAGATTAGAAAGAAGCATGCATGGTTATGAATTTTATTACTATAGTGTAAATTCTGTGTACTTTGCAAGAATTCAATTTGTCAATGTAGTTGAAAGCTAGTAGGCAGAAATTTAAAGAATGTCATTTCAAAACTTGAAATTTCTAAGAAAATTATTCAGAGCCTTGCTAAGACACGTACTGATGCATGTTATTGCCTCAGCAGTACTCTATCCTAAAATGTTTGATTTCTATAGAAATCTCTGCCTTATGCTTCTAAAAATTGAAATATGTCTTTAAAATTCTCTTGCAGTAGTATTCATGTGGTTCATGGTTTCCTCTTGTCTCCCATAAGATACATGGTGCCTCTTATTTACATTTCTTAGTGAATGTCTGCCTGCACACACCCTTCTGGTGTTTGGTTAGTCACCATTGCCTCTCGGCCTTTTAGCTAGGAGAAAGAGTAGTAATGATTAGAGGCTAAACTGTTAGGCCTGTTAAGTCTGTTACATTGTGAAGTTGGAAGTTGGTAGCTGCTTTCAACTCGTGGGTGGTACCCACCCTCATGGGCCAACATGATTGCTAGAATGTTTCTAAGGGGTCTGCTGCTGCTGCTGCTGCTGCTGCTGCTGAAGAGGCCACTGGACAGCAGCAGTGTGTCCCTTTCATGGGGATGAGCGACCTCAGACTGCAGCCTGGCTTCCCTGTGTTCAGCATCATGACTCATTTTCCAATTGTCTGAATTTTCAGAGGTTGGAGGTTTGCAATGTCCACTCAAGTTGCAATGCAGAACTCTGGCTCGTATTCAATTTCTCAGTTTCAATCAAGAATGATCAGGTAAACCAGCTGTCTTCTTTTTACAGTCTGTTAAGAGAGATGTGGCGGGGGGGAGGTCAATTTTTACATGGTCTAACTTGATTAAAAAATATCTCAAGGTTAAGATTTTTGTTTCATTCCAGAAAATAGTTTTTGTTTTTTTGTTTTTTTTTTTTTTAGCTCTGCATTAAAATAAGTTTTCTGTCACTGTATTTTTTCTTGGCTGTGTGAAACAATGTTTTCAAAGAGGGAAGAGTCTGAATCTGTGTATTTGTGGACCTCTAGTGATTAAATATCTGCTTTTCACCAAAGAGTAAACTATAGAGATGAATTGACAGTCTTTTAACTTTTTCAGGTGGACCAAATTGCGAATCAACATGCTTCCTGCTACAATCATTTGTGAACCAATTTCAGAGTGTTTTGTTGCCAGTTTAATCATCGGATGGGCAGCCCATCATGTATTCCGATGGGACATTATGGTGTTTTTCATGTGTCACTGCCTGGCCTGGTTTATATTTGACTACATCCAACTCAGGGGCGTCCAGGTATGTGGACAGGCGGGAAAAGGTTGGCTAGACCTAATGTTGTTTTTCATGTAGAAAATATTGAAGGAAAGTCTTACCTGAGTCATTCTTCGGCTTCCTGTTGAGGGTTAAGTTCAGGTTTCAACATTACATTCTTTAGTGGCATGTTGACGACGTAGAACTTGACTTAATTTGCAGCCTTCAGTCACTTTTATTAAGGCTCCCCAAAAAAGGATGTTAAGCAAATTAACAAGCATTCAAGCCTAGAGAACGTTAGGATGGCAGTTATTTTAATGCTTCTTACAATAATTAACATTTTGTTAGATGGCATACAGCAGGTGGCAGTTAGATTAACCAAGGAAGCAGACTTGAGTTAGGCATTACCCTGAGAATAGTACTGTTGTAGGTATAATAATAGCAAAACTCCGTTAAGTACTCTTAATAGAGAATATTCTTTCACTTGTAACTGGTTTTTGAGTCCGACAGTGAGCAAATTAGCATTTTTTTTTCCTTTAATTCCTAGGGAGGCACACTGTGTTTTTCCAAACTTGATTATGCAGTCGCTTGGTTCATCCGTGAATCCATGACAATATACATTTTTTTGTCGGCGTTATGGGACCCAACTATAAGCTGGAGAACTGGTCGCTACAGGTTGCGCTGTGGAGGCACAGCAGAAGAAATCTTAGATGTATAACCACAGCTCTGTGACTGTATATAAAGGAAAAAGGAGAAGTATTATAAATTATGTTTATAGATATACTTTTAAAAAAAATCTACCTTCAGTAGTTTTATCACATGTCTGTTTTGGTATCTGTTCTTTAATTTATTTTGCATGGCACTTGCATCTGTGAAGAAAAAAAAAAAAACACATCTGTAGTCTTGGCCAAATGGTACACTTTATTTTATGGAAGTAGAGAATCAAGAGAATTGGTTCTAGAAACCCGGGTTTGTATTTTTTTGTTGTTGTTTATTTTTTTAAATGAATACACACACACACACACACACACACACACACACATATATATATGAATGTTCTGCAACAGACACTATGACAGTATCCTTCAGTAGAGAAAGTTTCTTATTTGGGAGTAGTACTCTCTTTTAGAACATTCGTCAGTGGGATGGCAACAGCTCTGGGGCTTTAGAAAAGGCAAGAAGAGAGTGACTTCTGATGTCTACAGTGAATAGCAATATGCAGTGAACAACCCACGCAAGGTACTAATGGAGAAACTTTTTCGTGCTTTATGCCTACCTCTTGTAGTTGTTGCAGAGCAAATATAAGTTGTAATAAGGTAGCTAGGCCTTGCAAAAACAAACAAAAACTTTTAAAAATAATAATAATATAAGAGCTGGAATCTAGTATTTATATGAATCTGTGAGAGAGATTTTTTGGTCTCACTGCAATGAACCAAAAGTAGCTGAGTTTGGTTTTTACTTACAGCCATGGACTGAAGGCATGTTTTTGACCAACGCTTGTTGGTTCTGTCTTGAACCATTGTTAATCACTGTGCTGTAATTAGTATAGCTGAATATTTCCTTCCCTGCTCCTCATCCAGCTCACCCCAACTTTCCTCAACTTTTTTCCGGGGCCGGGGGTGGGGGAGGGGGGTTGGAGGGTGGTTTTGTTTTAGCGTGAGTGGATGTTTTGATAGTTGTAAGGAAAAATGCATTTCAGACACATTTCACACATGAGCTATTTTCTTACATAGTACATCTTACTGTTAATAAGAATGTAATTTCATGATACAGGTATTTAATATCTTTTTTAAGTATATAAATAGCCGTCAAAAACTTGCAGTAGAGTTCATTGAGATGGGGATAGGATGAGATTTACTCTTAATCTGTATTGAACTAAGTCTACTGTGTGTTTTTTTTTTACTGTTATAATTTGTCTAGTCTTATTTAAATTGGATTTTTGTATTCCAGTTTCTATGATTACAATAGACTAGATCCAAGCTCATTGTAAATGCATGCTGTGCTTCCTTCTGCTTGTCAGGTTGTACTCAACTTGTGGTGAACTGGACTTGTTTTGTTTTTTAATGTAAGGAAAAGTGCATAAGCCTTTCATTTGATATTCTCTGTGGTCTTTGGCCCTCCCTTGGGGCCTGCATGGCATATTGTCCCAGTAAATGCCTCCAGCAAGGCTCTGTACTGGCAATGCGGCAGCTTTCAACTTTAAGCACCTGCACTTCCCCATGTCCAAGCATCATGTGTGGCATATCAGCAATAACTAGGTATTTATAGAAAACCAACACTTTTTCACTCACTGAGCCAATCCATTTGATTGTCTAACGACTAGACCCATGGTTTAAATTGCAATACATCTATAAATGTGGATATACTATGTATACACATTATATTCAACTTTTTCTCTGGGCCAAACTGCTTTAAGTTTTGAATTTGTTTTTTATGTTTTTTTTTTCTTTTTTGCCTTATGATGAATTTGTTTGAAGGGCATTTTCTTCATGAACAAAGGCTTGGATGCATATTCCTTTTTCTCTGTGAAATGGGTAGCATTGTTCCCTGAGCAAAGTTGCACATTGAAAGCCAGTCTAGTTGTGATCCACTACATGTTTATTTTTGTTAGTCATTGTGTCATGAGTCGCGTTTTGCTGCCCATGTTGGTAACTGATTCATTGGATGAAGTTTGGTTGATGCCATTCCTTGCACTGCCAATGTGAAAATCTTGCTTGTTACTTACTTTTTGCTAATCTCAGTATGGGCAATGTAACAACAAAACTAAAATGGCTGGACAGACTTCTTGTATTTTGTAAATATTTACAAAAAAGTATATATATGTGTGTGCTTTATGTGATAGTGGAGTATTTCCTTTAAGTGAAGCTTCACATGGGCAGACAGAGTGATTCTTTGTTTAGCAAGTTTGGAGTGATGTTAAAATGTCAGGAATAATAAACATGCTAAAGCAAGTATCATGACAGAACCGTAAAAGTCCAAATTTAATAAACTGAAAAAAAATCTCTATACTATGCCATGTTTTATTATTTAAAATCATTGTCTTAAGTTTTTTGTTCAAAAAATAAAAATTTGAATACAATCCAAACATTAGCAGTAGTGTATTTTTTTTACTGTGTTGTCTTTTATTGTATATATTTGTGGATAATCTTTTCCACCATTTAAATCGGAATTGTTGGATTTCTGTGCTGAATTGGCTTTGCCTTGTCTTTGTCTTAGTGTGCTGCAGGCAGCTCCGTGCCATAAAGCCATAAAGTAGGGTTTTCTCCCCTGGGTATCCATTAGAAGCCAGCAGGCAGCCTTGTAAAATGCAGATGCCTGGGTCCTGCCCACAAAGATGTCATCATACTGGGTGAGGCCTGGGCTTTTCTCAGAGTGCTGCTGTGAGAACGGCTAGCCCTAATAACATTTAGAAAGAGCCCAGTGATCCCTCCCTCCCCTGAGCTCACAGTCTGAACCCAGGCTCTCCAATAGCCAAGAGAGGAAGAGGCAGGGAAGGGCTGAAGTGGCATTGCTGCTGCAGAGCAAGACCAAGCTGTGCCCCACTGGCTCCAGCAGCTCCTCCCAGGCTGGAGGCATTCCAAGACCTGTGTTTACCACCAGCCCACCAGACCAGACCAAAATACTCAACTGGGGACCAACCCCAGGGGAGATAGAATCTGCTTCTGACTGAATATGTATATGTCCCCCACCCCCAAATGTGTGTGTGTGTGTGTGTGTGTGTGTAAGGCTGATCCCCAGTGTGAGGATATTTCGGAGAGGACTTGGATGTATACTCAGAGCATGAAGGTTTGGCTTCAGGAAGGAAAAGCCAAAGAGCCCTCCCCTTCCACCATACAAGACTGCTGTCTGAGGGAGCCTTCACTGGACCCTGAATGTGTTGGTATCTTCATCATGGCTTCCACAACCTTCTATACAGTGAGAAGTGTGTTGCTTTAATCAGCTGACCAGTCGTTGGTATTCCTTTACAAAGCAGCCTGATCAGACTATCAGACACTATGACAAGGATCTTGACCGTGGCCACTGGAGGCCTCCTCCCCACCACCTGGACCCAGTAAGCAAGCTCGTTACTCCCCATTCATGTGCTTCTCACCCTGAAGTTTAAAGGCATGATCAACAAATACTGTGTACATCTTACTTTTATAGCTTAGCAGACTTCAAAAGTCCCTCGCCCTTAACTGTATGTGAGTGAAGGAATTGGGCACTCATTCAGAGTTCCAGTCACAAGGTTTAGTAGCTGTGATGCAGTGAGCAGAGCTGTAGTAGCCCCAGGATGAGGGGTCTTCCAGATACAGAAAATGAATATCACCCAAAAAAACTACAGATGAGTTTCAAAACTTTTTTTTGCACCAAAATTTTTCTTCCCATCCCTTTTTTCCATGAGCTTTTAGAACTCCCTCCTAGTTCTGATCTCAGGGCTGTGTGTTTTTTCATGGGATCGTATTAAATTCCACATAGAGGAGTTTTAAAACTTACCCAAGTCCACAGCTTTAACAGCTATTCTAAACCTTAAACCAGCCCAGAGAACCAGATGGAAACCCGTAGAACAAGTATGCCAATAACTATAAAGCCGGTTTAGGTAAAATCCTTTGCAGACATTATTGATGGGGAAGATTAGTACATACCACGAGACTGTGTTCATGTGAAGAGCCAACAGTTCAGGCCTGTCCTGAGGGTTCTCAGGGTCTGGTGCTCATTGACTCACTGCAGGTTACAGTCAGTGACCACACCAGCTTCATTTTGGTGGAAAGAAAACATTGCGACTTGGTGAGCAGCCCTGGCTGCAGAGCTGCAAGGACACGCATTGAACAGAAGGACTTGACTTGAAGGTACTGATACCTGCAGGACTGATGGAAACATCTCAGCAGCTCCTCAAAACAAAACAAAACAAAACAAAAACTAACCTCTCTTAACAGATAATTCAGTGGCTAGCAGCCTGAGAACCCACGTGTGCTAAACCCATTTGTTTGAGCCCTCCCCAGTTGCGGGAAGCAAAAGCAGAGACTAGATGTTGTGGGTGGGGGGTTTCATGGCACTGCTGTGGAGGCCATTTGTTGTCCAGACAACCATGCTAACAGCACAGACTGAACAGTTTAGGGGTGCCGTGTGTTTCTCTACAGGACTTGAAGTATCAAAACACTCCTCCCCCTTCTCTGTGCCCTTGGCATCACAGTCATGCCACCTTCTGGGGCCCTGTTACTGGGGCCCTGTTACTGGCGCAGAACTTCTATCATCTCCCCTCATGACATCGATCTCAGGTCAGCTGGAGGTACGCCGGCAGGCAGAGCGGGACTAACAGGGGCATCTTGGGAGTTGTCCACAGGGATGTGGTGGCTGCAGCCAAGTGACTGTGTCAACCCGTAAGGGAAGGACAGAAACCTGGAGACTTGTTTCAAGATACCGAGGGACCAGAATAGGCAGGAAAGAGGCTACCAAACCTGGCTCAACCTGGGCTTTGTGGTGGCTGGGAGCCTTTGAGCAGCTTGCATAATCTTCCAGAGACTGAGCTAATTACCAAGTTAAGGAATGGGTATAATAGCACTTCCGAGAAGGTGATTCAATGAGATGACGCATTGTGAATGTTACTTCCCTTCTCTTTTCAAAGAAGGAAGCAGTAGAAGAGTGCCAATTGACCTTGGGAAGAGCTATTTCAAGGAAGGGGTTAGGAGAGAGGTCACGGGCGGAAGGAAAGAGGCTGCTGAATTCTGCAGTAGGCATGCTCCTGTGGCATCACCAGTGTGCTTGGAGCCTGGTCCATCAGGCATTGTCACATAAGCCCAATGGGAGGGGAAGCAGCCACGAGGGAAGTACAGTAGAGCTGTTCGTGTCTACAATGGTGACATGTTTTTTCAGAGAGAGGCAATGAATGGGGTGCAACTTGGAGGACAAGAAGCATCCCCTGAGCCTGAGAGTCCTATGTCTTTGGTGCCCAGGAAACATTTTAAGAACAGCCACCTAGGAAGCAGTTCAGTCAAGTGCAAAAGACAGAAACCAGACTGAGTTTAGGTGTAATGGAGAAGAAACTGGCACAGATACTTGGAGATGATAGCAATGATGCATTTCCCATCCAGGGACCTGTGATGAACTTACAAACTAGAGAGCTGGCTTGCATTGCTAAAAGGGTTCAAAAAGGGGAGTTCATCAAGAACTCCTCAGGCCTGCCCACAGAACATATTTTTGTTTTGTTCTTACTTGCTTTTATTACTCATTTTACTTCCTGCTTTGTCTCTGCATTGGTCAGGGACTGAGCCTGATGGTGGCTTCTTTTCAGACCTCATTGTTGAAATAAACAGACTTTTTTTTAGTGACTGGTGACATTGAGGGTTTTTGTTTTGTTTATGTGTAATTTTTCACCATTGTAATTTCCATTTCTTATTTAAGTGCAGGTCTGAATATTTTCCTTCTCAAGAAGATTTTATTTTTTAAGATAGAGAGCTCACATCCCAAATGTTTTCCATGGCGCGGGGCTGGGCCAGGCCAAAGCCAGGAGCTGGGATTCAACCCAGGTCTCCCTCCTACTTGAACCTCCCCAGGGGAGTCTGGAATCAGGAGCTGAGCTTGAGACAACCTGATACTCTAGAATGGATTGTGGCATCCCTCTAGGCTCTTAACCCCTAGACCAGTACCCACTCCCTAATTTTTTTTCCCTTTTTGCTTCATATCTTTTCCTTTTAAGCAAAACAATCCACATTACCAAAGAGAACTTGTCACTTTCCTGAGATGTTTGGGATATGTCACCAAGGCAAGAGGGGGTAGGAATGGCACAATTAATTAGCACCTGTACAACACGGTGGCCTCGTAAGTGATCCAAATCAAAGAACCATCTTCACACTGTGATTTTCCTCCCTATTTCTCAACAAAACCCATTTTCAGCTTTAAAGAAAAAACATTTTTCAGTCTTTATACATTTGCATTTCTAAAAGCTTATTTGGCCTTTGGGTATTATCTCAATACATTTCTGGATTTTATTTTCATAGAGTTAGGTTATGCTAAAAATCAGTTGAGCTACATTTTTTCTTTTTAATTTTTATTTATTTATTTATTTACTTAGGCTCTAGCAAAAAATGATTTAGCTGGGAGTTCACTGTTGCTTAAAAATGGGAAGAAAGTTATCCATAAAAATGTATGGGCCTGGCACTTATATTTTCAATTTATTTTGTTGATAATAATCCATTCTACAGTTTATGTTTTCTTAAAAGTCAGGTTGTGGGACTGACACTGTGGCGTTGAGAGAGGAGTTAGAGTGGGTAGTAGGCAGTTAGGGTATTCTGGGTCCCCGAGTAAAAGAGAACTTCCCCACCATATCTTGAACTCACCAGAACACGTCTCTCCCGAGGAACAGTGGTGCTATTAACATATCAATTCCCCACCAGAAGTATCGGCCATTACCTCTGGCCGCTGTGGGCGGGCCTCAGGCCGATCTCTTTATCATTAAAAAGAGAACAGGAAAAAGTAATACACATCTGCCTAAGGCCTGGAATGTCCCATGTCTGACACCTCTCTGGTCTCTTGCCCCAAAACCGGATACCTGGGGACCAGGAAATTCCTTTGTCCTTAGAAAACCCCCCTTCCGAAATAAAGCCTTAAAAGATCCCAACACTTCCCCTGCACGGGTCTTTTCTATCTCAAACCCCCTCCCGTCGCTAGGACGGGAGTCTTCTCTTCTCAACTTTTCTAATAAATCTTGCTTTAAAACTAAACTGTGTCCGCATGAAAATTCTTCTTTCCTGCGAGACAAGAATTTGAGGTTGCTGCCATACTCGGAGTCAAAATTCCTGCAACAATACGGGTTTTGCTTCTTATTTTCCTGCCACTATGGCAGAGCACTGAGGTCCTTTTCCTCCTGCCACTATGGCAGGAGGTAAGGGTTCTTTCTATCTCAAAGCCCCCTCCCGTCACTAGGACGGGAGTCTTCTCTTCTCAACTTTCCTAATAAATCTTGTGTTAAAACTAAACTGTGTCCGCATGAAAATTCTTCTTTCCTGCGAGACAAGAATTTGAGGTTGCTGCCATACTCGGAGTCAAAATTCCTGCAACAGTGTTGCATGTTAAACCTTTGCCTGCTGTGCCAGGATCCTATATGAATGTCATTTGAGTCCTGGCTGCCCAACTTGCAACCCAGCTCCATGTTCATGGTCTATGGTCTGGGAACACGGCAGAGGATGGTCTGAGTGCTTGGACTCCTATATCTACATGGGAGACCCAAAAGAAACTTCTGGCTCTTGACTTTGGACAGGCCTAACTTCAGCTATTGTGGTCATTTGGGGAATGAACCTATGGATTGAATATCTCTTCCTTCCTCTCTCTAAATCTGCCTTTCAAATAAAAAATGAACTAAAAAAAAAAAGACTCTAAGTTAAAAAAAGAAAGTTACACCACAGAAATGCCCACAGGATTTTCATTATTATCTTTGAGCATTTTTTTCTTTTTCTAATCATATAAGCTGTTGGGCTGGAAGTTTGCAGCCCCTGTGCCAATTGAACTTGAGCCACTGTGACTGAGAGCAGAATTTTAAGCATGGCCATCATATCTGCACCCAACAACACATTCTAATTGTGATACAAATCTTGCCCTGTCACTCCCCCTCTGATGACACCTCCAGGATTGATGCTGTGCCTCGGGCAAAACCCAAGCTTTTCTCAGGCAGAGTAGCCATTGTCAGGTAAGTCCCACCAACCTCTTCCATCTCATCTCTCACTACTTCTCCTCAGCTTAATAAATGCAGTCTCTTCCTGGAACCTGCTTGCATTTCCTGACATCTGGTCTTTCCTACTGTGGACCTTTGTGCAAGTTGCTTCCTCATCACCACCCCATCCCCTTATCAGCTTCCACTCAGCTCTTAGGGTTAGACTTGGAGTCACATATTCCATTGTGCTTCCACAGCCTCGCCCTTCACTTCTGCCTTAACACTTAACACACTCATTGTCTATCGCCAGTTTCATTGTATTCATCTTTCTTTTTGAAACGTCAAGGGCAAAAAGATCAGTAACTTATTTGACTTTGTGTTCCAGGTACCTAGATTCAGCTCTGCACGAGGTCCTTTTCATTGAGTGACTTCATGAACAACACAGAGGTAAGCATGCCTATATCACTAATATTATGTGGATGACCAATCCCATTGTAGTGAGGAGCCAGGCGTGGGTTCACTCTCTGGCTTGCCATTTGCACCCTGTCCAATCTCTGTCCTCAGTGGACACCAGTGTTAGCTACTTGTCAGGGAGATATGAGAATGAACAGGAATATATGGAAAGCCACATTGTTTCTGTGGAAGTTTCATGTTGCTCTGATACGGATCTCAAGTTCTAGGTTGTGCTCACCAAATGAAAATGAAAATATCAAGGCCCATGGACAAAGTAGCTCTCCTCCAGACTTTAGGAAATGATATATTGTTCCCTCTGAAGGACACAGTTGCTGGTCCTCCATATTTAGGAAACTGGTCTTCCTTCTTCAATGGAGAGAAACAGTCTGGCTTACTGAGGTTGTTATAAGCATTACTGTTGTAACCAGTGCTATATTGTCCAAAATGCAATCTTGCAAAATCTGACAATCGACTGCAAGACCTGGTTGCACAGAGCTCTATTCCTGTACACAGAGCCCGCACAACCGGAAGGCTAGCAGTTCCTAGCAGTGCACATCCTACCCAGAATAAGATGCATCCATGCCATTGGCAACATTTAAGGAACTTTACCTGGCTTGAATGTTGCCAGCTGTTACTCTCCAGGGACAATTAGTTCTTTATGATTCAAGGACAACTCCCAGGCGTCTTCTGACTGGCCGTTGGCAGCAGCCAGTTCCAGCTGCTGAGAGCATTGTCGATCACCCATGTGATAGTAATTTCTCCTTTCCTTTTTTAAAAGATTTTTAAAATTGGAAATGCATATTCACAGAGGAGACAGAGAAAGATCTTCCATCTGCTGACTCACACTCCCCAAATGGCCACAATGCCCAGAGCTGAGCTGATGCAAAGCAAGGAGCCAGGAACTTCTTCTGGGTCTCCCCACGTGCTGCAGGGTCCCCAGGCTTGGGCCATCTTCTGCTTTCCCAGGCCACAAGAAGGGAGCTGGATGGAAGTGGAGCAGCCAGGACACAAACCAGCACCCATATGGGATCCTTGCAATGCAAGGCAAAGTTTTAGCCACTAGGCCATCACACCAGGCCCTGATAATATTGTTCTACACATCCTTTAGTTCTGTGGTTGTTCAACCCTAGAATAAATAAGAATCATTTTAAATCCCAACAGCATCTCTAGGCGAGAAAGTCTCTGCCATCTTTGCTTGGGTTAAAGGTGGGTGCTTCCAACCATTGTTCAAAAAACAACAAGGTGGGGGAAGCTGGAAGTTAAGTTTCCCATCTTAAGATGGGGTGTGTTGAGGTTTGTGGGAAGTGGGCCACCAGAATTGTCCACAACACAGGGGTCTGCAAGCCAGGCCCTAGTTCAATAGATATTGATTGCCCAGAAAAGGCCTGATACCAGATAAGGGAAGTGGAAGTGAAAGAAGGAAAACTCACTGAAAAGTGAACCGAACTTCTTTTCTTAGATACTAACATTTTGAATTTTAACACCAGGGTGATGACAGCTTACAATTTTTACTATGTGGGGCCCGGCACTGAGGCCTAGCAGCTAAGTCCCCACCTCGCACGTGCCCAGATCCCATATGGGTATCGGTTCTAATCCTGGCAGTTCCGCTTCCCATCCAGTCCCTCTATTTGTGGCCTGGGAAAGCAGCCAAGGATGGTTCAAAGCCTTGGGATCCTGCACCCACAAGGGAGACCTAGGAGAAGCTCCTGGCTCCCGGCTGTGGATCAACGCAGCTTCACCACTGTGGTCACTTGGGGAGTGAATCATCATACAGAAGATTTTTCTCTCTGTCTCTCCTCTCTCTATATATCTGACTTTGCAATAAGAATAAATAAACCCTTAATTTTTTTTTTTTTTACTATGTGGCTTAGCCCAAGAGGATATATAGACCATTTCTGTCTCGAGACTGATCCCAAGAGGCCTGTGTGGCCATGTGTGTTCTCTGCTCTCACTCTGTAATAATCAACTCCAAAGGGCTCTGTGATCTCACAAAATGGGGGCGTTTCACCCCAGTGGAACACAAGCACTCAGTTTCACAGTGAGCTTCAGTTCTGACATTGTCTACCTGGAAAAGAATGGCAGATCCCACAGTTAAATGCCAAGACCCCAAGGCTGCTCCTCCCCGGTTTCCAATGGCATTACGAGCCTCTAGTTGCTTTACTGATGCTTCTGACCAACCGACTTTCCTCATTCGTCAAAATCCCCTCGACCCCTCCGGGGCTGATTTTCTAGAGAAGCAGACAGAACCCAGGGAGATGCTGGACATTTTTTTTTTTTACTGGTGAAGTGCATTAGGTTCCTTCCTCGGCTTAGTATAGAAATAAAAAGCCGCGAATTGGTTGCAGAAGAGTTTTACTTGCAAAGTGACCAGATGAATGGGAAAATAAGGAGAAAGGGGAAAGCAGCTCTTGGAACGGAGCTGGGAGATGGGGTGTCTCCTGACAAGAGAGGAAATGACTGCGCAATTCCCGGGTCACCCACTTAAAGGTGTAGTTTTTCTGGCCATGATTTGGACAGTTTCAATTTTCAAGTTTATTATAAAGGCTGTCACCAAAGCTACAGATAGAGAGACACAAAGGCCCCCATATGGGGAAAGGGCACAGAGCTTCTCTGACCAGCCCAGGCTCTCCACCCTCAGGGAAGCTCCGCGTGTTCAGCCATCTGGAAGTCCCCCCATTGTGTCCTTCTTAGTCCTTACATAGACATGATAGTTAAATCATTGTGGATCAGCTGAACTCTCCACTTCTCTCTTCTCTGGGACAAGGGGGGACCAGGGCTGAAAGTCCCAACTCACCCTGTGACCAGCTCCCGTGCTCAACCCATCTCGTGGCCAGCATCAATCAACATCTTGGTGTGTAGAAGGGTATTCTCCCTAGGGACATACCAAGGATTTTCAGAATTGTATGCAAGAAACAGGAACTAAACACACACACACACACACACACACACACACGCGCGCGCGCACACACACACGTACTTGCACATTCTTGGGGAATTCTGAGGCAAATGAAAACCTGTACAGTCACTTTTGATCTTAAGTCCCTCTAAACCAGCACGACTCAACTGCAAAACAAATAATCCAGACCCAGTCAAGAGTTCATTGTTTTTGGCATGGAGAGATGAGAACCCTCCCCAGCCCGGCCAGTTGGCTTACCCCCTTGCTATAACCACTCTAGAAGAAACAGGCCGACTCCACCGCTGGCAGCGGGAGGCGCAGTGCAGCTCCCTGGCCTCTGAGAACAGAGACCCTGCCCTCCACAACCACAACAGAGACTGTCCCACTTCCTGTCCTGCTAACTGCTGCCCAGATTCTGATGCAGTCAATCCAGCACTGCTTGAGGGATTTGAGCAGCTGGCTTGCGAATGATCAAGCAAAACATTACAAAGGGAGCATGTAATTTTCAGGCAAGTGCCGCGATGGCATGACCAGGAGATGCGGCTGACATAGAGGGAAAATTAATGGGAGGAGCAGAAGTGAAGTGCAACTCAAACATAATGAGGGGGAGAGCGTAATGAGGACTTCTCAGGAGATACAATTAGAGCATGAAAAATGAAATTAAAAAAACGAAAAAGTATGATTCCTAATTTTAGAACTCAATGTAGAAATTAAAGAGAATTATCAGCACTCTGAAAACTAGATTAATGTTTGGTAAGGCCCCAATAACCCAGAACAAAACAAAGCAAAACTAAATACTAAATATGTATCGATGCCAGACACAGGAGACTGAATAGGTGGAAGCATAGTAGTTAACTCACAGAGTCCAGAGGGAGAAAGGAGAATGTAGGGGAGAAAATGAAATAAAACAAACAAAAACAACTTTCCATCTAAAGCTTCTTTAGACTTAAACGACTTCCCTAGTCATTAACGGAAAATCACCTTGGTGAAAGTTCTTAGCTCCAAGAATAATTTTACCTTTCAACAACCAGAAAGAGGAAATGATTGACAAAAGAAAGGGAATTGGGCCATCATTGGTCTCGCAGCAGCACGAAAGCTCTTAGGTGATGAAGGAATGATGTTTACAGGCTATGGAGGAGAAACCAATGGTATTATGACGTTGTACGCCCAAAGTCTTACTAAATGAAGAGAAATCACTTGGGAGTATATAGGGCCTTAGAAAGTCATGCTGCCTATGTATTCCATATATGGGAATTCGGTAAGAGAATGCTAAAGAAAATAACCCCGCTCCAAGTGAAAATCTCAACACAAGGAAACAATGGCGAGTAATGAAGCTCACTGCAGTCATCATCCAAGCAGGGCTCAGCGCAGCCTGGGATAAAACTCAGATTTTATAATCCAAAGAGACTGGTGGGAAATTTTTTTTCTTCTAAATTTTTATTTCTTTTAGAGTCAGACACAGAGAGGGAAAAAAAAAAGTTGTTGATTCACTCATCAAATGGTCATAAAAGCCAGAATTGAGCCAGGAGGAAAGCCAGGAGCAAGGACCACAGTATAGGAACCCTATTCCCTGAGCTGCTAGACTATTGCGCCGGGTCTGAACAAGGAATTCTTACTGGTGCTTTCTCCCTTTCCTGCTCTGTTCTGATTGTCCGCCTCTCTCCCTTCCAAGCTCCTCACCCCTTTTTGCGCTCCTATCTATAGGGATGAATTAGCTACAGATTGCAAACCTACCTCCTGTGTGGCTCCAAAGTCCACCCAGAGGCTCAGCTAGGCCGAAGGAGCCGTTCTCGTAAAAAGCTGGGATTACAGTCCTTCCTCCTGCAGGAGCCACTCTCTTTAGAAAACTGCATCTGTCAGCACTTGTGCTCTGAACAGGCTCCAGGAGGAAGCCCACGCGGTTGGGCAGCCATAGGATAAGAATGGGGGTGAGAGTGGCGGGGCCAGTGAGATGGGAGTGGATGGTCTGGCAAAGGCAAAGCACACAGAACCTTAGGTGTACAGTTCTGAAAGCACGACTTCATCATGCAGGCAGTAGAGAACTGTTGAAGGCTTCGTGTGTTGAAAAGATTTCTCTTTATGCCATGGTTGAGAGTGAGCTTGAAGACAGAAAAATCAGCAGGAAGGCTGCTGCGCTAACCCTTCTCAGAACGTTGGTTTATTCCTAATTCTCTGACCTAAATGTGACCACGATCTCATTTTCCCTTAATATAAATCAGATGCAAGTGTTGCATGTAGGAACTATTCCCGTTCACACTGGGAATTCCTCCTCGTTTCACACTAACCCTGAGCAGGGTCTGACCTCCCTAAAGCCCTGGGGAGCTGACGGTGGGAGAAGCACGTGACAGGATCACAGCCTGCATCACCTGACTCTGCTTCCCCTGGAGCTGCCTAGGTCACTCTCCAACCCATTTCGACGTGTGACTAGCATTCACTGGCTTGTCTCCCTCGTCCAGTTTTCTACTCACTCTTGAGTGTGAAGACTGCCTTAGCCTTTCCCACTGCTCCTAATACTCAAAGTTAGCACTCGAACAAGTTGAAGTAAACGCTGTAGTCAAATCCACCACCTCTTCAGGTATATTGCAAAAATGATGGCATTGATGAGAAAGAAGCAGGTCCCACAGAATGTGTCTGGGGAATTCCAGAGCCCACTAAGACTCTCCTGAAACACACACAGATCCTTCTCTGCTGTTCCAGATCCCAGAACAATCTTGCTAGGGGGAGTTACTCTGCAAGAGACAGCTGAGTCTCTTCCTACCCCACAGTCTTCTGATCTCTGATTGCTGCCAGACTAGGAGCCAGAGGTACATCCCAGCATGCCCTGAGGCACCCAGATCCAGGTGGAAGGGAAAGACACCAAAAGAATGTTAAATCTTTGCTCCCTTCTTATCAGTAAAAGCCTGAATAATGTGTGTGAGAATGAGAGCTTGACCAAGGACAGTGGAATATAAATAGAGATTAGTTCAAGTTTTCCAATCACTGTTCTTTCTGGAAAAATTGGATTAAAAATCCTAGCTCCTGCAACTGGGAACAATTCTTTTTTTTTTCCTCCATTGGTTCACTAGGAACTGTGAGTCAAAGATGGACCATATCTAAAAGAGATCAAGAGACTAGAATTTCCGGGTATGATACAGAGCAAGAAACACCAAGGCTGTGACCTCAAAACCATGCCTTCTCAATGAAGATTATTAAGATATGGTCATATCATCAATTGAAAGACATATTGGTTCAGGGTCAGTGTTGTAGCAACGTTGGCTAAGCTGCCTTCTGCAATACCAGCAACCCATGGAAGTGCTAGTTTGAGTCCTTGCTGCCACATTTCCAACCCAATTCCCTACTAATGTGCCTGAGAAATCATCAGAAGATGACTCAAGTACTTGGGGCCCTTCTACCCATGTAGGAGACCTGATGGAGTTGTATGCCTCCTGTGACTTTTTGGGAAGTGAGTTAGCAGAAGGAAAATGTCTTGGTCTCTCTCGCTCTCTCCCTCTTTTCATTACTCTGAATTTCAACTTTCAAGTAAATAATTTTTTTTAAAAAATAACACACCGATTGATTCAAAGAGAGCCAGAATCTTTGAAAAGCGTTTATATGCCAAGGATATAAATGAAGAGGGCACTGAAATGGTCTCCTCATTTTCAGTGCGGGGATGAGATGAGGAACAGGGCACACAAGCACAGCTAAATATGTGTGAGTGTGTGTGTGAGTGTGTGTGTGTGAACACACAGAGGCAGAGCTCCCATCCACTAACCCACTCCCCCAAAGCCTGCAATGGCCAGTGCTGTACTGGGAACACTAGCTGGGCTTCCCACATGGGCGGGGTGGGGGGGGTGCAGGAATCCAGTTGCTTGAGCTTCTTGGGGTTTGGAGTAACAGAAAGCTGAAGTCAGGAGGCAGAATCAGGTACCAAACCCAGGAACCCCGATGTGGGATACAGGTGCCTTAACCGTGGAGCTAAATGCCTCCTCTGGCACAGGAGATATCATTTTCATAGTTGCCAAAGACACTGAATCGAACACCTGGATAATCTGTCTCTTTGGTGATATGTAATTAATCAGAAAACTTAAAATTGACACAGATGCGCGTTCCACAATCAGGTTTTATTTGATTTATACACCCAAAACCTCTAAGTCTGAGAAAAGAAGCTTTCTTGAGCCACTGTATATAATATCCTGCTTCCTCAGTTCCCAGGTCTGAATCATTTCAGAAACCCCAAGACTGTAAGTTCAGGAAATGTGTGCACTCTTGAAAAAGACTGCTCCTCCGCTGCAGGCACCTGCCTAGATTGCCTTGCACTTAGGCAAGTGTTCTACTGCTGGGAGAAAAGCAGGTAGCTGGCCGGCATTCTGGGCCTGGTTAATGCCAAATTTGTATTAGCCATACCAGTGTGCTGGCAAAGTTTATTATTTTTTTTTTGTTTTGTTTATTTTTATTGGAAAGACAGATATTCAGATAGGAGGAGAGACAGGAAGATCTTTTGCCCGATGATTCATTTCCCATGTGGCCGCAACAGCCAGAGCTATGCTGATCTAAAGCCAAGAGCCAGGAGCCTCTTCCGGTCTCCCATGCAGATGCAGCATTCCAAGGCTTTGGGCCATCATTGTTGACTGCTTTCCAAGGCCACAGGAGGGAGCTGGATGGGAAGCGCAGCTGACAGGATTAAACCAGCGACCATATGGGATCCCTATGTGTGTAAGATAAGGACTTTAGCCGTTAGGTGATTGCAACAGGCCAATTTTTTTTTTTTTTAAGATATGTGGGAAGGCAGGGAATGTCAAGCCAAGGCATGCCATCCTGGTTCCCAGGATGTGGGGCAGGTGCCCCAAGGAAGGGGAGGTCTGGAGAAGTATTAGGATGGGAGCAGCTGAAGGCATGTTTGATGGGGAGGAATGACTTCTGGAGACTGGACCACTGCATCATAGGTAGTCTAGGGGGCTAAGATGGAGTGGTTTACAGGGGGAAAATGGGACGGCATGTCTGTGATAGACCAAGACGACCGCCCACGTTGGGAGACCTGAGCTGGGCTAAATAGCATCATCCACAGCTCAGTGGCATACTCAAAAGCTGGGGCAAGGATGGATGGGTGGGCTGGGTCTGGGGGCAGGCAACACTAGACTAGGTTCCAGCACTCACTGGTGCTCATGAGAGCCAGAGTGAGTGTGGGACAAGTTGGGTCATTCTATAGTACCCATCAGTAAGAGTCAGAATAGATATGAGCCAATTGAGCTAGGCTGCAGTACCCTTCTGTGAGTTCCAAGCTTGGGGCCAACCATATCAGTCTGGGCAACAGCACCCGATGACACATGCAAGATTAGTTGCTGGGATCTGGCCTGGTTGAGGAATTTGAGGAACTTCCCTGCTAGGCCACAGCTCCTGCTGCTGAGCAGGAGAACTGGGGCTGGGGGCAGGCCTGACCAGGCTAGGCTGCAACACCTGCTAGCATGCACGTAGGCTGGGTCTACAGCAAGTTGAACTGGGCCAGTCCACAGCACACACTGGCAAGAGCCAGGATGGGATGCAGGATGGGGTACAGTTAAACTGTAATACCCAATAGTTCACATGAGGGCTGGTGCTGGAGGGGGTCAGGCTGGACCCAGGCTGCTGTACCAGCTGGTGAGAGAGGAACTGGGGGGGTTGAGCTGGGCTGAACCAGGTTGCAGCACCTGCTGCCAAATGCAAAGACTGGAGGCAACTATCTAGACTGGGTACCTGGTGGCATGTACAAGACCCAGGGCTAGGAGTGGTCCTAGTGTGGGAACATCTGGGACTCTTCTGCTGGGCCACTGCTTCCACAGGTGTGCATGAGAGCTGGGACAAGGGATGGGCCAGACTGGGTTAGGCTGCTACACCCTCTGTGCACACAATAGCCACAATGGGTTAGGCCATAGCACCTGCTGGCAAGTGCCATGATGGATGAGAGTCATGAAAGGCTTGACCACAGTATCTTCTGGCAGGCACAAAATTTAGGGGCTGGGAGTTTAACTTGCAGGGAAACTATGGGCATTCCTCTGTTAGGCAGTACCTTCTGCTGGTAAGCACAAGAACTGGGACTGAGGGCAGGCCAGGTTGAACAAGGGGGCAATACCTGTCAGTCTATGTGAAGGCTGGGCCTGGGGGTGGAGCAGGCTGAGCCAAGCCACAGTACCCGTGGGTGTGCACAAGAACCAGATGGCATGTGGGCTGGGCTGGACTAGGTAGCAGCAGAGGCTGGCGCATGCAAAAACCCAGGCTGGGGCGGACCTGGCTGGGGTTATTGTGGTCACCCCAAATAGGTCATAGCACCTGCTGGTATGCATGAGGACTGGGTTTGACACTCGTTGGTTCACATGAGGTATGGGGCTGGGCTGGAAATGACTGGGTAGGCAAGTGCATCCAAAGATATGTGCGTTGGCTGGTGTAGGTGACAGACCATGCACTGGCTAGTGCACGCAACAATCAGGTCTGAGGTCGCCACAGATGAAGTTTCTTAGAGGATTTCCCAACTGGATGGTTGGGCTTAGATCTGATCACGGGAAAAAAATCACAGGATGTGTTGTCCAACCTTGGAGATGTGTGCTGGTGGGATCAGACCTGAACAGTTGTTGATGCCTGTGCAGTGGAGAGCATGCCCAGATGCACACACGGGACATGACGGCCAGCTCATCTATGCCAGCAGGGAATGTCAACTGCCTCATCAGGGGATAGAAAGCATAACAGGTTGAACAATTCTAATCAAGCTTTGCAACGAGTTCCTGGGCTTGTGGATGCACTAAGGTAGATTTGGTCAGCTGATAGGTCTTGGAAAGATTTCGTCAACCTTGGTGTAATGAAGCCAATGACATCTCAATGCTATCAAAACCACTCAAGTAATAACCTCAGAACACTTCCCCACATTGAGGCCTCTAAGGCATCATCAACTGACCATCCCTTAGCTCCGTACGCTAATGATGTTTAACGGCAAGGAGCAGCCCCCTCCTTCTCCTTTCCTGTGGAAACAGGAGGAAAAAAGATTGAAACATTTGTCCCCCTTCACCTTCCTCCATACATGACCCTTCCCACTCTAGTCAGAGGCCTACATGGGCCTGCATCCCTCTCAATTATGTACACAATATTAAAGAGAAAATTTCAAAAATTCAGAAAAGAAAAATGCTCTGTGATAACACCCACGTGCATATCCAGCCTTATCCTCCTCCTGCCTCGAAGACAGTTGCCTATTGCGGTAAGTGTATATTTAGAGGAGGAAATTATCCAAACTGTTGGTTTTGGAATAATATAGGATTGAACTAGTCAGTGACAATTTGGTGGTAATCAGATTATAAATCCTTTGATGTTAATGTTACATGAGGGGAGGGTCCATGTAACCCCAAACCCATCTGTGTTTGCATGGATAGTTGAAATGTGTTGACTGAATGATTAAGAGGCAGACATTTGGCAGAGCAGTTAAGATGCTGCTTGAGGTGCTGCCCTCCGTGGCAGAGTGTCTGGGCTCGAGTTGCGATTCTGCTCCCCAGTCTTAACTTCCGGTTGAAGCCCATACTGAGAGGCAGAGCTGGTGGCCCAGGGGCTTGGATTCCTGCCACCCAGGTGTCACCCTGGCTGGTGTTTCTGCCCCAGCTTTGACCTGACTAAGCACTGGTACTTGCAGCCATCTATGGAATGAGCCAGCAATGGGAGTCCTAACTTTCTCTTTTATGTCTCTAAGATTTATTTTCCATATTCAAAAGGCAGAGTTAGAGAAGCAAAGATAAAGAGAGAAGTCTTCCATCCTCTGGTTCAATCCCCAAGTGGCCACAATGGTCAGCAATGGACCAGGCTGAAGCCAAGATCCAGAAGCTTCATCCGGGTCACCCATGTGGATGCAGAAGCCCAAACACTTGGGCCATCTTCTGCTCTTTGCCCAGTGCATTTAGCAGCACAAATGCATTATGGCATCATAATCCATACATTCTCAAAAATTTCAAAAAAAAAAAACCTTATAATTAGCTAATTTGTAAAGTGACTTCTTAATCCATGTTATGAGGGCTGTTGCAGTAAGAAAAATAAAGCAAACCTTTAGAGCTATACTAAAGCTATACTGTCCAATAAAGTTATTGAATTGTTCATACTTTCAATTTTCTAGAAGCAACATTTTTAAAAGTATGAAGAAACAGGTACAATTAATTTTAACAGTACAGTTTGTTTAATCGAATATATCCAAAATAGTATCATTTCAATATGGTATCACTCTCAGACTTATTATAATAAGACTTTAAAATATGGTGTGTATTTTACACTTACAGTGCAGTTCAGTATAGAATCAATACATTTCAGACACTCTGTAGCCACAGTTAGGACTCGTGATCATGGTACTAGCTGGTGCAGCTCTAAAACTTTCCCTACTTGCTCCCAGAGGTCAAAAACTCTTCTGGTGGAGTCACAGAAATGCAGGTGCAATCAAAAGACGGTTGAAAACTACAAGGCATATGGCCTTTTATACTACTTTTTAACACACTTGTTTAGCTTGCGCAGCTGTTGAAAGATCTCAAAGAAATATAGAGGATTATGATAAGTGTAGACAGTGTCCCAAATTGTACCTGCTGCCCCGCTGTGGTCTTTTTTCTTTTTTTTTTTTTAACTAAAGAAAGTCAGTTGCTAGACTGACTAGTGAAAAAAAGTCAGTCACTAGACCCTAACACCTGGCATGCCAACTTGCAATTGTCTGTTCAAGCACCGAGGAGCATTTACGGCAATTTGCTCTCCTGGCAGGCCAAATGCACACCTTCACTGACTCAGCGAGGGATTGTGTTACCATGCCTCTGCATCATGTGTCAGAGCACGCATGGCTTTCCTGCTGTTCTAGAACAGGGTGCTGGCCCAGAGACACTGAGCTAAGAGGACTGGGGAACGAGTTTTAGCTAGAGTTGTAGATGCCAAGCGTGAGCCCCACATATACCAGAAACAGTGAAAACTGAGGTGGCCTTCTGGATCTTCCTTGTTACAGTACAAACCCTCCATCAAATCTAAGGATTCAGTTGTCGCCTTAAAAAATAACACAAGTGGATCTGGCAACTTTTGAAATAAAGGTTTATTTGTTTTTATTGCAAAGTCAGATATACAGAGAGGAAGACAGACAAAGATCTTCCATCTGACGATTCACTCCTCAAGTGGCCACAAGAGCTGGAGCTGAGCCAATCTGAAGCCAGCAGTCAGGATGCTAAGGCTTTGGGCCGTCCTCGACTGCCTTTCCCAGGCCACAAGCAGGGAGCTGGATGGGAAGCAGGGCAGCTGGGATTAGAACTGTCACCCATATGGGATCCTGGCACGTTCAGGGCGAGGACTTTAGTCACTAGACCACCAAGCTGGGCCCGAATCTGGCAACTTTTAACATTAAGAAATTAGCTCATTGTTTGGTAGACATTTTTAGATTTGGGAGGAAAGATACATTTATTATAAATATTCTGTTTTGCTCAATTTACCAAATTACCACAAAGGCTTTCAAGGATTGAGACGAATCCAAAACAAAACAAAACAAAAATTCCCCAGCTGGTTTGAACATCTAGTGCTTAAGACCGACGGCTACAAAACCAGTGGTGTTGCTGTGTCTGTGTAGATTCAGGTACCTGTCTGGTTGCTACAGCCAACCTCAGATGGGAGTCTCACAACTGCATCCCCTGAGGTTTGTACTCTTGGACAGCTAGCCTTTTGAGAAGCCTTGACTTGCTACTGGTCAATGAATACTGCATTCCTACCAATTACAGACACTGAATTCCTACCCACTGACACAAACACTTGCAGTATGAGCAGTCAGTTATGATCGAGATCTTATTTGTTCACCCAACCGTAAAATCAAGTGTCCTTGGCAGCATGCTCTCAAAAGGTCCTGAAGTTACAAGCAAATAATATGAGCAGGTGACTCAACGTCTCCATGTAGCTTCTTTGTCACACTGCCACCTCGTTGTTAATACATGTCTACGTCTCACACCGCAGTTCCTGATAGTACATTGGCTTACAGTGAAATGACTCCTCATAGTGTGCTGGCACCATAAAGGAGTGGAATTTTAATAGTTTTCTGCTGCCTGAAAGATGGCTCTGAAAGACAGTGAGAAAATAAAATCCCCCATTGGTAAAAATGGTAGAGTTGCTGTGGCGTGTAGTGAATTTGGCCTGAGGAGTCAGATGGTTCCAGCTGTGGGCTTATGGTGGAGCTTCACAGAGAACGTAGATCCGTGGGAAGTGCTAATGGCTTTGACCAATGCTCAAGGAGCTGGAATAAAACAAGTAAGTGACAAAAAGCTTTAGAGAAGAATTATGCTAAAAATATCTTTCAAAAGAAGTGAAAGCACAAGACCGTTGGTTTCTCGTGTGAATGCTAACTCCAAGCCCCAGTGACAAAGGACATCTCGCTGGTGAGAGTGAAGTTTTTGTACAACTCAAGAACACACAATTCCTCTCTTTGAGGCTGATTTGATTATGGCCATGTCTGAATGCTCACGAAGATTAAAACCTGACTGATGTCCCAGATGGGAAGCCATAATACAGACGGACCAAACATCTACCAAGTGGCCAATTATTGATACTGAACTCCTTTGATGACAGAGTGTAGTCCACCTTAAAAGTGATACGTCACTGGTTTGATCTCTCTTCCCTGCCCTTAATACTTTCCCCAGGTATTACACACCCTAAAGAGATTCATTTCAATATTCAAGAAGAAAATGAACTGATGTTCATGGAGTCCAACTGTCTCACCAGAAATCTTGGCCACCCAAAAGCAACCAGTCTTAAAGGGAGGTGAGTTTGTTGATTGAACACTCAAGGCAAGAACTAGGAGACAAGAAGTTAAAAGTGTGGGCTGAAGTATGTGCTCTGAGCCAGCAGTAGTGTTTCTTTGATAGTCCAAATACGTGGATCCTGTAACCACAGATTATACATGAATGGAGTGTCTTTCACCATTATACCTAAATCTTTTTTAAAAATTCTCATTTCTGGAACTATGAGCTCCTTTTGTTTAGAGTTCCTAGTAATCAATCAAGGCGTATTTCTATTAGAAAACAAAAAACTAGTGACAGTACATAAGGGACAGATTTTAATTTTTATTATTTTATTTGTATAAAGTGAATAAATTTCATGAACTTCCCAGCACAGATTTAGGGGAATAGAGATACTTGCCACCACATCTTCCTTCCCGCTCTCATTCTTTGGGACAGACTTGAATTTAGTCATTCTTTCAGTCAATCTCCTGAAGATGACTGCTACAACACAATGATTTGTAGCCACAGCGGGAAATGAGGAATGGAGGATCTTTCTCATGGACTCACAGGCCTGGGTCTAGCGTGGCAGCATCCCTTTGGGGTATCTTCAGATTATTTCATGACTGTCTCTTGTGTTGTATATGAAAAACTCAGGTAGGAATGTTTGCTCCAGCATCCAGATCCGAGGATGGCGAGGTAGTGAGAAATGAGATGCAGTTTAACCAGATTCCTCCCTTTAAAGTAACCAAGACACAATTCTGAGAGCTACACTTCAAAATCAAATCGCTAGCTTTCCTATCATTTATCGCCAAAATTGTAGTTCTCCCTTGCTAAGGGCCAGAACACACTGGGTTAGTTCACTCAATGGGAAAGCAAAGAAGTGAAATCCGCTGAGAGCAGGCTGCTCTAAGAGTGAACGGTTCTATCCTCACTGCTCTTCTCAATCATTGTTCCTTCCTTTGGCAGGCCCGTGTGGAGGACAAAGGGACTGAATGTGTCATACTTCCGCCTCTCCTCCATGACATTGTAAGGCTCTAGGGACAGGCTTTCTTCTGTCTCGCCACTCGATCTCCCACAGCATCCCCTGAGTCTATCAGAGAGCTTTAGTTAATCCAACAGTGTAATCCATTCTAATAAGGAAGGAGACAGGAAAGAACTTATTCCTCTATAATCAATAGGAGAGATTTTATTCCTAAGAATCCTGAGTAACAATGGTGTGTGCTGTCTTCTCTAGGCTAGCAGCTAAATGTGTGAATCATATAGGAAGGAAGACTAGAAGCTGCTAGCCTAAAAAAGCATATATAATACTTAGGGACTGGCAGTATAAACAAATTACATCATCAGAGCTATAAAGGACTTTGGAAATCATTTGAGAAGTTTTGAATGTGACTTTGGGTGTTGTACAGTTGGTAAGAGCAGCAAAGCATGAAACCTGGAGAGAACAGACATTAAGATGCTACTGTAGCTATGAGTGAACGATGTGGGATCCGGCGGACAGGGCTTCATAGGTACAAGTGTGAACAATGGGAGACGAGATAGAGGAGAGAGATGAAAACAAGAGTGAAACAGCAGCAGCGTTGCTGCCGAGGGAAGGTCGAGATCACCCATTTGTTGGACTATTGGACCTTGTAAAACCTTCCCATTGCCAGATTACATTCCAGGGCCTAAATAGTCTTGCTGTTGACCTGTATATGGGTCCATCAGAGACTTGGCTATTTCACCAACGTATTCTTACACAAGTAACCGTATGGATCACCATCACTCAGGATTATCTAGATAATCCCATCTGTACCTTATAGCATAAAGAGAATTATGGACTAAGTTTTTTTTTCTTTTTTTTTAAGGATTTATTTCTTTTTGTTGGAAAGGCATATCTATAGAGAGAAGGAAACACACAGAGAATGCTCTTCCATCCACTGATTCACTCCCTAACCAGCCACAATGGCCAGAGCCAAGCCAATCCAAAGCCAGGAGCCAGGGGCTTCTTCCAGGTCTCCCAAGCGGGGGCAGGGTCCCAACCAAGGCTTTGGGGCCATCCTCGACTGCTTTCCTACACCACAAGCAGGGAGCTGGATGGGAAGCAGGGCAGCTGGGACATGAACCAATACCCATTTGGGACCTGGGCACATGCAAGCTGAGGACTTCAGCCACTAGGCTATTGTACAAGGGCCCAAACTAGGTTTTCAACAGCAAGTTCACTTTGTACAAATCACATAAAGTAGTATTAAAAGTTTTGGATTTTTATTTGCAAGGTAAAGAGAGTGAAAGAGGGAGAAAGAGAAGGGAGAAGGACAGACAGTGAAAGAGAGGGAAAGAGGGCTGGTGTGGTAGCTAAAGGCGGAGCTAAAGTCCTCGCCTTGAATGTGCCAGGATCCCTTGTGGGTACCAGTTCTAACCTCGGTAGCCCTGCTTCCCATCTTGAGGCCTGGGAAAGCAGTCTAGGATGGCCCAAAGCCTTGGGATCCTGCACCCACGTGGGAGAACTGGAATGAGCTCCTGGCTCCTGGTTTTGGACTGGCTCAGCTCTAGCCATTGTAGCTACTTGGGGAGTGAATCAGCAGATAGAAGATCTTTGTCTCTTCTCTCTGTTTATCTGACTTTCCAATAAAAATAAACTTTTAAAAAATAAATGAATCTTTAAAAAAAAAAAGATAAACATCCACTTCCAGTGATTCACTAGCTTTTCTCCTCCTTGTAGTTAGATCTTAAGTCTTGGGCCTGGTGCGGTGGCCTAATGGCTAAGGTCCTCGCCTTGAACACGCCAGGATCCCATTTGGGCACCGGTTCTAATCCTAGCAGCTCCACTTCCCATCCAGCTCCCTGCTTGTGGCCTGGAAAAGCATTCCAGAACGGCCTAAAGCCTTGGGACCCTGCACCCGAGTGGGAGATCTGGAGGAAGTTCCTGGCTCCTGGCTCTGGATCGGCACAGCACCGGTGGCTGAGCTCGCTTGGGGAGTGAATCATCGGATGGAAGATCTTCCTCTCTGTCTCTCCTCCTTTCTGTATATCTGACTTTGTAATAAAAATAAATAAATCTCAAAAAAAAAGATCTTAAGTCTTTTTTATTAGTGGAACTAATCAACTCACTGGTCATTTCTCCATCTCAAATAATCCATGGTGCAACTTCAATAGCCTCACTGTTTTTTACCTTAAACAACCCTTTTTTTTCATCCCAACATTCTTAGCAGAGACTTCTAAACAGCAGGTGCATGTGTAGCTGGTGTCTTCCCTGAGGTTTGAAAATGGCATAAGCAATCAAGATAACAAAGTGTCCAGAGAATAATGTTCTGTTCACAAGAAGGAAGTTCCTGGATGGAAATGATGTGTTGACTGGGAGAAGGTGAGCTTAATGGTTACAGAAAAGGAATGAATGCACCTTGGTTGGTTGGAACTACAATCAATGGTTTTGCTTCAATTTGTGCTATTCTATAGTTACTTTATGATGATGATGATGATGATGATGATTATTTAGGATTTATTTCTTTGAAAGACAGAGAGCAAAAGACAGAGAGAGACATATCTTTCAACTATTAGTTCACTCCCCAAAAGCCCACAATGGCCGGGGCTGATTCAGGGTATAGCAGAAGTCTGAATCTTTCCCTTCTCTCCTCGATGGGTCATAGGTGCCAAAGCACTCGGCAGTCATTTGCTGCTTTCACAAGCACTTTATCAGTGGAGCAGCCAGGACTCCAACCAGCACTCCTATATGAGCTGTTGTGCCACTGGGCCCTGTGCCACAGTGCCAGCCCATAACCTACTGCTCTCCTACTCCTTTGTAACTTGTGTTTTTTACTGTCTGCTCCCTTTCTTTTCCCCTTTGTCTTCAGCACTGGGTGTGGTGTGAACAGTTTCATGGAAGCAGTTACCAATTCCAAGTCTGTTTCTCCAGAAAAATGCCAACATTATTATTTTTTTTAACCTGGCAAATTTAAAAGTCCATTTTATTTAGAGAGATATAGAACAACCAAGCTCTTCAGTCCATTTCTAGTAGAAGCCTAAATTGATGTGTTTGAAAATTACATATACACAGGCCTTTTGATCTAACATTGCTTCTTCTAGGCATTTATCCTACAGATATAATCATACATGCAGTTTCACTTATTTTTAGTCTCTTTCCTGGTTGTGCTTTTCCTCTCTTTCTCTCGGGGAGTACTCATTAAGGATGATGCTAATAAGGAAGTAGCCTTCTCTGGCGTTCTCTGCAGCCTGTGATATAAGGATGACTCATGCTCTCACCAACAACCTATCTCGGTTGAAACCGATGTAGGTAGGGGACATTTCCTCCTCTCAGCCTTCCTCTGCTTTCTCCAATTGAATTGCACAGGGAGCACCTCATTACACCCCATCCAGATTGCAGTGAGGAACCACTCACCCACTCCTCTGCCTTTCTGATGAATGGAAGAGCAGGACAAGATTGGACTGTGTAATATGAGACATTGGGCAACAAGTGATTAAAAAGAAGTATCTCAAGTTACTCTTGTTATAGAGCATTTAATACAAGTGCACAGGAAATACCAGAGTATTGTGCAAATGGAGAGTTCATTTTCAGCTCTGACTTCCAACAAGAAGAACCTCCTTCCTCTAATCAAAGGTACCAGAGGGTAATTAAGATGTCTTTTTGTCATCACAGCCTGAATGAAGCCAACACAAGACAAGAATCCCAGCAGAGTGCACACAAGAGTCTGTGGTTAGAGGTTCGGAGCACCAGGCTCAGTCAGTCATCCTGACTCAGCATCCAGCTTTTACACCTGCAACAGGCATGCAAGATGATGGTTCACAGTCACAGGGCATGACAGAAAGACTTGAGCTGCTTGTAGAGAATTACACTTGCTTATCTCTCTGCCTCTAGGCAGCATCATCTGGGGAGAATTGGGGACTAGAGATCAGAACTCATCGTGGATTGCCAGTGGCCACTCCAGCCCTCCTTTCATTCTTCACATTTCATCTTAATCTCTCCAGAGAGCTCTGAGATTGGCAAATTCCAAAACAATTCAAGAGTTTTCCAGAACGACAAAGACATGCACTGCCCTTTATCAACATAGTTCCTGTTTTTTTCCTTCCACATGTTACAAGAAAGCTTGGTTGAAAGAAAGATCATGGCTCCTGCTGTTGTACGTGAGATAATTTCCTGAGCTTTATCTCACACCTGCAGTACACATGGTTAGGATCCGATGGTAAATTTACTGACATAGAAAGAATGGTGTTGGTGAGATGGAGAAGAACAATGTGGCAGACAAGATTACTTGGCTGCAAAAAATAATTTCTACAGAAAAAAGGAGTAAAGCCAAAAATAAAGAGAGCCTGAAAAAGCTTGATTGTAATTGTAGCTGTGTTTCCTGAGAGGACAGATGTTTGCTCTCTGATAATATGTAGACTGTAATTCTAGGTGTGTATATGAGCCATTGTAAACAGGAGTGGCTCCAGGGATATTCAAAGGAATTGCTCAACAACATCAGCCCACAAGCATATTCTCACACTGAAGAACGCCATTATCGACAAGTAGGAAGTGGCAGCCTTGACATAGCTCATTAAGTAACAGGAAAGCTCTGGTCCTTCTAAATCAATAAGCATCTTTGGATGCCTTGGGAGCCAGCCAGGCAAGCTATTCCAGCGTGTGGCTCTAGTGTGTGATGACACACTGTGAACACCCAAGCTCTGTGCTGCCCATTTGTTGTGTAATGGCTGGCTTAGTCAAAGCTCACCCTTCCCAGTCCATCAACTACTTGGTAGCTCCCCAGACCTGGCTCCAGTCTTCCATGGCTCCGTGCAAGCAATTCTGGGGTTGACTGTGAGTTCAGAGAGTCACTGAGAGGACATGAGTTACAGGGGAGGAATTCTAGGGTCTTCCAGGACAACCAAGATATGCACTGTCATTCATCAAGCAAGGCAAGGCATGGCAAAGATATTCTTGACTCACATCCTTTCTTCTGCAGAGGGTTGTGTTTCTGTAAGCATCATTGTTTTCTTCAGGGCGTTGTGAAGTCATGGTGATGACACAAGGGAAGGAAGAAGGTAACAGTCTGATTTTGCAGATTCAGCATCATGAAGCCAAGCACATCTTTGCTTCCAGACTCATCAAGTTCCAGCAAGGTATAACAATCTTGCCCACGTATTAGGACCACCACTTTCCACTCAATACACCCACAGACATGCTTCTGTGTTCTTTCCAGTGAGCTTCCTCTCTCAAGTCTGCCTGGCTATGATATTGGTATTGACACCAGTTACACTGCAAACCAGTCCATCCTGGCATGGTGGGGAAGGGTCAGTTTTTCTCCTATCTATACTCAGCAGTTCAGAAATAATGAGTGAAGTATGTATCCCCTGGCTTAAATTCTGGCTCAACTTCTCAGTGCATATGGACACTGAAATCATGTCCAAGTCTCAATTTCTTTATCTGTAAATTAAGGGTTGTAACATTCATTTTGTACAGTTGTTTTGAAGGTTAGATTAAATCAGATGTATAAAGCACCTAATACAATGTCAAGCAAAATAAAAGCTCCATAAATGTAGCTCTCACCTCTGGAACTAGCGAATCTAAGAGCTGAAAAAATGTTAGAAGTTATCCAATAAAATATTGCTTCTACTTTTCTCTCCCCAGAATTTCCTACTCCGCCCCCAAGACATACGGCCATCACACTCTGCTTTGATTTAATCCAAGGGAAACGCTGTGCAGGTGTCTCACGTTGTGCGGAAACTGAGTAATTCTCTAAAGCTTCTAGCTTATGACGTAGCAAGGCCTTGACATATAGACACACGTCTGTGGTGGTGCAGCCTGTGCCTCACTATGCAATTCTGGGTGTTTCTCTTCAGAGACTCCAGTGTAAACATTGACTGCTGGAGTTTGAACAGGGTGATGGCCATGCCCATTTAACAGTCAAAGTTTTATCAGTCTCATATAGTTTTGAGTCTTTCCTTCTCCATAGAAAGCACTCGTAATTCCTTTATCACGCCCCGCATGACGCATTGTGGATCTCCCATCATTCCCTTCTCTGAATGCCCCATTATGTGATGTGTTGATTTGGGCTTGAGTCATCATCTGACCAGTTTTGAATAATGAGAATCACTTTTCACACGTCACATTGCTGAGCTGTGTTACCCCATCCCTCCTCTATCCTGTACTTGCATCATTTGTTTTTGTTGCTTTAGTTCTCACTTAATCCAAGGATAGGACTTTGCACTTTCTAAGAGTGAAACTTCATCTTGCGAGAGCCATGATCGCTAAGAAAGTGAAGGTTTCTTTGTGGTATACATGTCAGAAAAGGGATCTTTGCTTGACAATCTTTTCTTTTTTTTTTTTTTTCCACCACACAGCCTTGTTGCATCATAACTGCAAACGATCCTTCTGGATGCTCATGAATCATTCTTTTCACATCTCATTCATGAGTATTTTCAGAAGCAATGCCAGACATACTCCCCTACAGTATGGGAGATCCATCTTCTCCTTTAAAAAACTGCTCTGCTGCTTATCTTTATCAAGGATTCGAATACTTATACTGTACTTCATAAATCCTCCAAGCTCTCCATGAGCGAATTGGATATCTCACCCCCACATTCCCACACAGGAGCCCAGAGCTCACACTGCCTCATCACCCTCTTACTCCTTGATGTTGTGTTGATTCTTTGTGATATTTCTTTCTGAGGCATCTACTCTATCAATACAGAAGGACACTTTGCTTCCTAATATCCCCCAGGAAATTATCTCATTAGTGCCTCAGGGTCTAACTCCTTGCCCTTCTAGTTCTCATAAATTTTACTTTGGGGAGGGTGCTGTGGTGCAGTAGCTTAAGTCACCTCTTAGGATGTCCACTGCTTTACTGGAATCCTGGTTCAAGTTCAGGCCGCTGTGCCTCTGATACAGCGTGCTTCTAATAAATTGCAGGAGACAGAAGATGGTGGTTCAAGCGCTTGGCCCTGTCACCTATGTGGGACACTTAGATAAGGTTCTGGGCTCAGGGTTTCATCTTGGCTCAGCCTGTTTGTCGTTGGCTTTTAAGGAGCAACAAACTTTCTCTTTACCCATGTCTTTCTCTATATGGAGTAGGAGGGTGTGTGTGTGTGTGTGTGTGTGTGTGTGTGTGTGTGTGTGTGTGTGATTCTGCCTTTCAGGATGGTGAAAATAAACTTTTTTTAAAATTTAACCTCACTTTTGCATCATTATTGCTGTTCCACCCTTGCTTCTCTCTCTTTCTCTCTCTCTCTTTGAAAGATTTATTTATTTTTATTGGAAAGTTAGATATACAGAGAGGAGGAGCCACAGAGAGGAAGATTTTCCATCCACTGATTCACTCCCCAAGTGACCGCAACAGCCAGAGCTGTGCCAATCTGAAGCCAGGAGCTAGAAGCCAATAGCTTCTTCTGGGTCACCCACATGGGTGCAGAGTCCCAAGCTTTGGTTCATCCTTAACTGCTTTCCCAGGCCACAAGGAGGGAGCTGAGTGGGAAGCAGGGCAGCCAGGATTAGAACTGGCGCCCATGTGGGATCCTGGAGCATTCAAGGCTAGGAGTCTAGTCACTAGGCTACTGTGCCAGGCCTCACCTTGCTTCTCTTAACTTCCTCTCCCTACTGCCCTGAAACCATCCACAAAACAAAACAGTGGTTTTGCCACATACTCTGGTTTCACATGAATGAAAATGTCAACAGAGAATAGAGAACTCACGTCCTTTCATATCTTGCTTCTCCTGCCCCACCCACAAGGTGAGTATCTGCAATTCTCCCTCCCAACCATTGTAGTTGTTTCTCCATTTCTATCTTTACTTGAGTTTCTAGGTTAAGCTTACCCATTCCCACACCACAATCAGCGCTCCTTTAGATGGCCCTGTTCTCATCAATTTCATGCCGCTTCCTTAACTTTCATGCCTCAGAGTCTCTGAAAGCAGTCTCACTGAGTTTATTATTCATGTTTGAACTTAGGAACTCTGGCCATTACTCATGAATATATTTTAGGTGCTATGAAAATCAAAACACAACATGTGACAGTCAACCTTCCTTACAGGTCATAGTCCAGCTGGGTTTATCTAAAATGACTGGATAACTCTGCACTAAGATAGGAAGTAGTACGTGCTCTGAGAAAGTAATGAGCGAGATATGATGAGAGCTTACAAGTAGACAAGAGGTCACTCCCTAGTTGAAGAGAGGTTTAAAGGAAGAGGGACTTTTAAGAATCAGCAACTTCAAGATGTAAACAAAGGATGGGTGACATTTCATGCTTGGGAGGCCGTCACGTGATCTCAAAGTTCAGAAGTCGGTTAAAGTTTCTGTGTTCATGAAGAACCACCAAGTTCAGAACAGCCAGCGCACTCCGAGGTAGGGCATTGTGGGGGGCAAGACTAGCCATGTAAGCAATGCTGGCCCATGGAGGGTTGTAAAGTCAGCTAACAGATTTCGCTTTTCAACTGTAGTCCATGAAAGTCTTGCAAGACTAGTGAGCGAAAAGTGAGGCTTTTCTTGTGTGTGTGTGTGTGTGTATTTTATTCATCATAACCGCTACAATTTTTCTTAAGTTGAAATTCAGTTACTCAGTCAAATTATGTGGGTTGGCTTCTTGCCCCCCTCATCTCTCTCAGAAAATGATTTCTTTGCAAAAATTCCAAATGAAAAAATGCTGCGCAAACAAAATTCACCTTAGTCCCTACCTATGTGTGCTGGCAACAAAAATGTTACCCAGATCCACCAGGAAATGGCTTTTTCTGAGCCACATAGTTGAAAACAGAGAAGTAGGATGAAACGGCTTTCAAAAACAGTGAGAACTATAGTGGAAGTGATTTGGGGATGACATTCAAAATCCCAGATTACAATTTCTTTGTTCCTGTCTCACAGGTCCTTATCTTTCACAGGGCTTTCACTGCTCATTAAACCCTGAGCGAGTCTCTTAAGAGAGCCTCTGAGGTCTTTGCCATCAGAACTCAGACCTGAGCTGTTACCTTCCGTGGTGCCTCAGCCCTTCCTCAGCACCCCCAACATGCACTCCACTGTTCTTCCTCATTCTGGAACTTCTCTTGTCCTAAAATGTTTTGCATAGATATCTGGACACGGAGAATATCAACCATAATCTCCTCATTTTGCTACTTTTTCCAGATAGAAAATCACCTGGAATTGCTATTATCCTTTTATTAGAAGTACAACAGGGAAGGTAATAAAATGAGCCCCATTTCCCCTATCCAGGTAGATTTTAGCCAGTACCAGCTGTTGTGGGCTCTCTCACCGCCCCCCTTTCTCTCTGTTCCTTTTTCACCATTCAACAAAATAAAATATGGATATATAAACACTTTTAAAGACTTACATGAGTGCTTGCATGTAATTTTTTTTTATTATTATTGGAAAGGCAGATTTACAGAGAGAAAGATTCTCCAACTACTGGTTGACTTTCCAAGCGGCTTACAATGGCCAGAGCTGAGCTGATCTGAAGCCAGGAGCCAGAAGCTTCCTCTGGGTCTCCCACATGGATGCGGGGTCCCAAAGCTTGAAGTCATCCTCTACTGCTTTCCCAGGCCACAAGCAGGAAGCTGAAAGGGAAGTGGATCCAGGATACAAACCAGAACCCATGTGGGATCCTTGGCACATTCAAGGCGAGGACTTCAGCCACTAGGCTATCATGCCAGGCCGAAAACATCCAGTCTTCATCCTCAGAAATAAATATATTTCACCCCAAATTCTTGCATTCAGACCAACTATGAGTAGCTATTTGTCCTGTTTTCCAGAACTGGTCATAAACATTCTCCTTTGTTTTTTCTCAAAACAGCAGGCAGAGAGCGCAGAGAGCCTCTGCTCCATAGACCATACCTTTTATTCATGCTCTGTTTAGCCTGAAATCACAAAGTAGAATATCCTCAGACACGCAGACAAGTGAAGCAGATCATTGTAAACTAATGGCACGCTGGAGAGGAAAGTTGGGTCTCATGTAGTTGCCTTCATTTACATGTTCTGCAATGCTGAGGGCTGATACGAAAGCGCTCCTTACGGCACCAGTTATCAGTTGAATGTCAAGGCCACTTGCAGTGTCACCATTGTGAGGGTGTGTGGACAACGCCTGTAGACTCCACCCACCACTGTCAGTGCTGGGCAGATATCTGCTAGCCAGTGACCCAGGCTCTTATCCCCTCATAGAGAGCTGTGCAACCGAAGTATGGCGTCTGACTCACATTGTTTACAGTTCAGAGAACAAACTTATAACCACAGAGAGAGAGATGTCAGTATTTTAGGTTTTTGTTTCCTCCTAATGTTTAAAAATTCATCATTTTCATTAAGAAATTCTGCTTGATATAGTACAGTCAAACAAAAATATGATACCTTAATCTCAGGTCCCTTTTGAAGCTATTCCATCCAAAGCATCCTAAACAATGGATTTTCTTATGGCTGTATCTTATTGCATATACGATCTGTGTTTATTTGTTGGAATTACCACTAGCAAGTTCCACAGACAAGGTGGCTTAGACAGCAGGATTTGTGTCTTCACAGTTCACAACCCTGGAAGTGCATATCAAGGTGTCTACAAGGTTTGTCTCCTGTGCCATCTCTCTTCCTGTATCTTTACCCCTGGCATCTGTATCCTAATATCCTTTTCCTATAAAAACACCAGTTGGACAGAGACCATGCTAACAACCTCATTTAACCTGAATTACCCATTCAGAGGCCCTGTCTTCACGCACAGTCGCATCCTAGGGTATTGGAGATAAGGATTTAGAATATGAATTTGGAAGGAGGAGTCCCAGGTCAGCCCTTCATACACACACACACACACAATTTTTCTCTGTACATTTCTACAACTGGTTTTCTAAAGCCGTTTCAATGTGCTTGTTTACATGTCAGAAGATGTGTATCTTTCTGAGGAAGGTGAGATACTGAACTTTTGTTTTTGCTAGTTTCTCCAATAAAGGTAAGAGCAAAATTAACACAGGCAATGGGGGCTGGGGAAGGTTGGGAATGAGCCTCAGGCCAACAAGCAGCCATGTCAGAAAGGGGTGTGCTGGATATGCAGACACCTTCTTCTTTCTTCTAATTGCTTCCATTTCTCTGTCTTTTCAGCTAAAGTGGGAGTGAGTTCCTTAAGCTTGTTCTTCATATCATATACAAGTTGGCTTACGGTGTGAATTATGCACTTGGTTTGCTATTTCTGTTGCATGTATTCATTCAAAACTAACATTTGGTCCTTCCTGTCTTTTCTTAGCTATTCCTGGCTTCCTTGTTGATCCCTTTCAGCTGACTGTGTGTTACATCTATTTCCCCTTGTTGTAGAGGTCCCTTATTGTACGGTACCTCCTCCCTGGAGGTCACAGGCTCTTTCTTGGCTGTGAAGGCGCAGGCTGTGTGACTCCTCTTGTTTCCTGAGATGTTTTTCCCAGGTCTCCCATCTATCCCTCCTGCTCTCCCTCCTGTGCCTTTGGGCTCCTTGAACATTCTACCCCCATAACAAATGTTAAAGACAGACACTGAGGGTCTTTCTGTAGCCTTGCAGTGGTCTGTAAGGATGTGTGTGTGTGTGTGTGTGTGTGTGTCCATTCAGAGGTCCTGAGTGGTTGATGCTGTGAATTTTGTCTCTACCCTCTTACTTTGGAACTCCACCTTGGTAGCATGTATCTGGTCCAGTCGGGATGCCCCCAACTTCTAAATTGTTCCTACTTCTTGATGAGGTCCATTCCATTTGCAGGAAAGATGCTCTTATCGACCTCACAATTTATACTAATATTGATCTATATGTCATTCTAGGAAAAACTGAGTGACTCCAAGTAAGTTTCTTTTCAAATGTCTAGCCAATTCCTCCAATGTTATTTCTTAAATTACTCATAAACTTCCCACCAAAATAGTACACCAAACAGCAGTTACACATGGTACACTTATAATACACTGAATAGTGTATAGATCAAGGTTTTCTAGAGTTCCATTTATCTCACCATTACAGCTCTTCTGGGCACATCCATTGCAGAAACCAATGTATTCTCAAATATATTATATTTGATTACCACATATAAAATATATAAGGTGTTAGTTGTATATTCTGCTGATCAAAAAAAGTAGAATAAATTTTATAAAAGCTCCCATTGCCCTCTCTTCCTACTTAGTGTCAAGCACAAGGTCTACTACTGTCCTGATCAAGGTGCAGTAGCTAAGCTCTGAACTGGAAAACTCACGCAAACTCTCTTCCCTAAGGGTGAAGCTGTGTAACTGGGGCGTCCCCAAACCCACGCTGTGACTCAGAGCCATCAATTGATCTGAAGTTTTCAAATCTTCACTTCAAGATGACAGAGAGGGGAGAGTTACATAGACCTGAAATATCCTCTCAGCAGATGGTCCCCACGTTTATCGTACAAACAGGAGCATTCTATCTAAAAAGAACACCCCAGAGTCCATCTAGACAGGTAAGATGGAATCTCAAGTTGTAATGCCAGATTCTGAATTGTGGAGTAAAGGGAGAAGTTCAGTTTTTAAAATGAGAACAAAAGGAATTGTTTTAGACTCCTCAGAAGAGAAGACAGAAACAAAACAGGAAGAAAGGAGAGGCAAAGGCCAAGGACACAAGCTAAAAACTAATCTGATGGAAAAATAAGAAAGACTTCTAAGAGGATTGCTAACGCTTAAAGCTTAGCTGTTGGTGTTGTCTTCACTTCGACTTCATCTCTTCAAGTTTTCAGTGCCCCATACCACGGGGCAGTCCACTACCTAAATGTATGCAGAGGCAACCCTAGGAAGCTGTTTGCCAGACATTTGCAGAAATGTGGGAAGGTCATTGATGGCTGCACACTGTAGAATAGGGACTTTGGAGTATACTAATTTTGTAAGCAGGTGACCTCCACTAAGACCTAGCAGTTACCTAGAATATCATTGACTCTGTGCTCTTCTTTCAAAGAAACTCGCCTCCATCATATCCCGGTGGCAACAGCCTCCACACTGTTCAACTCTCTTCCCTGAATGTGTTGGCAAGAAAGTAGAAGAATCAGAACTCCCATCTCTGTCAGTTCTTGCACTGGTCCTTTTTAAAATGCAGAGCCCATTAGTTACAATTATGGCCTTTGTCCATAAAATATGGCTGATTGAAACAACTTCCTCACAGGACCGTGAAGATTAAATGACCCATTTATGTGAAGAGCTTTAGCAGTACCTGGCAGAAAGCAAGCTCTATGCACGTTTTCCATCATGGTTGCTAATATTTTCCCTGGTAGGGGAATTGAACTGGAAGGGAGATTCCAAGGGGAAAGGATCTGGAATCTGCAGAAGCTAGGAGAGAAACAAGTCCAAGAAATTGATTTCGTAAGCCCCATCCCACGCTCACATGTCAAACCCTTGGAAAAGCTGACCAGTATAAACTGTGTGAAATTTTAGGGAGAAAGATGTAGAAAAAAGAATTGTAGAATAGGAGCTGAGTTATGGAGTAAAATAGTGCAGCATTGTGAGATGAAATGTAAGTGAGGGGAAGAGTATTTAGAGTGTTAGAGCTTGAACTTGGGGCCCCAAGTGAGCAGGAAATTTACAGACACTGACTAGGAATCTGCCAATATTTTATAAAAGACATCAGACTTTGTGTAGAATATATAGGATTATAGAAATCCATGCTAACTGGGAACAAAAAGAAATCTCTCAAGTAATGACATCAGCTAGTCCAAGATCACATTAAAAATAGAATGGATAAGAAAATTCAAAAATAACTAAGTTAAAACATAGTAGTTGAAGATGTCTAGGAAAGAGGGTAAGTTTAAATGTGCATTTACAAAATTCCTTCACACCTACACCCATTAAAAGAAACGAAAAATATAGGTGTGTGTTGTGGCTTAGTTTAACCCACAATCTGGGATGGCCACAGCTCATATCAGACGGAGTGCTTGACAATGAGTCTTGCCAGGATCAAGTCCTGCCTCAGCCTCTGCTCCTGCCAGTCCACACTCCCACCGGCAGGCGGCAAAGCCCGTGATGCCTCAAGTACATATATGTCCCTACCACCCTTCTGCTCAATCCAGCCAGAGCTTGACAAGGGAGCGGAAATGAACGTTTAATTTAAAGCAAAACATTTTTGAAATTCTTCAGCCTCCTTTTGCCAGATCAAGGGGAAATGATGACATCATAGGGTTGTGCAAGACACATAGTAGTTCTGAAAGGTATACTGAGCACTGGCCATCAGCTGACCCCTTGGCTTTAAATCTAGGACAGCTACCACTGATGGACTAGTGGAAAAACTGACAAAACCACTTTTTAGGAAGAAGGTTTAACTCTTCTCAGCAACTGTTAGCTTACACAGATTTTAAAAAATTAAGTATCGATAGAGAATAGTGATGGGACTGGACACTTTTCAATCAGAATTTACTATTTTTTCCAGTATTTCTGAAGTAAGTAACTCGTTAAAACAGTGATTCTCAAAACTTGACTGGCTAGCTGAAATTCAGACAAAAGAAAATACAGAAAATTAAGAATGAAGGAGAAGCACTAACTATAGAATCAGAACAATTTCAATCAGAACAATTTAAAAAATTCTGCATGAAATTCTATGAGGACTGCTTAACAAGAATAAAACTCGGGCCCAGCACGGTACCCTAGTGGCTAAAATCCTCACCTTGCACGTGCTGGGATCCCATATGGGTGCTGGTTCTGATCCCCGCAGCCCCACCTTCCATCCAGCTCCCTGCTTGTGGCCTGGGAAAGCAGTCAAAGATGGCCCAAAGCCTTGGGACCCTGCACTTCTCCCCACCCCCCACCCCCACCCCATGGGAAACCCAGAAGAAGCTCCTGGCTCCTGACTTCGGATCAGCTCAGTTCTGGCCATTGTGGTCACTTGGGGAGTGAATCATTGGACGTATATCTGATTTTCCAATAAAAATAAAAATAAATCTTTACAAATAAGTAAGAATGCAACTCTAATTCAAAACACAGAATACTCATTAATTTGTTTTATTTTAAAATACAAGATCCTGGCTAACCCAGAACCCAAATCCTTTAATTCTTAGAACGAATATTATTATAAGCACTTGCCCTGTGCCAAGCATTGTGCCAAGCATTGAGCCGCGTGTCAACACAGTCCACTGTCACAACAATCCTATGCCCTACAATTACGCCTCTGTTTTCCTGAAGAGGAAACTGGCCTGAGGTTACCGGGCTTACAGTGCAAACAGGAAGCAATTATAGAAGTGATTATTAAATATTAAAGACAGAGCTAATATTATCATCATTACTTCTATTTTTAAAACGCAAGAATCTGATTGAAGCAGGATTGTAACTTGTGAGGTCATATCACTAAGCAAAAGTGGAGCAGGAACCCAACCCAGGCCCCCCAAGTGAGTGGTAGCGACCTAAGCACCTGAGCTGTAGCTCTCTGTCTCCCAGAGTGCACAGTGGCAGGAAGCTGAAGCAGAAAGGGAGCCAGGACTGGGCCCAGGCACTCTGAGATGAGAGCCAGGTATCCCAGCCAGCATCCTAACCCCTGTGGCAAATGTCCACCACTGAGGTATGTATCAACAATATTCTGGAGAATATTTCAATGCTGTTACTATTGTAAATGATGAAATTGTTCAATGTCAGGAATAATAATAGTCCTGTTGTAACTGAAACTGGATGATACATATGGATACTGTGGCTTAATAGGCTAAGCTTCCACCTCCATCACCATCACCCCATATGGGCTCTAGTTCAACTCCCAGCTGCTCTACTTCCCATCCAGCTCCCTGCTGTTGTCTAGGAAAACAGCAGAGGATGGCCCAAAGCCTCGGGACCCCACACCTACATGGGAAATCCAGAGAAAGCTCCTGGATCCTGATTTCTGATTGGCTCAGCTCCAGCTGTTGCAGCCATTTGGGGAATGAACCAGTGGATGGAAGATCTCTCTTTCTTTATCTTTCCTTTTTCTCTGTAACTCTGCTTTTCAGATAAAAACAAAACAAATATTAAAAAAAAAACACTAGGCAATAATAATGCAAAAACAGGTACCATGATGAATTGGAACAAGAGCCTGAGAAAAGTCCCAGTTATGCTGAGTTTTACTAGTTGGTGAAAAGAGGGAAAACGAAGGCTGCTTCATCCAGTTACTGGGGAAATGGCAGGCTTGGTGGAAGCGGGGCAGGGGTGGGGACCCCAAGCTGAATGTCGCAAAGCATCTCTGTTCCTTCTGCAGACATGGAGGAGTGTGGTCCAATTAATCTCCCCATCCTACTGATTTAATGTCCTTAACTATTGCTTGTGCCTTGCTCCTTTCTCTGTCCTGAGTTTGGCTGTCACCTGGCTTGGGAATCAAGGGGCTGAGTCTCCTTAGGACTGGGTGATTGTTAACTCTGGCCACCCAGTTGAATCACTTGGGGAGCTGTGCCCAAGTCCCTGAGCAAATATGCCATAATACCTGGAGTGGGGCCCAGGCATCAGCATTTTTAAAGCTCCTTGGATGATTCTAATGTGCAGTCATTTATGTTTTATTAGAAGATCAGATCTACAGAGAAGAGAGACAGAGAGAAAGATGCTCCAGCCCCTAGCCCACCCTCCAAGTGGCCACAACAGCTGCAGCTGAGCCGATCCAGAGCCAGGAGTCTCCTCTAGTCTATTATGTGGGTGAGGGTACCAAGGCCTTGGGCCATCCTCCACTGCCTTCCCAAGTCACAAGCAGGGAACTAGATTGGAAGTGGAGAAATCAGGACGTAAACAAGCGCCCATATGGGATCCTGGTGAATGCAGACAAAGATCCAGCATCTAGGCTGTCGCACCAGGGTCTTGCCATAATATTTAATATCCAGTGCCTTACAGAATATTATTTTCCAAAATGGTACATTAAATATTGATTTCTTGGAGCCAAATTTTTCACAGTAGTTGTTTATTAAGAGGTACATTTTGCATTATGGTTAAGGTCCTCACCTTGAACACACCAGGATCCCATATGGGAGCCAGTTCTAATACTGATCGCCCTGCTTCCCATCCAGCTTCCTGCTTGTGGCCTGGGAAAGCAGTCGAGGACGGCCCAAAGCCTTGGGATTCTGTACCTGCATGGGAGACCCGGAAGGAAGTTCCTGGATCCTGGCTTCAGATCAGCACAACACCGGCCACTGCGCTCACTTGGGGAGTGAATCATTGGATGGAAGTAGTTCTTCTCTGTCTCTCCTCCTCTCTGTACATCTGCTTTTCCAATAAAATAAATAAATCTTAAAAAAAAAACAAGAGGTACATTTGTTCCAGTATCCCTCCCCTTAAGGGGTTCTAGTGGTAGGCAAACTTTGCACTTAGATTTTCACTGCAGAATGCTAATTGCTTCAGCAATCATTAAGAGGCAGAATGTCTTACATTTCTCTGATAGAAACAAGAGAAGAATCTATATAACACAGCTAAACTCTGACCTATCTGTCTGTTTGGGTGTCCTCTCAGACACAGCAGATCTGTTAATCCTTGAATAAGCAGGATGGAGTTGACTGAGGACAACACCCAGAAGTCACCACACCACTCGCTACAGCCTGAGATCATGAGGAAAGCATGCAGCCAAGTTCGGCCTGGCTTTCTACATTTTCGGCTTGGAAACAGCTGCTCATTCTCAGCTTTTACCCAGGTGTCAATAATTTAGGCAAACACAATGATTATTCTACCCCAGAAAGGTTGTGGTAATATTTAAATAACCCTGCCTCTAGAAGCATTTGTGAAGCCTCTTTCCAACTCTTGACAGCTATGTCAATCATCTGAGTGCCCAAGAGACTCTTTTGCCCTGTCTTAGTAGTGTTTCTAGCATTTCTAAATCCAAATACCCAAGCCGTGCTGAAACCCAAACATGCACAATATTCCTTCGTTTGCTTATCTGAAAGCAGGGCAACAGGAGAGAGAGAGAGAAATATCTTGCATCCCTCGGTTTTCTCTGCGAATGCTTGCCAAAGCTGGGAATCCAAGACTCAGTCAAACTTAGTTGGTGGCAGGAATCCAGTTACTTGAGCCATCACCTACTACCCCCCAGGAAGCTGGAATCAAAGTGGAAGCAGGGCTCCAACCCAGGCACTCTAGTATGGGATGTGAGCATCCGAAGCATCGTCTGAACTGCTGTGCCAGATGCTGACTCCTAGCAAGTCCTGTTGGTAAGGCAAGCTGTTTGATCAGACCACTAAAGATGTAGTTAAGCTAGAGGGTACCAATGCTGGTGTCATTGTCTGCTGTGGATACCTGGTGCAGTTCTAGAAAAGGCTCATAAAGGCAGAAATGTACATAATATCTCACATTTTCCTAAGTAATATGTGAAAGCTATCATTGATGGGAAATGGCAAGTTGCAATGGGAGTGATTTGATTGGGGAGCTTAAAGAAGCATCTGGTTGATGCGGACCGTCTGTTTGTCTGCAGTATCCAACACAAACCTCTGGCCTCCGAGAAGAATGGGGGTCGCTGCTAGGAGACAGAATCCTGTGCAGACTGAAGGCATATACATAAGAGAAGTATAAGAAGAAAAATCAGACATCTCATCAAGTTACAGCCAGTTCTAGAACTCTCCATCCTGCGTTCACTGGACATCTCGGGAGCATCAGAATAAACGTGAGCCTAGGCTGGCTCCAGGTAGCACAGTGGGAAGGACACAAACTGACCTTGACTTTGGCTTTAGCCATGTGCACTTTGCCATCCTGTCACCTACTGAGCTGTTCCCAATAATTCTGTTTATATGTCATGCAGCCCGAGTCCGCTGCACTGGCAAGGGCTCACGGGTCACTACGAAGTCATTACAAGAGAGAGAAGACACTACTCTTGCCTTCCATGGGCTTAATTCCCAATTTTAAGAAGTTAATTTTAATCTATTTTTAAAGATTTTTTTAAATTGGAAAGTCAGATATACAGAGAGGAGGAAAGACGGAGAGGAAGATCTTCCATCCACTGGTTCACTCCCCAAGTGGCCGCAGTTGCCTGGGATGAGCCAATCTAAAGCCAGGAACCAGAAGCTTCTTCTGGGTCTCCCACATGGGTGCAGGGTCCCAAGGCATCGGGCCATTCTCCACTGCTTTCCCGGGCCACAAGCAGGAAGCTGGAAAGGAGGTGAGGCTGCAGGGATTAGAATCAGCGCCCATATGGAATCCCGGCGCATGCAAAGTGAGGACTTTAGCCACTAGGCTACTGTGCCAGGCCCGTTAATTTTAATTTTTAAAGCAGTTTTTAACAGATTTGGTGTAATTCAGAGGTACAACTCTAATAACGCATTACTCCCTTCTTCCCTTTCTCCCACCTCCCTCTTTCCTTCTTCCTTCCTGTATTTTTTTTTTTTGAGGTCATGTATCCTACATTTGCATCATACTAAAAAGGCTGAATACTTCACTTAATAATAAATTTAACAAGTAAAAAAGCAGAGGTCCTAGTTTAGTGGGAATAAAGACAAGTGGCTAAAACAATAAATGAATGGAAAATCACACTCATTTCACCCATAATCAATAAATATTAGAGGGCCCAGCATGATAGCCTAGCAGCTAAAGTCCTCGCTGTACAAGTGCCTGCATCCCATATGGATGCTGGTTCATGTCCTGGCAGCCCTGCTTCCCATCCAGCTCCCTGCTTGTGGCCTGGGAAAGCAGTCGAGGATGGTCCAAGGCCTTGGGACTCAGCACCCGTGTGGAAGACCCAGAAAAAGCTCCTTGCTCCTGGCTTCAGATAGGCACAGCTCCAGCTGTTGTGACTGCTTGGGGAGTGAATCAACAGATGGAAGATCTTCCTCTCTGTCTCTCCTCCTCTCTGTATATCTGATTTTGCAATAAAAATAAATTAATATTTTAAAATAATTACAGTAATGTAGAGCATTAAAACTATAGTAGTATTACCTCCTTAATGATTAAGTTGACAAAGATAAAAAAAAAAAACAAAGCCTTATAGAGTTATACGTGCACTCATGCAGGTACACATCGATATTTCTTTTTCTTTAATTTTATATTCCACATCTGAGGGAGAACATGTGGCTTTTGTTTTTGTGGATCCGGCTTGTTTCACTCAGCCTGATGTCTTCCAGTTGAGTCTGTTTTGCAGGAAGTGATAGAATTTCCCTCTTTTTATCACTAAATAATATTCCATTGCAGGTCAAGGCCACGTTTTTCTTTCTCCATTCAGTTGAGAATGAACACTGTGGTTGGTTCCAAATGCTGGCTTTGTGAACAGGGCTGCTATAAACGTGGTAGTGCACGTATCTTTTTTGTTGCTGTGTTCAAGTTTTTAGTGGAATCACTGGATCATATGGTAAGTCTGTTTCTAGCTTTTTCAGAAATTCCCACCGTTTACTTTCCCACCAAGGTCCCCCTTTCACCACCTCCTCGCCAGCATTTGTCATTCTCCGTGTTTTGGATTTGCCATTCTGACTGGGGTGGGGGCTTTCATTGGTATTTCCCTGATGGCAAGTGATAATTGAGCATTTTTGATCTATTTCTTGGCCATTTCTATGTTTTCTTCCGCTTGGTTGGTGATTTTTGTTGCTGTTGACCGTTTTGAGTGGCTAAGTCCCACATTTTAAAAGGACAGGGAGGTTTAGAACTTCCATCCTCCACCTGCGCACAGTTCCAGTCCTCCCCACTTCTTCCAGCACAGTCATCAGTTTACTGTCACTTCATGTGACTGTCCAGCCAGACCATGGGCTTCATATGAGAAGGGGCACTTCTGTCCTTTGCATTCTGTGTCCTCAGTAGAGTAGCATGTATGTAGGTACTCCACACATGTATCTGTTGAATGAGAGAGAGGAGTGAAGGAAGGACGGAAAAAAGGAGAGGGGAGAATTGAAGGAAGGACATGACCGCGTGTTTGCGTGAAGGTTGCTGGAAGCTCTGCAAATCCCTGCAAATTAGGGAAGCTGAAGCTGCTGGTCTCCGGGAAAGGAAAAAAAAAGAGGCACCTGCAAGTGGTCAACAGGGATGTGGTCTTGGTTTCAACACGAGCTCTGCAGCCTGAAAAAGCAAAGCCGTCTACAAAGAGCATCCCAGCAGGTGCACCCAATAACAGCAATAACAGCTTGAGCTTCACTAGAGCCAGGAGGCGAGCGCTGGAGAGAGGTTTGCCTGTTCTATGAATTTTTGCATTCTGGAGAGCGCATTGAGACCACCTGGGGCTGGAAAAGAAGAATGTCTTTCGCTGAGAGCCACACCCAGGAGAGCCTGGCTGGAAGGACCCCCAGAGCCCTCTGCCTGTGTGACTCAAAAGAAACCTTGGTGTGTCTTTTTGATACCTATGGCCATAGGGTAAGAGATGGGGGTAGCTTATATACTTGGAATCTTAAAGAATCAAGATAAACACATCTGAGTTCTTGAGTTTCCAAAAAGAAAAAGAATGTCAAGAGATTTAGCATTAGAGTTTAAAAAATAATAACCTGAATGTATAGGATTACACAATTGGAGGTTTTGTCCGCCAGCCAGTCCCAACTTTGATGGAAAGTGTTGCAAACAGCTCACAGTGACGGCCAGAGCAACAGCAGCCACCACAGGGCAGGCAAGAGAAGGTAATGAGGAATCTCCTCAGGTGCATAATTTAAGAGATACCCCAAAACTCAATCATCCTAATAAAGAACATTGTCAAAACTCCCCCAAAATAGCATGAAAAAATTTCAGCCTAATTTCAAAATGTTCAATAAAGGTGAGATCCAACACTTCTCAGCTCCGAGAGCGCCACCCTCATCCACCTCACCCTCAAGTTCCCATCCCTGCTCCCATCCTTGGATGGCTTCTGCTTCTTTATCATCTTGCTTTTCAGAGCATCTATCACCAGATCATGTCATTTGGTCATGCATTTGCTGGTACCTCTTCAGTGCTTAGCACACAGTACATGCGCTTATCTATCAGGAATCAAGCTAGGTACATTTCCTCATCACTTCACTATGAGCGTCTCCTCGACAAGAGACTAAAAGGCATTTCCAAAGTCACATAGCCAGCAAGCTAAGATATCCTAAAAGCACCCAGGATCCTGTTTCTTCTAACCACCTTCTGCTGCTCTTCCCCGGGGCCTCACCTCCTCTCACTTGACACACTGCAAGGGCATCCACGCCAGTTTTCCCAAGTTCACGGCTTCCAAGTGGAAAGCAGAGCCCAGCTCTCCCAAGTTTAAGCCTCCCCAGCGCCTGCTTTCTCTCAGGACATACACCGCTGCCTCCTCCTTGCGGTCACTCTTTCCTTGCACATCGTGAGCTCAATGTCACCTTGCCTGTCTGCCCTTCTCAACTGCCCCCTCCCCTAGCCATGTGGCTTCCTCTTTTGCCCCATCTGGCCTTCATGCACATGCTGTCATCTCAGTGGGGCCTTCTTGGGCCCTTACTTATTTGGTGACCTCTGAGCACATGGGACAGTGACAGGGCACTTGCTGAAAGAGAAGGCAGACAGAGACAAGCTAAAAAGAAATATAAGGGACATGAGACACGATGACAGTAAACACCAGCTTCTCCCCGATCCTGGCACTGGATGGAAGAAGGAGCAGAAGCATCTCTCAGCTTGAGTTTCAAAAAGTTTTCATTTAATCCACAGAGCTCTTTCTCAGAGGATGTGTGCAGTAGCGTTTTGTGGCTCAGCTGTCACCTTGACCTCTCTGGGCTGCCACCCCAGCCTGATGGCTCAGCACCACAGCTGTGAATCTGCTTACTGGGCTCTCCATCCTTTCATCTCTGGCTTCCTTATCTCTGTCTTCCAAGGACAGATTGAATGCTGCTTTCTCAAGTCACACCATCTCCTTCTCTGAGCCATCGTGAAGGCAGGGGGAAAAAAGTTCCAACACTTTGCTCTACAAAGCACTGCCTGCAGATCTGGAGGGTCTGTTGGTGAGAGAGGCTGACCTCACCATTCAGCCCCAGGTTAGCCCTGCTTCCCTCCTCCCTGTCCTGCTGGCAAGCCACATAGCATGGACCCAAACTCAACCTTAACTTCCAGTTTCCTTCCCCCAAACCACTTGTGTAACTTTGAGGCTGTGACTTGTGCAGACTGTCCAATCAGGTTTCATGAGGAAGGAGCATTGCTGGAAAGCAGATCCTATCTGTGCTCAGGCTCAGTTCCTCTTTGGCTTTGTTTAAAACCTACTAAGCTTCTTGCTCCTGTGTGACCCCAAGGAGAATGTGCATGCATGCAAAGATGCATGTTGAAACAAGTTTAGGTCATAAAAAATCACTCATTTAGTGTACAATAGAATAAATTCCAATAAATCTATCAAGTTCTGCAGACAACACAAAGAGAGGAAGAGGGGAGTGGCAGAAAGAGAACAAGGCTTAACAGAAAGCAAGTGCCTAATAGATAGGAGCAAACAACAAACTAATGGGATGCAGCATGCAGTAAGTGAGGCACAGAGGAAAGGTTTGGCTGCGCTCCAGCTGCCTCGAGGCCACCGCCCAGTGGGCCACCAGCAATTCTGTAGGATGTACCTGAAGGAGCACGGGGTCCTTCCAATGGGTGTGGCTTTGAAGACCTTCAGAAAACAGCTCTTCTGTAGGACAGGAAAAAGTCCCTAGTGCACAGCACTGTCTGGGGAGGAGAGCAGAAGGCAAGATGTCTAGATGGCGTCCGGCACAGCTGCAGCAACCTCTCTCCTCCCAGTCCTTTCAACACCTCCCTCCAGATGGCCATAGTCCCCACAGATTTGCTCTTGCTCCAAAGACAAGCTCAATTTTCTTTACCCGCACTCATTTCCACTACCCGCCTGACCCCCTGAGGCAATTGTACAAGTGTTCCTGTGATACCTGGGGGGGATCATTTCTAGAATGTACGAAGGCTCTGTACAGAGGTGAGTCTTACAGACTCAAATTGTCCATTTAGAATAAAGGAACTGCCCATCTGCCTTCATTTCCTCCTTATGTGCATTGTAAGTTAGGGGAATTCCAGAGAGATTAGAGTGGGGAATGGGGTGACTCTACTTGATCTCAATGTTGTGCTGGGATCTTCAACACAGAGGCTAGGGGAATCCGTTTCTAGGATGAAGAGCGGGTGTCCTGGGCCAGCTCCTTGACTCAATGGCCTAATCTTTCACCTGCAAGCAATGGTACCCTATATGGTACTGGTTCATATCCCAGCTGCTCCACTCTCCATCCAGCTCCCTGTTTAAGACCAGTAGTGGAGGATGGCCCAGGTCCTTGGGACCTTGTACCCATATGAGAAACCTGGAAGAAACTCTTGGCTCCTGACTTCACATTTATTCAACACATTTGGGGAGTGAACCAGCATATGGAAGCTCTTTTCTCTCTGTGTCATTTTCTCTCTGTAAACCTGCCTTTCAAATAAAAATAAATGAATTTTTTAAAAGAGCAGGTGTCCTGCTATCTCTCTATTGTTTGATAGGAGGCTGGACAGTTCATATGTTTAGCCCAGTGACTGACACAAGCACTCAGTGCACCCTGGCTGGTGAGCTTTGTTGCCATGGTCATTGTTACCATCAGTAACCCTTGGATCCCTGTCACCTAGGCTATTCCCAACAAGATGGAATTCCAGTACATTTGCTTTTCTCTCATTAGGAGTCATCACCCTGCCTCCTCACCTCTTCCGAAGGCCTAGACTTACTCAGGTGCAGCCCCTAACCTCACTTTATAACACACGACACTGTCCTTCCATCAGGCTAGCATGTATATCCTTAAAGATACTGCTTCTAGCTGCTCCAGGTCATTCCCCAGATTGCTCAGCTCTGCCTCTGGCCTAAAATGCAGACTCTCATAACAGTGCTCCTTTAGGACTCCCCAGTGGAGCCTGGACTGCAGAAAGTGTGGGACAAGCAGGTGCCCATTATTACTGCAGGGGAGTTGGGAACTACAAAAGGGTTAGGACTGTGTCAGCATCTGCCACCATCACTACTGTATCCCCAGTGCCTTGCTCATGCCTTGCTACAAAGCAGGGGCTCAAAATGTACTCATTGGATGGAGAAGTGAATGGAAAGACAGGTAGACGAAAGAACGAGTAAATACGCATGAGGGGCCGGAGTGGTCAAAACTGTCCGTGTAGGAGCTGACATTGCATCACGCCCTGTGGGGTGCTGGTTAACATCATGGCTGCTTCACTTCTGATCAGGATGCCATCTGGGAAAGTAGTGGAAGATGGCCCAAATGCTTGGACCCTGGCATCCATGTGGAAGACCTGGAAGACTGTCCTGGCTCTTGGCTTTGGACCAGCCCAACTGTAGCCACTGTGGCAATTTGGGAAGTAAACCAGTGAATGATTCTCACTCTCTTCCTCTCAATCTCATCCACCTTCCTCCATCACTCCCTCCCTCTTTTTCTCTGTAACAGTTTCAAATAAATCTCAAGTTTAAAAAGCCATGTTTGTTTTCTAAACTTTCTAGATGTGCTGGTTTTGTGACACAACCTACTTCTCAAGTGAGTAGCAGTAAACAGAATAGAGTCAAGTTGGCCTCCCAGAAAGGGGTGTGACGTAGGGGCAGGGCGGGACACTGGAGAAAGTTTCCTCTGCATGCAGCCTGCATTTAATGGAGAGAGCTGCCCCAGGACACAGAACAAGTGGAGGCAGGTCAGGATGCTGGCTGAGAAGTGGGGAGGAAGGGGACACCTGCTGCAGAGGAAGGACAGGTACATGGGAAGACATCACTCGCTCAGCATCTGGAAACATACAGCAGCTGAGCAGGAGAAAGGCCTGCAGGAGCATCTGTCTTAGACATGCCACTGGTAAAAGGCCTGCTCTGTAGGCAAGGCCCTTCTCCTCTTAATGGGTAAGACTGAAGATGCAACCAGCTCTGGGATAAGCAATAAGCTTCTAGGGGAAGGATATTTGGCCTCATGGTTAAGACACCTGTGAAACCCAGCTTCTATATGCCTGTAGAAGCCCAGCTCTGGCTCTTGATTCTGGCTTCTTGTTAACGTGTGCTCAGGGTAACAGTGTTAGCTCAAATATCAGGGTTCCTGTCACCCATTTGGAAGGCCACCCATTTGGAAGGAGTTCCTGGTCCCTGGCTTTGATCCAGCTAATCCCAGCCCACGTAGGCATTTGGGAAGTGAAGCAGGAGCTAAGATTTCTCTCTCTCTTCTCTCTACCTCTCCACAGCTGATTCTAGCCTTGCACAGCATTTTTCTTCCATTCTCTGATCAGTTTCTCTTCCCGCCTGTTTGTTCTGTGAGGTGAGCAATTTGGGCAGCTTGGGTCTACCAGTAGCCCGACAAACAATGTTGTTTTTTTCTTTGCCTTCTGAATGGCCCAGTGATAAAAACTCAGATTTGCATGCTGCACCTCTTCTGTCCACGCAACCATAGCCCTTCTGTCAGATGAAGATGAGCCACAAACCCTTTTGAGTGTGGGAGCTTAGATCAGGAACCCAGACCCTAGCTTCTAGCAAGCCAACTGCTCTTTCCTCTATTCCAATCACATGTCTCAGGGTAAAAGTTTATTCTAGTCTACCTCCATGTTAGTTCTGATGGTTCTGGAAATGAGTGCTTCCCCTTTTCTGGAGGACAACCAATCTGGGGAGCCCAGAAGGCTGAGCAGCTTCGGACTTGACAATGCTGTTCCTCCTGTACACCAGCCTCATGAATTTCAGACAACACCACCCTCACTACCACAATGACGTCATAATCAGGGGACAGGGAAGATCCCTGACTATCGTATATACCATTGCCCCACCTTGGGACACTCCCTCCTCATTTGTTACTCAGGATCTTAACTCACCCTCAACACAGCAAAGACTCTGCCCCACCTGCCTCCTTGTAGGATGATCATAACAAGCATTTTCTTTGCTGGATCAGACCTGCAAAACACTTCATTCACACAAGATTTCTATAGCATATTATATATGCCTTATAATTTCCTCCATCTTCTACACGAAAAATAACAATAATAGTAAGCAGGCTTTGAACATTTACTCAAGATCTTGCAGCCAATAAGTGGTGCAGCTGGAATCCCAACTCACGTGGACGAGACAGACTCCAAAAAGCCACACACTTATCACCATACCCATGTCCTCTTAGAAGGCTGAGGAGCTGAGGATGGAGGGAACTCTACACAAGGCCTGACCATTAGTGAATCCTCTTTAGGGACGAGAAAGCCCCACCTGTGCAGGACTTGAGGCAACTGCCTGGTTCCCTAAATTGCCAACTGCAATATGACATTAGCATGAGCAATACCAAGACAGCTGTTCCCACCATCAGAATCATGCCAGTCTCTGGGTCACAAGGAAAATCCTTCTCACAGGGCCAGCAAAGGGGCCCAGCTTCTGACCCTGCTCCCACGGCTCCCTGGCCCTCCCTTCTTCTTCTGGAAAGCCAATCCCACCCTCTGGCGCTTTGGTAAAAGGATCCCCACCCAGGCAAGTAGCCACTGACCTCCAGCCTCAAGCCTTGAGGCCTTGAGCCATCAGCACCTGTCAGTCCCCAGGCCAGCTTTGTTACTGCACTACCTGAACCACTCTGCCTCCAGGGAGACCACCAGGTTATCTGAGATTCCTGTGAACTTGGCCCTGTAGTTTCTGAGCCTGTGTGAAGTCTGATTTAATTGCAACAAACTCTTTGAACTCTAACCAGGATGCAGGCACATGTTGAGACTACACATACGGTTTCTCAGAGGTGTTTTGTTTCTAGCAGACTAAGAATGGAAAATGCAGTGCAAGCTTAAAACTCAGCTTCTGTCACCCCATGACCTAAACTCTTGTTCCCACCCAGTCAGTCCTTTAGCCCCCACTTCCTATGTTCTTTAATCTTCTTGAACAGAGAAGCTGCTGACAAACTGTCCCTGTGGGCACATGTGCGCACACACACACACACACACACACACACACACACACACACACACACATCCATCTTTCCTGTTGATTGAAGGTACAATATGGACACTGTGGTCTGAGATAAAAACAGAATCAGACTTTGTTGATGACTGGATATGGAACTATGGGGCAGGGGGAGACAGAGGAAGGGAAAATCGGGAAAGACATTTTTGGCCTGAACTGGTCGATCTAGAGAAGGAAATTTTGAGTAGACAAGACACAAAAGGGGGGCATTCTCTGCAAGGCCTTATGAGAAGGAAACTTGAGAAGCACTTCCCCCTAGCCACTAGTAGGGAGGAGAGAGGCCAGAGTGGCTGGGGTCAGGCCCTTGGGACCCCTGGTGCATGGACCTTCTGCAGCTACAGTTGATTGGGCATGGCCAGGGGCAGCCCCCACAGTGACAGAAGCCCCTGAGCAGCAGCACCAGCACCTTGTATGCCCGTGTGGCAATGAAGCCAAAGAGAAAACGATACCCAGGGAGAGTGGCCCTGCTGTAACTGCTTTGCCAAACACAGAAGAGAAACCACAGAGTATACAGTTCTTCAATCTGGGCTGCTCTTGGCCCAGCTCCCTGCAGGCTGCTGTGCCAGTCAAGTAACGGATGTGAAAGGTTTCCTCTTACTAAGGAAATAGCTCAGGCCCAAGGATCGCGCTGCTGACGAAGTTGCCAGAGATGCTTGAGGGGCGGGTAGGCAGCTAGAGGCAGCCAGAGCCTTCTGCTAGAGCCCTGTGAGTTTGACCCCGCCACAGCAACCATTTTCTAGAAAACAGCAGGAAAGGTAGACTCTGGTGCAAGATATGGTGAAAAATGACATTTGCCAATTTCTTTAAGCTCCACCTTTGCCCACTCAGTAAGTAAATTAGTCAACTCAATCCTCACTTGGAGTTTCCGTCTCTCCTCTCACCACCACCTTGCTGCCACACACTCATACAGACGCAGATTCTGCAAACATTCTGGATTTCCAGGTTCTCCAGGTGCTTGCTCCTCGTCCTTCAGACAATGCTACTCCAGAAGACTCAGGGCGACCTCTCTCATGGCAGTGCCAGGCCACAGCGCAGCCCCTGAGGAACATCTTGTCTACCTTCCTCCAACGCACTCCAAAATCTCTCTCTCTCTCTCTCTCTCTCTCTCTCTCTCTCTCTCTGAGCTTTGGCTCCATTTTCCTGGCAGGCTAAGGCTTCAGTGTTCTAGGTAAGAATTTCTGCTGCATGCACCCTCCACTTTGGGCCTGGAGACACACAAAGGAACAGAAAAACTCAGAGGGCTGGTTGCCTTCTTGACGTGGGTGGGAAAAAGAGAGAACAAACCCACGGGCAGGAAGAACAGAAGGACTTTGAAGGAGGAGCTTGTCACTTCTTCTGAGACATTAAAGTGCTGGAATGTTCCAAGAGGGGGACCTACTGCACAGAGGAAACCCATTTGTTGAAATAGGAGCTGCTGACTGTTATACTCCCTAAAACAGGTGAGACAGACAGCTTGCTGCACAGGGTGCAGTGAGTGGCCTAGGAACAGAAGAGGCAGCTGTTCAATACCTTCCCCCAGAGAGACAAGTGATGTGTGGCACTCACCTGTCCACACTTCACAGCAGGAAGACAACACAATAGACAGTCTCCTCTTACCCCCAGGAGAGAATGTTCCTTCATGCTATGCCACCTTCAGACTTTCCTCCTAAACTTGGCTGCACCCCTCTTGCCTCCACCCTTACTCTCAGATCCTTGGCCTTGATCCAGCTCCAATTCTTGACTTGACCTTGTAGACTTGAAGGCCTTACCTTTCTTGTCTTTCCAAGAGGTCCCATGCAGGTTCAAGTATTGGATCTCTCTTTGTCAAACTGAAGTGATGAGTCCTTCATTCTAAGCCCCTTTCCCTGATTGGCTCTGATCATGCTACTCTCTCAAAGTGCAAGGTTAGGCCATCACCCTGTGTGTGATTGAATTTTTTTTTTTCAACAACTGCAAAATCTTCTTGCTTAAAACAAGAGTAAGCAGGGGCCATTCCATTTGCTGGGCTCCTCAGTCCCAGGATGCTGTGCTCACAGTTAATGACATCATATGCCCCTAAAGTTAACAACTCCCTCTAGTGGCAGTAATATTTCTACAGCCAAGGTCACTTAATAGTAAATAGCAAATCTGTTGTGTTTATATTAGTAGTTTAATTTTACATAGATCCATTGAGGTGGTCATTATTATTATCAGCATATTACAGAGATGGTAATGGACACACAGATATTAAGGAATTTGCCCAGGGTCACACAGCTAGCAGGCTCTGAGTCCAGAAAGTTTTGTTCCAGAGTGATTCTGCTTCAGTGTGACCCTCCTGTCTCTCAAAACAAGACAGACCCACCTACTCCAGTGAAGCCCTTAGAAACCCCCACTCTTCCCAGAGAAATTCCTTCCAGAGCAGAATAGCTCCGGACCCGCACACGGCTAGGATGCACCCCCTGCTTCATTTCCAGAACTTTTCATGCTAGATCACCTTTTAATCTAAATTTCCTTTGGTTCCAGAGGAGTTTGCTGCATATTCAGTGGCTTCTTTCTTGCTGTAGGATTATAAGCCTTTGTCCAGGAGCAAGAATATAATGATCTTGGACTACAGACTAAATTCTAGAGAGAATCCAGGGGCATAGTTTTCAAAGAACTTATCTGTTCTATTTCTGCAGGCACCAGATCCAAGGAAGCAGATGCCCAGCTAACATATCAGCTGCCACCCAGAAACCAGCTACCAAAGAAACCCTAGGAGACCCCCCAACAGAGCTCAGAAACCTGCATGGTCTGCTGCTGACAACCAAGGATCCTTGCCTTCACTCAAGAGACAATTTTATTTTACTTTTTTCTTCAACTTCTATTCAAAGTTTTGCCTCTCCTGGAACAGCTGTCCCCCTTCTCCATCTTGATGTTCACACCCTTGGGGTACAGTGGGGTGTGCACTCTGGTGCTCAAATAAAGCATAATAAGGGGTTCTGGCACCTTATCCTCTGAGGGGGACTTTGGGGAACTTGAGTGTGTGTGTGCACGCACACATGAAGTTGCATCTGGTACCTGGATGCAGGGCCCTAGCCTCTGAGGGGCAGCCCAGGCAGGGACAGGCCTCAGCTCAGGCCTGGGCTCCCATGAGAGGCTTTCCCTAAGTGCCTCCAGGACCTACAGTCTGATCTTCACCGACTTCTTTCTTTAAAGGTCAGATCCTTCCTCCCAGATCTCTTGGGTCCTAGTACAAGCACCTGCCTTGGGTCAACCATGTGGCCGTGACCTGTTACTAGGCTTCTCTTGGCCCATGTCCTCATGGGAACTGGAAATCAAACCCCTCAAATGGATCACCCTCTGAGAGGGCCCTGCAGGGATGTGGACGCGGAGCAGGTACAGAGGAATGTGGAGGCAGAGAATGGAGGTGGCTGGAATGGGGCTTTGTCATTGGGAGGGTTGGAGATTATCTTTGTTCTACTACCATGTGTGAGGATGTGAGTAAATTGTACATGGTTAAAATTTCCTTTTTTAAAAAAAGATTTATTTGTTTTTTTGAAAGTCAGTGTTACAGAGACAGACACAAAGAAAGAGATCTTCCAACTACTGGCTCACCCTTTAGCTGGCCTCAATAGCCAAGACTGAGACAGGCTGAAGCCAGGAGCCAGAAGCTTCATCTAGGCTTCCCATGTGGTTAGCAGATGCCCAAACACTTGGGCTGAAGTTGCCTTTCCTATAAATGGACACCCAGTGATGTATCTTGTCCATCTCCACATCTGTAAGTGGTCACCCATGGCAGTGAACAACTCCAGATAAGATTCTCAGGGCAAAACCTAAGGTCTTCTCTGAAACAGAGAAAGGCATTATAATCGCTTCCTCGGGTGGTGGGTCCATGCTATTCAGCTTCTACCCAAATATAACGAGGAACATAGTGAAACTGATGGGCTGCGGGGCCTCACTCCTCACTCGTGCCTTTGAGGTACTGATCCATGGGCTTCTTCCCCAGAGAGGCCAGCGTGTCACACCAGGTCCTCCTTGTCAATGAAACCATCATGGCTCTTGTCAATCATGATGAAGACTTTCTTGTACTTCTTGGAACTGAGCAAACACCACGAACACATTGGACGCATTCTGCTGTGACTGCTACTTCGGGTCTTGGCGTTGGCCTGTTTGTTAGACATCTTGATTCCAGGTGTGTGGGATTTCCCTTACATGAAGAAGGTATTCCCTGAGTGTACAGAGCTGGGAAGGAGGAGGTGTGATTTTAGATTCAGCATATTCCACTACAAAATTTTGGTTGCACAGGTTCAGCTCCAATCAGACCTGCACATGGCGCCTATTTTAGACAGCCAAGGCCCACGAAAGTCTCACTACGATGTTCCGCTGTCTTAGCTCTCCTTTCATTTCTGCATCCTGCAGGAACCTGAAGTCCTGAAGAACCTCAATCTGCCTGTGACCCCATGCCATGAGCTCCAGCAAAACACAGGCAACATTTCTGAGTGTTGAAGCCAAGCAGATACAAAGTCACCCTCCAACACTCCCAGGCCACAACGAAGAAAATGTTTCAAAGAAAGTTCAGTCTTTAATTTACTTCTCTAACATTTTAGGTCAGATTTTACTTATAAAGAACAGCAAAGTTTTGTGGGATCTATCCTTTAACAATAAGACTGTGGGGAAACATTTGACCTAGCAGTTAAGTCATTGGTTGGAATGTGGTGTTCCACATCAGAGTGCCCGAGTTGAAGTTCTGGTTTCACTCAATTCCAATTTCCTGCTGATGCAGAACTTGGGAAACCACTCAATTGGTTACACTTCTGTCACTCATATGACCGACCTGGATGGGGTTCCTGTTTCCTGACTTTGGCTTGGGCCAGCCCTGGCTGATATAAGCATTTGGGGAGTAAAAGTGGTGATGGACACTCTCTCCTTGTCCCCTCACCTCATTCTCTCTTCCTCCTCTCTCTCTCTCTGTTCCCCCACCTTTCTCTCTCTCTCTCAAATAAATAAATACAATCGTGAAAGTGTTAGTTGAAAAAAATACTATATTACATTTTTTAAATATTGCCTGAAGGACCAGTGGGTGTGTAAGCAAACACTTCTTGAGGGTTCTCTTCTTTCCTTTTGTTACACACTCTGGGAAGTTCACTGCCCAGTCTTTCAGAAGCTGTTGATAGCCAAATACAGTCTGTAAGGTCTAGATCATTGGTCTAGCACCGAAAGAAAAGTCTAGTGTTGTTTATGGGAGCAACTAAGCAGGGGCAGAGTGACAGTGTGGACTATTTATTCCTGCTGAGGCTGGAAAATGTAAAAGACTCCCAGAGTGTGACATCCAACTTCTCCAAGTTAGTGGTTCCTAAACTAGGGTTCAGGAGGGTCACAGTTGAACTCTTTGCTCTATTTCTAACACCATATTTCACCCTATCTAACACGTCATCAGTTGAAAAATACAACATTGTTTTATGTACTTCTGAGAAATACAAAAGATACTAAATTAATATCCTTATATTATAAGATGCATCAAGTTTCAGAGGCATTCAAATGTCAAAAAAGTATTTATAGAAAATAAGTAGTTATAGAAAATGAAATGCAGTTGTGTTGATGTTGCTAGGGTGAAATGAGGCACTCTTTACAGAGTTCCCACAGGACTGCTTGACACACAATAGTCAATCAATTAATTGCTGACCATCTTGGCTATTCATGTACCTAGGATTTTATTCTAGTAGCAATGGAAATCTGCATGAAGGGACAATAATTAATTTCCTAATGACAGAGCAGAGAAGTACAGATTGAGCTGGTCATGAGGAGTGTGTTTGAGGGTAGGCCAGATAGATGGGCTACCTAGAACTGGGCCACAAGTGTTCTCCCTGTGCCTGAGTGGATCTGATCATTACCAAGAGCCAGGCAAGGAAGCAGGAATCCTTACGTACTGGAAGTTAAGCCACAACAGGGGAAACCAGGGCGGAAAGGCTAAAGCAACCTGTATAAATGCCTTAGAAATGAGGCTGCAAATGAGTTGGATGCCTACTAGGGAAGATCTTTCTTAAGAGTAAAGACTTGGCATGATGAGTGACTACACTAATAGAAAAGGGACAGAAACAATGCGCCATGATAATGCTACCTCCCACCCCAAAAAGATCTGTGTGGAACTAATGCTCCCTTGTAACTTTGATGTCCATACAGTATCCCCTTCTGATCTCACACTAGAGGGTGCACTTCCCAATACTGTCTGCTAGGACGTCCTGTCCGGCCTCGGGAATTGGGACCCCAAGATTTTCATGAAGAGTAGATGCCATCAGCAGCAGGTGATGGTGTGTTAGGCCTCTCTATCTTCTGTACCTGAGACCTGCACTAGCGGAGAAACCAAAGGAGCTCCAACAGCAGCTGGGGCTTGGTTAAGAGCCTTGTGAAAACAGGCCACCTGCTCCGAGCTTCTCCTAGACCGTGAAGCAGAGACTGCCTCTAGCAAACTGTCTTGGCAGCAGGGTTATTGAGGGTGGGCAAGCAGGGACAGGACACAAGCTTAAACTTCTGGCAAGTTCACTGTTGGACAAGGAAACTCGTGACTAAAGTTAAGACAGCCAGAAGGAAAAGCTGTACCTTCAAGTGCGCACTCAGCATTGGCCATGGGGTTCCATAACCACTAAGACTCAGCAAGAAGTCTACACTTCCTGTTCACAAGTCCACACGGTCTACACAAATTCTGTCACCAGCTGCTGATCTACAACATGTATGTCACATGCACAGTCCTTGTCTCCCACTCCCAAAAGAAAAAGCACGGGAAAACTACAAAAGGAGGGACAACCACTGGGAAATCACGAGTTTTCCTTCAAGCCATTGGCGCCCACTACAACCAGCAAATCATTTTAAGACAGAACAACCTGATGATTAAAAGTCAGTCTTATCAGAAACATGGCTTCCTGTGCTATACAAATAATTTTTTTTTTACGTTTTGAATTTGTATTTGTGATTTCCAAGGCTAGGGCCGCCTTTGAAGTATGAAGGCCGTAACAATAGCTTCCATTTCTTAAAGCTTCTAATTGCCCTCCCCCAACTTCTGTACCTCTCTAGAAGATATTCAATGCACATCAAAAAAAAAAAAAAAAGACTGATCAAAAAAATTTTGTTTCAGCCAAAGCCAGGCATTCTTGTCCATTTTCTTTTTGATGTATACCCACAGGACACACACATGACAATATCATTGATATTTATTGGTTTGTTTGATCTTTATCCAGAAATTCACTACTGTGAATTATTAAAACATTTTCAAAAATAAGGATACTGGGTGCCAGTGATCTCTATTTAGTACTTTAGATAAAAGAGGGGAGACCCAAAATACCACCATTTCCTGTTGAAGCAATAGTAGGCATCTACTGTTACCCTAGATTCCACTAGAGCTTTCTCAGCTTAGCGCTAACTTCCCTAAACTGTGACATACTCACAAGAACTAGTGAGCTCTTCTCCGTGGTAACATCTCTAAGGATGCTAGATGGGCTCGGAAGGCCAGGAGGCTACGTAAAGCCTCTATGAAACAAAATCCAAGGCAGAGTCATTTAAATGACTCAGAAAAGTATTCCAGAGTGGCATCTTGCATAATTGCAAGGATCAAAAGAATGTTCTCCTTAGAATCTTTTTTTTCATATTGTAATTAAGTTTGTGGACATGTAATTTATACACTATAAAATTCACCTTTTTAAGATCAATGATTTTAATGTGTTTACACACACATCATAATTTCATTTCAGAACAGTTCTAACATCCCAGAAAGGCGAACGTGGACCCTTTAGCCCATCACCAATCTACTTCCTTTCTCTGCAGATTCACATTTTATTCACAAGTTACTCAATATGTGGGCTTTGGGATTTTGCTTGTCATCACTGAGCAATGTTTTTGAGGTTCACCCATGTGACAGCAGACATCAAGACTTCATTTCATTTGTAGTGAAATACAAATAACATAAAATGTTCCCATTTTAATCATTGCTAAGCGTGACATTAAGTACATTGACTTTGCTGTGCAAAGCTCAGCATCACGCATTCCAGACCTGCTTCATCGTCCCAGTTTGAAACTGTTCCTATGAGAGACAAACTCCTCTTCCTCTCCCCCTTCCTTAGAAACCAAATCTGCTTTACACGGTTGATTGTTCTAGGTGCCTAACCAACCAGAATTGTGCAGTATTTATCCTCTTGTGACTGGCCTACTTCACTTAGCACAACCTCAAATTCTATCCATGCTAATATATTTCATTGCCAAATAGGAACTAAAGGGATACATCATTTTTTTCATTCACCTTTCCAACTGACGGGCATTTGAATTGTCTCCTCCTTGGGGCTATTACAAATAATGACACCAGCAGCATTTCACACCTAAGTGTGATCTCTGCTGTTTAACCAAGAATGACATTTATATTTTTTAGTTTCCCATTGCTGCTGCACCAAGTTATCATGAACCTAATAGCAGGGGAAAAAAACTTACAAGTTAATCCTACAATTTCAAGGTCAAAAGTACAAATGGGCATCAGGGGCTAAAGTCAAGGTATTCACAGGGGTGCACTCCTCTGGAGGCTCCAGACGCCCACTTACCTTGGCTCATGGCTGTATCACTCCGACTTCAGCCTCTGCTAGCCCTTCTCTTTCTCCTGCTCCATCTCCAACCTCTACTTTTCCTTTATGAAGATACTTGCGCTTACACTGAGCCCAGGGAGTTGATCCAGGATGATCGCATCTGCCAATCGCATTTGTCACAGGCTCTGGGGATTAGGACATAAAATCTCAGTGAATCTATGATGCAGAGGGAAAAGATAATTCTCTACTGCTCATTTGTGACACAGCCAAACTGTGTTCCAAAGTCACTGCACCATTTTCCATTCCCACCAATAGATGAGGGTTACAGTTTCGCTACCAACTCAGGAACAGTGGGCTATATTTGTCTTCTTTTGTCATAGCCAACTGAACGTCATGAAGTAGTATCGCCTCGTGGTTCTGCTTGCATTCCCTAATGACAAATCCTGCTGAGGAGCCTTGCATGTACCTTGGATCATGTGTACCTATTTGGTTTAGTTTTAGCAGAGGCTGAGGGTACTGTGGAGATCAAATGTATCCCTTGTGTTTTTCACCCCCCTATCTTTACTCCCTTGCACAAGCTCACAATGGGTACAAGTCAGCCCTGGGCAGGGTTTACAAAACCCTGGTCATTGGCACTATTAGTACAATCATGCCTTTCATCCTGAAAATGGGTCCCCTGGTAAAAAAAACAAAACAAAACAACAACAACAACAACAACAACAAAAAACTAAGTCCTTTCCCACATTCCAACTTTGGAAAGATTAAGAACATCACTACATCGTGATGACATTTCTATGTAAACAACGCCATGTGGTGGGATGGGGAGACAGTGCAAAAACTATCCTCACCCCTCAGAATCTCTACGTTTGTGTGCACCTGCTGCCGTTCCCTTTTCGTGGATGGAACCACCCAGAGCTATGGAGTGGAGGGGGGGGAGGGAGTTCTCTATCCAGCAGGGAGGAGCCCTGGGCCCTAGAATCTCCAGTCTCTTCAGTGCAGAAGACAGGGAAGATGCTCTCATCCACACAGCTTATGAAAGCACCCTGTAGAGGAGGGTCTCTTCCCACTGCTTTCCATGCCTGGTCATGGTCCCTCCACCTTTGCAGAGAAGACTAGGCCTCCTCTAGATGCAGTGCAGATTTGGTCCCAGAACAACTTGTGCCAAACTTTAGGGTTCTTGAGATTCAATTTTTTTGAGAGCTCTTTCATCGCTGGTTCACTCCTCAAATGATCGTGGCCGCTGGGTCTGGGCCAGGACAAGCTGAGGGAGAGGGACACAACCTAGGCTTCCCATGGGGTTAGCAGGGACCCAAGCACTTGAGGCATTATCTACAGCCTCCCAGGCTTCCTTAGCAGAAACCAGAATCAGGAGACAGAACGTGCAATCAAATCCAAGCATCTTGACTGGTAAGCTGAGCTCTCATTCTGAGAGAGAAGACATTTCTAAATCATGCCTCACAACCCTTAGCCACAGGAGGGACAAACTCCCCACCTGTTATCAACTTTCTCCTGCCATTCCCCTACCTCCATCCTGTTTCTCTACTGAGCCCCACCTTCTCTTAGGATTGTTGACCTTAGTTCTTGCAAGACTTTTCAGTAGTTGTTAGAGCTTTCATAGGCAGAGAAATGAGCAGCATCTGGTCTGGGTTGACTTAACACCCCAGTTCAAGCAGCTGACTAATACAAGGCCATGTTGGAAGACACCTCTGGCTCAGGTCTACCTTCTCATCACCACCAATTACCCTCCCATTTGACAGTTGCCATTGGCACCAACTGATTTGAACTGGGAAAAAAAAAAAAAGGAAAACAAAACTGGTTCCCACTAAAACCACTGAGCCTTATTTCAAAGTTATGGCTTAGGTCTGTTAAGCCTGAGTGGCAAAATCTACCATGACTCTCAAATCCTGTTTCACATCTTTCTCGTTATCATAAGGCAATATGACATTATTTATGGAAACTTCCTTTTGACAAGCAAGCTGATATTAGTATTCCATAGGCAAGGGTCTCTGAGTACATATTACAAATGAGTATATATACATTTAGTGAAGAGATTTAGTCTTCACTAAAAACAAAAGCAGTAAAAAGGAATGCTTTTTGACAGATATTAGCCAATGAGGTCAATAGAACTATAGAGGAAATCATAGTAGATTCAGATGTTAGTAATCTTTAAAGATTGATTTATTTATATTGGAAAGACACATTTACAGAGAAGAGAGGCAGAGAGGAAGATCTTCCATCTGCTGGTTCACTCCCCAAGTGGTCACAATGACCAGAGCTGAGCCAATCTGAAGCCAGGAGCCCGGAGCTTCTTCTCAGTCTTCCATATGGGTTCAGGGTTCCAAGGCTTTGGGCTGTCCTTGACTGCTTTCCCAGACCACAAGCAGGGAGCCGGATGGGAATTGGAGCAGCTGGAACACGACCTGGCACCCATATGGGATCCAGGCAAGGATTTTTAACAGAGGATAATAAATGGTGGGTAATCGACCTAGGAACTAGGTTAATTGTGTGAAGCCTTTTGGGAAAGCCAGGAAATAACCAAATCATTTCCACCCAAGACAGACTGAGACTGCCCTTCTCACAGCAACGAAGATGGCAGAATATAGTGAACAGTAATAGAAGAAATTGCCACAATCATTCTTTTTTTTTTAAAGATTTATTTTATTTTTATTGGAAAGGCGGATATACAGAGAGGAGAGACAGAGAGGAAGAGCTTCCGTCCGATGATTCACTCCCAAGTGAGCGCAACGGTCGATGCTATGCCGATCCAAAGCCAGGAGCCTCTTCCGGGTCTCCCATGCGGGTGCAGGGTCCCAAAGCTTTGGGCCTTCCTCGACTGCTTTCCTAGGCCACAGGCAGGGAGCTGGTTGGAAAGTGGGGCTGCTGGGATTAGAACCGGCGCCCATATGGGATCCTGGGCATGCAAGGCAAGGACCTTAACCACTGCACCATTGCGCTGGGCCCCACAATCATTCTTAATATAAGCTTTTGTTCCTCATTTTTAAAAGAAAAAAAAAGCATGGCTCAATCCTTTTTTGGGGGGAGGGGAGGATTTATTTATTTTTATTGGAAAGGCAGATTTCCAAAGAGAAGCAGAGATAGAGAAATATCTTCCATCTGCTGATTCATGTCCACATGGCTGTTACAGTGAGAGCTGAGCCAGTCTGAAGCCAGGAGACAGGAGCCTCTTCCAGGTTTCTCATGTGAGTGCAAGGTCCCAAGGACTTTGCTTATTCTCCTCTGCTTTCCCAGGTCATCAGTAGGGAGCTAAATTGGAAATGGAATAGCTGGGACACAAACCAGCACTCACGTGAGATACCAGCACTGCAAGGTGAAGATTAGCCAGTTGAGCTATTACACCGGCCTCATGGATTAATCCTTTCTAAGAGATATTCCTACTTTTCCTTCTCTTTGGCCTTCAAAGGGATCTTGCATGTGGTCTGCACACCCTGACTTTGTGCTCTCACCTCCCTCCCATTCCATCACTAGACTGAAGCCCAGCTTCTCCCTCTACACCATTGTCTCCCTGAAACTACACTCGTGAATACAATTTGATGGATGGGTTGGAGGCAGAGGAGGCCATGGACCATCGTGGGCCTGGGGCATTGCTCCTCTCTCCCTCAAGGCTCTTTCCTGCCCTTGGTTTCTGAACCTTCCCACTGTTCAGGCTTCTCCTTCAGGGCCATCTGGATAAGCTCTTGCTTTGTCTCACCTTTGAGTGTTGGTGTTCTTGGGAGTCTGTCTTAGTTTTGCCTCACTGCCCACTGGGCCAACTACTTACAGGCCCAGCAAAAACTCTATAGGGTTTCTCTTGCATGAACTAAATTCTGAATTTAGTACCTTCTCAACGGCTTTCAGCCTCTGCAAAGACAGTCCCATAAAAACACCATAAACCTGGCACTCCTTCCACACCTCTCTCCCTTGCTGTTCTGGTTACTTACTGATGTTCTCACAAATTACCTATAAAAGGTAGTGCTTAAAGCAATCATGATTTTGTGGGCCAGGAACTCATGAACAGTTTGACTAGGTCATCCATCTCTAGTCTGTGGCATCCACTGGGACATCTGGGGAGTTAAGCATCCATTTCATGTCTTCACTCCCATCATCCAACCCCTCAGTAGCCCACGACCTTCCTGTTATCACATAGTGCCTCATTCTCCATGGTCTCACCAAGTGTCTTGCCATTCTCACAGTACCCTGTTCTCAGGCTGCTCACTTGGACACTGAGCTCCAAGGGGTGAGAAGTGGAAGCTGCACAGTTGCATTCCTTCCCTATTTGATTGTGGTCTCAGGGCCCTCCCAGGGCCTGGGTGGAGAAAAGATCCACCTGTTACTATGAATCGGAAATACTAATGTGGCTCTCTTTGGAATGCGTGTATAATTTTTCATATTTGCCCACACAACCCATCACTAATTTTCATCCTGTTTCACCCTATAAACACCTCTCAAATGTAAATTCTTCCCCCGTGTCACCATTTCTTCCCTCCCCTGACTGCTCGCTTAGCCTACTGGCTTCCACAGCACTGAAAAAGCCTCCTCCCTGTTCTGTGTAATTTGTAGAATGAGCCTTTCAAAAGACAAATTAAGTTTCTCCCTATACTTAAAACTTTTACATGGCTCTCATTGCTCTCAAGAGAATTCTAGAAGAGTTTACAAGTTCTTTCACAAACCTCCCTCTGCTTTCATTTCCACTTTCAAGTCTCTTTCACAGCCTTGCACTCTGCCCTCAAAGCCATGAGAAATTTTCACTTCTTGAATTCATGGTGTTCTTTTCCACCTCCAGGCATTCACATCCTCTTTCTCTCCTACATCATCTTCATTTCAACTGTTTCTCAGCCTCTAAGCCTCAATTTAAAACTCACTTCTATAATTAGACACTCCTTTCCTTGACTCCAAGACTAAGTTATCCGGTCCTGCCACTCCCATGGCTTCCCACACTTATTTCTTGTCATAATCAGTGATTTTTCAAATTGAGTGCCTTTGAAATTGTTTGCTTGATGGCTCTTGTTCTACTAAAAAGGCCTATGTTTTGCATACTAGTATACATCTAATATCTAGGACAGTTCTTAGAGACAATACAAAATATCTTCATGAAGTTCATGGAATGGTATAATATGAAAAAAATGCATGTATTTCAAAATTTTTGTACCAAACCAGGCCCTCTTTTTAAAAAATTCTGTTTCTGCAAATATTTTTGGGTTCCCTGATACATGCTTACTAAATACCTTGTTAGTGTGTGAATCTTGTTTTAAGATTTTTTTCTTTTTAGTAGAAAGGCAGATTTACAGAAAGAAGGAGAGACAGAGAGGAAGATCTTTCATCCACCGGTTCACTCCACATGGCCACAATGGCTGGAACAGCATCTATTCGAAGTCAGAAGTCAGGAGCTTCTTCCCAGTCTCCCACGTGGGTACAAGGACCCAAGAACTTGGACAGTCCTCCTCTGTTTTCCCAGGCCACAAACAAGGAGCTGGGAGATCAAGACCATGAGTAGGAGCTGCTTACTAAGAGGTGGCACCACAGCCCTTCTTTTCTGGGCTGTGCACCTGTGAGACTTGGCAAATTTCCGCAGGGGGCAGAAGGTAACTAGTCGTAAAGAAGCAACTGAGAAAAGCCACAGAAAAAATTGCCTGATTGCTGTGTAAAGTTAGCTTAGTTCAGAAAATCAAAAACCATAGGGCCTTGAGAACCTCCTCACACAAACTAATAATCAAAAGGTGGATCACTGTGTGTTTTCTTTGACAAATTTAGAATGGCTGCTACCAAGATCTATAAGGATGAGTGGCAAGCTCAAATGGGTAGCAATGCACCAGTAAGCATGACACATACACAATTACCCCATATAAGCACCTAGTACACAGTACCGGAAGTGCCTGATGTTGAGATGGAGAAGATTCGGCTGACCGTCCTTGCTACACCTGCTGTGCAAGATGCGACACTAATGCATCAGCAGACATTTTTAACTATAAATTTTAAATGCAAATGTAAACCTAAAGACTCACTTCCATTTTCAATGAATGGTAAAACTCATCTGGCTCATAGAAAATGCCCACCTCACAGTTTGCATAAAGGTCTTCAGCTGTTTTATTTATTCCTCCAACCCCCAAGTACGGCTGTTACTCTGGGTCATACACATGTTGGATCAAAAACATAGGTGGACTGTGCTTCACATCCTCTCTGGATACTGTTCTGCCCGCCCCTGGGAACAACTATGGGAGCTATCCTAGGTCTTTTGTTTGCCCTGTCCTCACTGGTCTTAGCATCTTTGTCCCACCAGCCTTAAGATAGTATAATTGACAAGTACAAAGTGTATGTATTCAAGTTGTAGAATGTGGAGTCTTAACATGCATACGTTGTAAAATGATTATCACAATCAAGATAATGAACCTGTTGATCAGCTTACATACTAGTGTTGGTGGGAGATACTAAAGATCTACTCTCTTAGAAATTTTCAAATACTCAATGCATAATCAGGGATAGTCACCGCTCTATACATTAGATTGCCGAAATTTGCTCATTTTATTACTGAAAGTTTATAGCGACTTGCCATTCACCAAAAACATACCCTTCATAACCGCCATTCTCCCCTGTTTCTACAAGTTACCTTCTTTGCATTCCTCATCTTAATGAGACTGTGCAGTGTTTGTCTTTCTGTGTCTGGCTTATTTCACTTAGCATAATGTCCTCTGGGTTCAGCTGTGTTGTCACAGCCTTATCTTTTTTGCTGATGTTAAACGTGCAAAGAAGAATTATCTGAAAAGGAAGTTCATCTGAAGAACCTAGGTGTTTTCTGCCTTAATTGCTTGGCTGGGGGCTGTGTGAACTCCAGGCCTGATAGTCTACGTGACAGCCATGACAGCCGGCAGGACACCTGGCAGGTCACGTAGGCAGACCACTCCTCAGGAAGGCAGCACCTGGTGTTTGATAAGATTCACCACCCTATAGCTCATCAGTTTGTACTTATTGAAAGTTGCTTGTTTCAAATCCACCAATCATGACTGTATAATCATAGCCTGAAATGTATAAGAACTGAGGGGCTTGGGCTCTCTCACGCTCTGGCTCGTGCTTCTTTTTGCCCTCCCTGCAGATCCTGCAGCTGCCCCTCCCCTGCCCAGCCATGCTGGGCTGGGGGAGGTGGCTGGGCGACCTAAGTTAACCTGAATAAACCACCTTTATGCCTTAGCACTGACTTCAGACTTGATGATTATCTAGGGATTTCAAATTCTGGCACAACAATTCTAGCCAGGAAAGTCCGCCTCCACCGAAATGCATCCTGGGCCAAATGCGGCCTCGGCAGCCATCCGTTCAGCCTCGGGATTCTCGTCTCCCTATGGCTATTCCAAGGTTTAGTTTTAATCAAATATCCAACAGAGACTTTGAAGCTCTCTCTTCCTCCGTCACTCTCCCAGAACTAACATAGCATAACTCGTAAGCGGAGTGGGAGCCAGGCCCATGGTGATTCCATCATGGAGAACAGGTCTGTGTGCAATATGCAGCCTTTATACCTTTCGGCTATACTCTGCGCTTCTCATTCTAAAATGCAGAAATCTAGCCTTGTCTATTACCTGTCTTCAATGCACAGCAAAAGAATTATTAGAAACTAAAAAATTCACTTGAAAATCAGTTCCGGCTGATTCTATGGAAACAATAAAGGCTCACTGAACTTATTAAAGACAAATTCATCCTCTAAAAAGAGTCCTTTTGTCTGAAAACAAATGGACATCATTCTGGAGACTACTGTCTTTGTGGACTCAATGGTCATGAAACGTAGACACAGGTTCCTTGTACTGCTATGCGTCAGATCTAAGAGGATGTGCAGCTGTAACTGTGTGGTCAACAGGCCCTTAGCAGCCCCCGAAAATCAAATGGAGCTTTGAAAAAGTTCGAGACTTAGTTTTGTGAGTTGATATATTTGGGGGTGATTTTTTAAGCAGAAGAAAAGAAAGGCAACGTTCATGGGGTGCACAATTTCAAGTCCTAGAGATCTGTTTTACAGGCCTGAGTACTATAGATAACAACAATGCATTGCACACTTGAAAATGAAAAGAGAGTATATTTCAAATGTTCTTACCACCAAAAATATGTAAGATGATGGCTATGTTATATTGATTTAATTACTCCACACTGTATACATATAATCAAAATGTGAAGTTGTACGATTTGACTTTAATAAAGCTGGGATAGGAAGGGAAGGGAATGAAATGAAGTCAGTTTCTGTTGACCTCTTTTGACACTGTGGCAGAAAATGCTATGTCAAACTAAGGTTGGCAAGAATGCTCAGACAGGCAGAGTACTGCGCACCAGTGTCCAAATGGGATGCTGGCGCTTGAAGGTAGAGGATTAGCCAGTTGAGCCAATGCATTGCCCCCACCCTCCACCACCACCCAACTCTTAACTTCTCAACTATGTGTTTGTCCTGGAGGAAAAAATGTGCAGGGTGGCAGGGGTCAGGTGCATGCAGTTTGTAGCACAGACATATATCCCACATAATTGGCAAAAATCAATTGACAGCATAAATAAGAAGGCTGTTAATCAACTCATTTACTGTAACATTTCTCTGACCTCCACTAACCATTGTGTATTTGATACTCAAGACCACAAGAGAATGCAGCTAAAAATTACATGACTTAGGGAATAAGAGGTTAAGATGCACATTACCCACTTTGTGTGATTGAGTCTATACCCTTCACTCCAACTTCCTGCTTATACAGACCCTGAGAGATACCTGCTAATGTGCCTGAGAAAGCAACAGCAGAAGGTCCAAGTGTGGGCCCCTGCATCCCATGGCAGAAGGTCCCCGACTCCAGCTTCAGTCTCTCCTAGCTCTGGCTGTTGTGACTATCTGGGCAATGAACCAGTGGATGAAAAATCTTTCTGTCTCTCCCCCTTTCTGTAACTTTGCTTTTCAAATAAGTAAATAAATCTTAAAACCAAGCAGCAGCTGAAAACTCAGCAAGGATAAAAGGCTTTGATGACCAAAATATCAGCTTGACCTAATGAACAGTCACAGAGCAGACCATCCCACAACAGTGTACCCACATCCTTTAAAATGCAAATGAAATGCTTACCAAGATAGACCATAAGCTGGATGAGGAAATAAATTTCAATAAATGCTAAAATATTCAAGCCATGTGACACACATTTTTAACTGTAGATAGAATTAGCCAGCATTTTTATAACTCCTGTGACTTCTGTGTTACACAAGGAAACAACCAATAAAATTGACTGTAAGTGTAAAAAATCATAAAAGAGTACATAATAATTCATTATAAATATGTGTATTATAAAGAGAGAATGACAATGATCTGGGTCTGAATCCTGTCATTATATGTTAAAAGGCCATGAGATAGGAGAGGAGACTAAAAATATGCCAATAAATATGACAATAAATGCTAATTTTTATTGATGTTGATTAAAGATATATTCCATTTTTAAAGTACACATCGCTTCATAAATTTTAAAAAGATATCAGAAATGAGAGAAGTAAATAGATGGAGGAATCATATAGATTAAGAAAGAGAAATATAGATTACATTATGTCAATTATATACATAGATTAAGAAGGAAGGGAGGAAGGAAAGAAGGAGGTGTTAAAAGAAAAGTGATAAAGGGAAAGGAAGAAAAAAGTTGAAACACAAACATCTTTGAAAACAATAAAAATTGATTTGAGAATATATACCAACACACTAGCTTGAATTTGTAACTATATCAAGTATAGGGCTTTGTCAAGCCATATTGTTTTAGACAAAATAGACATTAATAACAGAATAATGTCAAAGATACACCTCCCAATGTGGAGGAAGGGGAACGTGTAGCAACTTCCCCTCCACACTACATTTCTCTCCACCCACTCTCCCAGACTCGCTCTTCAAGCAAGCCAGGTGGCTCAACAGCTTGCCCCGCCCACTTTCTCTTCCTTTTCTGGTTCCCCGTCCCTGGGTTTCCATGATGTCCGAGTCAAGACAATCACGTGTTCTCTTAGAGCTCAGTCAGCTCTCACCATGTGAGGATTGAATATTTGCTCCCAGGGCTTCTGTTCTGGCTGGGCCCCAAGGTCTGACCTACAGGCTAGCTTCTCCAGACTTGCCTATCAAGCGTTAATAATGAACAAGCTCAACCATTAATTAATAGCCCCGCAGCAACCTCAGGAGTGAATGAGCATGGTTTCTCCACCCCTATGTACCCAGAGATACTATTGATAAGTGTCATCAAAATCCCACCTCATTTTCTAGCATCTACAATTGGAAACTTCTCCCTCCCTCTCTCCAAGACATGAAAACAGTATTTACCACTACTTGTTTAACAGATACAACTTACACCTTCCAATGGAATGTTGCCATTTAATAATGCTTTTAGAGGGCTAGTGCTGTGGCATAGTAGACTAAACTATCTATGGCACCAGCATCCCATATGGGCACTGGTCATCTCCTTCTTTATGGCCTGAGAAAGCCAAGGAGGGTGGTCCAGGTCCTTGGGTTTCTGCACCTATGTGGGAAACTTAGTGGAAACTCCTGGCTCCTCCATTTGAGCAGCTCAGCTCTGGCCACCGCAGGCATTTGGTAAGTGAACCAGCAAATGAAAGATCTCTCTCTCTCTGTCTCTCCTTCTCTCTGTAACTATACCTTTCTTATAAAAATAAATAAATATTTTTAAAATGTTCAGCAAATCTAGTTATTATAAGACAACACAAATGAATAAATGCATTTATCCAGTTTCAGATTGATTTAGTCACTGACATGAAGATGTGGAAATAACCGCCAAACACCATAAACTATTGTGTGTTAATGAATATGAAAATCTCAGTGAAACACACAATTCTCATTTCTACCAAGTTTTTTATTAACCCAATGATTTATTCCTCATTTCAACAGACCTGAAGCAGAAAAATTCTCCGAGGACAAGGCCATCGGCCAACGCTAAGGCTTGGCCGGAACATTTGATTAGTTTCTCTATCAAAAATGCAAAAAATTCAGGTTTCTGTGAACCTCATGTACGTGGCATTCCTTTCAAATGCCTGGCCTTATCTCTTTTCAAGTCAAACTCCAGCCTCGCTCTGAGTTCTGTAGGAAAGGGTAAGTGAAAATCAGCTTGGAGCAGGTGAAGACCAGAAGGCAGAGTCTGACCTGGAAAATACCAGACAGGAGAAAGCAGGTGATGGGGGCAAAACGGGGCAAAAGGGGAAGAGGAACATTTCATAGAGGTGGGGGAAAATGACACAGCTCAGCAATCAGCTAAGCTTCTCACCCAACCACCACACCTAAGTCCTAGTTGCGTAACTTTTTGTTTTTATTGCTTTTGTAAATTGGAGATAATTGCCACTTATCTCATGGAAATGAAAGTCCGGGAGAGATACAGTATCACTGGTCATCAGGAATGAGATAAGGCAAGAATGGCCTCAAATCTGTCCTACTGCAAGTCCTGATAATGGGGCTTCCAATGCAGTCTTCATTCCCCTGCTCACCCCTTCAAAAGTGCCTGGAGCTCCCAGGAGCCTGCTGTGTGGTCAAGGATCTGTTCTAAGCCTCAGCCAGGCTAAGAGCGCAGCTCCCAAACTCAGGGTTCTCTCAAAGATCCAAGCCGTGGCACCAGAAGTTATACAGTCACAGGTTTAGGACCAAAAAAGGATTCAAGCTTGGCAACCTAAAACTAATTCAAGTTAAAACAAGGAGTTATCTTTTTAACCAGATTTAACACCAAAAAATTGCAACATTTAGTATTGTTACTCATGTAAGGAAACTACTGCTGTTCACCAAGGACGACAATGCATACTTGCGCAAATTTTCTTAGGAAAATTGACAAAATAAATGAAAAGACTTTTTGGAAGATTTATTTTGTTGTTATTTAAAAGGTAGAATTACAGAGAGGAGGAGAGACAGAGAGAGATCTCTCCCATCCTCTGGGTCACTCCCCAAATGGCTGCATCTGAAGCCAGGAACCCAGAGCTTCTTCCGGGTCTCCCACACAGGTGCAGGGTCCCAAGGTTTGGGGTCATCCTCTACTGCTTTCCCAGGGTACAAGCACAGGGAGCCTAATGGGAAATGGAACAGCCGGGACACAAACGGGTACCCACATGGGATGCCAGTCCTGCAGGTAAAGGTTCAGCCTACTACACAATGGCACTAGCCCAAATCTTTTTTTTTTTTTTTTTTTTTTAAGTAATTCATTTGAGAGGAGACAGATGCTTTTAGGAACTGCTTAAATGCCCACCACTGGCCAGGGTTAGGCTGGGGACAATGCCAAGATGCAGGGAACTCAAGCCAGATCTCCCATATGGGAGGTAAGAACACTGAGTCACCACTCTCCTCCCCAGGGTCTGCATTCACAGGATACTGAAGTCAAGAGTCAGAAACCAAACCCAGTGCTCCAAATGAAAGAGTCAGAGCAAAAGAAACAGATAAACAGAAGAAGCTCCCTTCTGTTGGTTTGCTCCCCAGAACTGGGTTAACGCCAGGAGCTAGAAACTCAATCCAGATCTCCCGTTAGCAGGTACTCAATAACTAGAATCTCCAACACAGAGGCCAGGTCCTGCCTCTGTTTCTCACCTCTGAGTTGCTCCAAATGTCAGCTCACATCCCTCTGGATTCCCAACCCAACAGGAAACATCTGCCAGAGGTGCCCTGCCCTCAGAACTCCACAACTCACTTGTTTCAAAGTTTAAAACCCCAGAGAAGACTGACAGGCTTCATTTGGGCAGGAAACATAACTGTCTCATGTTAAAGAATGGATGTGAGGCAAGTGAGACGAGCCAGGTCAAGGGTGGTTCATGTGTGGGGTGGCCTGTTGGATCGTGGTCTTCTTAACTTGCCATGCTTCAGGGACTGACAGTAGGCTTAGCGGGCTAAGCTCCATTGCTTAGCAATTAAGAATGTGAATATTAAGACTGGATTTGCTTCCCAGTTCCACCTCTGGCCAGCTGTACTGTTGTACATAAGTTATTTCAACCTTGATTCAAAGCCTCTGTTTCCACACCCATAAAAAAGTGGAGACAATAATAATAACCAGGATGTAGAGCTCATTGTGAAAATTAAAAAAAAAAAATACTCTGTGCAAAGTGGTCAATAGTCATTGGCTAGGGCCCAGCGGTGTGGCCTAGTGGCTAAAGTCCTCACCTTGAACACCCTGGGATCCCATATAGGCGCCGGTTCTAATCCCAACTGCTCCACTTCCCATCCAGCTCTCTGCTTGTGGCCTGGGAAAGCAGTTGAGGACAGCCCAATGCTTGGGACCCTGCACCCACGTAGGAGAACCGGAAGAGGTTCCTGGATCCTGGCTCCAGATCGACATAGCATCGGCCGTTGCACTCACTTGGGGAGTGAATCATGAGACAGAAGATCTTCCTCTCCGTCTCTCCTCCTCTCTGTATATCTGACTTTCCAATAAATAAATAAATCTTAAAAAAAAAAAACAGTCATTGGCTAATGTTAATAATGTATGCTTTTTCCAACCTCAGTGTATTTTGCTTCCGAAGTTACTTTCACTGTTTTTATGGTTAGAATGGGCTTTTCTAACGATAGCGTAACTTTCACATTTCAACAGTCATGCCAATTAACCAGTCTGTTTCTCTCTTTCCAGTAAATGGAACAAAGATTTGTGCTCAGTCATTCTCCTCTCCATCGGGAAAATCTGCTTAGGAGCACCCATTTTTGTTTGTGACGTAACAGAGCCTGCACAAGGAGAACTTGCAGGTTGCACAAAAAGTGCTACCAGAAACTCTCTAGGCAGTGTTCCAGGCAGTCATAGCTGTGAGCTGGTGACAGCAGGGTCTGGGACAGTGTGAGGCCAGATACACAGTCACACTCACTCATTACTGTCATCTCACTCAAAGAAGAGGGTGTCCCAAAGAATTCCACTTTTTTCATAAAATCTTAATATTGAAACAAATTTTTCCCTTTTCTGGATTTTTAAGTACCAGGTAACTCCCAACTGATTTGCTCCATGTTATTACAATATGGATAGTAATAGTCCTTCATAAGCAATAGTATATTCCTTTAATATAATAGTATAGTCCTTCATAAACAGTCATAAGTCCATCAATCTGTTATTTAAATGTGCCCTGACATTGTTGGTACAGACAATGTCAGACAGTCCAGCATCCCACTGTCTAGATATGTCCAACGGTTTCACTGGAGTCCATCCTTGAATTGGAAGTAGAGATGCATACTGCATTGTATCTTCACACCTGGATATGATAGTCTCTATTACGCCGTCACTATTCATTCCTTAAATGAGAAGCCACAAAACAAAGTCAACAATAGGTTTGAAGTTAAAACAAAAAAAGTTATAACACCAGGAAGTCGAAAACATGCCACTGAATAATCAAAGCATGGAAATGAAAAGAAAATGCAAAAAGCCTCTTGGGTAAATGATGCCACTGTGAGATCCATGAGCCAGCGATGAATTAGACAAAAGAAACTATTTGGAAGAAATGAAACTAAAAACAAACAAACAAACAAAAAACATCAAAACACATGGGATGTAGCAAAAACAGCATGGAAAGGGTTATTGATCTTACAATTTGCACGAAGGCTGCCTTATATCAGAGAGAACGTAAGGTGTTTGTCTTTTTGGGATTGACTGATTTCACTGAGCATAATGGTCGCTAGTTGGGATTTCATTCTTTTTAATGGCTGGGGAAAGCAGAAGTTGTTTATATGAGCATGATTGCAGCCATCTCAATCCTCAAAATAGGTGATACTTACAAACTGTAGGTGGAACTTAGAATAAGAGGGAAATTTTGTGGCTAAGCTTTACATTCTTTTTTTTTTTAATACTCTTTTTTTTATCTGAAAGGCAGTGTTACAACGAGAGGGAGAGACAAAGATCTTCCATCTGCTGGTTGCAACTCCCCAGATATTCGCAACAGCTGGAGCTGGACCAATCTGAAGCTGGGAGCCAGGAGCCAGGTGTCCCAAGCGCTTGAGTCACCCCGTGCCGCTTTCCCAAGTCATAAGCAAGGGGCTGAACTGGAAGTGGAGCAGCCAGGACATAAACTGAGGCCCATAGGGAATGTTGGCGCCACTGGCGGAGGTTTCGCTTACTATACCAAGTGCAGGTCCCCTTCATTTTTTTTTTAAATCAGTAGAATAGACTTTAATACATTATATAAATGCACTAATGTTTATAATATCTACATGTATGTCAGAGAAAATTGTGTTTTCCAAAGCTAGCTTCAGCTGTGTCATTATTTAACATGAACCACAAGCTCGAGATGTGCAGAAAGCAAGTGTCTTTCCATAGGTCTCACTTCCATCTCAGTAACTACGGAACTCTGAATTCTGACCTCAAGTTCAGACCTCAACACTCAACTGAAAGCCTTTTCCTATACCCTCTTTGCAGTGGGATATTGTGGAGATCCCGGGACGAAAAGTTTCGTTCTCTGGATTTGATTCTTGGTTTACCACTAACTATTTGTGTGATCTTGAATAAGTGACTTACCCTTTCAATGCCTGTTTCTTTATTTGTAAATTAGGGATAATTGCTCTTTACTTCTCCAGGTAAAATGGTTAATACACCAAATATCCTTGAAAAGTTCTATAGCACATCATGAGTGTAACGGATGCTGGCCGACTTCATTCTAGGTGATATTACTCAAGTGGCTGACACAGAAGGGAGGAAAGGGAGAACGAGATTATAACCACGCACTGCACTGACTTTCTTTATTTGAGCCAATAAGTGAAAACGAGGAGTCTGCGGTTGATTCACTGCACACCTGGGGGCACTTCCTGGGGCAGTCACAGCCCAACAGGCCAGGGCAGGACCTGCGTGCTTTGTGCGAGCTGAGGGGTAGGAATCCTGCAGAGAGGCAATGAAAAGGCACGATCAAGGTCCTTGTAAGGAAAGCTAACGTAGGAAGGGAGAGAAAAAGATCAAATTTCAGGCATTCATGGCACCAAGAAGCAAGAACCTAGCTCACCCTTTCTCCCAAGCCTGGCCGTCTCCTATAGGAAGTAGACCACACCTACTTTTCACCTTGAATACAAGGAAGGCAATACTGGGACAGAGCTAATGGAGTGACTTGGGTCCAGGAGGGCCCTGGTCCCTCCTGCTGGACTCAGTGAAGAGGAAGCAGGGGCCTGCCTTCTGTCTCCAATGGAATCCCACACTCACAATAGCATTTAACCCTTTCTTTTCCATACAAGCACCATGATATATATGGTCTTTTTCCACTATTTCATGGGAGTCTCAGAAATAACCTTGAGATCAATGGTTTTATTCATGCCCAGATGGAAATGAGAAGCTAAAAATGTGGTGTTCAGAACAGGAATTTGAATTCAGAACAAGTTCCAAGCCCCATGTCTTCCAATCATGCAATGCCGACTCCCACAGCAAAATTTTAAACAAATTTGGCCTCATAAGCCCAATCTCCTCTCCTAGCCACATTCCCAGGTACAGGAGGGAAAGTTGAACAGTGGATGCCTTGAGATAGGCCTTGAGGTCTGCATTACGGGATATGCCAAACACAGCAGCATTCCCTAGTTATCATATAGGCCAGCCACTTGGTCCCATCCTGCGTTGGTAAGTCAGGAAACAAACCAAGGCAGGAATTGACAGGCAAGCAAGCTCTAGAAGTTGCACTATGCAGCAAGGTTCTCGCACAGTTTGCTATTAACAGGATGGAGACACACCAATATTTCAGATAAGGTGAGCTAGTACAGCTCATGTTTCCTGGAGTCACAGCAGATTGGAGGCACAGTACGAGAATTGCAATCTTGGATGCTGGCTCAGCAATTACAAGCAGAGCCACTTGGGCACCGACAGCCCCATCTGCAAGCCAGTACCTCCCATTCTGAATTAAGGACTCATGAAGATTCACAGACTCGTCCAGTTAAGCAGATAGTGAAAGCAGAACTCCTTGGTCCAAATCCTGGCTCCACTGTGTCTCCTCACAGGGTAGTGGCAACAAATACAATGAGACAGCATCTATTAACAGCCATTCCAGAAGAATGTTCAGTCATGCCACTTGCACAGGGTAATTCTAGACATCTGCCAAAGGTTATAAGGTCCTGTTCACTCATATTTCAAGTCAGCCTCCTTCATCAGCTACCAAATGCTGCCTTCAGGCTATCAAAACGTCCCACCAAACATCACGTCTGACCTCATCATAGTCACAGAAACATTGACTTGAAAGAAAAATGTATTGTTAATGAGTGTAGATTAAGAATCCTTTTGTTACCTTGTAGAATATCACACATCTGTGCTCTGTATTTGGGGAAATGTAGCATTCCCTCACTGTGAAGGGTGGTCATTTTCAGGTTAACAGTTCCTCTATATCTATTAACCACAGTGGATCTAGAAGGCCATCCCTTGCCTAGGATCACTTTGCATTGGAAGCTCCTCTCCCAAAGTCAATCTGAACTTTTTGACCATGAGTGGCATGTATCACATTCACAGTGCCATGCAACCAACAGCACTAACTTAACAACACTTTTCATCAACCCAAAAGGAAACCACATATCCATTAAGCAGCTACTACTGGTCTCCCCTCTCCCAGATTCTGACAACTTCTCCTACACTTACTCCATGGAATTACCTAGTCTGGATATTTTATACAATCAGAATCATCTAGATAGTGCATTTCTGAGAGTCAAAGGTAACTCACTTTAGGAAATAAACCCCAGGCCAACCAAAGATCTGTTCACTTGGCATCATGCATCTAGCTCAACTTAATGGAAAGGAGTTTGATCAGGCTACTGCTTCTGTGAATCCATGGATTAAAACTCACTTTTCCCCCTCCCTGGGTCTATCCTGGCCCAACCTACCTCTGTAACAGCTCTAATACAGTGGTGGGGGCTGTTCTGCTGGAAGGGTGTGAACATTTAAAGCTAAGGAATTTGATACAGTTTCTCATGGAATAAGTCCAGGGTAAGACACAGCTCTGGGGAACTCCAGCACAAGAGACAAGAGGGAGGAGACATTGATAAAAGGGGTGATGAAAACATGACCAGAGAAGTGCAGGCCTGGAGGATGTCACAGAGGTCAAAGAAAGCCAGAAGAGAACAGCCAACAGAGCTCAAACAGCCAGCCTCACAGGAGCAACTCTGTTGTGAGACGCCTCGGCTAGAAACAGCTGCCGTGGGTGGCAGGTGGAGCAGAGCAGAGACACGCAGGCAGTGAGGGTGACCAACACAATCTTGAGGCGGGGCCGTGGAGGAAAGCAGAGAAAGTGGGTTATATCTTAGGAGTAGCTTGGGATCTGCAGAAGATTATTTGGGGACTTCTTTCACTTTTGGATGTGGGAAAAAAAGAGCACATTTTCAAGTGGATAGGGAGTCTCCCCCTAAGGAGGGCTGCAGGATGTAGGAGGGAGGAGACTCTTGCTGTGTCCCTTTGAAGGGAGAGGATGGGCCCTGCACAGAGGTCTCGGAATGTGTCTCCCCAGGCAACGGCAGACAACAACAGGCAGCACGTGGATGATGGAATACATCTGAAAGAGGAAGACCTGGAGCAGTGATGGGGGTCAGGGGGATGGAAGTGGGGAGGAAAATGGCAGTGAAAGGTGTAGACTATGGTTGCAGGATGACACTGGCTGCCGGTCCAGACCAACCTTCCTCACATCCCACATGTGATCTTAGAAAATCGACCACAGCTGCACCCACCTGGCTCCTGTCAACACCTTCCCTGGGAAACTTCCCGGGACAGACATGGCCCAGACCCTTTCCACAGGGAGAGGAAAGGCAGGATGCGAGTGGGAGCCAGCCAACAGGACCCCCGGTACCCAGAGTTTGATAACCCCCCCATTTGACCGAGTCGGCAGAGCAGAGCCAGCTGGGCAGTGAGGGAAGCAATCGCAGTAAACACAGAGCATGCTACAGAGGAAGAAGGGCAAGCACCATCTGTAAAAATAAACAAATCTGGAGGCCTGCAATTAAAAAACGACCCTGCCTCGGCAGGATGCACATCCTGAGATCTGTTCAGTCTCTTGAGGAGAGTTGGCTCTGTTTCTGATAAGATTAGACAGAAGTCAGGGCCCGGTGGGGGGAGGGAGGCAACCGCACTAAGTCACAGGGTCCGGTGACCTGCGGGCCTGGGGCCCAGCACTCAGAAAGGGTTGGCAGCAAGGGTAGTGCACCAGCCGTCACATGGGCAGATGCCTTCACTGGTCCTGCTCCTCGTTCTCGGCTTGGGGCATCCCCAAACCTGCACCTCACCCCAGCTTTGACAATCCTCCTCATTCCATTCAATGTCTCCCCTTGCTATTCTCTTGGATACTTCTCCGAGCCTCCTCCTTGCATGTAGACGGGAAGACCTTCCGACCCTCAGCACATCCTGTAACCTTCCTCAGGTCCTGTGCAAGGGGACCACAAGCCCTATTACTTATAAAGTTGTGGGGTCTATTCCTTGTCTTGGGGAACAACTTGAGCTCTCTTGATGTCAAAGTCTCCATCTCCAAAGCCATTCTCCAACTCTCTTCCCTAGCCTAGGAGTTGCAAATCAATCCATCAGGGCGGAACGGCCAAGCAAGCAAGGAAGGTTCCAGAGATGGCTTCTTCCTTGGGTCCTAGAAGCAAGGGAGAATGAGCACTTGACCACCTGCTTGGCCTGCTGAGTAAGGAACAAAGAAAGCCAAGACTAATCAATCAGCAAATCATCCCATCTAGGACAAGAACTTCCTAGTCCCAGAGAAAGTTCAGGGCCCCTGGGGGATCAGGCTGTCCCACTGCAGCTCAGCGGGTCCTGGTTTAGGACTCCCTCAGACAACCTCTGAAGGGAGGACACGAGTACGGTGTCAAAAGAAAATGGGCCACTTGGCTTCCACGGGACCCCAGACCCCACTGCACGTGTCTTGCCATGTCTTGTCTCATTAGCAACTTCACTAACCACTTCGACAAACCACTGGCCCTGCCAGCTACCCAGTCCCTGTCACGACATCTGTAGCACGAAGACTTCTGTTTCCCTTATAAGCTCTGTAGAACCTCAGCCACAATTCCCCTCCCCCGCCTAAAAGAGAAAGGTCCAATTCCACTGCCATTGTGAAATCTCCAATTCCACAGCCTGAAGAGGCCCCTGCTCACCTCTTGATCTCAAAGAGAATAGTCAATAGTGCCCACTAATCAGGTCGTTGCTGTATTGGCCTAGCTCAGGCCCACCTGGGGACATAACAGGTGTTGGACGTGGTTTTCACCATGTGATACATGTCCCAGTGGGGTTGCTAGGCTTCCTGGAAGAGACCGTTCCCTGTGCAAGGAATTTGAGACAGCAACAGTCATCCTGGGATGGGAGGCATCAGTGGACACTTGAGCTTCGGAAAGGCAGTTTGTACTGGGAAATGGCTTAGAAAGAGCCCACAGACGCAGGGCTCTGCCCAGACTTGAGTGTAGTTCCTTCAAGGAGGACAGTTAGAACTAACCTCCAGATTGATTTCTCACCCTTATCTGTGCCCTCATCAACTTCTGACAGTGAAGTCATTTGAGTTCCCACACAGTAACATTAAAGAGCGATTAGATCAAGCCTTGTTAAATGGATGAATAAATGAAATTCCTTCCTGGGGATTTAGCCAGTATTTAACCACTGGCTCTAGAGAAAGGACAGTCATAAGACAGTCCTGTCATTTCACAGAGCTATATGAAGTTCCCTGACTTGAATCATTGAATATTTAAAAAAAAAAAATCTTAAATTCAAGATGGCTACCACAATCTAACCCTCAAGAGAAAAAGGGAGGTCAGGCAGGGAAGCCATGGCAACCACATACTTTATTTGCCAAGTCAAAGCTTTCCCAGAAACTCTGCTCCCACAGTTGCCTCAGTGGTGACAAGCACACCATCTTGCTGCCAAGGGTGGCAAAGGAGACTGGCACTTGGGTTTTCAGCTGCTTCATTCTCTTGTGAAGAGCAGCAAGAGAATTCAGATGGAAAGACACAGCCAATCTGAATTTAGCCACAAATCCCTAAACATTTTTTTAAAGATTTACTTATTTTTATTGGAAAGGCAGATTTATGAAGAGAAGGAGAGATAGACAAAAATCTTCAATTTGCTGGCTTCCTAAATGGGGTTGGAAGTAGGAAATGGGAGAAAACTTCAGGGAAAGCTACAGAAAGAATGTGAGAAAGAGCCAAGGAAAATGGAGGAAAGGAAGACTTCGTGTAGAACACATGCTGTCTGGAGGGGGTGAGGACTCAGCCCTCCCAGCACATATGGGAAATGAGTGAACTGAAGTCATGGTTTTCCTCTGATAGTAAACACACTCTTCATTAACGGATCTATGGTTATCCCTGCTATGGGCCAGCATGTGTTTAGCCTGTGGGAAAACTATGAGCAGAAAGTTCCAGAGGAGCAGAGAGCGGTGATTGTTATGTCACTTTGTTTGGCTTCTTAAAGAAATGATCCAGAAAGTTCATCAGTTCCTTAGTGAGGATGATGATGACAAAATTATTATAATAGCTAATACTGATGATGAGCATTTCATATGTACCAGGGATATGAATTATATCATTTAGCCCTCAAAATAATCCTTTGGAATTATGCTATCAAGATATTAATCTTTATTTAAGATGAGAAAGTACATATATTAAGCCTCTATGGTAACCGAACTTGTGAGTGATGATGTCAAGGGTACAAACTTTGGTGGAGAAGACCAGGGTCTATGCTCTCATGCCTTGTCCTGTCCTGATTGCTTCTGCAGAGCTACGCCCAGCAGACAGGTTGTTGCAGGAAGAGATCTAAGACCACTGGCAATAGGCAGCATTCTCCCTGGACCAGAAGGCATGTGGCTAGCTACCTTCATCTTCACCTCCACCTGCCCCATCTCATATGTTAATAAGAAGCAACCACCGCATACAGACAACAACCAAAATGAAAATGTTACAAACCCTCATTAAGAACAGAGGGAGAAAATGCCGTCTAAATTCCTCATACTAAGTAAGGAAAACACACACTTTATTTGAATCTCAGAATTAAAATATACAGTTCTCTGGCTTGAAAGAATGCTTTTGAAACACTTAGAAAAAACTGTAAGCAGAATGTTAAAATGTGAGGTGTCACAGAATAGCAAAAAAGTGGATAAATAAAGACACAGCAAATGCAAACTAAGAAGAAAGCAGAAATTGTAATTATTTTAGCAAAGTAGAATTCAAGGAAAAAGAATGAACTGGGAATAGGCACACAATTTAGAATGGATACATACAATCAAATAACAGGAAAGCACCGCTATAAAGGAAAGATAATGAAAAATAAGGAGGAAGTAACGTAAGTATAATAAAAGTGACAGATTTAAAAACCTTCCTAGCTGACAAATCAAATACACAACAAAGGAAACAGAAGCAAAGACAAAGAGGAGCTGAACAGTAATTGCTAAGACAAGGATCCATTCAGAAAACAGCTTCTTGTATTTCAGATTCGTTTCTGGACCCAGTCCCCCACAGTTAATCGGAAGACCCATTTGTTCCCGCACCTGACTACAGACAGGGACCATGGTACAACGGCCCCTGCACCCATGTGCCTACATCCTGGTACTGTGGCTTTCTTGGTAGTTGGTTCCAAGCGTGTCATTTCAAGGCCAAAGGTAAGTATGTTTTTAGTTCTCATAACTATAGCTGGATTGCATTCCTGAAGACAGCAGCAATTCATATTTCTACCATATCATCATTGCTCTTTGATGCTCTGCCAATTTGATAAATGAAAGTGATCTTTCACAATCACCATAACTCTACCCTTCAGTTTTCCATGCTTGTCATTTGATTAGCTTTGAGAGTACAGTTTCCACAGGGCTCTGGAGACAGAAAGTGGACTTCAGAATGTTCTAGAATAAATGAGAAGTGTCAGTTGCTTTTAGAGTTTGAGGATGAAAGAAGGCAGTATGGTGGATTCGGTGGGAATCGGGATACAGGAAAATGCTTAGAAGTCCAGGACAATTGATGTGATTATGGCCAGGTCAAATGAGTCATTAGAAGGAGACAAAATGATAACTGAAGATGCACATTCTATCAAAGAGTTACACAGAGCAAGTGTCCTCTTTCCAACACAACCCAAGCTATGAATATAATCATCATAAAATCCTAGGATTTGGGTAAAGGCTCTAAAATGATACCTTTAAATTCATGGGAAACATAATTGAAAGAACTGTTTTATGCAAAAAAGTTAAAATCCATGAATGGTTTTTCATGATATGCATTTCCAGGAATTTTTTTTAAGACCTCATATCTAGTGTGTATTATCCTTAAGGCTCTCCATAGTTTCAGTTCAGTATTACACACAGGATTTAAAAGTAAAATCAGGCCCGGCACAGTAGTCCTCACTTTGCATGCACTGGGATCCCCTATGGGAGCCAGTTCATATTCCAGCTGCTCTACTTCCCTTTTAGCATCCTGTCTGTGGCCTGGGAAAGTAGTCAAAAATGACCCAAAGCCTTGGGACTCTGCACCCATGTGGGAGACCTGGAAGAGGCTCCTGGCTCCTGGCTGCTGGCTTCAGATCAGCTCAGCTCTGGCCATTGCAGCCACTTGGAGAGTTAACCAGTGAATAGAAGAACTTTCTCTCTCTCTTTTCTGTAGATTTGACTTCCCAAATAAATAAATAAACAAATCTTTAAAAAAAAAAAACAAAAAAAAAAAACCTCCATCCTCCCCACTGGTGAAAACAATCATCAAGTCCATTCTTTGTCTGGCAAGTGTGATCCCAAGGTCAGACCTTGGTGGGGAAGTGAGACAATGTGCCACCCCAGGATTCCAAGTCATTCAGGGATGTTGCTTTCTGGGAACCATGGAAATGGCTATGGTTTTACCTCATATGTCCTTGTTCCCTTGTTTTCCTCCCAACAGGAGAACAACTAAACCTGTTCCCTGGGATTAGGGGACAGTGGCTTCCAAACCTGACTGCACACAAGAATTCCATGGAGAGTTTCTTTCTTTCTTCCTTTTATTTTTTTAATCTCAATGCCCCATTGGTATTCAAGACCAATTAGAACAGGATCTCAGCAGTGAGAGAAGCATTGATAGTTTCTAGAACTTTCCAGGTGATTCTGAGATTCAAAGGTTGCCAACCACTGATCTGGGGCTTCTCAATTTGCTGTTGTCAGATAAGGTCTAGTGTGAAAGAGACCCCTTCATGTGACAGGCACATTCTCTGCAAACCAGTTTCCATAGCATGTCTGTAAGAAAAACGTCTTAGATATAACTAATAGGGGTATGTTCCAGCCAGCTAAAAGGGATCCAGGTGCTTTTTAACACCGGCAAGGATCAGAAAGGCCTAAGACTGTTTATATAATCAGGTGCTTTAGTAGCTGCACAAGAAAAATAATGATTTAAATGCCACAGGAAAAACTCTTTGCAGTATGGAACTGAATGTGAGAACTTAATTACTCAGAAGGACAAAAGAGTCATTTATTCAGCAGGTTCCTAGGAGGTAAACTCATTTATTTCTCAACTCTCCAATTGGTGAAGTACTCTTTAATCAAATTAGGAGGTACGTAAAAATTAACCATCCTACAAATTAGCACCTGAAACAATCATCCATTCATACCCACCTTAAATCAAAATCTACAAGGTCGAAAACATGTTTACCAGGAAACAAAATGAATCATTATGAAGTTTGAAAAATTGAACATTAGGGCATCACTCTGACATTTGAGAAGCAAAATGAAACATTTTCTAGTGTTTAATTTTTATTCCCAACTGTCTGCTTTTTTATGAGGTCTTAAGAGTGGGCTTACCACCACCCAAAGACCACCCAAAGAGTCTTCTCATAATGAGATCAATCCTTTCATTTATATAACTCCGATTACACAAAAAATTTCCAAGCTTAGTGTAAGGAGCATGAAGCCTTACATTAGAAACCTAGATTATACTTCTGGCCCTACTAGATAATAGTAGGTGGACCCCAAATTATGACTGAATCTCCCTAAACCTCAGTTTTATCAATTTTAACACAGAGACTATGATGATGATGATGATGGTAAGGTACAACAAAGGTTGTTTACAAAGCCCTTAGCTCCGCGCCTACCACAGACAAGCTAGCATTCAACAGATGGTCATCCTTCCTCTAACCTTATTCTTTCGGCCCTGGGGAATGTTCCTTCAGCATTGTTTGTTACGGAAATATTGCCGAGTGGCTGAGTCCATGCTCTTGACTCTGACACAGGAAAGAATTCAAGGCTGAAATGCAGGCAAAGATCCTCAGGGAAGGAAGACGTAAGCCGAGCAGAAGCATGCTCTCAGGAAGGATGTAGGCTTGCTGGAGAGATTGCATGCAGTAAGATTTAGGGCCATTTCTTTATATGAGCTGAAGGCATAAGGACAGTGTTTGACACAAGATTGAATTGGATATTCAAACCTGGTGGAGTTTGGGATGGGACTTGAGTGCCGGCCATTTCTTTGCCGTGTTTTAGAACACCTAGAAGTAACATGGTGTCAGCTACGTGATGAGACTAGGTAGGTGAGCCGTGGTGATTTTATGAAAATTACTTTGTAATGAGTGAGTGATCATCGCAGGTACTGACTCGGCAGCCATGTCGGTTATTTTACCTGGTGCTGGTTTTGAGCCACCAACTTCAAAAGCTGTGATTTCCCACTATGGAGAAGGCTGGAAGAGGGATAGATGGTGTAGGGGTTGGTGATCTCAGCTGCCTCCCTAGCTAAACCATAAGGACAACAGGAATTGATGTACCGCTTCGGCACTAATAAAAGACATGTGATTTTATTTAGGAAGATATTATTCTAAATCTTATTTCTTTTAAAAATCTATTTCTTTTGGGCCTGGCACAGTATCCTGGCAGCCAAAGTCCTCTCCTTGCAAGCACCAGGAACCCATACAGATGCTGGTTCTAATTCCAGTGGCCCCGTTTCTCATCAAGCTCCCTGTTTGTGACCTGGGAAAGTAGTTGAGGACAGCCCAAGGCCTTGGGACCCTAAACCCATGTGGGAGACCTGAAGGAGGCCCCAGGCTCCTAGCTTCAGATCAGCACAGCTCTGGTCATTGTGGTCACTTGGGGAGTGATTCAAAGAATGGAGGCTCTTCCTTTCTGTCTCTCCTCCTCTCTGTGTATCTCACTGTCCAATCAAAAATAAACACATTTTAAAAGAATGATTTATTTTTATTTTTAAGACAGATTTGCTGAGAGAGAGGAGAGACAGACAGAAAGAGAGAGCTATTCCATCATTGATCCACTCCCCAAATGCCGGTAGGAACAGAAATAGAGGGAATATGTTAAGATTCCAACCTCTCCAGGCTTTCTTCCCCACCCCTTGTTTTTCATTGGTAATCTAGGATAGACAAGGTTGCAGCCACGGTCTGGTTGGGTCACAGGAAGCGCAATTCAGGAGCAAAACAAAACCCCTTTCAAGCAGCTTCAGCAGGAAGCAGGGCTGTCCCCGCCTCTGCTGAAAACTGAAGGACTTACTCAGCTCCTGCAAGGATCCCAGTGGGGACAGGAAAGGGAAAAAACAAACCACCTAAACCTCATGACTTCCACTTAGAAGGATATGTGGAAAAATCACATTAGCCGAAGGGCAAGAGGCAAAAACACAATGTTAGGTAAGTAATCAAATCCTAGACTACCTCCAACAACAATTGTATAATTGATGTATTGAGATACAGTTCATATGTAATTAACCTATGGAAGATACAAACTTCCATGATATTTGGTATATGCAATGAGCTGTACAACCAACATCAGAATTTTAGAAGACTTCATTACTCCTAACAGACATGCTGTAGCTATCCACAGGGACCACTCCCTGGGCTTCCACCTCTCCTTCGGCAACCACTGATCACAATGCGATCCTTTGCGAACTGCTTTTCATAACTCAATTTTCAAGGTTCACCTATGTTGCAGTGTGTATCAGACCTTCACTTCTTTTTATGAACAAACAATATTCAATTCTATGTAGTATATACAGTATGTATAATGGAGATCCCCATTTTGGTTTTGCAATACTCAGCTGAAGGACATTCTGGTGGTTTCCACCTTTTGGTGCTATGAATGATGTGGCTGCAGACAGTCAAAATATTAATGTACAACTTGCTGTATGACTTTTCATTTTACAGCTGTCCCTTGGAGATCATGTAGTACACTGTAATTTATCTTTTGAAAAACTTTCAAACTCTTTACAGAAGTATATGTGGCATATCCCTACCAGTAGCATAAAAGCTCCAATCTCTTCATCAACACTGTTACTGCTTGTCTTTTTGATTATAGCCTAATAGTGGGGGGAAACAGGATATCATTATGATTTTGATTTGCATTTTTCTAATAAATAATATTGACATTCTTTTCATGTACTTATTAATGTGTTGCATATTTTCTTTGATGAAACGTCTACTCAGATCTTTGGCCTATTTCTTTTTCTTTTCTTTTTTTAAAAAAATATTTATTTATTTATTGCAAAGTCAGATATACAGAGAGGAGGAGAGACAGAGAGGAAGATCTTCCGTCTGATGAGTCACTCCCCAAGTGATCACAACAGCCAGTGCTGCGCTGATCTGAATCCAGGATCCAGGAACTTCCTCCAGATCTCCCACATGGGTTTAGGGTCCCAAGGCTTTGGGCCATCCTCAACTGCTTTCCCAGGCCACAAGCAGGGAGTTGGATGGGAAGTGGAGCTGCCGGGATTAGAACCAGAGCCTATAGGGGATCCCAGCACGTTCAAGGTAAGGACTTAAGTCTGGCCTGTTTCTTAACTGTGTAATTTGTCTTGTATTATTGAATTGAGCATTCTTTGTATATTCTGAATACAAGTGATCTATACTTTTCATTTTTTGATGATGAAAGAACAATCACTTTTAATCTTGTTTATATCCAATTTATTTTGGGAGTAGTTACTTTCATTGTCATATTTTAAAAATTACTGCCTACAAAAAAAAAAGGAAAGAAAAAAGAAAGAAAGTGTATCTGAGAGGGTTGGAGCGTTGGCTCAGTGGGCTAATCCTCCACTTACAAGTGCCAGCATCACACAGGGGCACCAGTTTGTGTCCTGGCTGCTCCACTTCCCATCCAGCTCCCTGATTCTGGCCTGAGAAAGCAGCCGAAGACAGCCCAATGCCTTGAGATCCTGCACCCATGTCAGAGAACTGGAAGAATCTCCTGGCTCCTAGCTTTGCATTGACTCAGCTCTAGTCACTGTGGTCAACTGGGGAGCCAACCAACAGATGAAAGATTTTTCTCTCTGTCTGTCCTTCTCTCTGTAGATCTTACCTTTTCAATAAAAATAAATAAATCTTTTTTTTAAAAGCATATCTGAGAGATACTGTTGCTTGACTATTTCTAAATTGCCCCATTCATAGTCTGATTATGCGGTCATTTTAAAAATTCTATGTTTATCAGAAGATAATCCAATTTCCATTACCTCACATACTGTGCCTAATTATCTGAAGTCCTAATTATCTGGGCTTCAATATCTGAAGTCCCTGGAGTTTTCACAAGACAGTTGTGGATTTGGCATATTCTCAGCCATAGTGGCTCTTTGCTAAAACTTGGTGACCTTCGAGACAAGGTTCATGACCATTAATGAGACTCTGAGTCTCTAACTTGAGATGCTGTCCTTAAGAATTTGCAGTGGTTTTTGCCAAGAACTAGAGGTTAATGTGCTATTAAACTGCAACAACCATAAGTTTTTTTCTCTTTGTTTGCCTTCTGCTTTATTACCAGAATCATCTTTTTAAAAATATATATTAATTACATTGTATTACGTGACACAGTTTTATAGGTACTTGGATTCCCCCCACCCGTTCCCTAACCCTCCCTCCATGGTGGATTCCTCCACCTTAACAACTATACTTTTTCTGTTATTAATTTATTTACTTGAAAGGCAGAAAGACAGAGACACAGATGAATAGAGAAAGCAAGATCTTTCATGTACTGGTTTGCTTCTTCAAATGCCCACAAGAGCCAGGGCTGGGTTTGACCAAAGCCAGGAGACTGGACCTCCATCCAGGTCTTCCACATAGCTGTCAGGGACTAGGCCTAGTACTTGAACCATCATCTCTGTCCTTTCTGGATCAGCAGTGGAGGCACCAGGACTCAAACCAACACTCAAATTTAGGATAGTGGTGTCACAAGTAGCAGCTTAATCAACTGCACAATACCACATACCACTACCACCTGCTTGCAACAACATTAACACTGTTACAGGATCAGCACTTATTCTGGATCTCTCACTTAGCTTCCCCTGCCCACATTTTGGGGCCAAAATTTAGACCTGAATAGAAACAATGATGGCATTGTTTCTGGATGTTCATTTAATTGTTCCTCCCAGCATCAGTACCAATTTAAATTTTGGCAGAGAAAGATTTTTTTTTTTCAAAAATGTTAAGGTTCCCAGGCCTGGCGCGATAGCCTTATGGCTAAAGACCTTGCCTTGCACATGCTAGGATCCCATATGGGTGCCAGTTCTAATCCTGACAGCCCTACTTCCCATCTAGCTCCCTGCTTGTGGCCTGGGAAAGCAGTTGAGGATGGCCCAAAGCCTTGGGACCCTGCACTTGCATGGGAGACTGGAAGAAGTTCCTGATTTCTGACTTTGGATGGGCTCAACTCCAGCCATTGTAGCCACTTGGGGAGTGAACCATCAGATGGATGATCTTCCTCTCTGTCTGTATATATCTGCTTTTCCAATAAAAATAAATAAATCTGAAACAAAAGTTAAGTTTCTCTACAATAATGTATTTTTCAAAATTGTCATTTAAATAATTTCCTTTCCCAGAGCAAAACAATCTAGGAGAATGTAAAAGCAAAAAGGCAAGGACCAGACCAGCATCATGGCCTAGTAGGTAGAGCCTAGTCCCAGCTGCTCTACTTCTAATCCAGCTGCTTACCAATGGCCTGGGAAAACAGCAGCAGATGGTCCAAGCATTTGAACCCCTGTTGCCCTGTGGGAAACCCAGATGAAACCCTAGGCTCCTGATCCCTGGATCTCACTTGGCCCAGCTTTGACCATTGCCGCTATGTATCTCAGGAGTAAACCAGTGGCTGGAAGATCTCTCTCTCCACCCACCACTTTCTCTCTGTCTGTCCCCTCTGTGATTCTGCCTTTCAAGCAACCAAATATATAGCTAAAAACAAAAAAAGTCAAGCAGCAGCTAGGAGCCAGGAACTTCTTCCAGGTCTCCCACATGCATTCTGAGGAGCAGGTATTTGAACCATCCTCCAGTGCTTTCCTAGGATAATTAGCAGGGAGCTGATTTGGAAGTACAGCAGCTGGGTCTCGAACTGGTGCCCACTCAGGATGTCAGCATGACAGGCAGCAGTCCATACTGTAACCATAATATAGAATCTTGTAAATAAAATTTGAGTTCTTGTTTCATTCATTTCACAAAACAAATTAGGAACACACCAATTTTTTTTTAAAGTGAGAAGTAAACTTACATAAAAACTAGGGAAAAAAGGAGTAGAAAAAATATTTTCATAATCTTGATTGAAAAGTCTTTTTTTTAATTTATCATGAAAACCAGAGATTCCAAACAAAAGTTTGCTAACTTGGATTACATAACAATGAAAAATTTTTCAGTGGCAAAAACTAGCAAAATCTTTTAAACTAAATTGAAAGACACAGAGCACGTATTGGAAGATACATGAAATTTCAAATAATAGGCAATTTTAATCCTCCCCAATATAAAGCATTGTGTCACATGCAGACACATATATGTTTGAGCTGTCTTTTTCTCTGGTCTCTACCAAATTATTCTCCCAAACACTGCAGGCAAAGGGAAGTGGTATAACCGATGACACATGCCATCATGCATTCCTGCCAGGAAATTCCTCATGCACACCACACATCAAGCACATGCAAACAAGCACATGATGCTCTGAACTCTCACACAACACATATCTCGGCCTATTCACACCTGCGTGTATGTACGTAGTCCATGCTACCCGAGTTTCCTTTTCAGGCACATCTAAATGTTGCATTCTTTCTGCATCTGTAACAATTCTCATGGTATTAGTTTGTTTTCATTGTCATAACAAAATATCTGAGGATGCGTACTTTGCAAAAAAAAAAAGGAACAAGAACGTGGTTCTGGCACCACTATGCTCTGGTGAGGACTTCACGGCAAACAGCATCCCAATGGTGGGAGCAGGTGCAAGCGGCAAAGACAAAGAACAAGGGGGTGAGGGTACAGCCTTTCTCTTCTATAACCACCCTCTCCAAAGAACTGAGTTCCATGAGAACTATATGAATTTCTTCTAAAGTGTTCCCATTGTCTTCTCCCTCATCACTTACAAGTCTCACCATCCCTTAGTATCATCAACCTGAGGACCAACCTTCAAGAAATGAACCTCTGGGAGATAAGCCACATCCAAAGCACGGCACTCAGGAATGTGGCCACAGAGGGAACAGGTTCTGTTGAGCCTGGGGCAGCACGGCTGCCTATTTTCTGGTGCAGATCCCAGAAGAGACATTTCATCCCTTTGCAAAGGGGCTCTGCACCATGCTAAAGTCCACTTACCTGGAATGTGTCAGTGGGCTGCCTGTGTTCATTTTTTGGTGGCATTTGAAAGTTCCCCTGATCCTCCCTGATTTTTGTCTTCATGGATGATTTACAGACATATCCTGGTTGTAAGTGACTCAGGCCACCATCCACATACCACTTTGGAACATAAATTCTCATAAAAACTTTTATGACCACAATGACAACAAAAATTTCCAGATATATGTGGAATATGGTTCCTGTATCAACAGTTGCTGATAGAGGCCCAGCCCTGTTTCCTTGATGTGGTTGCTCAAAATATTGCTGGAATGCCTATGTGAAGGTCGCCCTTGGAGCTTACTGAGCTTTTTCTTTTATTTAGAGTCCAAAGTAGAATCCTTCTTAAATTGTACTGGATTTTTGAAAATAAGTAAAAGTCATTTGCAACATACTCCAGTTTATGAAAGAAATACTCAGCTGGCTAAGCTTAAATGATATATATATAGTACATATGCATATGTAATGTTCTCACTATAGGGAAGGAAACAGAAAAAAACCTGGGGGAGTGACAAGACAAACAATACCTTTTTGGAGCTCAGAAACATATTCTAAGAATAACTCACAAAGAGAGCTTGTGAAGATGTTTTTAACATGAATAGTATCACTGGAATAAATGTTTAGTCTTTCAAAAACATTATTCAGGGCAGCATATGGAATTTAGATGAATATCTTCTGTGTTTTGAGGAGAAAAAGTCTCACTAGAGTCATAGTTTGGAAAGTGTCCTTTTTAAAACATTTTTTTGAAAACCTTCTCCTCCCTCTAACATTCAACCAATTCAATGTACCATCACACCTTCACTTTACTTTGACAATATCTCCTTTTCATTAGACCCACCTTCTCCAACCCCTTTATTTCAACCTTTCAAGTTGCTCTTCCTAAAATGTCACACCTTTGTACACTTTCTTAGATATATATCATCCCTGGACTTCCCTTCCTGGTCATTGCCTGGGCAAGTTTTTATTGATCCTTGGAAGCCAACTCAAACTCCCCTTGGGTGGCTCTACAACCTCCTGCACTCATTCCCTCTGCTATTACGTTTGTTGCTCTGAATCACTGGAGAGCTAAAATGTCCATCACGAAGGAATTGGGTATGACATTGCTAACTGTGGTGAAATGAACGCTAGACTGATTTCTCAATCACAAAGAACTCGTGGTGTTCGAATGACAGCACATGACATCTATTCATTTCAGTTGAGTTAGAGTCCAGTTGCTAAATCATGGATGCAAAATTAGCAATAAATGACTGAATTTGATGCTTACAGTCTCATTTTCTGGAAACAGTACTGAGAAGCTTCCTGGGAGCATTCGGTAGAGAGGATGCTCATTTAACCCTCCTTTGAGCTTGAGAAATATGACTCAGAGATGTAATCAATTGGAAATCATCCGTTAAAGAATTAGGGACATAAAGGCAAAAAAAGGAGAAACTAGTATCCAATAGCGAAAGGTTGAAGACCATTGGACGTGGGCTGCTCCTTTCGACATGGACAGTTCTGTCAGCTGTCTGAGTTCTAATTGGCTTTCTACTCTAATGTTGAAGTTCTTCCTTTGTTGCTCTATTTTCACTGGCATAAGAAAAATGGCAACGAAAGCAAGTATAGACTAATGGAAATACATCAAACAAAAAAGTTTTTGAACAGCAAGGAAAGCTATCAACAAAATCAAATCTATGGAATTGGAGAAAATATTTGCAAATGTTTTCCAGATGAATATATCCCAGAAGGGGTTAATGTAAAAAAAATCTGTATAAAAGGAACTCATAAAATTCAACAACCACACACACACAAACACACACATTTCCTGACCATTTAATATGGGAAAGACACCTAAATAGAAATTTGCCAAAGACATTCAAATGGCCAATACGGATGTAAGTACAAGAAGGAACTCAGCATCAGTAATCATAAGGGAAACGGAAATCAAAACCACAAAGAGATTTCCCTCTTAGTGGGGTTATTATCAAATTGCCAAAGACAACAGCATTGGTGGTGGTGTGGAGAGAAAGGAGGCCTTGTACATGGTTGATGGGAATGCAAATTTCTATAGTCATTATGGAAAACGTGATTGCCATAAGCTCTGGTCGTCCCTCTACTGGGTATATATTCAAAGGAAGTGGAATCAATTAAGACAAATAGCTCTGCTCCAACATTCAGAACAGGATTATTCACAATAACCATCATGTGAAAAGAACCTGATGCCCACTGACAGAAGACTATGAATTAAGAAAATGCAATACACACACAATGGAATATTATTCAGGCTCAAAGAAATCCTGAATCTAAAGGAACTAATGCTAAATGGAAATAAGCCTCTTAGAAAGATAAACACTGCATGATCTCACTTATATGTAACACTAGAATCTGAACTCATAGGAACAGAGTGGGATGGTAGTTACCAAGGGATGCTGGGTGGGGGAACTGAGAGATATGGGTCAACAAGTACAACATTGTTGTAAAGTGGAGAATTTTACAGAAATCCAATTAATGTATAGCACAATAATGCTAATTGATAATAGTGTACTCTATACTTGAAGTTTTTATTCTCATCTATATAAGGTGAAGAAAATACTAATTAGCTTTATTATGGCAACCATTTTACAATGTATACATGTAGTGTACTGTATATCTTAACATATGCAAGTTTTATTTATCAAGCCTATAGACACAATTTCCAGAGGGGGAGGGCTGCAGATTCACGGTGAATTTCATGATCATTTTCTCTCCAGCAGGAAGATCATTCAGGTTTTTCTCACTGATATATAAGATTTTTATGGAGCAACCCTACTATTTCTTGATTAATCATATTTATTGCAAACAAGTTTGCCTAAGTGGTAGGCACTCTCCTACCAATCTATTATTCCCCCACTAATCTGAATTTGCCTCTGAAGCTGTCTTCTTGGCAGATTGGAATGCCAGTCACAGCAGTCTCTCCAAAACAGGTCTAGGGTTGGCTCAACAGAGAACCCAGAGCAAGTGTAAGACAACTGGGCAATAACATTCAAGAATCTAGGAACTAAACAAACATAGGGGGACAGGTTCAAGTCCCAGCTTCGCCCACACTTCCAACTCCTGAATGATCCAGACTCCGAAGAGAGAGCTGATAATGGATGCAGGTGGATGACACCATCCTGTGGAGAAACTTGATTGAGTTCCCAGCTCCCAGTGGCTGGAGCACTTATGGAGCGAATCAACAGGTGGGAATTCATTTGTTGGCTATATGCATAATAATATGTATGTATCCAAGTATACATATATACATATTACACATAATATGTACACTTGTGTATCTGTTGCTCAAAGAAAATACAAACAAGAAGATAAAGAGAAGAAAAGAAAAAAGAAACTGGGGTAAGCAAGCCTATTGTCAGGAATATTTTTTAAAATAAGAATCTGCACTTTGGTTTTGGGACATAAGGCACAAACATTCAGTTTGAAGAACTTCCAAAGTATAATAAGAGGGAACTCCAAAAAGTTCATGGAAAATAGAATTAAAACATATGCTCACTTTGCTGCAAAAAATAAAATTGGCATCCATGCATAGTGTTTTGGGTTTTTTTTAAGGATTCATTTTATTCATTTGAAAGGCACAGTTAGAGAAAGACGGAGGAAGGAAGGAGAGAGAATGAAGAAATCTTCCATCTGTTGGTTTACTTTCCAAATAGCCACATCAGCCAAGGTAGACTAGATTGAAGTCAGGACCCAGGAGTTCCCTGTGGATCCCCCATGTGAGTGTAGAGACCCAAATATTTAAGCCATTCTCTGTGGCCTTCCCGGGCACGTTAGCAGGGAGCTGGATCAGAAATGGAGCAACCAGAACTCAAACTGGTGCTCAAATTGGACCCCAGGGTCACAGGCAGCAGTTTTACTCACTGCTCCACAGAGCTAACCCTGTCATTTTTCATAATATACAGTTCTTAGGAAAAATTTGAAGACCCTTCGTGTAATTCAGACAACCTTAGGCTCTGGTTTATTTTTCTGGCCATCAGATTTCATCTGTTTGTATTTTGATGATTAAATAGCAATTTTTCCCCAACCCTAACAACAACAAACCCTGTTTTGCAACCTATGAAAACAGACATGATCAACCCTAGTGATCCATCACCACCCTTGCATTTGGTGCCCAGCATTCTCCTTGCAGTTAAACTACAGATTCCCTGAGATCAAAGAACTTTGGAGCTTTTTACTTGGAAAACACTTGAAAGCTCAGCACAGCTGGGAATTCACTGTTTTGGAGCCGATTGTGGGTTCTCATTTCACTCAGAAAGCACCTGTTCAAAACAAATTCTCTTTCCTGTTGCTCAACTATTTGTCTTCCCCTCGGCTTACCAGAAAACAGCATAGTGGTTGATCAAGCAAAAACTGATGCAAAGCAGAAGTCTTAGACTAAAACCAGTGCATTGGTTTAGAAAAGTTCGCATCCAAGTTTCATCAGCTTCCAAAACTTCAGACAATGTGTAATAGACTCCAGGTGGTAGATAGTGGGAAATTGATGGAAACCCAGGGACTGAGGGTAATGCCCTGGATGAGCAAGCTTGTGGACGATAACAAGTCAATTGGCAACTGAATTACAAGCAGAGACTGGGGATGCAGACAGGGCCAGGCAGTCCTGTCCAGCTGAGTGTAAGATTAGTACAGACCATAGGTACAGGCCAAGTGTAAACAAGCTGAGCCCTGCAAAGCACACATAGCCTGCAGTGTACACTCAGCTGCCCAAGGTTGCTCACACAAGACTATTCCTCCAGACCCAGTGCAACGGCTTAGTAACTGAATCCTCGCCTTAGATGCACCAGGATCCCATATTGGTGCCAGTTCTTGTCTCAGCTGCTCTACTCATTCAGCTCCCTGCTTTTGGCCTGGGAAAGCAGTAGAGGATGGCCCAAAGACTTGGGACCCTGCACCCACATGGGAGACCAGAAAGAAGCTCCTGGCTCCTGGCTTTGGATCAGTTCAGCTCCTGTCGTTGCAGCTGCTTGGGGAGTGAATCTGTGGATGGAAGATCTGCCTCTCTATATCTCCTTGTCTTTACAAACTTGCCTTTCCAATAAAAATAAGATAAATCTTAAAAAAAAAAAAAAATGATGGCTGGTCTTGCTGCTTGAATGAATTAGGCAATCACGTCCAGGAATCTCACCAGGCAGTCAACCGCAGACAGCTTCTTGCAATGGTGCTGACCTCCAGCACCTGAGGACAGGCTCTAAAGACAGCCAGAGAAAGTTAGGGACACCAGTCATTCGACCACAACCTGAATGAGTACAGAATTCTTCCCCCACATGCAGGGAGTGAAAACGCAGCCCAGTCAACATCACTACCACAAATTTAACAGACCTTCAGCCAAGAACCGAATTAAACCATGCCCAGATGCCTGAGTCGCAAAAACTGGAAGACAAATACAACTAATTTAAACTGCATTCCAACCCCAACTCCCAGAACTGCAAGATAATAAATTTGTGTGGCTTTGGACCCTGCGTGATGACCCAGTGACTAAACCCTTGCCTTGCATGCACCAGGGTTTCATAAAGGTGCTGCTTCGGGGCCCAGCTACTCCTCTTCCCACCAAGCTCTCCTCTTGTGATCTGGGAAAGCAGTAGAGGAATGCTAAAAGCCTTGGGACCCTGCACCTGTGTGGGAGACCTGGAAGAAGCTCCTGGCTCCTGGCTTCAGATCAGCTTAGCTCCAGCCTGATTGCAGGCACTGCGGGAATGAACTAGAGGATAGACGATTTTTCTCTCTGCCTTTGCTTTTCTCTGCAATTCTACCTTTCCAAGAAAAATAAATAAATCTTTTTTTTTTAAAGTACTTTTAAGCTACCAAGTTTGTGACCATTTATTACAATATCAGCAGGAAATTGATAAACTCTCCATTCATATCAGCTAAATACCCAAAGTCCTCAAACAGCTTTTAGTAGAAATCATAAAAAAGAACTGAATTCTACAGGCATGTCCATGCAAGTAAAGCAGGAGTTGTTCATAGGAGAGGTGAACCAGTACATAGGAAACCAATTCATAGGAGACAGAAATCAGCCCAAAAGATTGGTTTTTTTTAAAAAAAGTTTTTGGCAGAGACACAGCACACTCTAGTGCCTTGGTTCACTGCACAAACACTCACCATGACCAGGGTGGGCCACGCCCCAAGCCAGAAGCTGAGAACTTAACCCAGCCCTCCCATATAGGAACATAATGCAGGTAGCGGGAACATAATGACTCCAGCCGTCACTTCTGCCTCCGAGTCTGCACTAGCAGACAAGAAGCAGAAAGCAAATCCAGGTTCTATGGGAAACATATGCCTTCCACAGCTTTCTTTTTTCCAGCACAATTGATTTATTTTTATTAGAAAGGAAGATTTAGAGAGAAGGAGAGCAGAAAGATATTCCATCAACTGATTCACTTCCCAAATGGCCGTACTAGCCAGAGCTGAGTCAATAAAGGCAGGAGCCAGGAGCTTCCTCCAGGTCTCTCACACAGGTGCAGGATTCCAAGGCTTCGAGCCATCCTCTGATGTTTTTCCAGGCCACAGGCAGGGAGCTGGATCAGAAATGGAGCAGCCAGAACACAAACTGGCAGTATCTTAACTATTAGACCAAATACCTACAGCCAAGTCTAAAAGTCAGAATGGAACACAGCCACGTCTGTTTTCCTCTTCATGGGATTTTTCAAAAATGCTAAAGGGTATCCCCGGCTTGAGTGCTCCACAAGTTTAGGCAGGAAGAATTAAACAAGTCTTATTCAGATCTGAAGTGTCTTAGGCATTGGGTTTAGAATAAGGAAGTCAAATAGAACCCAACAAATTTTTATCCTAGCCGCATAACACATTATTAAATGGGATGCTTTCGTTTTTCCTAATGAAACATACATCTGCATGTTTAAAACTGAAATCAAATAAGATAAACTCTGCAAAATATCACTTTTACCCCAACTATTCTCGCTTGGCTCACTGACAGCCATTATCATTTCACTGTCATTCCAGTAATGGCATTTTCTTTATGTAAATATAAACACTTTTGTTCACCATCCGTCTTCAGAAAGATAGTATTCCACACACAAGGGCACTTCAAAAGATTTTGGGGGAAATGGAATTAAAAGATAATTTTATTTGTTTGCAAGAATATTGAAATTCACAGAGGTTTTTTTTCAGCATAGAAATTTTTCCAAATTTTTTGAGGATCCCAGGCACACTGCTTCCCATCTTGCTTTTCTCATTATAACCGGGCATCTGAAGCAGCAATCTGAATCACTGAGCATGGTTCCTCTTGTTGCTCTATACAGCTGCACAATATTTCATTGTGTATCACATTTGTTTAAATCATATTTTCCCAGGAGGCGTTAGGGTTATTCCTAAGTTTTTGATGCTATAAACTATGCCACCCTGAGTAACATCTTGAATTTGTGCCAGTGAATCCTCAGGATAAATGGCACAAGTGGGGACTTGTGGTTTAAAGGACAAGGGGCACAGGGCATTCTGTAGATACTACCAGCTCCCCATCCACAGACGTCACGACCTTCTCCACTCGCATACACTTTGTCAGTGTTTTACCCCAGTCTCAGGAAAGTTTGCCAAGCCCGAATTTCCTCCTAATTTAGAGGGTGAGAAAAGAGACCTCACTAATTTGCATTTTTTCTTGAAAGTGAGACTGAGTATCTTATGTTTTTTATCTATTATTTATTTAGCCAGTTTTATTGGAAAGACAAAATTACAGAGAAAAGGAGAGACATCCTCTGGATTATACCCGGGTGGCCACAATGTCCAGAGCTGAGCCGATCCAAAGCCAGGACCCAGCAGCTGCTTCCAGGTCTCCCAAGCAGGTGCAGGGCCCCAAAGCTTTGGGCTGTCCTCTACTGCTTTCCCAGGCCACAAGCAGGAAACAGGATGGGAAGTGGAGTAACGGGGATAAGAACTGGCACCCACATGAGATCCTGGCAGATGCAAGGCAAGGATTTAGCCATCATGCCGGGCCTGAGCATCTTATGTTTAAGAGTCATTTGCATTTCTTATTTTCTGAAGTATATTTTCATACCCTTAGATTTCCAAAAAAGATGCTGTTTTGTTTTGATCAGAGTTAAAAAAAAAAAAAGGAACTGACACTAAAGTAGGTTACAAGTACTCACATATTGTAAAATGAAGATTTCCCAATTGTCTTGTGACCCTTAGCTAAATTCTTATTTAAGGATGAAATAGTTCAAAGGAAATCACTCTAAATAAAGTTTGTTGGGGACACCTGTTAGTGTGCTGAGTGGGTACGGCCTCCACTACAGCAGTGGAGAGGGAAGAGTTTCCTTTAGCACTGGTGTAGATAGAGCGGCCCCTGGAAACTCCTCTCGGAGCTGACTGCCATTCAGTCCCCTTAAAGCTTCAGGTTCTCAGTGGCCTGCTGTCTCACACAAAGATATGAAATCCAAGGGTCAAGAGGCAGAAGCTGACTTTCAAATAAAGGGACTGTCACCCTGTGGCAGAGAAAGTGATGGGAAGCAAACTCTACATCCACCATTGGAAGAAAACGGGATTCAGACGTCAAAAACGAAGGCCGTGGCAGGATACTCATGCTCCGTGAAGACAACCCTCCATCAAGCATGCCTGTGGGTTTCCATGGCTCAGACAGAGACACTACAAAGCAATTGCACGGTTCTTAAAAAACTGCATTTTCTTATTTATTTGAAAGTCAGAGTGAGAGAGAAAGAAACATCTTCCATTAGCTGGTTCACTCTTGAAATGGCCATACAATTAGGACTGGTTGAGACCAAAGCCAAAACCCAGGAACTCCATCCAGGCCACCCATGTGGGTAACAGACACTCAAGAACTGTGGTCATCACCTACTCCCTTCCAGGCACATCAGGCAGGGATTTCAGCTGGAATGAGAACACTCAGAACCCGAAACAGAGTGCTAAGCTGGGTTGCCAGGAGCCTATGTCTTGATGTTACTTTTTCCCTAAAAGGTAGATTACAAGAGTGAAGCAGTGAGAGCCACAGCTTGCCTACTGAGGGCAGGAGCTGGGTCATGATTCAAGCAAGTATCCACAATCACAAAATATAAAACAAGACAAATGCAACACAACACATGTACGAGGCATAAAAACTAGAATCCTTTACAAGAGGATCTCGAAGAAAACTAAATGGAGATACATGTAATGGATTGGAACTACTTATTATTTAATGAGTTCCTTCCACAAAAAATTAAGATGGGGAAGATGTGCAACTTAACCGAATCATCGTTTGTAGGCAGGAAATATGTACACACAAATAAATTTGTTATAAAAGCTGAGAGCATTCTGAGAATTAACAGAAAAAGAACAGCATCTTATTTTATTCTGTATTTAAAAAAAAAACTATTTTAAAAGGCAGCATGTGGCATTGGCACAGAAACAGATCAGTATAGACAATGACTTCTCGTTCAGGGACAAGCAAGTGTCCTAGCAGCTCAGGTGCCATCTAAGACACGGGTCCATTGCGACGGCTCAGCAGCTAAATTCTCACTTTGTATGTACTGGGATCCCATATGGATCCCATATGGCTGCTCCACTTCCCATCCAGCTCTCTGATTGTGACCTGGAAAAGCAGCAGAGGATGACCCAAAGCATTAGGACCCTGCACTTACATGGGAGACCAGAAGAAGCTCCTGGTTCCTGGCTTTGGATCGGCTCAGCTTTGGATCAGCTCAGCTCTGAACACTGCGGCCATTTGGGGAGTAAACCAGCAGATGGAAGATCTTTCTGTCTCTCCTCTCATCAATCTGATCTGACTTTCCAATAAAAAAATATTTTTTAAAAAAAAGACACATCAGGGCCTGGCACAGTAGCATAACTCGTCGCCTTGAATGCACCAAGATCCCCTATGGGTGCTGATTCTAATGCCAACAGACCTGCTTCCCTGCTTGTGGCCTGGGAAAGCAGATTCTGCATCTGTGTGGGAGACCCAGAAGAGGTTCCTGGCTCCTTGCTTCAGATTGGCTCAGCTCCAGTTGCGGTCACATGGAGAGTGACTCATTGGACAGATCTTCCTCTCTGTCTTTCCTCCTCTTCATATATCTGTCTTTCCAATAAAAATAAATAAACCTAAAAAAAGAAAGAGAGAGAGAAACCAAGAAAGAAAGAAAGAAAAGAAAGAGAAATAGCCCAAGACCTCAAAACAACAACAACAAAAAGACACATCAGAGTGTCTGGGTCTGGGTTGGACTCCTGCTGCCTGGCTTAGCTTCCTGCTAAGGTTCACCCTGGTTGGCAGTAGTGACACTCTAAGTAGCTGAGTCCCTAAGATGAATAGTGTCCCCAGCTCTTGGTTTCAGTTTGGCCCAATCCTGCCTATTGTAGACATTTGGCAAATGAATCCGTTTCCACGGGATCTCTTTTTCGGACACTTAATTTTTTTTTTTTTAATGGAAAAAAGGGGCTTGCCACAATAGTCTAGTGGTTCAAGTACTTGCCTTGCACACACTGGGATCCTATATAGGCACCAGTTCGTATCCCAGCCACTCTACTTCCCTTAAGCTCCCTGCTTGTAGCCTGGGAAAGCAAAAGAGGATAGCCCAAAGCCTTGCGATTCTGCACCCAAGTGGGAGACCTGAAGTAGGCTCCTGGCTCTGGGCTCCAGGCTCCTGGCTTCAGATTGACTCAGCTCCAGCTGTTGTGGCTATTTGGGGAGTGAACCAGCAGATGGAAGATCTTTCTCTCTCTCCTTCTCTTGTAAATCTGACTCTCAAATAAAAAAATAGTCTGACCTTCCAACAAAAAATATATAAAAATGAGAAAAATAATAAAGATTAATAGGTCTAACTAAATAATTAAGCAACAGAAAATACCTCACCCCCAGAAACTTCACTCTTATTCTAAATACATTTCAGAAGGATAGGAGATTTAAAGTTTTCAAATGCTCTGGAGATCCTTCTCAGAATGATATCAGGAAAATTACACAAGGAAAGGCTGATCCATTGAATAAATTAAACTGTTTTATGTGGCAACATATAGCACAAACAAGGCTTGTAATAAATGTATCATTCCTAAAAATTAATAACCTAGCAAAATTGCTTATAAAACATAATGTAGTCATTTCACTACTATGACACAAAGAGAGTTTTCAAATCAGTAAAAGACCAATAGGCCACATACTAAAGAAAAATACAAGCACAAAGGCAGAATCAGAAAAGGCAGTCAGCATTCAAAACAGATGCAGAGGAAACACCAGAATATCATTTTTCACCCACCAGGTTAATCAGGGTTAACAATCTCAACAATGCCCAGTGGTGCTTGAGCCTTCCTGCTGGCGGAAACTCATGGAAGCTTCTCTGTGAAACTCCTCCGGCCATGTGGAAGACCTGTGTGAAACCCACATAGCTTTCATTCCAACAGTTTCAGTTGTAGGAATTTAGCCTGTTAATCGCATACATTTGTAGACACTTGCATAAAAATAGGAAACATCTGCAAACCCTCTCAATGCACACTAGAATAGTATTGCAATCATTGCCGACGTGGAAAAATGTATCCAGGAAACGTTGACAAGAAAAGAGGGGCACAGTTTCACTCCACCGGGGTAACCCTGACTTGTGCCCAAAGGTACAGCTGTGGATGCACACACATACACCACCACCAAAGGAATTGCTTTTCATATTGATTCACGTTGTTGCATCAACCATCCACAACGTGTGCCTGGAACAGGTGAAGCCCTCCTTCTCCTTTAACTTAACCAGCAGCGTGGGGAGCTAGAGGCCCTTCAAACACTATTTAACCAACCAGTGCTTCTCTGTGACCAGTGCTTTTCTCCCAGAATAGAATGGATAAAACAGAAGACTTACAAAATCAGAGAATGTGAGATAAGCAATGAAAGGGGAGCTGAGAATGCCTCCTAGCTTCCTTGAAAATCAATTTAATGATTAACTTTATGCTAAGCCAGTGTGGAATTCCAAGATAATCGCTTCAGTTCTGTCTTCTCTGACCTGCTCAGCTTGTACCCTCAGATCTTGAGGCAAAGAATGGACTTTGACCTATCTCCCCTAATTCATCTCCATCCATTGGCTCTTTCTAGAAGTCACAAGTGCAGGTAACTTACAATGAAATATAAGTACAACAAGACACATATCTATGATAAAGGGAGGGTTAAAACACACACACACACAGACTGTGAACAGTTTGTGCAAGGAGCAGGTAATAGACATGCAATTAATACAACCTTGGTTCAATTCCTGGCTCCAGATCTGGATTCCAGCTTCCTCCCAATGCAGACCATCAAGCAACTGGGATCCTGCCCTCCCCCAACCCCACAGGAGAACCGTATTGAGTTTCTGGCTCTCAACTTCAACCCCAAGTCAAAGCCAGTTGATCTGAGCATTTCAGAAATAAGCCAGGAAATGGAAGAGTGCTTCTCTCTCTCTCTCTCTCTTTCTCCTCTTTCTAAAAAAAAAAAATCATGGCTCTGTTTCTCAAATAAATTTTTACTACTTTTACTTTATTTCAAAGGCAGGCCAACCCAAAGTGGGGAAGGGGAACAAAGATCCTCAATCCACTGGTTCATTCCCCAGATCCCCAAACACCTGCAACAGACAAGAGTGGCCAGTCTGATGCCAGAAAGCAGGAATTCCAGCCAGGTCTCCCATGCGAGTGGCAGGGACTCATGTACTGAAGAATCTGCCACCTCCTGAAGATGTGCATGGGCTGCACTTGAAGTGGCATAGCCAGACTCAAAGCAGGTACTCCAAATGGGATGTGGACATCTAAGCAATAGCTTACCACACTGCACCACAATACCTACCTTTCCTTCCTTTAAAATTCATGGGACTGTGTATTTTTTTCTTGAAGATAGTCTTATTTGAGGGCCCAGTGCAGCATTTCAGCAGGCTAATATCCCTCCCTGTGGCCAGCATCCCATATGGATGCTGGTTCATGTCCTGGTTGCTCCACTCCCAATCAAACTCTCTGCTTATGGCCTGGGAAAGCAGCAGCGGATGGCCCAAGTCCTTGGCACCCTGCACTCACATGAGAAACCTGGAAAAAGCTCCTGGCTCCTGGTCTCGGATCAGCTCAGCTCTGTCTTGCAACCATTTGGGGAGTGAACCAGGGGTTGAAAGAACCCCCTCTCTGTCTCTCCTCTCTGTAAAACCTGCCTTAGAATAAAAACAAAATTTAAAGTGAAGAGTATTATTTGAAAGAGTAACAAGACAGACAGAAAAAGAGATCTTCCATCTGCTAGCTCATTTCTTACATGTTTATACTGGCCAGCACTTGGCCATGCTGTGACCTGGAGTCCCAAACTCCATCTAGGTCTCCAACATGGCTGGCACGAACTCAAGTACTTCAGCCATCATCTGTTGCCTACCAGGCACAGTAGCAGGAAGGTGAACTGGGAAGGAAATTATCGGGGACTCAAACTGATTTTCTGTTCAGGGAGGCAGGCAGTTTAAGCAGCAGCCTAACACTTCGTACCACAATGCCCACCGTCTCTAAAAAATTGTTTAAATGTTCATGGTATAAAAAGCTTTCGAAACCTGCGTAATTTTTTTAGTATGCATTTCATGATATTTTTGAAGCTCCCTTATTGTTAGTTATTTAAAAAGGTGCTAGAGTTCTAGTTCATAGGATATTACAATATTTTACGCGCAGCTAATTCCCGCAACCTGGTTCTTTACGGTGAGCTGAAAACACCAGACGCAATGAGGTATCTCAGGAGGTTTATTCCAGCGGGGCAGGAACAGGGGAAGGGGGAAAGAGGGGCCAGGAGGAGGAGAGAGGGGAAGAGCAAAGAAGAAAGAGAGAGAGCCACACCTGGGGTCCTTTTTTGTCTGCCAGGTATGGGGGGCGGGGATTGGGAGGGATTGAGCGCAGGCCCCAGGGGATTAGTGCCTGGGGATGATTGGTGAGTGAGCGGGGTTGGGGAAGGGGCTGGGAGATTGGGGGTGGGGTTCTCCGGTGGAATGCCAGGTTATATCTGATTGGTGGATGACTGGACTGGCGTGAATTTCGTGAGCTGTGAGGAAGAAGAAATGGCGCAGGGTCCAGGGTGGGATATTGGAATAAGTTCTTACACTTATCTCTGTAAATTTCAAAGTTTTTTTGCACCTATTAAGTTTACCTTTTTATTCCATTTTCCACAAACCTTTCTTTTTACAAAATTTAAGATCCAGACATACAGAGCTCCCATCCACCGGCTCACTACCCAAATATCCACAATAGTGAGGGCTGGGCTATCTTTCACTGCATGGCAGGGCGTGGGGGAGGGGTGACAAGATGTCTGCAACTGCCTGAAGATAGTTCCACCTTCCTTTGCTTGGACACCTGACCACCTCGCTGAGATCTGTAATCTATTTAGGCACTGTTTGCCACTGCAGAATTGGTTTTTACTATCAATGTGAGCTTGGCAGTTGACATTGCTGATAACATCTTGCAAAAAGGGCCTTTTACAATTCATGCTGTCTCTGTCCCTGTCTCTGCTGCCCCATTGACCATCTTTGATCTTTAGCTCCTTCCTTCTGTGATGCATTTCCTCCCTTAACTGATTCAAGATTAAGTTGTAGAATGAGGATTGTAGTAGGAATGTGCTACTGATTGGATATGCACCATCTACTGAGAACGTCCTGACTACGGGGTCAGGATGGATAGCATCTTGTTTTAAGGTGAAACAAACAGCAGAATTATCCTTGGAATCACCCACTTGACCATGACGTAGTCTGTGCCAGTCTTTGTGACTCCTTTTGTATACATAAAGGGGACAGCTTTCTTGCATGGTCCATTATGATCCTGAAATTGTATTGGTCCATTTCTTTTCCTTCTACGCCAACTCCACACATCCTTCTCCATGCACCCTTCGCGAGCTCCAAACTCAACTGGAGCTGGCCTCTGGCAAAGACCCTCCCTCTGCCCCCACCTGAGGCTCTAGCTTTACTTGGTGGGACTCACAGCTCCCTGCATTAGTGCCTCCTGCAGCAGTTTGCCCACAGCTGGTTCCTGTGCCCTCTCAGCACGTCTCGTGGTAACACTCTGCAAAACTTGTCCTTATCTGGGCTTCCGCTTACAGGAAGTAATGGGGCTATGGCAAAGCTGCCAGGCAAACTGAGAGGACCTCAAGTCATTTTGTGTTTATGAGGAAGCTAATTTTTAAAGAACTGCAGGGAAAGGAGGTATGCTCTTGGAAACGCTTGGCCCCAGCCTAGGTTAAGCATTAGCCTGGAAGCCCGCAGTGTGGGCATTTGGACCAGACAGAGGAAATGACCAAGTCCCTGGTTCTGTTATTTGATCCATCTTAACATTTCCGAGGCTTTGGATACTGGGTGAGTGACACATCTTCTTCTTGTGACAACCATGGTAAGTTCCCATGCAGACAACTATACCTATGGCAGCTAATTCTAGAACTGAAAATCAGGGGAGGTAGAGAAACTGTTAAAAAGAGGGGAGGGTCTGAGGCTCCCATTCTCTTTAGACAGAAATGGCCTTTAAGACCTTTCTCATCGGGCAGCCCACCCTGTACTAACCACAGTAACTTGTAATGACTTCAAATTGAGTCCAAGGACTATAAAAACACTGGGGGGTATGAAGTTTTGCATCCCAAAATTAACAGAACTATTTTTATGGGTCTACTGAGAACTTTGTCATTGGCCTGAGAACAAGGAGTTTTGTTTTCTGATATTTTTGTTTTTGAGATGTATTTACTTGAAAGAGAGACACAGTAACAGAGAACCTCCCGTGTCCTGGCCACGCCCCCAAACAGCTGCAGCAGCCAGGATTCGGTTCGTTTGAAGCCAGGAGCCAGAACTCCACCTGCGTCCAAGCACTTGAACCGTCAGCAGTTGCCTGCCCAAGCACATTTGCAGGAAGCTGGGTTGGTTGCTTGGTCTCTCCCCCACCCCCGCACCCATTCACCCTCTCCTCCTCCACCCACAAATGGATCTGGAGACTGGGAAGTCCTACAGCATGATGCTGCCATGTACTCCACCTCTGGTATGACAGAAAACAAAAAGGTTAAGTGAGAACAGAGGGAAGAAACAGAGGGAAGTGATCTCTCCCTCGTGGTAACCAATCAGTCATGTGACAGAGGCACAGCAGTACTCCCTCTTAATCCCCCCCTCACCTCTTCAAGACCTATGACTGCTATCAGATTTCAGCGTGAGTCATGGTGGGAACAAACCAAATTCAAACCACAGCACCGGCTTCTCAGATCTACCCACAAAGAGCCAGCGGTATTGGACAGATTGTCCCCTTCCTTTAGGATGAAATGGCACGCATGTCCAGGGCTCATTCCCAGTGCTGCCCCTTGTGGTTGTGCAATGCAGCCTCCCCTCCTCCCCTGGGGTTTTCCTTCTCCAAGCTTAGCAAGGGAGAAAGAAGGAGAAGCCACAAACCTCTGCCTTCCTTCCTTTCATCTTCCATTTCTTGCTGAGCCTTGCAGTTAACTGTCAGAGAGGATGGTTTAAAAAAAAAAAAAAAACACTGATTCAGACATTCAAAGTGAAATCAGATACGCTTCATTTGTAAATTCAGCATATGGACAGCGGGCTCTGTGCTGCTCATCATCTAAGGTTTCGCAGTTGGCGATGGAGCAGCAGTGCTGATTACTGAGTTTAGAGATAAAAAGGGCATCACCTGCTACTGTCCCCAGTTTGCCACACCTGTGGACCGCGGGCTGGCCAGGAACTCAGTGCCATTACAGCCTCTTATTACCACAGAACCACTGATCCCAAATTTCCAAAGAGAGGTACACAATACATTCAGGAGATCCTCAGTAACAAACATGAACCTCCAAACAACCTCCAAACTTGAAAAAAATTAATTTTATTGCAGTACAGACATTATTTTTCAATGTACAGAACAACTGGAATTGTACCCAAGCAATGCTGCCCAAACACAGTACAGGGAACTCAGGAGCATGGCCAGGATCATATACCTTCCAATTAGTAGACCAATGAACTCAAGGGAAGGGCTGCTTCTAAAGTGCTTAAAATGTTCGCCTTTGTCAATGTTCCCTATGCTGTTCATGGCTTCCTTCATAAAGTCAAGTTCAGTCTCACTGCAGGTTCTCGACCAATGGATTCTAAGTCAATGAACCGAGATGTTATCAAGGCCAGGGAGAGGTCCTCTTGCATTCAGTGTCTGCAGGAGCTGAGGGTTACAGGGGTCCCAGCCCAGACCCACATGACCTATGGTCTTGATTACATTGGACATCAAGAGTCTCAAGTTCATGGACACAGAACTGGCCCTCTAGCAGGGAAGACATCCACATACATTTCCTGAGTTTTTCTGCTCCAGGTGGTGGGAGGGACCCCATAGAGTGTCACTGAAATCCAGGAACAGGAACAAGGCCAAGGTGGGAATGGGGAAAGCTGTGGGTCCACACGCACCATGGATGGAAGCCCCCAGGGGCCTCTGTGCAGCCTGGAACATCCACCCAGCAGCGCCCCTTTCCCACACAGGACCCATCTGCCATCTAGGAGGAAGAAGAGAGAAGAGGCAGATAGTGAACACATGGCGGGGGGACCTTCCCAGCATACATCTTTGCACAGTTCAAATCAATCATGGCACAGGGGTCAGGTGAGGCAGCGTGGGACTCAGCTGCTCCTCCGTGTGTGGTCAGGGCAGCCTCAGAGGCTAGTCAAGCCTCCACCTGCTGAGCCCAGGACAGCCCCCATCCCCCACCCCCACCATGACCCGCCTCATCCCCAGCTGCTCTGTGCAACTCCAACCCCACAGCCCCTCCATTCCACTCATTTCTCAAGCACAACAGCCTTACATACCACACTGCTGAGGAAGAGAGGAATGTGAGTAGCATCACAGCGGCCACGGAGCCCAGCCCCACGCCCAGCATCTGCGGCAGCGTTGGCAGCGGCGCTGGGTCTGCAGAATGAAACCACATGTTGAGCCCACCACTGTGGCACCGGCCCTCCCACCCAACTACGTGCACCCTGAGATCAGTCCCATACAACAAAGAACTCCACAAAGGCCCGCAGCAGGGCCCGTGGATGTGGGCCTCTGCAAGCCGCAGTGTCAGGTCTTACTGAAAAGGAAGTATGAAATTTGGTAATATTAGAGCTCCCATAAGCCAGAGGCAGATGCTCCCAAGCATACAAATTCTACCCAGCCTGTTGCTTTTTGCTGTTCCTCTCTGAAGTCAGTTACACTTGCTATACTTCGGGAGGGGTGGTGGAGTTTGTTCTCCTTGTGTTGACAAAGAACTCCAAAGATGACAGCTTCATTGGTCAAATATGACAAATATCCTCCTGTTAAATAGTGTCACCTGTCATTGTCACTCTACGTCAGTGAGGCAGGGTGAGCTCACCCTGCTCAGCAGGCTGCTGGGAGGATGAAAGTTGATGTAGAAGCGCTCTCAAGAACAGGCATTCTGTTGGGGAACATCACCTGCCAGCTCCTGGGAGATTCCTAGTTGTAAACTGGAAGGTGCCCACAAGTGAGTTGCACATCTGAGTCAAGGGGGTGATTCAGAGCATCACGTGACCATAAACACTACATTTTCATTTGTAAACATTTACTTAGAACTCCCTACCAGACACACCATCCAGTACTGAGCAGCTCACAAATATTAGCACGTTTAGTCATAAGAATCACACTCTCCACTGAGTACAGTTCTTATTTTCTCTTTTAAAAGGTAGAAAGAGGGAGACACATAGAGAGGGTGTTATGGAGTGCAGCCAGTGATAGCCAGCACCCATTGATAGTGGGCCTAGGAGTTGATTAGCACTCAATGAGTTGGGCAGGAACAGGAACTGGGCTTGTGGCCAAAAACACCTAGACTAATTGGAATCATCTGTACCTAATATCCTGGCTAAATTGGGACTGGGGGAAGAGTATATAAGGAGAGGTGAAGGCACAATAAAACGAGACTTCAGAGAGACTTCTACCATCACTGGTTTTCTGTTGGAGCTTCATCCCCAGACCCTCTCCCTGTCCATCTTACTGGCTCTGCTGGTCTGAGCAATCACGGTCCTTGTGAACTGCTTAGATGGGACAATGGATATAGTAATGTTGTTCCTGGTTTGTGTACTATCAGGAGTTCCAGGAGGGGTGAGGCCTAGCAGTGATAGAATGTGGGCAGAGAAGCCAGGGAAAGGTGAGTGTCTGCAGCTTTGTAAGTGTGCCCAGGTTATTCGTTGCATGTCTCTTAGGATAACTTATATTGTTGGGGAAGCTGGGACATAGGTCTTCAGATTAATGGATGGACTTAAGGGTAATAGCCATTTGTTCCTTTTTTGGATTATGATTGGTTGGATTGTCATATGGACTTATGATTTGCTATTTCTAGTATGTTCTATTATCACCAAGCTCGGTTACAAAGACTCCTTAATAAACCTTAGACATGTCTGGAGTGATCTCGCTCGCACCGCATAACAAGGGAACGGGACAGAATGGTCTTCCATCTATCTGCTTTCCCCAAATGGCCACAACAGGCTGGGTCAGGCAGAACAGGCTAAAGCTACAAGACAAACACCAGCTCAATCTCCCACATGGTGCAAGGAGTCAGACAGGATAATAGGCAATGAAGGTATCTGGTCCCTGGTGAAGTTACCTTTCAAAGTACAAAATCATGCTTCTCCCCATTTCTAATCATTCCGAGAGCACCTTCTCCCCTTGAAGGAAGACCAAAGGACAGAATCAATATATCAATTCCTCTCTCTTAGCATTATCAGAATGAGAGGAGGAAGCCACAAGTCCTGTTCTTCCAGTGTCCTTTGGGTCTGAACAAGGTGCTACATTGCTGTCCATTGCAAATGAGTTTCTCCCCCTACCCCCTTTTATTCCTTTGACTCCCTGAGATGGTTCATAAAAGACACCACTTCCACCATTTCTCGAGGAGAAATGGAGGAGGGGACCTCCCTTGGGGTCCCCTCCAGTCACTACAACCCTTTTTCTCCCTTTCCTAAACAAAACTTGCTTCGCAAACTAGAATTAGACACATGAAATGTCTTCTTTCATATGAGACAAGAAACGAGGTTACTGCTGTGTTTCACACCGAATTTCCCACGACAAGGGGAGGCAGAAGCCCAAGCATTTGGGCCATCCTCAGCTGCATTCCCAAGTGCTTTAGAAAGAAGTTGGTTCAGATGGGGACTTAATCAGTGCCTGCTATGGAATGCTAGCATTAAAAGTGATCTTTTGACATTGTGCCACAAGGCTACTAGCCCTATCAATGCCTCCTAAGGGCTGAAAAACTAAAACATGGAGAGGCTAAGCCCAACTCAGATCTGCAATCTCTGTTACAAGCAACTGGAAATTCTGTAGGTTACCTGGCAGCAGCAAGGCGGCCAAGGACATACCTCTTGTGAAAGAATTCTGCAAAATTCATCCCCTCTAAAAGGACTGACAAGGAACTTTCTAGAGAAACATGGATTGTACTGTTCCTTGCCCTTAACAATCAGAAGAAAGGAACCTCAAAAATTTAAGATGCAACATTCTGAACTGAAAGGAGAGGCAATAATTAAACTAGAAATTAGTACAGAAAACAACATTGGAAGAGGACTTAAATTACCAGGTATTAAAACAAGGTAGTATCCATAAAGGAATAAATGCACTGGAACAAAGTAACCTATTGGCAGTTAAGAAGCCTACTTGCCATGCGAGACTGCTGGGGTTTGAAACCTGCCTTCAGCTCCGGCTGCTTCCTGATGCAACCCCTGGAAGGCAGCAGGAGATGTTCAAGCACAAGAACACCGGGTTTGAGTTTTCAGCTGCCAGCTTCAGTCCAGCCCATCCTCAGCCACTGCCCACACTAGGGAAGTGACCCAACAGATAGGAATACGCATCTGTCTGTCTGTCTGTTTCTCTCCTCTTCCCCTACCTCTCATATTTAAAAACTTTGGGGAAAAAATCTAGAGTAAAACCAACTTTATCAAATGATTTCAAAGCCTGACTACTGAAGTTGGGTTATTCAAGTTTACTTTTCCACACTAAAGGATACTATCACATGGGAATTAAAACAGCAGCACTCACCTCACAAGATTATCATGAGAAACAAATAAGTATGTAAGTGCTTGGTATCAAGTGGGCAATAAGAAAATGTTAGCTATTGCTTATAATTGTTGTTACTCTGTTAGCTCCAAATCATTAGGGAAATACAAATGATCATCATGTTTATTCATAGTATTGAGAGACTTGGCTAGCCATAAAGTAATTAGGCTCATTAGAACTTATTTCATACAATGAAGTAAAAGCCAGATGGATTAAAGGCTTAAGTTGAAATTTAAAAGAATTAGAAAATGGTATCATCAATATTAATGTGGACAACAATTTTCTAAGCATAATTAATTGACACTGAAATCTCAAAATAAGAGAAGACTTAACCACATTAAAAAGCATACTGTTCTTGTATCAAAAGCTACCACAAGCGGGATGAAAATGCCAGCTAGAAACAGGGTAAGATATCTGGAATCAACAAGAGGTTAACATACAGACCATGTCATAAATTAGTAAGGAAAATGCAAATGGCCCAATACCAAAATGGGCACAAGATAAGAAAAGGTAAATCACATACAAAACATGATCGCAGGTGATCAATAAATCTTGGATCAAATGTGCTCACAAATAATGAACACATGAGTTGATATACTCAAGATGCCACTTTTGAGTACTAAACTATCTAGATTTGTTGCAATTTTGGGGGAAAATACAGCACTGGAGACAGTGGGGAACATGGTGCTTTGCGGTACTGCTCATCCCATCTAATCTACCTAATGCTCTTTTTTGTCAGTCTGGTCTCTATCCTTTGTCTCTGCTAAGTTTTTAAGGATTTTTTTAATTGGGAAGTCATATTTACAGAGAGAAAGATCTCTCGTCCGCTGATTCACTCCCCAAGTGGCCACAACTGCCAGAGCTGAGCCGATCCAAAGACAGGAGCCAGAAGCCAGGAGTTTCTTCCGGGCCTCTCACGTGGGTGCTGGGTCTTACTGCTTTGGGCCATCCTCGACTGCTTTCCCAGGCCACAGGCAGGGAGCTGGATGGGAAGCGGGGCCGCCGGGAGATGAATAGGTAACCACACGGGATTCTGGTACATGAAAAGCAAGGACTTTAGGCACTAAGCTACTGTGCTGGGCCCAATTTAAAAAAAAAAAAAATTAAGACTAATTTCTTTTTATTGGAAAAGCAGATCTACAGAGAGAAGGAACCACAAAGATCTTCCATCTGCTGGTCCACTTCCCAAGTGAGTGAATCAGTCACAACGGCCGGAGCTGAGCAGATCTGAAGCCAGGAGCCAGGAGCTTCTTCTGGGTCTCCCACGCAGGTGCTTTGGACCATCCTCTTCTGTTTTTCCAGGCTACAAGCAGAGAGCTGGATGGGACGTGGGGCTGCCAACACATGAACCCACATGGGATCCCGCTGCATGCAACGCGAGGACTTTAGCCACTAGACTACTGTGACAGGCCCTCTCTTTTTAATCATGAATTTCATTGATAAAATTGCTGACACTGACTGTAAACAGAGATCTGTGTTGTGTACATTCCTGGACTTGATATCAACTTTGCATACTCTTTCAGTCTGTGTCTAATTCTACAAACATCCCTGCATTCCCACAGTATCTGCAGGACACGGACCAATGTTTGGAGTCAGAGCACATTGTGGCTGTCACATTCACCTGACCAACAGGTGGCTCAACGCAGCAAGAAGAGGATGACAGTTTCACTTGATCTGCCCTTCGAACACTCCCGCTGGCTGCTGGGAACTGCTGCTGCCTGTGCTGCACACACACACAAGCCATCACCTCAAGATCTTGCTCTGGCCTTGACCTCAATTTATCATCAGCTAACTTTCTGTGATTCCTTCTTTTTACCAAGTCCCTCGTACTTCACTCACTCTGGCCTTCTATCACTCCTCTTAGGTTTTTCAACAATCCCTTGCAAAACAAAACAAAAAAGATCACTTGCAGTGGCTTTACCCATCTCATCTGAAAACTGTATACACCTGCTAGAATGCACTCCACCAGATGGAAGACTTTCAACCTGCGCTGGGCTGTTAGCTCTGCTCTTGCTCTCACATATTCTCCCACATGAGTCAGAAACAAAGTCCGAATGGAGAAACCTGACTTTCTCCAACAGCAAGATCCACCCTAAGTGGTGGGTTTGTTTCCTTATTCTAGACATAAGTATTAGAAAGCAGCTTTTATGGGCCAGCTAAGCTTCCGCCTGCAGGGCCGCCACCCCAGCTGCTCTACTGCTGATTCAGCTCCCTGCTTTTGACCAGGGAAAGCAGTGGACGATGGCCCAAGTATTAGGGCCCCTGCACCCACATGGGATAGCCAGAAGAAGCTCTTGGCTCCTGGTTTCAGATCAGCTCAGCACCAAAGCCCATTTGGGGATTGAACCAGTCACTGGAAGACGTGTGTGTGTGCGTGTGTGTGTGTGTGTGTGTGTGTGTGTGTGTGTGTGTGTGTGGAGGGGGTGCTCTTTCCTTCTCTCTGTAAATCTGCATTTCAAACAAAAGTAGAATTTAAGAAAGGAAGAAGCCTTCCTTTATTCTGCATGGCACAGCTTTGTTTCTGGCTCCAGGCACATGTCTGGCTGGCACAGGAGTTCCTGGTTCCCTCTCTGTCTGCTTTGCATAGCCACTCTGAAGCTCAGTCAGTCTAATCAACTGTGCCCATGGGTGCAGCCAAGCTGGACCCATTTCAGGTTTGCTCCAATAACTTCTTCCTAAGGAAGTTTGAACCCAGCCAGCTTGAGTTGTGATTCTTACAACAGTGCCATCCTCTGGCTTCTTTCCCTTCTGTAGTCTCATACTATGGAGTCACTTTTATTTTCTTTATGAATCATTTGTAGAATATTCTTTTAGAAACCTTAGTGAGTGAATCACATATTATATCACAGCCAGATCAGTTACTCATTCTAGAAGAAAGTAAATTCCTAAAGACCAACTTGCACCATTCCGGTCATGCTGGAGAGGGTGTGTGCTCGCAGGAATCATGGGGCCTCTTGGAGTTTATCTTTAACCCCCTCACTGATGGAAACATCACAGGTGTTGAAGAGGAAGTCAGAATGGCCCTTGTCCCACGCGCACTCTTTACAACAGTGTGAGTGAGGACTTCCTGTGTGACAGCATATGGACATTTACATAGGCGTTGTCATTTCCTGAAAGCAAAATTCTGTGCAATTAAGGTTCAAGTAGAGAGCCTGACGGGTGCGTTCAGTGTCTCTTTGCCATTCTAGAGCTTCTGACTTGAATCCTACACAGAGTAGAAGATGGCACAGGAAATCAAAGTTGTGGAATCTGGGAAGTAAATTAGTGAATGGGAGACACCTCTGTGTATGTGTTTGGAGGTGGGGGTAATACTTCTGAAATACTTTCTTAAGAGTTACTTCATAGCAACACACAGAATACTCTAGCAATGAACAACTAAGAAAAGGTGGCGATACAACTGGGAAGGGAATTGGCCAGACACACTATGAAGGTTTGTAATTATTATGTGGTCATTGTGACATAGCAGGTTAAACTGTCCCCTGGGATTGTCCATATCCCATATTGGAATATCTGGTTTGAATCCTGACCCCTTCACTTCCGATCCTGCTAATGCACCTGGAAGGCAGCAGATGATGGTCCATTATGTAAAACCCAGATGGATTTCTAGGCTCATGGCTCCAACCTGGCCCAGCCCCAGCTATTGTGGAAACTGGGAGAGTGAACAAGCAACAGAAAATGTTTCTCTGTTTCCCTCTCTCTCTCTCTGTCAGTTTGCCTTTCAAATAAACAAGTCTTAAAAAAATAAAATCTGGGCAAATGGAGACTCTAAGGTGGACTATGTCAGCAATTTCATCATGCTTGGAGTGGTGAGACTGGCAGCAATTCAGAACATTTGAATTACCAAAACCTCTTGAGCAGGACCCTCGGAGTGTGCCCTACACTGGAGGCCTGGGATGGTGGAGGCTGGCTGCGGCTTCTCCCCTTTCCTCTCCCTTTACCTCAGATACAGAAAAAAAAAGTAATAATGTGGAAAGAATAGTCTTACCCACTTTCCTGTAGCCCTTGACCCTTTGTGCCCTAATTAACTATGTAAAGATTGTCAAAATAAAAGCAATTTCAAAGAAAAAGATACATTTTCTCTGATCTGTCATAACTAATACACAGAATGCAAAAAAAAAGTAATCTATCTGACAAGATTGACATTTTGTGATTTGAATATTGTTAAGGCCTCTTTTTGAATTCTTATGAAACACTAAGTTGGTTTTTTTCCTACTTGGTATTTGCTGAATTCTTTGCCTGATGGTGTGCTAAGCCTGTGTTTTTTAAGTGAACAGAAAGTGTGGTATTGTAAATTTTTTTTAAAATAAGGGAAGAAGTAAGTTGGGTGGGGAACACAGGCAGGCAGAGGAGAGAGTGGAAATTATCACTATGAGCCTAAATCTGCATTATGAAACATGTAGAATAAGTTAAAAATAATTGTATAATCCCTGGGAAAAAAAAGATGAATGATATGTGTGCAGGTATTGTTGCATACAAAAAATGTAGTTCTTCCTTGGTAGTCCATGGGAACTAGCTCTAGGACACACCTTGAATATCAAAATTTGCAAATGTCCAAGCCCCTTGCATAAAATGGTGAGTTGTTTGAAAATAACATTAGCATGTTTCCCAATATACTTGAAATCATTAGATTATTTGTAATACCCAACACAATGTAAATGCTACATAAATAGTTGCTGAGTTCTTTAGGGAAAATGACCCTCTCCCCATCCCGCCCCACCCCCTGAAAAAAGTCTACATGTGGCCAATACAGACACAATTTTCTTCCTAAATATTTCTGGTCTTCAGTTGGCTGAATTCCCAGATGCAGAACCTATGGATACAGATAGTCCATTATGTATATAGGCACTCTCATATTAGGTTTGTTTAGTTGGGTATGTGTTATACCTGCTGTGCTTCATTTCCCATAAAATTAACTGCGGTTGCTCAGTAGCCATTTGCCCCAACTCAATTCATTTTTACTGAGCACCTATTGCATGCCAGCCCCTGTGCCAGCTCTTCCAACACTCCTCCACTGAGGCGTCACATCTAAGAAGCAAACACCAGGCAAGCGTGTATCTGTTGCTTTAAAGTAGGGCAGAATGTGTAGAAAGTTAGAGGAAAGGGAGATCCTGCCCTGTCAAGAAATTTAAACAAGTTTCATGAAGAATTTGATTTTCATCTAAAAGAACAGGTGCGATTGTAATAAGCCAAGATGCAGAGGAAAATGCCGGGGCAATCCAGGTGGAAGTTAACTGTGCACGCAAAGACAATAGGGAGTGAAAAATCTAGGCAACGCCCAGGGAACAGCTGGCATAGCCCTGATGGGGAAGGATGAGAGGGGAAATCAAGAGCATATGTTGGTTGTCAAACTGAGGCCCTGGAAGCCAGGCTGAAAAGTAGAGAGTCATGGGAGAGCTGTCATAGGAAATAATAAAATCGGTTCTGCATTTGAGAAATACAGGAATGCTTTCACAAGTTCATGGGAAAGTGGAAATACAAGGCAGGTCCACTTGACACCACAGCACTTGGAAACCCCTGAGTAGTTTTGTCTTGAACTCTGTGAAGACCCCTCAAAGGAGCTGGGCTGTGGTGTGTAGACTGAGAGACAGAGGAAAATCCTGAACTCTTAGGTCATCCAGGTTATGGGTATGAAGGCCCAGGCCATGTAGCAAGGAGTGGACACGCAAACAAAAACCATGAGTCATGGCCACAGTGCAGAGTAGGCTGAATGGGAAAGAAGAACAGCCTCTGACGACTCAGAAGAGGCTTCATGTCCGACTGGAGAACGCTTCCCAACCACAGTTACAGTCATCTCCATCACCTTGCTCTCTGATTCACACCACAGTCACAGCTCTTTGAAGCTGGAAGGGATCTCAGAGGCTCCCAGAATGAGGCGATGGGGCCTCGGCCAAGGCAAATATACATTTCACACATTAGTAGCAGATTTCAGGCTAGGAAGCCCAGGCCTCTACGTTTCCCATCAACCCAACTGCTGGGTCCACAGGCCCCGTCTTTCAAGAACAATCTACAAAGAGTAAACAGCACACTGCAGTGCTGGGCAAAGGCCAGAGCGGGGCTGAGGTTTGGCACCAGGGAGCTGGCATGGTATCAGCACTCATTTAGTTCTGGCCAAATTGCTTTCTCAGATGGAAGACTCCAACATTCTTTTGGAAGAGGAAACGGACAGAAATGAGTGTACAACACAGATCTTTTTCCTTTACACAATTTAAAAAATTTTTCTAAATCTATTTGTACACTTAATACTCTAGTATTAATTTCACAAATAGGATAAAGAACGCAGTTCCCAAATGATACCATACTGCAATTACTCTCCACAAAGAGACCAAAAGATTGCCTCTGAAACAATTTCTAAATGCAACATAGTGCAAAGTAATAAATATTGTAAATAATAAAACATTGACACTTCGGTATATAAAATTGTATACTAGGACTGTCTTCAGTATTTTAATACTAAAGCACATGAAGGTTCAAATTCTTTTTTCAACACTGGTTCTTAAATTGATGGAAGAGGGAGTACCAAAAGCAACTTCGATATTTTCAAATCCTCCCTATTAACTCAATCACAGCACAATGACTGCAGTCAGCCCTTCAGCCACTTCTTCCTCGCAATCTGAGTGTTTTTCAATCATACCCAACAGTAGCTGAGTGGAGCAGATTCTGCAAGCTATTGTGTCTTTGTCCAGAAGTGTGAATGTGTTCATTCTTTTATAAAAGCACTCATGTTCCTTGGGACAACTCCTCTCCTATCTACAGCTTGAAGGACGGGACTGGCAACAGCACAGCCAGATGCTGCACAGTCTGACTGCTCCTCAAGGAAAGAAGGCTGGGCGACCTCATACAGCAACAGAACAAAGCACATCTTCAGCGACAATCCCTTGCTGCCTGGCAATTAGCAACCCAGGATGGCAAATGCTCATTTGCCTGGCCCAGCTGCAAAGTTAAGTTTGCTACCCTTGGTATAGCTGGTTTCAGCAAAGATTAAAAAAAAAAAATGGGAAATGAGACTAGGGGAGAAGCAGACAAATGGAGGAAACCTGGCTCCCCAAATCCCTCCTAAACACTTCCTGTAAAGTGCTCAGCCGCCACTGTCAAGAAATCCGCGGGATTCCTCCCCAGGGTAGTGTGAGCCAGTGCTTCCTCTCCACACCAGCCTATTGTGTGATGCTGCTCTGAGGCAGGGGTAGGACAAGAGGGGTTAAATCAATGCTGGTCATGAAGGGCAGAATTCCTCAGCCTGCTGGGAGGATGCACAGACCACAGGAAAGGGCCCCGAATTGAAAGGTCATAAACTTGACATGGAATTCCTGGGAATCAAATCCCCTGGCCAGCTGCCTGTTGATTGTGAAGCAGTGTCCTGCCAGAGAAATCCCACGCCTGGCAAAAAAAAGGACCCCAGGGCCACTCAGCCCCAGATGCAGAACTCCATGGAAAGGAAGCTGGCTTCAGCTGCGCAGCCCCCAGCAAAGCCCCCTCCCACTGTTTTCTCAGTGAAGACTTTGGAGGAAATGGACGTGGGCTGTGCTTCCATCAGGCACAGCCTGAGGTAGCCAAAATGCCTGCTCCCCATCCAGCCCCAGCCCAGAGTTGGGGACACTTGTTTTTCTCTCTTCAGCTGGAGATGGTTATTATTCTGGGGGTCCCTGGCCACTGCACATTCTTCATCTACTGAAATGAGACTAATGATTGTGGTCATTTGATTTTTCTCTTTCATAATCGACACAGTGGCTTGACCATGGTTAAATCTGCCACTGGGTCACAGATGGCAAAGTGGAGCTGGAGCAACACATCTGGATTTGATCAAGAGGCCGGTCACATCCCCTGCCCCAGGATGCTGGGGCTTGCAGCTGCGGGAGGTGGCCAGCCTCTGCATTGTCTTGCCTAGGGCTCCAGTTTTATTGTCAGTACAGCAGTTCCATCCTGTTGTACGCGGAGGTTGTTTTTCTTAAAATCTTAGGCATGTGAGCACACCTGTGACACAGCTGAATGGTGGCCAGTGGCAGACTCCTACAGCTCTCACTGTGGTCTGGTTACACATTTTCCTGGGTTTCTTTTTTCTGCCCCCAACAAGCCACAGGACTAAGCACCAAACCCAAGGGTTGGCGATCGTACTGCCTACATGCTATTAACAGCAATTCGGCCATTAGAGAGTCACGTGATCTAGGAAGCACAACTCCTTTTCCCTGAAGTGAAAATATTTCTGTTCCCACTGGAGTTGGCCAGCAGGCCTGGATGGTGCCCAACTCTCCCCACCAAACAGCCTCTGGGAGAACATTCTGAGGTCAACTCACACTCAGAGAACACACAGAAGATGGGGGCGTCCTGCCCGCGGAGCTGAGTCTCAAGCCTTAGTCCCTGGAGTCTTGCTGGCACAGTTGTGTAGCTAATTCTATAAGCTTCCACCCCCATCCTTTTCAGCTGTGGCTTTTGCTTAACCTAGCAGGAGTTGAGTTTCTGTCTGTTGTTGAAACTTTTTAAAAAACTGATCTCAGTAAAAACTTGACGCTGTAGGTTGAACAGGGAGAAAGAAGGACAGCATTTGCAGATAGAAAACAGACTCACCTTTCACCTGAGCCCACACTGCACAAGAGCATCTTCTCACCTGTAAAGCAAAGCACAACCAATATGTGACTTCCTGGTACCAGGTCAATGCAAATAACAAGCCCAGAGACTGACACTGTTCGAGTCTCAGCTTCTTAAATCTTGATTTGAACTAAACGAACTTTAAGTTGCGTCCAGCTCCATTACCTTGGGACTCAGCCACACACAGCACCAGTGTTCAAGGGACTGGCACGGGTAGCAAAGACAGAACTGACCCTAGAGATCCCTTCTAGAGGTTTCCAACAGACTTCAGAAAGCACACTCCCTGGGTAAACAATAGAATAGCAAAAATTTCATTCTTTCTCTTTGCTAGATATGAGCAATTGGCATTGTTGCCTAGAGATCTACGTTCAGGGCCCATTACAATGGCACAATGGCTAAATTCTCACCTTGCAAGGGCCAGAATCCTATATGGCTTCCAGTTCATGTCCTGGCTGCTCCACTTCCCATCCAGCTCCCTGCTGATGGCCTGGGAAAGCAGTAAAGGATAGCCCAAAGTGTTGGGACCCTGCACCCACATGGGAAACCTGGAAGAAGCTCCTGGCTCCAGATTGGCTCAGCTTGTCGCAATGTCCATTTGGAGAGTGAGTCAGCAGATGCAAGATCTGTTTCTCCTTCTTTTCATAAATCTGATCTGATCCGCCTTTCCAATAAAATTAAATAAATCTTAAATATATATATCATAAATATCTATCATACATATTTATGCACACACACTGAAACAGGATTACGTTGAAAAAGATTTGGAGGTCACACCCAAGTTCAACCAGAAATGGTGATACATATGATAGGTAAGACTATGAAAAGTCCTGGTACTTAAAACAATACCTCACTTATCTGGCTGACACTAGGCAATTTTGGTTACCCAAAATATATCCAAGAACCAAGAAGGAGGCGTCCAGAAGATATATGAAAGCTCAGCTGTGGCAAAGGAAGCCTGCAAACTCACTGGAACACAGCACCTTCTCTTCTCCCTTGCTCATCATTATTCCACACACATTCGTCTGTCAGGAATGTGTGTGCTAAGACCTGGTAAAACATTCCTAGGGAAAGTTGAAAAATAGAGGTTAGAGAAGGATTCCTCCAAGCCTGTTAGGAGATTCCTTTCCAAGTGACAACCCTGGACATTTTCATTTTTAGTCTATTCAAAAATATAAAAAATACTGAAACGGACTAATCCTGGGGAAAACTCAAAATGGCCATCATGTTAATAGCAGAGATTAGCAATGGAGGGAAAGATACAAGAATCACCAGCAGAGGGTATTTTGAGACATTGGAGAAGCAAAGGGGATCTCAGAGCAAGGGAGTCATGAGGGAACGGAAGGCCTTAGACAGAAGAATCTGGCAGAGGCGAGAGGAAGAAAGGAGCTCAGCAGACTGCAGGGCCTTGATCGGAGCTGCAGTTCATAAAACTCAGCCTTGCCATAGTTGTAGCAAGCAGAAATAAGAGTAAGGGAGATGTACCACCAAACTGACCTTCAGAGAAGAAATGGCAGAGGCTTGAGTGGTGCTAATGGAAAGGAAGAAGAAAGGATGGCTGAGTGGCATTAAGTAGCAAAATTGGCATGATTTGCTGTAAGAAGAAGGAGGTTAAGAATTACGTCTTTCAGAAAAACGTATAGGAACAGATAGAAGGAAAAATGAAGGAATAGGAGGACTCGTACTTCTTAGTTCCAAAATTTAATACAAAGCCACAATAATCAAAACAGTGTGGTGTTGGCATAAAGACAGATGTATAGGTCAATGGAATACAAAGTGGGAATCCAGAAATAAATTCATGCAGAGGGTCATTCAGAAGTTTGTAGAAAACTAGTATTTTGGAAAAAAAAAATATGCATGAATTTCAAAACCTTTCGGACCAAAATAAGCTAATCTTATCTTTTAATTCCATTTTCCCACAGATTTTTCAAAGGACTCTTGATTCTATTATGTTCCATAATAAAAGAAGTAACAGGAAAGTTGCCAAAAAACTGAAATTGTTACCTTAACCTCCCACATCAATCCCTTTGTTGTATTCTGAATGCCTGCATCCCTGTTCTCCACTCCAAAAATCGCTATGTTGAAGTGCTCACCTCCAACAGGCGGGGCAACCCTGGGGAGGTCCACTGGGCTTAGACGAAGGCCTGGGGGCCAGGCCAACAGGTGGAGTGGCATCCTTATGAGAAGATGAGCAAACAGGGCACACCTGCTCCTTCTCTCCTTCACATGAGGACTGAGCCAGGAAGCGAGCCCTCATCGGGGAACTCAATCAGCTGGACTTCCCAATGAGAAACACATGTCTGCTGTGGAAGCACCTGCCTTGGTTGTCGTCTTCCAGAAGCACACACAAGCAATGGGCCCTCCGAGGCCAAGGCCTTCATCGGAGACAGCAGCTCTCTGAACAGTCTCTAAGCTGCAACCCCTGTAGAACTAAAGTACTGTAATGAAATCCAGGCCTCTGTTCATGGCTAGACACTGAAAGCTGGGATCACCAGGCAATTCTCTAGCCAGAAATTCAGGTTTAAATCATGTATACCCTGGGCCCAGCCCAATGGTTCAGTGGTTACTATCCCCACCTTGCAAGCGCTGGGATCCCATACGGATGCCGGTTCATGTCCCAGCTGCTCCATTTCTCATCCAGCTCACTGTCTGTGGCCTGGGAAAGCAATAGAGGCCGTTCTGAAGCCTTGGGACCCTGCACCCACGTGGGAGAACTGGAAGAAGTTCCTGGCTCCTGGCTTCAGGTTGGCTCAGCTCCAGCCACTGCAACCACTTAGGGAACAAACCAGTAGATGGAAGGTTTTTTTTCTCTGTCTCTCTTTGTCTCTGTAAATCTGATCTGCCTTTCCAACAAAAAGAATAAATCTTTTTAAAAAAAATAATGTACACTCTTTGGACAAGTTTAGGGCCACTTATTTGGGGCTTTAACTTTCCAGTTCTGAATTAGTGCCTTTTGTCATTTTACAGACTTCTCTGCTCTTTGGACACAGTCTTCAAAGTAACCACTAGTTTCACATACCAAGCAGGTTTATTACAAAGGCTCAATCATTTAAAATAGTTATTCCATTTTTATTTGAAAGAATCACAGAGGAAAAGAGGGACAGGAAACCATCAGCTGGTTCACTCTCTAAATGGTCACAGTGGCCAGAGCTGAGCTGATCTAAAGCCAGAAGCTTCTTCTGGGTCTTCCACATTGGCACAGAGGCCCAAAGACTTGAGCCATCTTTTACTGCTTTCCCAGGCCAGAAGCAGACAGCTGGATTGGAAGTGGAGCAGCCAGGACACAAACCAACATTGATGTAGGATGCTAGCACCTCAGGTGGGGCAGTAACTTGCCACACCACCACGCTCCACGAGCCTTAGTTTTAACTGTCACGAACTTTACATCAAGATGGCTACATATTTTGCCTTAGATTCACTAGAAACGATATGTTTTTTTCTTAGTATTAATATGATTTTGCTAATTTCTATTACCAACCCCAATGAATGTACACCAAGCAACAATTCCAGCAGTGCCACCACCTCAATGTTTCCTCTAGAATAGCTTCGATCCCTGACTGATTCAGTCCTCACTACACACCACACAGATAGTTTCTGGATATGCAATGGACTGCTTTCCCTGTTCATTACATTTCTAATTATCTGAAGAAGCTTCAACTGCAGGTCTCGTGAAAGAATCACTACTGGGAGAACACATTGATTCTGAGGGAGGGGCAGGGGAGGGCCCAAACCACAGCCAAAGCAAGGCTGGGGCAAGGAGATTAAACAGGTGCTGTACCTATCTGCCCCTCCTACCTGCCTCCCATGTGGGTGGCAGCTGCCTGGGAGGGGCACAGGGAAATTTTCAACTCAGGCCTCAGCAATGCAATCAAGTGAGGGCTTTTATGAAGCTTACGAGAGAGAACCAAGCCCAGGTCAGTCCCGGCATACAGCCAGCAAGCTCCTTCAGGAAGTTCAGAATACGTATCAACTCTGTGGGTTTCACCTGCCCACTCTTTCCTCATCTTGGTACATTCTGGTGGTGTGCCATGTGATACTTGATTCTACATATACAAATGAGGCAGGTGGCACTTCCAGTTCCTTAAACATTTTTCAAAATTCCCGATTAATATAAAATAATGGCATATGCCTCTGGAGTACCATGTTGACACTGCAATACACGCAAGCATCGGCATGTGCATGAACATTGATCAGACCACGGCCATCAGCATCTCCATCTCCCTGTCGTCACCCCATGTGTAGAAGTTTCACATTCCCCTCTTGCAGCCATTCATAAAATACATTGTGGTTTACTGTGAATGAGGCCGTCCCAACAAACATGCAGTGTTATGAAACACCAAAACATAATCCTTCTGTTTTGCCAATCTCTATCTTCTATCCAATCTCCTTCCACAGTTTCTAATAACCACTCTGTCACATTCAGATCTACTTTGACATTTTTTTTTTACACTTTCTGTAAATGAGGGACAACATGCAGCCTGTGTCTTTCAGCAGCTGACTTACACTCATCTTTTATAAAGGCAAAGTATTCAAAAACACATTTTTATAGGTGATGATGCGCATGGCGTAGCTCAAATCCTGGAGTACCCCAATGTTCAAGCATCTCGGTTGCATGGGAATAAGAAAACGGAGCACTCATGAAGAGCTTCTAGAAATCATACCTAGGGCAGCATGTGACACAACAATCAAGTCCCCATGTGGGGCAATGGTATTCCCATCTTCTAGTTGGTATGCATCCCGGAAGGCAACAGAAGGATGCCTCAAGTACTCAAGTACTTGGAGATCTGGATTGATTTCCTAGTCCAACTCTGGCTGTTGTGAGAATTTAGGAAATGAATCTGTAGGTGGAAGAGCTTTCTCTCGCTCTCTTTCAAATAGATGAAAATAAATACAATTTTAAAAAAAACATACCCGATTCCATTCACTTGTGATCCGTAATATAATGCAGTAATCGGTGCCTGTTTTCAAGGGTGCATTGTAGTACTCCCCGTAGTATAGCCTGTCTCCAATAGACACCTCCAAAACAGCATCATCTGGAACATCTCTGGCCAGTAGTTCTGCAGCCACATACCCATTAGCAGCAGAGCCATCACTAAAGAATGAGGCAGCCCCCTCCGAATCACAAGAAAACATGCTTTGGAGGGCCAAAGGAAGCACCAACACCTGATATGAACTGGAACAGAAAGGGAAGGTATCTATCAGACTTTTGTGGAGGGGTTCGCTCATTCACTTACTCATACCTGCTGAGCACCTGTCGTGAGATAAGCACTTTTCTGGACACTGCAAATACAAGATAAGGACCAGTCCTGACTGTGAAATCTTCAAGCTCACAGCTCCTGCAGACAGGGAGCTCATGTTGTAAACCCATGGTGTTAATGCCGGATGACATGGAGCAGGGGGCCTCACCAGGCTCCAGCTGCAAAAAACACCAAAGACGTGTTCTTTAGCTGGGAAAAGCTGTTGCAAGTCTCACTGCCCGGAGGGTATGACCTAGTGCTGATCAAATCAGTGATTTTCACGTGGGTACATAAAGCCTGGTGCCGGAAAGGATTTAGCAATCACATGGAGGCTGTCTGCTATACAAATTAATGTACTAAGTCTGGAAAAAAAAAAAAGGACTCCAGATGATCATGTGGCAAGCGAAACTGAACTCATGTGATTTGCATTTCCCGGAGTTCACAGTCTGATACCAAAAGTCACCACGAGTTAAGCTGGTCTGACAATATTCCTGCAACAGTGGGAAAGGCAAAGTGCCCAGCGACTAAGGCGAGTTGGTCCCCAAAGAGTCAGGTGTGATTTTTGTCAGGTGTTTTATCATTTAGCCTGCGGGATAGGAGCCCTGTCGGTGAAAGGAAAGACAGGAATTTCAATGCACTGAGAATGAGTCATAGTTTTCCTTGAATTCCTTCTATTCAGTACTTATCTCCTGCCCCTGGTACGGTAAATGTTTGAACTTGTGTTATCTCTAGCACGCTGGGTAGCAGGGATTTGAATACCTCGCTCTTGTATCCTTACAGTCCTTGCACAGTTCTGTGGCTGTGCCAAGCCCCCTGCTAATGTTTCTTGAGTTGAAAGTTTGGTGCGGAGGGAAAGTATGCATCTGCACTGAATATGACTGGGGCAATTTCCAAAATGTTATCAGCTCGTGCAATTCCAATATAGCAGTAAGTCTGCACCTCCTGCTCCTTCAGAGCCCTGGAACCCCTAGAGTGAGAAGCAGGAGCCCCCAGTTGCACTAGACATTGAATTTGAAGTTTCTACCACTCATTGGCTTCCCAAACATCCCACAGGTCCGTGCTGAGATGCACAGAGCAAGCTCACTGTAGCAAATGATTTTCTACAAAAAGAAAGAGACAAAGTCAGCCCCAAAAGGCAGTAAGCTATGGCCACCTTGCTCCATAAGGTTTACTGCACAGCCCCTGCTTCTAGGGAACACGCAATTCCAACCTACTTGCCTGGGGGTTGATGATGTCCCTGGCTGCAGGTGAGAGAGCAAATCCTGCAGCAGCTCCTGGTGGAGCTCCATCTTCCAATCCCTCTCATCCTCCCATATAGGAAGCCCAAAGCTACCTTGCACCCAGTGGGTTCTGTACACTACCCTCAACAGTGTAGAGGGCATAAAGCAACTTCCAATTAGAGTCCAGATCCCAATGTGCCCAAATCCCCAGAAGGGAAGTCTGGGTCTTTTATTGCTAATAAATGCCTACCCCCGGTGATTCCTAGAAACCAGCCAGTGTGGGAGACAACTGGCTCTAAGGGAGCCCAGAAGCAGGCAGCAAGGGCTCTGGGCTCTGGATCCACTTGCCATTAGACACCAGGGCAGGATTTTATGCCCCAAACAAGGCAGAAGGCAGGCTCCAGCCTGGCGATGCTGCTCCCCCAGCACACAGGTGTGGCTCTAAGGGAAGGAGTCACGGCTTTCTGCAGCATGACCGAGCTGGCTGGGCTTTTCCTCTCTAGCCACCATCCCCCCCTCAAGTGACTCACAGTTCTCCACTTCCTGTTTTGGAGGCACAGGCAGGCACAGCCTCACCTGGCTTTTCCTTGTACCTTATATAATCATTTAGTTTAAATATCACTTTTGCTCTTGGGAATTCTCTTAGGCAGTGATGTCACAGCCTCCTTACAACAGCACTACTACCATGCCTTCCAGTAACTTGTTAGGGGTCAGAACACAGAATGGGCAGCCAACAGTCATCCTTGGAAAGACCCAAGGGCAGTGGCTGGGCTTCTCCCTAAAGGCAGAAAATCGCTAAGTTTCACAATGATGGATGCACAGATGGGACCTTGAGACTCACTTTTGTATAGCTCTAAAGTGTCTCACACCCCTGCTTACTTTGATTGCACAGAAGAGCCAAAGAGACGTTAGAGGGTAGGCATGGCAGTGATTTAGGGCACTCCTTGGCATAGTTGAACCCCACGTCAGAGTGCCTAGATTCAAGTCAAGGCTTCCCTCATGATTCCAGCTTCTGCTCGTGTACACCGTGGGGGACAGCAAGAGACAGCCTAAGTGCTCAGGTCCCAGCTGCCCATGTGGGAGACCTGGGTTGAATTCCTGCTCCTGCCTTCCACCTGGTCCAGTTCCACATGCTGCAGACATTTGGGGAGTTAGCCCGAAGATGGAAGAACTCTCATTTGCTTTCGCTCACTGTCCACTCCACCCACCTTCAAATAAATAGAACACATTTTTTTTTAAAGAGAGAGAACCACACAAGGTTGTACATGCTGTGGTCTCCTTGACTTGTGCGCAGGCTCCTCCTCTCTGCAGGGTGACTGTCCCCTGCCCTTCCATAATAGGAGCTGATTCCACCTTTCTACTCCCACCGCGGCCTTCATCAGCCATCTCCATAACTAAATACAGCATAGGGCTCCAACCGAGGGACATGATTCCATCCTAATACTGTCTGGAATCTCGGAAATGGTCATTAATCACACAGTAACTCACCCTTAACACAGTACTCTAATGGACACCCAAAACTACCCAAATGAGTCTTTTGCCACTGCACACACCCTTGCATCAGTTCACATGAAGGAAAACGTATTCTGTCCCTGGTAAATGACACATTTCCCCTGCTCCACCATCACTCAAGGATGCAGCATGAGATGTGAGCTTAAGATGGAAGGTGGGGGCAGGTATTGCTGGCACGACACGTCGTTAAGCTGCCACTCGGGTCACCCACATCCCACATCAGAACGCCAGTTTGAGCTTCTACCCAGCTTCCTGCTCATGCATCTTGGGAGGCAACAGGTGATGGTTTAAGTACTTGGGCCTCTGCCATCTACATGAGAGACCCTCAAATGACAGAGTTCCAGCCAGTCCCTGTCATTTGAGGGTAAAAAAGCAGATGAAAGATATGTGACTGTCTGTCTTTCTCTCTCTCTTTTTCTCTCTCTCTCCACATTTCAAATAGATGAAAATAAATAAATATTTTAAAGATAAAAATGGAAAAGTGGTGAAAGCCTTGGACAAGTACAACCCAGGACACCCCAGAATTCACATCCTGATTCAAGCAACCAGGTGACAATGGATCTTTGAAATTACAAGAGCAATGTTAGGCTGGAAAAGAGCAACATGGCATGTGACAAGGAAGGGACTGCTTTGACGCCTCCAGCGAGGAAAGGAATGGATGTCATTTCTTGAGCTAAGCTGCCTACAGACTTGCGTCTGGGCCCTTAGAAGTCTCTCTGTTCATTCAGCAGAATCTGACCAGGTTAACAGGCCCAGTAGGTGCACAAAGTTAGAGGCGAGGAGGTGCCAGGTCATCCAATGCATTAACCCACACAAGAGGCTCTTTCTCATGCGAGCAGCTTCCCAAACCCTTCGTGGGGATCCCTGTGCAACTCCAGAGAGAAGACAGCCACTGACCTGATAGGGCCGTTGGTCTCCTTGACTTTCTTCAGCCTGAGGCGTGGAAGAAGCCTTCCATGCACTGTAAAAAAGTCTACTTCCGGAAGAGGAGGCTCTGAGAACATGCGAGAAAGAAGGAAAAACATATAATCAGAACAAGAAAGAAGTATGAAGAAGGCAGCCCTCCCCTCTGGGGTTTGATTGACGTGTGCAGAACTGATGTATGCACGTAACGAACAGATTACTTTTTTATATGCTTAAGGTTTTTTTTTAAATGTTTTTGCCTACTTATTTCTTCTCTGTTCTATGTTATCATTACTATTTCCTACTGTTTTTGTGAAAACTGTCAGCTGACGAAGTTTCAAACATTTAAACATGTTAAAGAAATAAGGAAGAAAGGAAAGCAGCCCTCCTGAGAATGAGAAAGACCACAGCTCACTTTACGAACTGTCGCACATACTCTGACACATGCCACTATGCAGTGGAACCCTGGAAACCTTATGCCAAGTGGGAGAAATAAGCCAGACACAAAAACAGCGGGAACTGCAAGATCCCACAGAGAAATGGGATTAGAAGCTGAGCTTATTCTGGGGCACACGTTTTCAAGTCCGTACCTAGTTTTTCCATCACTCTAATGTTCAATAGACTTTCTGCAGATTCCCTCCTATTGGATAATTCTGCTCAAATGAAAGTTCTAGATTAGGTAAATACCTAGTGACAGAAGTAGATTAGAAGCTGCCAGGGCTTAAGGCAGTGGTGAGAAAATGAAGGCTTAGTGCTTGAGGGTCACAAAAGATCTGTTGGAAATGATGAACATATTTTGGATATAGATAGTGGTGATGGCTGTGAAGGTACTTAATGCCACGAATCGTGTCCTCAAGGTGGTCTCCAGAGCACGTTCTGTCATGCACATCTCAACCAAAGCAAAAGTGATGATGAGGGAACAGCCCAGTGGTGTAGCACACCAATTCTCTGCCTGCCGCACAGCATCTCATATGGGCTCATCTCATGTCCTGGCTGCTCCATTTTAATCTAGCTCCCTGCTATGGCCTGAGAAAGCAGTGGAAGATGCCCAAGCCGTTGGGCATCTGCACCCATGTGGGTGACCCAGAGGAAGCCCCCGGCTCCTAGCTTCAGATCAGCTCAGCTCCAGTCGTTGCGGCCATTTGGGAAGTAAGCCAGCAGATGGAAGACCTCTCTGTGTGTCTCCTTCTCTCTCTGTAAAATCTTCTTTCTAAATCAAAATAAATAAATCTGTTTTAAAAAAAATGGGGTGTGGCAGACGACAAGCACGCTCATGTCCTAGCAGACCATGAACGCTGTGGGTATCCCAGGCTGCTGATGCGGAAGACCAGTATCCCTTATAATCATGGACCGCTCTGTCCTTACTTTGCCCCCCTTCCCAGCAACAACATTTCCCACATGGCTTTCTACTAGGGAAGAACAGATCCTGGCAGGCTGAGACAAGTGTGGCAAGGTCTTACCAGTCGACACATTCACGGTGTTGAGAGGCCAGCTGCCCGGCCGCCTGGTGGGAATCAGAGCCAAGACGGTCCGGGCACTCAGCACACATGGAGATGCGGCCTGCATGTGCCTATCAGCTAATGTCCTCAACAGTGCTACCAAGTGGGTGACACTGATGGAAGCAATTACTGCCTCCCTCTCCTGGCATTCCTCCCTCGCCTCATGCTGCAGGTACTTCTTCCCGCGTGGGTACCAGGGAAAGAGCGCATTCGGGACCTCCCACCAATGTGATCTGTGACACAGCTGAGTTTCATTGTTGTTCTCATGGAGCCCTGCCCCTTTTTGGGTTTTTCCTTTTTTTTTTTTTTTTTTTTTTTGATCATGTTCTCATGCACCATGTAGAAAGCCAGTCTAAAGCAAGGTCTACATCTGTCCTACAGATGAACTGCGCCCACAGGTGGATACAGCACTGAGATATGCAACGAAGGTGCAGATGATTTTGGCCTCAGAGTCACACCCATTTCACCAGCAATAAGGCTGGTCATTTGGTCCCTCTTATTCTGAGGTGTACTGGTCAATGTTCCTAAGTCTGATTGGTCTCTTAGAAACATTCATGTTGGGCCCAGAGGCGTGGCCTAGCGGCTAAAGTCCTCGCCCTGAATGTGTCGGGATCCCATATGGGCACAGGTTCTAATCCCAGCAGCCCTGCTTCCCATCCAGCTCCCTGCTTGTGGCCTGGAAAAGCAGTCGAGGACGGCCCAAAGCTGGCCCAAAGCTTTGGGACCCTGCACCCATGTGGGAGACCTGGAAGAGCTCCTGGCTCCCAGCTTCGGATCAGCGCAGCACTGGCCGTTGCAGTCACTTGGGGAGTGAATCATCAGATGGAAGATCTTTCTCTCTGTCTCTCCTCCTCTCTGTATATCCGCCTTTCAAATAAAAATAAATAAATAAATAAATCTTAAAAAAAAAGAAAGAAAGTAACACTCACGTTATAGATGAGGAAGCGAATGCACACAGCTTGAGTGGTGTGCCAGGAGTACACAGCTGGCACAAGGCAGAGCCACAATCTGAACCCGGACCCAGACTCCCTGTGTGCACCTGCAACCTCTAGAGTGTCTGTCTCCATTGGGCCAGGCAGCTTCCCCTCGCTTCTGAGTGAACGAATAAAAATCTATTTTAAAACACTGTGTCTGGGGCTGGCACAGTGACCTAACCCTAACTCTTTTTTCACCAGAATCCCATCTGCATATCAGATCAAGTGCCTGGGCCCACGGACCCACATGCAAGACCAGGAACAGCTCTGGTGTGGCCCAGCCCTGGCTGCTACAGCCACCTGGGGAGTGAGCTGGCAAATGAAACATCTATGTTTCTCTCTAGCTCTGCTTTACAAATAGATAAATAGAGCTTAACAAACAAACAAACCAAAAACATTGAGTCTGCCGTGACTTTACAAACATGTTAGCTCCAGGAAAAGAAACCACTGGCACAATTACTGTGGAGTCAGAGTCCTCCCCAGTGAGGCTAGGAACAAAGCAGACAGCAAACAGAGATCATCACCATGGTGCAGTGAGTTAACCCTCCGCCCGTGACGCCAGCGCCCTCTGTCAGAGCGTCAGTGTGAATCCTGGCTGCTCTACTTCCAATGCTGCTCCTGGCTCACGAGGCGGGGAACACAGCAGTGGGCTGCCCGGCTACTTGGGCCCTGCCACCGCATGGGAGAGGAGCATGGAACAGGCCCCTGGCTTTGCCTACTGCAGACATTTAGGGAGTCAGCCAGCAGATGGAAGATCTCTATCTCTCCCTCTATCTCTACCTTTCAGATAAACAACAACAACAAAAAAATCTTAAAAATTAAAAAGAGAAAAAGAAAAAGAATCATTGCCTCGTTGTGGGAAAGACTCTGGATTAGTATCCTGGTTATGCCTCCAACTGCCTCATCCACAAAATGGGTATAAAGTTATCCCACCTCAAGGGTCTGTTCAGGAGGTTAATGAGTCAGTTGATAATGAGGAACAACCACAGTTAGCGAATACAGGAAAGTGCCTGGAAGGCATCAGCCATTGGCACACATGGCTGCCTTTAAAATGTCACCTGAGCCACATTCATGTGGTGCCAGCACTGTGCCAGAAACTGCTGTGTCACCAAACCTCACAGCAGTTCTGTGTGACAGTTGCATCTATGTGATCAAGAGAGACAAGCAGGTGGCGTCAGACCCATGTTAATGAGATTCCAGAGCCAACCTTGTCATTGTGTCAGGCCAGGACAATGCTGGCTTTCACCAGGCCTGAAATTCAAGGTGGCCTACAGTAGGAACCTAGAACCACAAACTGCTGAAGGAATGAATGACAGACCCCCTGCCATCCCCAGCCTAAGATAAGGGCAGAAGCAGCTGAGAGATTGAGAGATGTCAAACATCAGGGCATCTCTTCAGGAGCAGGTGTCTACAGGCAAGGAAAAGGAACTTGGACATGGCCCCGGAGCGCGCGGCCATAGGGACCGGTTTAGGGCCTTTCTGGATTTTACACAGTGGAACTGCATCTGGGAGGTCTCCCATGCAGTACAGGCTTCCCCACAGGACACAGGGTACGATCAGGGGCCAGAGAAGGAAACTACAGCCTTAAGTGAGGGCTGGAGAAGGGCCCATGCAGTGAAGCAGGGGATGAAAGATCAGCCAGGAAGAAACCAAGGGAAGTTGTGAACCCGCAATTGCAAAATTCCCCAAGACAGGACACCCTGAGGCTGAGCGCCTGAGTCCACACTCACCATCTATTGTGCACCGAACCTACATACATACTAGTTTAATGCGGGGAGCAGTCATTCTCCTTCCCAGACACCCATCGTCCACGGTGGCCCTACCCTCCCTCTGGACTAAGCCCTGGTCACCACGAATCACTGTGCTCCATTACAGCCCTGCAGAACAGCAGTCCACTGGATCCTGGGAGCCTTGTAGAATGTACTGTCAAATACTGGGTCAGGCAGGAATAAAGCATTGACTGGGGACAGAGACCAGGCTCTGGCGACCCCACTGTGACTGACTCCTGCTAGGCTGAGTGGGATCCATCTGCAGACTGCACAGTGCTGGGCCTCAACAAGTTCCATACACCAAAGTGGTTTCCATCCTGTGCACTCCGAGGAGCCTTGGCTAATTACAATACCCATCCAGCACCTGATGCTTGCTCCAGTGCAGAGCACACGGCTCAACCCGTGAGGGAAGTTGGGCACCAGACTAAGGCAAAGGGGCACATCTGGGGGGGAAGAACTGCCCTAAATCTCAGGTAGCTCCCTGACTCCTCGGGGGTAGGCACAGCGAGGCCTGTAGGGAGACCCCAGTCTGAACCATTGCCCTTCAAGGTCTATCTTTCCAGTAATTCAGCAAGAAGCAAGGGGAAGAGAGGGAGACAGAGGAAAGGGAAAAAAGCAAGCAACAAAAGGAATGCTTCCCCGCTAGCTGCCCAACTCCAATCCCTGCCACAGGGAATGAAGCACTGGGAAGCCAAAAGCTAGATGAGGAAATACTTTGGGGTTAGAAACCCTCCATCCTAAATTATAGTAAGAACTCAGACTTCCTGGTCCCTTGCAGTTTTTAAAGCCCAACCAGATGTATTACTTACACATCTGTACTCCACAGATGCCTCTGTGCCAGGCTGGGGGAGAGACAGCGGTACTCAGAGCTGTGACTAACAGATTCACAAGCTGCAACGGAAGAACAGATCACCTGGGAAGAAGGTGGGCCCATCAAATGCAATAAGAGACAGAGACAGAGGCATGAAGGTGAGGGTAGTGAGCAAGCTACGAGTTCAAGTCTAAAGAGGCAGGTGATAAAGTGAGAGGGGTCAGTATGGCTCAGACTCGAGGTGCTTCAATGAGAACCTCTTGAGGATTTTTACCAGATTTGCATTTCAAAAATACTGGGTAGTTGACTGGAGGTGACTCAGTGCAAAAGGGCAAAAGTTAATTGAATCCTCGGGATAAGAAGTAGCTGACATCAGAGGGAAATGATGGCACTGAGAACAAACAGGAGGGGACAGCCACAAGGAATGCATGGAACGGACAGTGGCAGTTTCAGGGGAGGTATCTGGGCACTGTTCTTGGCAACTGAGTCCATGATGATGTCATTCTTCAGTCCTAGAGGAAATGTTTAGATCCATTCAGATTAAAGTGCTTGGGGAGTGGTCCAAAGGCAGGTGGCAGTGCTGTCACCTCACAGGCAGAGTGGGACTAGCCACAGGAGGACAGAAAGCAAGCCTGTGGGAAGAGCTGTCCGACTAGCGGGGAAGGCAGGTGTTACAGGCGTGTGGAGGAGTGAGAGAACATAGCTCTTACAAACTTGTCAGGAGTGTAGAATTGCCTCTAGCATCTGCCGCAGAGGGCAGTCACATCAAGTGAGCATTTGGGATTTCAACATCCCCAGAGCACTTCCTGTTCACGGTAGAGGCTCTGCGAGCCACCTTTGTTGAAGGGCTCTGCTGTTTTGCAGCAGAGTTTTTAAAAAATGATTCCATGTGACATGCCTAAGAAAGATAATGGCCAGGTTCCTGCAGCCACGACGGAAGGGGCTGGCCAACTGGGACGCTGTGCCTCTGCCCAGCTGAGAACTATGGCCCTCAGGCCTCTGCCCTTTGTTGGAAAGGCTCTACATCTGTTATGCTTTCCAGCAGTTACCTTTTTCTTCTTCTTTTGTAACCTGCTTCCAGCCCAGGAAGATGGTAACTGGTCACTCGTTTGTGAGAACGCTCCGCAGGCTCCTGGAAACCAGTCCTCTGTTCTTTTCCAAGCTCAGGAACTCCAGTTCCTCTGATCTCTTGGCCAACCTTTATACACCACCTCGTCCATAGCTACTCTAAGGGTCCACATGGCTCCCAGAGCAGGAATCATGGGTAGATGGAGCAAGATGGCCCGCCCCTCGGTCTCCCCCTGCCTGGTGCAAGTCCCTGGGCTTTTCCAGTCTACTTTCCCACTTGAGGTGTAAAAGGCCCCACGACCATCTGACTGAGTCAAGCAGTGTGCTGCTCCGAGGCTGTTTGCTCTGCCTGCCCAGACCCTCTCGGCCTTTTCTGCCTCTGCTGGGGCAGCCTGAACCTCACCAGGGGAGTTCTCACCCACAAGAAACTGATAACGTGAGAGTAGCCCTTCTTTTGCTCTTGGCTTCACAACCATTCTGTGGGGCCTTCTCTGGCCTCTTCTCCCCACCTCCATCCCACAGGCAATCCTCTGTCCCACTCACGACAGGTATCTGTGGGGTTGCCACACTCACACACGAATATATACAGTCCTTTCTTCTTTTAAATAAATTCTGCTCTCACTTGTGCCCCACATTTTTGTCTCTGCTTGGAATTTTTACCTCTGTGGGCGCAAGAACTTAGAATGAAAATGAATTCATTTATGCCCATAATTGGAGGAGTTGGGACACATCCAATCCCACATAACCATTTACATGTGGGTCTGGGGTTTGGTCTAAGTTGTTAAATAGTTGGGAGGATTCCTGAAAATGAGAGAACTCTACCTCATAGCCTGAGCTAGCACAAGGAATCTGGGTACCAACGAGCCTGTGTCCAGGAAAGACTTGGAAGGGAGTTGTTTTTGAAGCCCAGCCCTCATGGGGTCTCCAGTACAGCTTCCACCATCGCCTGAGAGACAGGGGGCTTCCAGGACAACTGTGATACACTACAACCAGCCACAGGGGGCCAAGGGGACTTACTGTTGAAGACATGGGGGTGTGGGGTCCTGGGCAGAGCCCCAGAACCTCGGTCCTGCCCCGTCATACCTGGGCGCAGCCAATAGCAAGGAGAGTGTGCCGGAGGCAGGGCATCCTAGAGCTCTGTGCCCCAGTGACAGTCTGATAAGGTTTGGGGTATTTTCATGGCTTTCCTAAGCATCTGGAAATGCACTTTCTCTTTTTCTTATGAAGAATACGATGAGAGATGGGAAATTTCCCATGTAAGTTGCCAGGCGAACACGGGCAGGAATGATGTCCTTTCCATCATTTCTTCCCCCTTTTTCCTCCAGTATTCCAAAAGAAACCAACCCGTCATTCCACTTCCAGGGATGACCACTACGCACAAGTGGTCTGTCCATCTTCACATCCGTGCAATCACACTGGCTTCCCCTTCCTCCTGCCCTCCCTAACCCACCTCCTCTCCTCCTCCCCTCTCTTACTCCCATATCCAATCTCCCCTTCTGGCTTCCCCTCTCTCCTTATGGGAAGATAACTTTTGCCTTTGCAAGAGACTGCAGAGCTGACGTGCGGTGGCTCTTCTGCCGCTTTGCTTGCACGACAAGGATCAAAGTGTTGCTCCTCACCCTGTCTTGAAAGGGGCGATCCTGAAGACTTGAGTTCAAAGAGGCAGAGGACAGCACCACGGGGTGATGGGGACGCCACGCCCTGCCCCGTGCCCCTGCCCCTCACCGGCACCCTCCTCCCTGCTCTCCCCGCAACACTTGCTTCTGTCCCTCAACACAGCTACAACTTTCACCCCCTCCCTCTGAGGTCAGCAATATATTTAAAGCGCTTGTTTTCATTCTGTTCCCATCAGTAAGATTCAGCTTAAAATAAGACACTCACAAGGGAAATTCTGCTCACTTTTCTTCCGGGAAATCAGTGGCTGCATTTTACAGATCCAAATCCTAAGATTAATGCTGCTGGGAAAATTCAAGGGTTTACATCTTGGGTAAGCAGGAGTACCCATGTCAACACATAAGGCTCTCCTTTCTAAAATGAAAAGGTTGGGGTTTGATCTTGTTACTGTTTCGTACAATCTTAACAATTGGGAATTCTCACGCTTTTCTAAAACCGCAAATTCACCAAAGTAGGGTAGAACTGGAAAATGCTTATGCACTGAAACAGTTCAACAGTGCCCCCTGGTGGCTGTGGGCACAGATGCAGGGAGCCTGGGGCTGGGACTATCATCATCCCAGCCAGCCCACAAGACAAAGCCCAAACAAGTATTTGATCAAGATGAAACTCCCCACCCCATACTCAAAGATGAAATGGTATTTCAAATCATAAATCCAAGCCATCCAAATAAGGCAAGTGTCAAAGAGTACAATATTACTTAGCTTTTCATTTTAGGGAAAGAATGCCCAAATTGAGTAATACTTCTCTCTCTAGCCCAAAATGTAGTGAGTTCCTTTTGGTAAAAAGTTTCTGATGAGTAACCAGGCATCTCCTAAACACCAGAACCACCTGCTGGTCATTGTTCAAAAATGATGTGTTTACTGTGTTATGTATTAGGACTGCTCTTTCATGTTGGGGATTCCATGCGGAACATGCCAACTAGAATTTTTGCCTTCAGGGAGCTTCTACTCTGATAGGAGAAAAGGAAGATCAATAAAAACTTGAGAAAAATTCTCTGAAGAAATTAAAGCATGCTATGTGGAGAGGATAGCATGTTACATGGCTAGTATGTCATCATGGAGCAGGGGCTGGGGAAGACATTTTTAAAAGGCGGTCCAGGTGATGGTGGAGACAGCACGGACAGAGGCCTGCAGGGAGAGCCAGCAGCACATGGAAAGGCCCAGGCTCGGGTGCAGGAAGACAGCCAGGGAAAGCTGACGCTTAATGAGAAAGAATAGAGTGGGGGGCTGAGGTCAGGGAGGAAGTCAGGGACAGGATGACATGACACTGGCTCCATCCCGTCTTCAACGCGGCTTGCGCGTGTCCTCATGACCACCTTGGCTGCGGTCTTGGGTGAGAAGGGACTGACAGCAGGGAAAGCGGTGACGGAATGACTATGGGAGTCCAAGCCAGGGCTGCTAGCTAGGATTACTCGGTGGTGACCAAAGCGAAGGCAGAGAGAAGTGATTCAGTTCAGAATATATTTCAGATGACCTTTAGAAGGACTTGTTGATAGGTTAGAGATTGAGGGTGGGGTCCAGCAGGTATCTGGCATAGCTATTGACATGTCCACATCCCACATTGGATTACGAGAGTTCAAGTCCCCGGCTCCACTCCCAATTCCAGCTTCCCACTAATGCAGAGAGATAGCTGATCATGGCTCAACACTTGGGTTCCTGCAACCCACATGGAGACTCACACTGAGTTCCCAGCCTCGGCTTCAGCCTCGCCCAGCCCTGCTTGTTGTGGGCATTTGCAAAGCGAACTAGGAAATGAGAGAATCAGTTTCCCTCTTAATGAAGACTCCTTTTTGTTCCAAGCAGTTGGGTAAATGAGAATATCAATAACTAAGAGAAGCCTCGCTGGGATTTGGAGGTGAGAGAAGAGGCGAAAAATCAGAAGCTTTGCTAATTTGCCAAAGAGCCGTTCAACAGGATATAAGATAGGCAAACATGTGTATCTAGAGCCCAGAAAAGAGGCTGGAACTAGAAACATATTTTAGCATTTTTAGCCTCAAGACCAGACGAGATCACCTAGGTAGAAAAGGAAGAGAAGGAGGTTGGGTGGGGGGTCAGCAACAGTAGATGGCGCTAAAGAGTACAGAGGAAGAACCGAAACCAAGCGGGAAGGTGTTTCAAAAGCGAAGAACGCTGGATGCTGCAGAGAAAACCCGGTAGGTAGAGAACCGGCTTTGGCAGGATGGAAGCTGGATGGAGGCTTTTTCAGTACAGCGCTGAAGACAAACGCAGCCCAGATGCAATGAACTAAGGACAGAATGGGAAGGAAGTGGGGCCTGCAGAACAGACCCGTCTGTTAGCAAGAAAGGGCAGCAGAGACCAAGCAGCCGGAGGACTCAAAAGAGAGCTGGTGATCTTTTCTTCTCATTAATGACGGAACTATTACAAGGTGCTTGGCAGGGCTGGGGGTAATTCTATATTGAGGCAATATGATAAATGGACCAGAAGGGATCGAATCCAATGTACAAGCTGGAGGAGGGGAAGTGACCTTACACAAGAGCAGGGAGAGGTGGGGAAGGCAAAGTACACGGACACAGGCAGTAATGGGGGGGCTGGAGGTGGGACCTCGTACGCTGACCATTTCCACTAGCTCAGTGAGATGAAAGTCAAGAAGCTCTGCCAGCTTGCTCAGAGTGTGGCACGGAGACTCTACGGGGAGTCGTAGAGGACAAAATGAACGGAAAGCCAGCTAAGGAACTAGAATGGGACCTGCACATCTGCTTTTCCTGAAACTAACCTACCATGCCAATTAAACAAAGGAAAGTAAGAGACAAGAACGGGACTCTCAGAAGCGCAAAGGAGCATGACTGTTCCCACAGTTGCAAGGAACAGAACCAACACTCACGCACACCCGCCCAGATGTGATCAAGTGTCACCATCTGTTTCAGAACTGTAAACATCACTGTCACAGCTGAAGCCCCTCGCTGCCGGTCTCCAATTCCACGTCTTTCCTCCTGTCTCGAAGTTCATTATCCAATGACAGAAAGCCACAGTGTCTCTCTTTATCCCAGCCTGCCCACAGCTCTGTGGTGACTTCATTCATCCCAGTGCTGTTATTTAAGACGCACCTGTTATCTGGGTTGCCAGGGAGATGAGCACAGGAAGTTGAGAAGACAAAGCCTGGAGGCTGACACTGTAGTTGGTACCCGGACGCAGGTCCAAGCACAGCTCAGGGGCCTGGCTGCTGCTCGTGGTATTCATGATCATTTCCTGGGCAAACTCCTTCTGATACCATCTCTGACCCAAAATGCGGAACTGAAACAAAAAGAAAACAGCTTACTGGGTGAATCCCCGGGTTCTGAATACCTCCCTATCCACCCTTTTGTGTGAATCTTCTTCCTCTTGACTCTACAAAAAAAACATTCTTCAAAAAGTGAAAGGCAACAGGAAGCAAAGAGAGACCCCAGCTGCTGTTAACAACTGTATCTTAAAAAGTGTCTTTTTAAATAACAATGCACAAAAGACCAAGACCCACTCCAGGCAATTGTCTCTTTCTTGTTTCTCTTATAGATGGCAAAAAGTCCAACAAAAAAGCCTGGTGGAGTGAGACCAAAGAGTATTTTCCTAGAGAGAAAATAAAGAGTTCTGGGCCAGTAGATAGCTCAACTTGTTAATCCTCTGCCTGCAAGAACATGGACCCCATATGGGCACTTGTTCATGTCCTGGCTGCTCCACTGTGGAAGGACATTATGCCCCTGGAAGGTCAGCGAGCACAGGATTACAACACATTGGATAATATTTATATGAGAACAACCAGATGGATACCGTTAGTATAACTGATTGGATATCATTTGTATGAGAGCAGTTGAGTGGACCGCATGTGAATGAGAACACTTGGTGGAATATACAAAACAAAAGGAGTTCCAAACAAGAGTATGGAAACAGTTGATGGGTTTTGTTTATAAGCTCAATATCTCCTCCCTTACCCCATATGACCCTCAGGGTATAAAGTCTGATGCCACTAATAAACCTCGGCTTTCAACCATCAGTCAGAGTCCAAGCGTGTTATTATTGGCTCCGTGCACCAAGTCCATCGCTGCGGGACAGCGACACTCCACTTCCTGCTTAAGACCCAGGAAAGCACCAGAGGATGGCTCACAGCCTTGGGACCCTGTAGCCACATGAGAGACCTGGAAAAAGCCTACAATCCTCCACAGAATCTGCTCCCAGACCTAGTTCTCTCATGAGCTGGTTAGTGTCATGGTCCAGCCTAATTCTAACATTGAACGTATGGACAATGGCAGAGTCCAGCATCCTGTTGTCAAGATCAATTTAACAGTTTCATTGGGAGTCTATCTCTGATTTGGAAGTAGATATGTGAACTGCATTGTATCCTCACATCTTGGATGTGATAGTCTCTATTACACGGTTACTATGCATCCCCTTAAATGAAAAGCCATAAAACAAAATCAACAACAAGAAGAAAAAATGGAAGATTAACAATGTCATGACGTTAAATAACATGCTACTGAATGATCAACATGTTGCTGAAGAAATGAAAAAGAAAATCAAAAACCTTCTGGAAGCAAATGATGCCACTATGTGACTTATGCATCAGGGAGGAAATTAATAAGAAAAAAAAAACCTTTTTGAATGAATGAAAATAAAAACAAAAATTTTAGACCCCTGAGATGTAGCACAAAGAGTACCGAAAGGGCTACTGATCTTATATTTTACATGAAGGTTGACTTATAGTAGACAGAATATATGATATTTGTCCTTTGGGGATTGACTTATTTCACTAAGCACAATGGTCTCATGTTGGGACTGTTTGGTTGCAAATGGTAGAATTTAATTCTTTTTAATGGCTGAACAGTAGTCCATGGAGTAGTTGTACCACAGTTTCTTTACCCACTCCTCTTTCGATGGGCACCTGGGTTGTTTGTGCCTTTACTAGCGCAGGTTGAGCTGCTATGAATATAGGACTACAGATCCCTTTCTCATATGCAAATTTCATTTCCTTTGGCTATATTCCCAGAAGTGGCACGGCTGGGTCATAGAAGATCAATTTTCAGTTCTCTGAGCACTCTCCATACTGACTTTCACAGTGGTTGAACTAGTCCACACTCCCACCAGCATCCATGCCAGCAGGTGTTGTTAGCAGAGTTCTGAATGTAGGCCAATCTCACTGGAGTTAGAAGTAGACAAGGATGTCCACTTTCACCACTACTCTTCAATATAGTCTTGGAAAGTCCTTTTCAGAGCTATTATGCAAGAAAAACAAATTAAAGGCATTCAAATTGGAATTGAGGAATTAAAACTATCCCTGTTTGTGCATGATATGATTCTCTACGTAGAAGAACCAAAGGATTCAATCAAGAGACTTTTGGAACTCCTAAGAGAACCTGGCAGGGCAGCAGGATACCTAATTACCATAAACCGATAACACTAGTATATACAAAGAACTCCATGCCTAAGAAGAAATCCCCTTTAAAACAGCAGAGAAGAATCCCACTTTGGAACCAACCTAACCAAAGATGTGGAAAACCTCTATAATGAAAGCTTCAAAACATAAAAAAAGAAATAGAAGAAGACATTAAGAGATAGAGAAGCTTACCATGTTCCTGGATCGGCAGGCTCAATATCATCAAAATGTCCATATCACCAAAAGTAATATACAGACTCAACTCGATCCCAATCAAAATCCCAACAACTTTCTTCTCAGAGATAGAAAAGATGATACAAAAGCTCATCTGGAATCACAAAAGACCACGAATAGCCAAAGCTATCCTGAAGAATAAAAACCAAGCTAGAGAAATCACAATTCCAGACCTCAGGACATACTACAGGGCCCGGCACGATGGCGCAGTGGTTAAAGTCCTTGCCTTGCATGCCCGGGATCCCATATGGGCGCCAGTTCTAATCCTGGCAGCCCTGCTTCCCATTCAGCTCCCTGCCTGTGGCCCGGGAAAGCAGTCAAGGACGGCCCAAAGCTTTGGAACCCTGCACCTGCGTGGGAGACCCAGAAGAGGCTCCTGGCTTCAGATTGGCTCAGCTCCAGCCATTGGACAGAAGATCTTCCTGTCTCTCCTCTCTGTATATCTGCCTTTCCAATAAAAATAAAATAAATCTTTAAAAAAGAAAAAGACATACTACAGAGCAGTGGTTATCAAAACAGTCTGATACTGGTACACAAACAACGATCAATGGAACAGAACAGAAAAGGCTATACGCCTGGACTCCAGAAAGGAAAAAAATTTAAAATTAATCTTCAATAAGAGAGTTGAAAATAATCCAGGGAAAAAGTCTGGTCTCTTCAACAAATGCTGTTGGGACAGCAGCCTTCAGGTAAAAAGCAAGACCCCAGCTGTCACCTTACACAACAATCAGCTCTAAATGGTTCAAAGACTTAAATCTGCATCCAGAAACCACCAAACTATTACAGAAAACATAGGAAGCAGTCTCCAATACATAGGAATTTGGAAAGACTTCTTAGAAAAGTCACCAAAAGTACAGGCAATCAAAGACAAAATAAACAAATGGGACCACATCAAGCTGAGAAGTGTCTACAACAGAGAACACGACCAACAAAGTGAAGAAACAACCAGCAGAATGGGAGAAAACCTTTGCACACTACACAACCAATCAGGAACTGATATCCGGGATTTACAAAGAGCTTCAGAAACTCAATGACAGCAAAAACAAACAACCCTGTGAAGAAAGGGCAAAGGAAACGAAAAGACGTTTTTCAAAAGACCAAATTCAAACGGCTAATAGACATATGAGAAAATGCTCAGGCTCCCTAGCTGTCAGGGAAATACAAATGAAAACCTCCACACAGCTTAAAAATTCAATAGAAGAGGCGACTATGTTGGCACACCAGTATCGTTAAGACAGATTTGACGTTCACCAGGCCCAGGATGCCCACCAGCTATTAGCTGCTTTCCTCCTAGCAATTTAACACTTGCTCGGGTATAATCTAACCTAGGCCAATGCCTACAGCCGGGGACACATAATCTCCTCTATCAGCAGCTTGTTCCCATGGTCTTTCCTTTGGAGTTTTACAAATTGTCCTTCATCCCTGGGGCAGCACCTCCGGCCCTGGAGAGAACCGGCTGTGAACAGGGGTACACACCGGGGAGCCACAGGCTCCTTCCCCAACACTGTCATGGATGGGCACAGAGAGCTGCTGCTCTCACGGCTTCTTCATCTCTCCCAGGGGTTCTGTCTTCAAACGTACAGTAGTAGTGGCCCTTTTCCTGCTTCTTATTGCAACTGTCACAACAGTTGTTCTGTTGACAGCAGTTATGGACGTAGTTTGTAGGTGAGTGGATATGCTTTAGGCCTCCCCCAGAAGACAAACACACCTTTAAATAAAATAACTTTTAGTCACTTACTAAGTACATCTCTTCTGTATCAGCCATCTTCTCACTTCTCCATCTCAAGCAGGTTTCATTAAACACTGAAATATTACTGATGATTTGCTTCTCTGCAGGGGAAGAGGAAAAAATCAGCTTACCCACCACACAAAAACCTTGCCTTTTCACTGAACCATCTTCCAAGGATAAGCATTTGCGTAAGCTCAGCAGTATTTTGACTTAGAAATTAGGGGTGGCAGTCTCTAAGATTCATCTCTTTTAGCTTTCGACAAACTCAGTTCTGATAATGAAGACACAAAGATACTCCATGCTTGGATTTCTACTTTAAAATCAGATCTGCTCACTGCAGACCCCCTTGGTTTCCTAAGCTGAACATCGCAGCCCATCATATTGGGTGCTGGACCCGTCATCTACACAAACACCTGACACAGCAGAGAGCAGTAAACATCTCAGCAGAGAATTGCTTTGTGAGGACCTGGAAGACGCTCCCCCAAGCACACAGGATCTTCATGATGAAACAGGGCACAGAAGGTTCCTTTAGCTGGGTGTCCTGATCTCTGATGATCAAAGAAGTAGTTCTTGGTCTGCATTCAGTTTCATGGCCATCAATCAACAATTAGTTCACACCTGATACGGTGTAATGTACAGGTAGACTATTCAACACAAAGACCACTATTCAAAGTTCTGATATCAGGGGTTACTTCTCCAGCAAGGATCTCTGTCTCCAAGCTGGAAGTCACAATGTTAGACCTGCTAAGAAGTTTCAGAAGAGTACTGCGAGGATGGATGATTAATAAAGACAACTCCCAACACATTTGAAAAAAGAGGTAAGTCCCATGGGAGGCCAAGCTTTACGGTATAATCCCCTGGCCTCATTGATTTCCACGAACGAAGTCAACTTTTATGTACTGGAAAGCCTTGCTTAGAGAAATCTCGTTCTATGGTCACGAGCCATGCTTCAAATGTCGCAAGATAAAGCAGGGAAAGGTATATGATCCAGGGTGCAAGAATCCCAAACTGGGAATAAAAGATGGCTCCTGAAGCTTAAAGAAATAGATGACTCTGATACTATCCAAATCATTCTAAAACATGCAAAAATTAGGAAAGTTCTTAAACTCATCCATATGACTAAATAATCCGCATTGTCTAAGCTGACCCAGATGACACAGCCAATCACTAAATATACAAAACTCACCTATAAAACTTCAAAATGCAATATGAACAAGTAGAAATCAGAGACATTCCAAGAAAAACACAGTAGTACGATGAATAATTGTGCCCAGAATATAGAGAGAAATGTTGTTGAAAAGTTATCAACAGGCTTGGGCCCGGCGCGGTGGCGCAAGTGGTTAAGTCCTCGCCTTGCACGCCCGGGATCCCATATGGGCGCCGGTTCTAGTCCCGGCAGCCCCGCTTCCCTTCCAGCTCCCTGCTTGTGGCCTGGGAAGGCAGTCGAGGACGGCCCAAAAAGCTTTGGGAACCTGCACCCGCGTGGGAGACCCGGAAGAGGCTCCTGGCTTCGGATCGGCATAGTATCGGCCCGTTGCGCTCACTTGGGGAGTGAATCATCGGATGGAAGATCTTCCTCTCTGTCTCTCCTCTCTGTATATCCGCCTTTCCAATGAAAAAATAATAAAAATAAATCTTTAAAAAAAAAAAAAAAAAGAAAAGTTATCAACAGGCTAAAAGAGAGAAATCATACAGTTATTTCAATCATCATAGTGGTGTGCATGCTTCATATGTATTCCTAAATTAAAATGCTATAAACTAGGACTTAATTCAATGGAAATGCCTTAATTTGAAGAAATGTATTTATTTGAAAAGCAGAATAACCAAAAAAAAAAAAAAGGGAAACTCAAAGAAAGAGATTTTTATCTACTATTTCATACTTGAAATGGTCACAACCTCCAAGATTGAACCACGCTGAAGCCAGAAGCCTGAAGTTCCATCTGTGCCCCTTATGTGGGTACAGGTGCCCACGTACTTAGGCTATTTTCCACTGCATTCCCAGGTCAATAGCAGGGAGCTGGACTGCAAGTGGAGCAGCCAGGATCTGAACCAGCAGCCATGAGATTCCAGTGTCACAGGCGATGGCTTATCCAGCAATGCCACAACGCTAACCCCAAGGCTCCCTAATTTAATATAGAGCTTGAACCCACCATACTCCATGGTCAAACAATGCAGAAATTTCTAGTAAGTTAACAACACAAGAATGCATGGCCTCATAGCTATTATTCAGCCTTAGGAAACTCTAGACAATGTAGGGGAAAAAGCAGGAAATGAATGAACTATAAATACAACAAAGAAAAGAATAAATGATGTAACTGCCAGTAAGACTAAGAGAATCAACTAAAAATCAAATATGGAATATTTTAAAACAACAGATAAACAAATACACAATGACAAGAGTCCATCACAGTGCCCCAAAATGCAGCAACATACAAGACGTATCACTCCACGTATCTCCACACACACGATAGACTGAAGCACAAGCCCCTCTAAGATGTCACAGCCTAGTCCCCGGGGGCCTGCAGAAGAGGTTACCTTGAAGCACTAGCAGAGATGATTAATGGGGGAGATTATCCAGAAGGGCGCCTTGTATGTTACAGCGCTCTTATAGGAGGGTGACAAGATCAGGGTTGCAGAAAGGAGATACAAGAAAATAGTAAAGATGGAGGGTAGGGGCCTCAAGCCACGGAAGGTAGGCAGCCATGAAAGCCAGGAGCCAGGAAACAGTGTCCCCAGGGGCTCCCAGGAGGAGCACACGTCTGCTGACACTTTGCTTGGTTTTAGCCTAGTGGAACTGATTTCAGCTTTTAAAAATACATATAGGGCCTGGCGCAATAACATAGTGGTTAAAGTCCTTGCCTTAAATGCACCAGGATCCCATATGGTCGCTGCTTCCCATGCAGCTCCCTGCCTGTGGCCTGAGAAAGCAATCGAGGACAGCCCAAAGCCTTGGGACCCTGTAACAACATGGGAGACCCAGAAGAAGCTCCAGGCTCCTGGCTTTGGATTGGTGCAGCTCCAACCATTGCGGCAGCTTGGGGAGTGAACCATTGGATGGAAGATCTTCCTCTCTGTCTCTCCTCCTCTCTGTATATCTGCCTTTCCAATAAAAGTGAATAAATCTTTTTTAAAAATAAATATATATACTTATCTATTCACTTGAGAGAGAAAGAAAGAGGTCCTACCTCTTGGTTCACTCACCAACTGTCCATAATGGCCTATGGCCAGAATCAGGGGCCAGGATCTCAGCGTGGGTCTCCCATACGGCTGACAGAGACCCAGAGACGTAAGCCCTGCATATGCATGAGCAGGAAGCAGGAAGCAGCAGTCAGGAACAGAGATGAATACCAAACCCAGACATACAGGATGGGAACATCTCAACTGCTAGGACAAACACTCCTGATTTCAGACTTCTGGGATCCCAAGCCATCAGACAAGTGAATTGTCAGATTGTAAGCCACTAAATGTAGCTATACAACAAGAGGAAACTAAAACAAGCAGAAAAATACAATCCAGAACCGAGAAGATCCCTATTCATAACAGAAGCCTCACACACTTCAAATAACCACACATAAACATATCAGAAACATGAGACACTTATACAAAGGTTTTTTTTCCCAAGTTTCTAAAGGATATAACACAAAACAAGAAATGCCATGTCGTTGGAGGGGAAGACTCACTAGTAGAAAAAGTATCAACTCTAAGTGGAACAGACTTCCAGGTTTTTGCAGCCTGATACGTTCACTCAATGAACTCATTGAGGATTTACAAAGTTCTTACCACGTGCCAGGCTGAGTTGGTTACAGTACTGAGAGGAAGAAAGCTCCTCCCTTGCTGAAATTCTTTCTTGTGCAGGAAGAAAATAAACTAGCCAACAAATTAAACGTGCATACAAACACACAACACTGTCTATGCTGTTAAGTACAATGTGGGAAAGCACCGCTCAAAGACAGTGGATGGGCAGGCAGGCCCTCCGTGGAGGGCATGGACAGACACACGAGGGAGTGAGTTACCAACGCCGGAAGGAAAGGTGGTCAGAGGAAAGAGAGGGCAAAGTTCCAGCTGGGGGAGGTGGTGGGGTGTGACTGGCAGAGTCACTAAGCCATCGTTTAGGACACAGGCCCCCATATGCAGAGTGGGATGGAGTCTTGGCTCTGCTTCCTGGTCCGACACGTGCTGGGAGGCAGCTGGTGATGGTTGAAGAACTTCGGCCTCTGCCACTCGCGTGAGATACTCAGATCGGGCTTCAGGCTCCTGCTTTTGCTCTAGCCCTGCTCTGGCTGTTGTGTGCATTCAAAGGGTCTCCTGGTCTCCTGTTTTCCAAACACAGAGGTCCTACAGAAAGAGAACGCGAGGGAATGGGCCAGAGCAGGAGGAAGGGGGCCTAGAGAGAGACAAGGCCTAGCTTCTTCAGAGCCTTTAGGACTCAGAAAGCAGAGGGCTCCCCTGCTAAACAACTCAGTCATCTTTAAGAGTCAAGATAATGTGTTCCAACTGACTTAGCTGCATCTTGAAGGTCATTATTTTAACTTGAAAAAAAAAAAAACTTATGTTCTCCCATTCTCAGCATATTACGAATGCTCTCATAGCCCATGCTGACACTTCTGCCTTGACCTACTATGAGCCTCTCAGGCTAAAGGTCAACACAGGCGGGTTTCAGACACAATACTTCTACAAGGGAACCCAGCCACAAACATGCCTTCTTCTGTGGAAAATGATCAGAAGCCACATGAAGTTGCTTATGGTCTTTATCAGCTTGAGGTCGGACCCCGATTTTGTAAATGTCAATCAACTCCAGGGAAAGCTTTCAGTGTTAACATAGAGCTCAAATTACACGTGCTGCTAGCAAACCTGTGTCCTGAAGTTCTCTCAAGACTTTGGCTCTCTCCCAAGGCCTTCACTTCCTGGAAAGAGTACTCTCTCTCGTCTTTTAACTTTTTAAAAAATTTTACTGACACGATTCTAGAACTATCTAGATGCATGCAACCTTCTGCCAAAGAGAACCTAAAAAAACCATTCTTTTATATATAAATGATATGGTTTTTAAATCTCTAATCAGAAGTAGCCTAAACTGACAGTTGGTTTTGTGAACTAAATGTTGCCAGAAAGAATGGCTATAAATCAACACCACTGGGAGCGAAGTCACTGCTTTTATAACTGCTCTATAAATAGTGGTATCATTTCAGCTCTCCTGGATGCGCGTTTTGCCAGCAGTTTATCTTAGCGGGAACAGCAAAACATAACATTGGTCAAAACTGGAACGTCGCTGTTATTTTAAACGAAATTTCTTCTTTAGACAAATTTGGTGTCTGGTTACAAGTAAAATGCACGTTTCCAAGTTGAAAGTATGCGATCATGTTACATGCCAAGGAATTGGGGGTTCAGTCACCCATTCACTCCCGGGGCAGATCCCAGCAGCTCCCTTGCTCAGCTCCCAGTGCCTCCCACACAGGCCCAAAGCCTGGTTACTCCCCTGGCAACCCGGTGGGTACTTGGCAAAGAAAGCAACCTCAGCGAGACCACACATTCTTTAGAACTCAGCTGAAAGACGCAATGCCGAGGAAAATTTGTCTGAAGGAAAGGGACCACCGTCCAATTTCCAAAAACCCCAAATCCCAAATTAAGCCAGATCTCTGGAAAATGGGCATTTTTATATTTTATTTTATTTATTTATTTTTCTTCTTAGAAAATATGTATTTATTTGCCAGGCACAGTGGCAGCGAACAGAAACAAAGAGAGACTTTTTCATCTGCTGGTTTATCCTGCAAATGCCTGCAACATCCAAACCTGGGTCGGGTCACAGCTAAGCAGCCGGAGGCTCCAAGTGGGTGCAAGGGCCCCAGCACTTGAGCCACCCTGCTACGTCTCTAGACACACCAGCAGAAAGCCAGCTGGAAAGCAGAGAAGCTGGGACTCGAACCTGTGCTCTGACATGGTTGCCAGCATAGTAAGCAGAGGCTGGCCAAACAGCTGCATCACTATGCCAGGCCTAGAAGATGTGACACATCTGTCCTTGGACTCCCTCCCCCTAAATCAACTGTGCTTTTATGTAACGGAACAAGCCATGGAGAGGGCGGTGTGCAAACAGACCTCATAAAATGCGGCTCAGATGCTGCGTTTTTTTTTTTAATGAGACCCTCCTGAGATCAGAAATTCCTATCTGATCTTGGCGTCCAGGCAAAGCCATTCTCCCAGAAAATCCTGCTGCTCTAAGGAAAAGGGACTGGCCCTCTGACTACAGAGGTAGAAAATGTACTTTGAAATCTGTGAGTCACCCATGAACAAAGTTGTAAGGATACAAATTATGCATAACCACATTCTTACGTTGTTTTATGCTTCTGCGGGCTTTAGACTTCCAGCTTTTTATCTGGTATTTTAGAAGCCACTTCCCTAAAGTCTTCCCTAAAAATCAGATAGGATATAAATATTCATTTGTTTAATAAAATTATATACATTAAGATTTATTCATCTTTACTGGAAAGGCAGAGTTATAGAGACAGAAACAGATATTCCACCTGCTGGTTCACTTGCTAAAGGCCATAATGGCCACAATGAGCCAATCCAGAGCTGGGGGTCTCTTCCAGGTTGCACGTGTGTAGGAGTCCAAGGAACTCAGCCAGCCTCTGCTATTTTTCCAGGTATTCTATATCTGTATGCAATATAATAAATCACAAAGGAAAATATCTGCAGATTAGACTGTATAGAAACATAAAATTTTAGATCGTAAAATACCATAAAAGAAAGATGTTTGGCCTGAAGGGCAAGGGGCCAGGTAAGATGACCATGTCTAGAGGCTGGCATTGTGGCATCCCCGGAAAAGCCACTGCCCACAGCGCCACTCCATATGGACCCGAGTCTGGTCTCCAGTTGCTCCACTTCCGATCCAGCCCCCCACTGCTAGCAGCCTGGGAAAAGCCATGAGGATGGCCCTAGGATGTGGGTTCTCGCCATCCACGTGGAGACCCAGCTAAGCTGCTGGCCCTGGCTTCGGCCTGGCCCAGCCCTGGCCATTTCATTCATTTGGGATTGGACAACCTCTGTCGTGTTCCCCCTTGCTTTCTCTCTGTGACTCTAAAATAAATATTACAAACAAAAAAAGATGACTAAATACTACATTCTGGCATCAACTTCTAGGATGACAATAGGCCTTTCATGGTCAACCTTCTAACCCTGCCAAAGGTCAAGTCCGTCACTCCAGGGTTAAGGCCGCTCTTCATCAGTCTTCCCATTTCCACTTGGGAAAGGACGGTCCTAGTTTCCTTCCACATCCTCCTCACTGACTCTCAAGAAGGAAGAGTGAACACACAATCCAACTGGCAGGAGACTACCACTCCTGGGATCATAACGCTGGCAGCTGAAGTCAAACAAGGTACAGATTCTTGCGCTCTGGACCGGCCTGGGCTCAGGTGCAAGGGCACCTTTCGCATCTCCACTCCCGGAGATGAGTTACTAGAGCCCCATGCTGTTCAGTCATGACCGCCGGCTGAGTCGCAAGCCACCGAGTGTTCTGGTCACCTATTTCCAAGAGCAGGAGGAGCAGGAAGCCCTGTGTGTCCACAAAGCTAAGGCTCCTCCTCCTGTATGGCTGTTGCCTGAACTGCCGTGTTGGGGGCAGTTCCTGGGAACTATCCAGATCAATCAAGCGGGTGCTTTACTTGTCATTTGTCTGTTTGTCCTGCATCACAGGAAGTAGAGAAGAAGTGAGATTCAGTGTCGGGCTATAGAACGTGAATTTATGGAGTAGGCCTTGAGCGTGAAGACGGCAGCTGACAGAGGAGCAGGGGGCTCCTGTCTGCAACTGGGACACAGAAATGGACGAGGACACACCCATCATCGTAGGCACTTCACAGCGCAGACAAGGATCCTACACACAGGCTGCGAAGGCTGCAGGAGACAGCCTTTCATTAGGGTTCGTGGAGGTTCCGCCTTTGTAAAAATTATTACCCACATCTCCTCCTGCAAGCTGGGCCTTTAGACTGTCCAGAGGTAGCTAAGCTCTGGGTGGTTTAAGCAGTGCGTCTTCACGTGTGACGTGGCAATACTTCAAGGCCTGCAGCTCACCAAAAACGAAAACTTGGCACCAAAGAGATATCTACACCATATTTATTAGCAGCAGTGTTTGCAACAGCCAAAATACGGAATCAACAAAGGTGCCCAGTATCAGATGGATAAAGTGATTATGCCATTTATATATAAATACATACGCACACACAAGACACATATAGTTTATATATTCAGTTATATGTAACGGAATACTGTTTGAGTTATGAAAAATAATTAAAATTCAATCGTTTGCTTTGAAATTGATACAACTAAGGGACATCATGTTGAGTGAAATAAGCTAGACACAAAAAGACAAATACCACATGTTCCACTTTATATGTAGAAGCTAAAATTTAAAAAGTTCCAAAAATAGAAAAGAAAGAAATGTTGGTATATATCAATAAAAATAATTTTTTAAAAAATGAGAAGTTCCAAGGCCCGGCGGCATAGCCTAGTGGCTAAAGTCCTCACCTTGAATGCGCCAGGATCCCATATGGGCGCCGGTTCTAATCCCGACAGCTCCACTTCCCATCCAGTTCCCTGCTTGTGGTCTGGGAAAGCAGTCGAGGACAGCCCAAAGCTTTGGGACCCTGTACCTGTGTGGGAGACCCGGAAGAAGTTCCTGGATCCTGGCTTCAGATCGGCATAGCATCAGCCGTTGCGCTCACTTGGGGAGCGAATCATCGGACGGAAGATCTTCCTCTCTGTCTCTCCTCCTCTCTGTATATCTGACATTCCAATAAATAAATAAATCTTTTTAAAAAAAATGAGAATGCAGAACCCAGCACAGTAGTGTAGCGGCTAAAGTCCTCACCTTGCATGCACCAGAATCTCATATGGGCACTGGCTCATATCCAGGCTGCTCCACTTCTCTTCCAGGTCCCTGCCTGTGGTCTGGGAAAACAGTCGAGGACAGTTCAAAACCTTGGGACCCTGCACCCACGTGGGAGACCTAGAAGAAGCTTCAGGTCAGCTCAGCTCCGGTCATTGAGGCCACTTGGGAAGTGAACCAGCAGATGGAAAATCTTTCTCTGTCTCTTCTTCTCTATCTGCTTTTCAAATAAAAAAATAAACACTTATTTTTTTTTAAAGAAGAAAATGAGGAGTCCCCTCCTAGACCTATTGAGTCAGAATCTATGTGATGGAACCCAGGAACTTGTGTTTTTGGGGTGTTGTTAAATTCAGGAGCTAGAGTCAGAGAGACAGACAGCACTCTCACCCCACAAATTCACTCACTGAATGCCTACAACAGCTGGTCTCCCACGTGGGTGCCAGGCAGCCAGCTACCCGTGTCATCACTTGCTGCCTTCCAAAATTTATATTGGCAGGAAGCTAGAACTGAGTGCCAGCGGCAAGAACCAAAGCCAGGCACTTCGACGTGGGACAGCAGCAATTTAACCACTGATCCAAACACCTGCCCTGGGGACCTGCTTTAATACGCTCTCCTGGCATAGCAGGGCAGCATTAATCAGAGATTTAGGGAAGATTTTTCCAGAGCATTTTGAGGAGCTGGATATTTATAGGTAATCCTAGAACCGGTGCCCGATATTTTGTCCCATTTGGAACTCACTGAAGGGCAAAGGCAAGAACTGAAAACATCCACCGTTCCTCCACAGGTTTGCAATGCACTCCTCCAGCACTGGGGGCTTCCACACTGCTTTGGGTGGTTTGGTCCACAGAAGCCCAGAGTAGAGCATCTACAGCAGGGATTCTTCTTGTGTGGAAGTAGGTGAAAACTCCAGTGGAAGCGTTACCAACTCAGATGCTCTCTTAAGAGGATCATCTCCAAGTGTGCGTTAGCATTCTGTTTCTAGAAATGAGATTTCCTCCCTCCCCCCAGCATTGGAAAAGGCAATAAAATCCACCAACACAGCAATGTCTATTCTTGCAGATAACACAAGATTAGGAGAAAATGAAATAAAGTGAAGGGATTCACACGAAGAAGGATATTTGAAATCACATTGGCCCAGCCAGAAAAGCAAGACAAGGGAAAAAGATGCATCTAAAGTTGACGGCGCTACAGACACTGGGGAAAAGTCAGACTACTTATTAGGCCATGGAAAGTGATGGCCGAGCCTTGAAAAGCACTAAGAAGGGACTACTTTAGACAGAGCAAAATGTCCACCCCACCCCACATATGGATCTATCAAGAAGGGCCTGCAACAGGCTTTAGACGAGGGCAGTCGGCAAAGGCGTCAGTGGAGAGGCCCTCTTTGATCACTGGAACCGTGACAGTGTGGCTACAGAAAGCGGGAAGGTGTTTGGTAAAAGAGGTGGCAGCACTGTCTTTGTAGATGTGAACATAGGCTCCAAGTGAGGTGCCTGAAGAGACGCAAGAGACAGCCCACGAGGGTCCAGGGAGGGTGACAAGCGGTGAAGCCCAGGGCTGGAGGGTGGGCTGAGCACACAGAATGAACACTGCAAGCCCTGGGGAAAGAGCAGCCGTGGGATGTCCACGCAGGCTGGATGGTTGTGGACGACCTAGAACCCTGACAGCGTTCCACCTCTATGAAGACAGCACGGGCAGATTGCAGTGTGTTTGCAGAACACAAACTTCAGTGTGAGAACAAGAAGTAGTTAGAGAGAGAGAGAGAGAGAGAGAGAGCAAGAAATGAGGCTCTGAAAAAGGTAGTGGCCTTCCCCGGGGCTAAAGATGGAACAGGGGACTTGGACGGAAGGGGAAAGGCTTATAGCTGCTAGAACTGGAGGAATCCTCCCAGAAGCTGAATCAACAGGGGCTGACTTCTGCGGCAGAAAAGGAAGCTATGGCAGGAAGGAGTATCCCAGTTCCCATCAAACAACCGCAGGGACGCCAAGTGTCAGAAAGTCAGTTTTAAGGGAAGGTGGGAATGTGCCCGCCAAGTCCACAGAGGCAGGCTGGGGTCCCTGAGCTCTTCATTAGCCGGGGCTGCCAGGCAGACTGGGAGCGTGCGGAAGCTGCAGGGGCAGTGCAGTGGCTCACCAGGCTAATCCTCCATCTGCAGCACCAGTATCCTAGATGAACTGCATACATGGAGGCTAGTATACCTGGAAATGAAGATACCTTGCAGTATGCATTTTAACTTCTGAATAAAAGGAGCACTCCCACGGCAAACACAGTGCTAGAATTTCTGCCTTTGTAGCTACAATGCAACTGGGTATTCTGCTACAAATGAGTAGCAGAATGCTGAACTTCTACATGCTGCTGGGGGACCATGCTGCTGTAATAACATCAGGATTGGGAGGATTGTTACATGAGAGGAAAGGGGAGAATTCCTCTACCTACAAAATTGTATCATGGAAAATAATTTTTAAAAATCAGAAAAGATTTATGATGTGTGGTGCTTTGCAGGGAAATGAAGGTAATGTATTTTGCAGGGGGAAAAAAAAAGACAGGGAAGATGGAGCCTGGGAGAAAAGTCCCCAGCCCAGATCTGCTGCATCTCATGAGACCAGGGAAGGCACAGATTCTAGAAATCCACCAGCTGCTCCGGGCTGGGCCAAGGGGAATTCTCCATGCAGCTCAAAGTGGAACCTCCAAGCCAGGAAGCAGGGTGCAGAAGCGAGGCTGCAGCTGACAGGAGCCCATGGAAAACAACACCTAGGATCCTTCTGGGAGTAGGGATTCCAAGAGGAGAGCAGAGACGTGGGACTGTGAAGGAGGGACGGCAGCAGCCGGTGCCTCTCCCGAGATGTGTCCTGCTGGGACAGTGGGGCATCGGCCCAGACAGAGGGGCTGCTCGCTCACTCACTGAGCCAGACCTCGGCCGGGGCAGGCAGCCAGCAGGCTTCCGGCAGGAACGGCCTTGAAAGGGCTCCCCACAGATGGGGTGGGCCTCCCAGAAGACCCACAACCACCACACAGCAGACCACTACTGTTCTTTTCTTCTATTTCTCGGTTTATTTTCACTTTATTCAAAAGGCAGACAAACAAACACAGACAAGTCTGCATCTACTAGGTTATTCTCCAACTCTGCCAACAAGCAGTGCTGGCTCAGGCTGGAGCCAGGAGCCTAGAGCTCCATCAAGCCTCCCCCATGGATGGCGGCGACCTGAGTCCTGGTAGGAGGCTCACACGGGGCACACACACTGGGGCTCACAGTAGGCATCCGGCACAGAATGTGGAGAGTCCAAGATGGTGACGTCGCCTCAGCAACACACCCCTGCCCCTCACAGGGTCAAGGGAAGGGAGCACCGTGTTCAACGTCACCCAACCAACCTCGGGAAATCTCCAGAACCAAGTTTAACTTGACAGGCGGCAGGCTTTAGACCCTTGGTAATCCATACAAACTTAAACAGGGCACACTAGATTACACTTAACTGTTGATATTCAGAGGCCACATGCAGAGGTGAAGATGGCAATGACTTCTTCTTGAACTTGATAATATGGACCCCTCGTTGCACTCAAGCTAGAGTTTAGGCATCATTTCCTCCCTCTGTCCCCAGCTCACTCTGCTGCAGCCATACCGCCTGCCGTCATGGTCCTACAACCTGCTATGGACACTGCTGCCACACGATCCTGGCACCTGCCATTCCCCCTGCGCACCAAGATGTGGGGAGCATCCATCAGAAAAACACGCTCTCCAGGCTGCAGTGGCCAGATCACCCCTCCACTTGAGCAAGACAACTCAACTGCAACTCAGCAGGGAAGACACTGCAGAGAATTAGGAGGCGTTAATGCTTCTTCCGTTTAATTTTCAAGGGAAGGTAGATTCTATTTCTAGACTTTTCTTTCTCTGGAGACAATTCAGTATTCAGAATGTAAGCATTACTAAGCAGCTGAAAAATACATTTGGGGTTAGGTTTATGATGTCATAGTGTAACCATCTGCTGACACCCATCAGACCAGGTCTCCAGGCAGAGTCTGGGACAGAAAAGAAAAGAAAAGGTACATTTTCATTCTCAGGGGCCGTGTGGCCCTCGTTAGTGTCCAAGTGCAAAGGCTGGACTGTCCAGACTTGACCCTCGAGGAGAGGTGGTGAGTGTCAGGAAGTGAGCCCAGATGGGAAAGGCAGGACTTGTACTCTTCTGCTGTTCGCCATCAAAGGTGCACCTTTTCTCCTGATTGTCTAGAAACGTGGCTGCTAAAGGACTAACCAAGACATGAAATGGCAGAGACACTGCGTCCCTTCCCACCAGGGGGCACTGTGGAGTTACCTCAGCTAGGCTCTGGGTAAGACTTCCTCCAGAGACCAAAGAGGAAGTTGCTAATGAAGTGGCCTTCACAACTCTTCCCCCCACCCCCACCCCGTGCTCTAAGTTACTGTGATTCTGCATGACCAATCACAAGGTCTTGCCATCCTGACACTGCCCTTCCAGCAAGACTCCTATTGCTAGCTTCCTGGAAGTTGGTTCTAGCTGTCCACAGCGAATATCCTCAGAGCTCTGTCATCCTAAATTTGGAATAAGAGGTTAAGCGCCCAACAGAATTCCCAATCTAGGGAATCCAAGGATCCCTCAATACAGCAAGCAGCCTGGTCCTATACTCCCTGTGGGCCAGCAGGTGGGGAGGGGATGGGTGGTAATAAATTGGGCATTCTGAATCCCGAAGAGCATTTTGATAGGACTGGGACCAGCGTCTCATGACTCCTCAGCCTAGCATTTCTTAGGCTGCCTCACCTTGCACAACTGGGTTCACATGTTTAGCTCTGCTTTCCCTGAAGCACACAGCAGGGAAGACACACACACACAGACACACACCTGCTGGGGCAGTTCTCAGTGTGACTTGTGCTGAGGGCTGCTCAGGAGATCCCAGGAGGGTAACATTCACTGTATATTCAGTTGTCGGGTGCAGGTCCAAACACGTTACGGGAGCTGGATCCTTCGTTGTGATGTTGAATGTGAGCGTGTGATAAAAGTTGTCCAGATACCAGCGCCGCCCCAGAACTCTAAACTGCCGTGACAATGAAAGAAAGCATTGCATTAAATTTTCAGTTGGCTTGCAGGTGTCTAGACTATGAGCAAAAGGGAGATAAAGCAAGCAAGTTCTTTCTGCTCAGCCTCAGCCCATCTGAATTATTTTTAATAGCAAAGCTAAACAGGGGAATCCATGTTACCTATCCAGTTCAACTTGCTTCTCATCTAGGCAGGGTCAAAATTTAGGATCAAGTTTACGATGTACAACTGCATCTCAGATAAATAACATACCAGTCTGGGGGTGGGTGTTTGGCCCTCATCCTACACTGGAGTGCCTGGGTTGAAGTCCCTGTTGCTTCACTCCCAATCCAGCTTCCTGCTCAGGCAGGAAGACAGTCCAGGAAGGGCAGCATTAGGTACCTGGCTCCCTAGCACCCCCACAGGAGACCCAGGTGCAATCCAACAACTCAAGGCTTTGGCCTGGTGACAGCAGTAATTTGAGGCTGAATCAGCAGATGGAAGATTCTCTCATTCTCTGACTCTCTCTCTCTCTGTTTCTCTCTCTGGCTCTCAAATAAATAGAAATCTTTTTAAAATACAAAATAAAGTATCAGGCTATTCTCAAGTAATTATTTGAAACCCAGCCAAGTGGAAGACACTGCAATCGAGCTATTGGGCACAACTCCTTTAATTAGTTTAAGACTTATTCGACTTTACCTAGAAAGTCAGAATTACAGAGGAAAGGAGATTGGGGGGGGGGGAGAGAGAGAGAGAAAGATCTTCTATCCACTGGTTTACTCCCTAAATGGCTGCAATAGCCAGTTGATCTGATCCAAAGCCGGGAGCCAGGAGCTTCTTTCATATCTTCAGTGTGGGTGCAGGTCCCAAGCACTTGGATCCTCCTCTGTTGCATACCCAGGCCATAAAGACAGAGCTAGATTGGAAAGTGAAGCAGCCAGGACATGAACCAGAGCCCATTTGGGATGCCAGCATCCACAAGCTGAGACTAGCTTATTACACCACATGCCAGCCCCCCAATTTCTCTAATTTCTTGTTATTGGAAGAATTCCATTGTCAAGTCTCACAGAATAGAGTACTTTACCACTGAAGCACTACCCTAGATTACACACTTAAAGCCAGCATGTAATAATACTTCACTTGGCATTTCCTGTTCAGGTGCTGGTAAAACAGTACTTGCAGATCCGTGGAGTCAGCACATGCACTGCTAACTCCATAGTTTTCCCCTTGCCAACTCAAGCAGCAGGTATAAGGAGCAACAGGGAAAAAAAAATCCTTCTGAAGGTGCTAGTGTTAGGGTGCAGGAGGTGAAGTCACCACTTGTAGTGCCAGTAGACCACGTCAGAGCACGCATTCACATCCCAGTTGCTCGGCTTCCCATCCAGCTGCCTGCTCATGTGCCTGGGAAAGCAGCAGGTGACAGCCCAAGTACCCAAGCCCCTGCCACCCATTTGGGATCCCCAGATGGAACTCTTGGATTTCTGGCTTTGACCTGGCCGAGTCCCAGCTGTCGTAGCCATTTGGGGAATGAACCAGCAGATGGGAAGATTTCTCTCTCTTTTCTCTCAAATAAATAAATCTTGGAACACACTTTCATAAAGACCCAAGAAATGATCTGATCAGCCATTGAGCAGCTGGTACACGTGAGCTGGTGGCAATGCCCACACATTTAGTGTTCCCACTGCTGTGCCATTGGCTATGCCATCTCCATCCTCAACACTGCCAGGCACTGACTCCTCCCCGATCAGTCGTCGATGGTCATCCAAGGCCTTGACACCTGCTCCATAAGGATTCCTCTCTTTCTCAACTCTGATTTCTCTGCACTACCTTCCAGTCCTTCTAAACAGATCAGAGTTTTAGAGAAATCATCAAAATTTGCCAATGAAATTCCTTGAGCTCAGTATTGTAAACTACCTCTTGTCCACCCCAGCCACCCAAAGCCATGGCCACATCCCACACCATGTCATCATCAGAATTGTCCCCAGGACCTTACACTGCCCTCTCCTCTTGGACCACTTACTAATGAGGCATGATATTGATAAGACATGGACAGGCACTGTCATGTCTGTCTGGGTAATCATATATTCTCTTTTGCAAAGTGCTTTGGAATGTTCACTTTTGCCTGGTAGATTCGAGATTGTTGCCTTTTTCAACTTTAATCATCTTAGTGTAGGGCATGAAACAGGAATCAGCCGTTTTCTTAAACAAGTAGTTCACCATTTAGTAAACAAACTTTTCTTACTCTACTGGTTTGAAAATTGTCTTTACCATATATCAAATCATTTGAGTCCTTGAATGTTTCTACTCCTGGTATTCTTCCTAGTACGGAAATCTGAATATCTCACTTGCTCGCTTAACATCCTTCTGCGGGTTCACACAAACATTAAAAAAAAAATCCACAACCTTTCTGGTTCCCTGTCCGTCTGTCTGGCATTCTCTCTCCCAATTGCAGCTTCCTGTTAACATACGCCCCGGGAGGCCTGGGGTGAAGCTCTCCAGCTTCAGTTGCCCTCGCCATCCCAGGCACATGGAGAGTGACTCAGTAGCTCTCCCTGCACGCTCCCACCCCCTGCCTCTCAACAACAATAATTAATTAATTAATTGGTTAACTGAACTTTCATCCATACCACGGGGGCAGGCTGCTGTTGTGGCACAATTGGCTAAACCGCAACTTGTGATGCCTGCAGTCCATATCAGAGGGCTGCTTGGTTGGAGTCCCAGTTACTCCATTTCATACCAGTTTCCTGCCAATGTGTCTGAGAAGCAGGGGGAAATGGCACGGGTACTTGGGACCCTGACACTGCGGTGGGAGACCAGGATAAAATTCATGGCACTTGGCTTCAGCCAGGCCAGTTCTAGCTGCTGTGGCCGTTCGGGGAGTGAACCAATCGATGGAAGATCTCTCTCTCTCCCCCTCTTCCCGCCTGTCTTTTAAATAAATAAATCTTTAACAATGGGTTTAGTATAATGTAGGCCTTTTCTGCCTTCGCTCCTCCTACTCCTCTTTGTCTTCCCTGTTATCCATATGCTGCTCTATTTTCCCACAATTTCCTTCTTTGCTCTCATCCCAGGTCTTTTATCTGGATCATTCTTCCTCAACACCAAGATTCAGAGTTTTTGTTTATTTTTTTTAATTCTATCTGGATGAACACACAACCTGTCATTCTATATTTACTTACTTTTAATGAAAGCACTCATTATATCATACTTATTGCTTTATTCATATATTTCTATTAGATTGAACTGAAAATTCCAGTTATTAACATATTATATTCTTTGGTAAGTAGTTATTGAATAATTAATTTTAATGTATTAATTCTACCCTGTGAGGAATAATTCGCTAGGCACAAAAATGACACAGAAATAATTACAGTTCCTAAACTTACTTAGTAATTTTACATGTAATTTTTTTAAATGAAGCTAAATAAGAGCCAAAAGCCATGCAATCAGTTTCTTAAGATTCCATAGTCAAGGGCCTGGTGCAGTAGCCTAGCAGCTAAAGTCCTTGCCTTGGACATACCGGGATCCCATATGGGGCACCTGTTTGTGTTTCAGCAGCCCTGTTACCCATCCAACTGGGAAAGCAGTCAAGTACGGCCCAAAGGCTTGGGACCTTGCACCCATGTGGGAGACCCGGAAGAGGCTCTGGCTTCAGATCAGCTCAGTTCCAGCCATTGCAACCACTTGGGGAGTGAATCAGTAGAGGGAAGATCTTCCTCTCTGTCTCTCCTCCTCTCTGTATATCTGACTTTCTAATAAAAATAAATAAATTCTCTTAAAAAAAGAATCCACACTCAAATGTGAATCTGCTGGCAAATTAAGCAGTAATTATCAATGGCATTAATTAATGATTAACCATAATAAATCATTAGCAGAAATCATGATAGCAAGTGATCAGATACAGGGTCTTGGTTTAGTTTCTCAGTCACACTCATGTCAATGTCATATCCAGCTCTGAAAACAGTAACAGACGCTGCAGACGCTCACTCTATTTGTAGCTTTAGTTAAGCCTGGATCTTAGGAGCAATCACCTATATTTTTAAGTGCTGTAATTCCAAAATAGCATAAGAGATCTTACTTGATACGTTCGTTCTGATCCAACTTTTATGGAACTCCTGTTCAGTCTTAAACAAGTTTTGTTTAAGATCGAAATATTGAAAACGCCATCATCTTGTAGGAGATCATCTCCTAAAAAATAAGAAAGGACATGGAGAACAGATGCATCCTATTAGTGAAACACGTGCACCTCTGACCCTGGAGAGAACCAATGGGGCCCTGCACAGGGAGAGCATTCCAATGGCACAAGCAACCGTGGCGACAGGTCATCACTCTGCAACTTCTTAACTGCCTGACCTGAGCTAGGGCACTGCACCCCTCTGAACCCCGAGTCCCCTGGTTTGAGAAACCCAACGATCCAGTTTGCTTTCCCCACATCACGAGCTACTAGGCAGGCAGGTGGTCTGCATGGCTGCCTCTGAGCTAGACTTCACAGAACTCAGCTGTCACAGTCTGAGTGCAGGGGAAGAGAGCTATGTGAACACACACATCCGGATCCCACTTCCCACACCCAGTCCTGGCAGAAGTGGCTGACAAGGGGTAAAACTGGGTCAAAATCTCACAGCTGGGTTGCAAAGAAAAGTTAGTGGCCACACACAAGGCAGCAGGAGGTAGACTTTTTGCTTAGCATGAGGGAAGAGACTCAGCTCAGGAAAGACACTGAGAACCCACTGTGCCATCCACCCTCCGGGTGAAGGAACATGGGGTCCAAGTTCCAGAGGGGGGAACTGGCAGAGAACTGGCACCTGTGGAGGTCGCAGGACAGGCCACATACTGCACCTGGGACCGTGGCACCCAGTGGTTCCCAAACTTAACTGCCCGTGGAAGTCACTGGACAGACGACTCTGAAGCAGTTCTAAGATGGGCTAGGCAGCCCAGGGAACAACCACACGCCCGATGACAGCTACTGGTGTTAGCATGTAGCATACTCATGGCCCCTCCAGAGCACACTGCAGCTCAGCTCGGGGAAGCAGAGGCCCAAGGGCCTGACACACAAAGCCTGGTGACAGAAGAGACTGGAGTCAGGTAATGTGGGGCTGGCCCAAGGCCAACAGCGTCATCAACCCAAGATCAAGTGCTTGAGACAAAACCCAGGTCTGCGGGCTTTCTAACAGCCATTCCTCAGAGGTCCCTGGGCCACTTGACAGATGAGAAGTCCTTCATGATGAGATCTGAGGCCCACATACCACCCGAAGCCAATCGAAAGCAAGGTCAAGGGGAATATCTTCTATTTTATTATAAGGAAAATATCAGACTTACACAGAACTTTTAAACCCCCAGGACAACTAATCTACCAGATAAAACAAGAGGCTTAAGAATTGGCTCAACAACCAAGAGGGTGATCCTGTGCTCAGAAAGCAAAGAATGGGCTGAAATCTGATAAAACGCTGAGCAGAAAAATGGTGAAATTGGGCAGAGTCTGTTCTGTAAGGGCAACAAGCAAATTTTAAAGTGGATTTCAGCAAGAGACAAAGGATGCAATCATGAGAGAACGTGATAGCAGAGAGGAAGTTTGGTTTCAGGGCAGAAATAAAAGTGCAACTAGGCAAGACCCAGAAAAAGGAAACGAAAATGCCACAACAGGACTCACAGTCCCTTAGAAATGGTCGAGATAGGAAATGGCAGTGCACAAATGCTAATGCCACAAACACGTGCGGAGAACAGACTCGGCCTATAGGCGCATGCTCATAGGAGGCAGGGCGACAAAAGAGCATTAAAACAGGAGAAAACAGAAAACTAGCATGGACTATTATGGACACACAGGAAAGACCTCGGGGCATGTGAGAAGCCAAAGGTATGCTGATAAACTGTTAAAACAAAAGCAATAGGGCCCAGCATGGTAGCCTAGCAGCTAAAGTCCTCACCTTGCACACAGTGGGATCCCCTATGGGCGCCGGTTCTAATCCCGGCAGCCCCGCTTCCCATCCAGATCCCTGCCTGTGTCCTGGGAAAGCAGTTGAGGACGGCCCAAAGCCTTGGGACTCTGCACCCATGTGGGAGATCCAGAAGAGGCTCCGGGCTCCTGGCTTTGGATTGGCTCAGCGCCAGTGGTTGCAGCCACTGAAGGAGTGAGTCATCGGATGAAGATCTTCCTCTCTGTCTCTCCTCCTCTCTGTATATCTGACTTTCCAATAAAAAGCAATAATCAAAATATGCTGCTTTGTTTTAAGACTTACTTCTTTAATTTGAAAGGCAGAGTTATAGAGAGGCACAGATCTGTCTGCTGCTTCACTCTCCAGAAGGCCCAAACAGCAAGGGTAAGGCCAGGTCAAAATCAGGAGCCCAAAATGTCACCAAGGTCACCCAGTGGAGGGCAGGGGGTCACATATTTGAGCCATCTTCTGCTGCGTTCTCAGGTGCACTGGCAGAGAGCTGGATCAGAAGTGGAACAATTAGCTGGCCACTGTGGCCACTTGGAAAGTGAACCAGCAGAGCGAAGATCTTTCTCTCTGCTCTCCTTCTGTCTGTAAATCTGCCCTTCCACTTAAAAATAAACAAATCTTAAAAATAATAAGTGGAGTAAGTAGGACTTGAGCTGACACTCATATGGGATTGGCAGCCTTTCAGGCAGTAGCTTACACAGGCACAGCACAGTGTTGGCCCAGAATCAAAGACTTACTGAAAGAGGAGATGTGTAACATATAGACAGACCAAACTGTAACTCTCAGAAACCTCACAGAGCCCCAGGAAAACCTGATGTGAAACAAGAAAATTTCCCCTAAAGTTTCAGGTGGGAAGAGATTCCTGTCTCATTCACTGTTGAATTCCCAAGGCCTAAAACATTGCCAGGCGTGTGTAAGTGGGCAGCATTCACCAGGTGTCCGAGTACTGGTTAAATGACTTGTGTCTTGAATTTTACAGTTAACAGAAAGCTTTATAACATCAAAGTCGAAAATCAGATTGCCTATACAGAATTTTTAAAAAGTCACACCTTGGGGGGCCAGCATGGTAGCATGGCTAGCTAAGTTCCCATCAGAGACTCCAGAATCCCAAGGGAACACCCGGGGGAGCAGCAGAAAATGATCCAAGTGTTTGGGCTCCTGCCACCCACATGGGAGATTAGGTGGAACTGCAGGCTCCTGCCCAGCCCTGGCCTTTGCAGTCACTTAGGAGCCAAAAAATGAAAGATTCTCTCTCTCTCTCTCTCTTTCCACCCATCTTCTCTCTTTGCAACTCTTTCAGATAAATAAATAATTTTTTAAAATAACTTAAAAAAAAGTCACATCCTTCCCAATTGTAAGCAAATGCCTGTGTTATATTTTACCTAGGCAAGTGTTACACTGCTGGGAGAAAAGCTGCTGGTGGACATTCTGGGCCTGGTTAATGCCAAATTGGTATAAACTATACCAGTATACCAGCATAGTTGCCTATTCATTTCTCTTTATTATGTTTTTTTTTTTTTAGTTTAAGATATATAGGGGGCTGATGCCAGTACACCAGCAGACAGGGTCTGTAGACCCATGCATGAGTGGGGTAGGCGGGCAGGGCCCCAGGTTGGCACAGCACAATGCCAGACGGCGGGGCTTGGGGATCTGCACTCCTGCAGGCATTGGGGAAGGGGCAGCTGTGGATTGTTCATGGAAACAGATCTGGAGATGTGTGAGATGGAGGACCGCTGAGGGAGAGCTTGACAGGTGAGGAGTGGCTTCGGGGGGGACTTCCACCAACCAGGCTACTGCACTGGCCGGTACATGAGCAGGCTGATGCAAGCTGGTTTGGAGAAGGGAAACTGAAGGACCTTTGGGACCAAACCAATACACCCACCCATGTGGGAGACCTGAATTGGGCTTGTTAAAATCAACTACTAGCACACACAAATGTGATCGCTTGGGGGACTGCCTGGCAGGGCTCCACCACAGTACCTGCCAATAAGTATTGGGGCAGGGTGTGAACCATATTAGGCTAGGCCGTGACACTAACCAGCATGTGAGAGAGCCAGATCTGGGAGCAGATTCTGTAGGGGATTTGTGGGTTCATGCCTGTGGAACTGCCATACCAGCTGGTTTGCATGTGGGCTGATGGTGGTGACAGGCTGAGCTAGGCAGAGCCATGGAACTCACTAACACTCATAGGTACTGGGGTTAGGAACACGCTGGGCAGATCCAGGCTATAGTACCTGCAGGCACACCTGAGAGTTGGGTGTGGGGTGGGCCAGGCCACAACATCCACCAGCACATACAAAGGCTGAGACAAAGAAGGCAGACTGTATTGGGTAAGGGACTAGCATCTGCTGACATGCATGAGATCTGGGTCTGGGAGTTGGCCTGGTAGAGCGACTTGAAGAACTTCCTTGGTAAGCCATCGCTCCCACTGGTAAGCACGTGAATCAGGGCTGGGTGTTGGTCAGGCCAAGAAGTGCTGCTTCACTTGTCAGCAGGTATGTGGGTTGGCTCTGTAAGGGGCACACAGGGCAGGGCCATGCCAAACCATAGCACAATGGCATGCATGGGAACCAGGACGGGGTGAGGGCCATGCTGAGCTAGGTTAGGCTATCACATCTCAGAGTGCATAAAAGGCAGAGATGTGGGGAGGCTGGGCAGAATTAAACTATAGCACCTGTCAGCAAGAGTTAGGACTGCGTTAGGCCCAGGCCAGGCCAGGCAGCAGCATCTCATGGCAAAGGCCAAGCTGGGTGATGCAAGATGAGAAGATGACCAGACTTCTCAATTTAGCAGAAGCCAAATTGGTGTCACCTCCCGGAACCAAGTGACAACAATATCTGGGGGCTAAGTTACGTTTGCTAAAGTGGGCTATCAAACAGCAATTAAGAGTTAACTCCTCTCTGGACAATAAGATGCTGAACTCTATGCTTGGTATATGCTTGCAATGAAAGAACCGCAACTGAACTTGAACTGTGGCAATGCAGCAAAGTGGAGGAATCTACCATGGGGGGATGGCTGGGGGAGGGGTGGGGGGAATCCCAGTGCCTACAACTGTGTCACATAATGCAATGTAATTAAAAAAAAAAAAAAAGAGTTAACTCCTCTAAAATAACAAACAGTAGCCTCTCAGGTTCATCCATGAGGCATTTAATCGTTTTGACAGCCCTGATAACCAGAATTGTTTTTAAAAAATATAACCATCATTGTCACAGTGTTGTTAAAAAGCCAGACGACAATTATGTGCGGTGAGGCTTATTCCTACTTTGGGAAGTCCCTTCCCAACCACTCCCTTTTTCAAACAATAACCATCCTACTGCACACCAGGGCTTTCTTTCCAGACCCCTCATCCACCACCCTCCACCGGAAGCTCCCAGGCCAGGTGCCCTACTCCCCTGCTCTCACAGGCCTATCAACAACGTGGCTCACGTGGCTACCCTCTGCTGCCCTGGATAACTGAGCGTGGCTGCACCAATACCTAAAGCTCTCTTTTTTTCCAATGCCTTGTATGACCAGTCCCTGTGCGGCCTACCTGCTGTCTGGAAGTCAATGCTGACAGACACAGAGCGCCTGGGAGGAGCTGCGGAAATGCTCACAGTGTAGTTGGTGCCCTGGTACAGGTTGAGACACACTTCTGGGGTCCTGCTGTCAGAAGTCACGTTGACTGTCTCCTGGTGAATTCCTTCCATAGGATCCAACCGCTGTCCTTCTATGTGTATCTTTGAGACAGGAGAAATCAAGAGACATTCCCCAAACCCCAGCCCACGACTCCAGTCTAAAGAACTAAGACTGTGTTGGGGCTGGGCACTCCCCCTCCGCTGTCCTATTTTCCACTGTAATGCCCCACTCGGCAGGCTAAAAAATGTCAGCCTCTGCTACAGGCATCTGATCGGCCCCAACTCAACAGACTGTAACAGGTGACTGAGCTGAGAACTACCCACAGGGCGCTGGCCCACTCACTTGGGCTCAGCCATCAGCCCGGGCAGGCCCACACTGACAACCCACTCTCTGCCGCCTGTCACTAAGGCAGCAGACACTTCCAGGCTCGCTCTGGGGGCGTGAAGCCCAAGTGCTTGGAAACAAGCAGCAACCATGATGCCAAGCGTAAACACAGCCTCCGCACAGACATGAGGCCAAATGGCAAATATGCCAAACACAAAACGTAAACTTACAAAACCATCGAGCCATCTCCAAAACTCCATTCACTCTTTTTAGATGACAATGGATGAGAAAGAGATGAGCGTGCAGAGCTCCTCCAGAAGCAAGCCCTTCTGACTCATATTCCCATGGGTTAGCACTGTGACCCTAGCAGGGGACAGAGCGCTTCACTCACCACGTACACAATCTCGGAGCTTACTCGTCCCGGGTTCACCTGCCACCTCACGCAAGTGTCATTAAACACAGATGCTTCCTTGATTTCTGTCATCATTTCTAAAACAGAACAGAGCTGACTCACAGACTGCACCCACAGATTTTGGGAGAATCCTAACGGAAAGAAGTTGATCTGCCTGCTCGCTGACCACCCTGGGGACCACCCTTGACACGGATTCAGACATGGAGTCCGAGGAACTCAAGCTCTCCCAGCCATTGGCCCCACTTGTCTTCCGCCTGTGGGAGTCTGGCCCATCACCTGACATGGAGGCAAAGAACCTGCTTGCTCCTTTCAATTCCAGGCTGTGATTAACCTGTCGGGCCACCGGATGCCACTGGCGCTCCACTCAGGTGGACCGGAAGGAGGCCCGAAGCTCTCCTAGCAACTACAGAGGAGACTTCTGATTCAGCCTTCCCCACCCAGCCTGTTGGGGGAGGAGTGGGGCGTGCCTCTGCCCTGAAAGGACAAGGGGCAGGTGTCGCCGCACAGGGCCAGGTTCATGGCAGCTTTCGGTGGACTAAGCACTCCATGGGGTCCCTGGCTACTTCAGGAACCCTGTGGACCCGAGCTCTCTAATTTCTCAGGCTGCCCCACTTACACGCTGTGTATTGGATCTGCCAACAAGAGAAGTCACACCTGGGTTTCGTGAGGTCACACGGTTACCTAAATACCCCTGAGAAAGCTGTTCAAACAGGAAAAGGAGGCCAGGGCTGGGAAGGGAAGGAACTAAACTTTATTTCTTTAAAATAACATTTTTAATTTAATTTAATTTATATTTATATTCTGTAAGTAAATAAGATTTTATTTGCAGACGTCACAGTCTCATACACAGAAAACTGTAAAAAAAAAAAAATCCAAACACATAAACACACACGGCTATGAGTTTTAACACTGAGATCTGAGCAAGGTTACAGGACACAATATCAACATACACCACTCATTGGCGTTTTCTTACATACTAGCCACGAGCAAGCCAAAAAATGACACTGAGAAACAAAGTGTATCAAAAAGAACAAACCAGAAGCTTCCACAGACAGACCGCCCCCACACTGTTAAGCCTGGGAAAGACCCCCTCCTTTCAACCAGCAGGAATATCCCACAGCCCCTACCTCTCCCACTGACTTAGACAGCAACCAGAGACTCTCCAGACACTCAGCCCACCTGCTCCTTGCTCCAGCACCACATGGGCTTTGGAACACGACTGTGTTTTATTTGCTATTCTGGGCCTTCTCTGCTGTGGCACCCCTACTACAGCACAGCCAACCTGGCAGCATGGGGGAGTCACATCCCCTGGGGACAGGAGCTGGCAGAGAAATCCTCACCCCCGCCACCCCCTCCCCATTCGTTCCCTGCAAGGACTCGTGTCTGAGCACTCCTGGCTTGCTGCCTGCTGCTGGAGCAACCCATACTGAGCAGAGCCCAGCACAGTAAGGCATCTTTCCATCAGCCCTCTTCTCTGCCCCGTGGCTCCACTCCTGCTTCCTGGAGATTTTATTCCCTCCTGTATAACCTAAACCCTGTCTCAGGCTTTGCTTTCTGCAGCAAGCCAGCTAAGACTCCTACAAACAAGAGTGAGAAAGGTAACTCCTCCTCTCTAAGTAATTTTCAACTCGGCTCCTGCGCCTCCCTGCTGGCACGCCTCTTCTTAGCCTCTACTGCGGAAGGAATCCTGCAACAGAGCACACCTCTCCTGAATGTACTACCAACACCAACTCTAGATCTGCCCCAGTCTCCCTATGGAATGACCTGGCATCTCTATTATGCCACCCCATCAGTACCATCCCCACATCACATGGCCTCAGGAAAGCCCAGGATCAGTGGAAATAAACAGGCAGAGAGATAAAAGCAGGTGAACCCCTGCAGAGATACGGGAGGGTTACCTGGGCCCGTCTTGCCTAGATCCCTGCACCTCTATGTCTCTCCAGAATACAAATAGAAACCAACGGGCACTCTTTGTGGCATCCTTGATGCTTGATGCTGTTGACTCCTTGATGCTGTTGACAAGGTGGGCACTGTGATGTAGCACATTGAACCTCTGCCTACAACACTAGTATTCCCTATGCGTGTTGGTTCAATCCCCAGCTGCTCCTCTTCATGATCCACCTCCCTACTAATAATCCTAAGAAAACAGTAGAGGATTGCTGAAGTGCTTTGGTCCCTGTACCCACGTATGAGACCCAGAGAAAGCTCCCGGCTTTGGTCTGGCCCATCCCTGAATGTCGCCATCATTTGGGGAGTGAATCAGCAGATGGAAACACGTTATCTCTGTCTTTCAAATAAAATATACAAATCTTTTAAAAACAAACAAACAAACAAAACCCATGAGGTTGACACAAGCCTTCCTCAGTGTGAATATATCCTGCAGGTCTCTGGCCCCTTCCCTCCTTGCTGTCCTTCAAAGCCCCCAAGCTCGGGGTGCCTCTGCTTACTCACCCATGGCTCAGATGCCAACTTCCCACCTGGCCCCAAAAGGAAAGAAAACCTTCTCTTCCTGAGACCCTTTCACCCAGCAGAAATTAGAAAGGCATTTCCTTTCGCCTCCTTCCCTTTAGCTCATTCACTATGACAGCTGTAAAGTAACATCTTAACGATGCCATCTGCCTCCAGCCTGTGCCATGCTCTCTGCACAGACAGGATTATAGGAATGTTAGATAGAATGCCCCAAAGAGCAGTTCACAAAGGATGATTGCCCAGGTGTCTGTAAATCCAACAGGACTTCCTTATGAATACACAAGACAGGCAACCCCTACATGAATGCGGCCCGCTTAGGAGATGACTTGGGAAGATACGCCCCAATTCTGAGAGTTCTGATCATTCGAGACTGCTAGGAGTTGTCCTTGGAACTCTTGCCAGCACTGTTCCACCTGCTGTTCATCACCAAGGAAAGGCTACTAAATGTCAGGTGCCCTACTGCATCAGGCACCTAACTATGACGACAATCAGAATCAGCCTTGCTCGGAAAGAGAAGGTTGTATAATGGAGGGAAGAGACACGGAAGCAGGTAAGTTACAACTCGGTGAGTGTTATTTATGAAAAATGACACAAGCATCCAGGACATAGAGAAAGGTATTGGCTTTCCTTCCAGGAAAGCCAGTTTCGTGGAGGGCACAACCCCAATGACTAAGGGGCAGCTCAGCTGCCCAGGTCAGTGACAGGGTGTGGCATCTTATGAGTGATAAGAGAGATGTTCCCCAGGCTTGAGAAGGGTCAGTGAAGGGAAGCGAAGCTACCAAGTGAGCACAGCCTGGGGTTAGGGTAGACTGACCCCTCTGAGCAATGGACAGCTAACAGCCAGAAAATGAGGGCAAGAGCCTGCACTTCAGAAGGAGAACTCTGGCCTAGCTGGAAGGAGACATCAGAGTGTAGCTGGACCAAGAGTCACAAGGAGATAACACAATCCTGGGTGACTACTGTATGGCAGAACCAGACAGCTCACTGTGGACCCGACAGTGCTTTTACAACAGCCCTAAGAAAGAACAATAAAGGGATGAGAAAGGACCCAGCACAACAGCCCAGTGGATAAATACTCGCTTTGCACATGCTGTGATCCCATATGGGCGCCTGGTTCGTGCCCTGGCTGCTCCACTCCCATCCAGCTCTCTGCTTGTGGCCTGGGAAAGCAGTAGAGGATGGCCAAAAGCCTTGGGGCCCTGCACCTGCCTGGGAGGTCTGGAAGAAGTCCCTGGCTCCTGGCTTTGGATCAGCTTAGCACTGACCATTACAGTGATTTGGGGAATGAACCAGCAGATGAAAGCTCTTTCTCTCTGTCTCTCCTTCTCTCTGTACATCTGCCTTTCCGATAAAAATAAATAAATATTTAAGACAGAGATAGATGAGAAGAATGAGCCATCCATTGGGTCACAGTGGACACAGTGCTTCAGCTGGATAATACCAGGTCCATGTTACAGACCAAAGGCTTTGTGATGGCCACTACCAAAGGTCAGGCAGGCAGTGACAGGAGTCAAGAGGACATGTGTCAGGCCCCACCACCAAGAGCCTCTGTCCTGAAGCTCAGATTCAGGGAAGGTGGCCAGAGATGAAAGGAGGAGCAGTTTCCGAAAAGGAGAGCCCGTGCTGAAGCAGGTGGGAGATAAGGAACTTGGCTAAGAAGCCAAGCTCACTGCCAGCCTTTGAGCTTGACCATGGCAATGGGCGGCCTTCTACTAATGCTCCTGAGCTACATGAGAGGAGAGAAGCTAGGTTTGTCAGGGGCACTGGTGAGTAGGGGAGAATCTGCTCAGCCTGACCAATCCCTCTGACTATCCTGGGGAAATAACAGTCCCAAATGCCTGGGTGAGCAGTAGCTGAAGGCATAGGTGCATGTGACACAGGCAGGGAGGCTTCGGACAGAGGCCCCATGGCAGGATGCCAGGCAGCACCAAATCCTGGGAGAATCAGACAGACCACAGAAGGGAGATGAGAGGTTAGCGAAGAGGCTGCTGTACAGGAGGCAAAGGACAAAGAGGATTTCAATGAGTGTTCCCCTTGAAAGTTACATCCCTTCCTTCCCACAACTTCTCTGCAGCCTCTCCACTCTCTAGCCAGCAAAGATCTGGAGCAGGGCCTCACAACATCAACACGGAGGGCAAGCTCAAGCTCTCTTCTCTCTCAGGGTTCTTCCTGCCCTGAGTCAGGGGATAGAACAGTGTGTCAGGGTTAGATCTCAAATCTGACTTTGCGTTACAGACAGGGACTGCAGGCCTCTGGCCTAGCCAATGGTAGGACAAACCTTCCCTGGACTGGGAGGCACACGCACACACTCTCTCTCTCCCCCGCCCTTACAAGGACCAATTGGATTCAAGAAATCAAAACTCTGTGAGTGCTAAAGCTAAGTGTCTTTGCTTTGCTGTAGTGTGTGTGTGTGAGAGGAAGAGAGAGAGAAAGAGAGGCAGGAGGGAGACAAGTGTGTATTAATCTAAATATACATATATAACATCATTATTTTGGCATTCTGGTGGCATCTACTGTGAGGGAACTTGAAGAGAAATGGAATTGAAAGATGAGGGGTTTTTGCATAAAATTAAGCATACATTTTTAGTAAGTTGCATTTTCATGAACTTTTTAAAAGCTTATGTTTTCAGTTACTTGAAAGGCAGAGCAAATGAGACAGAAAGAAGGAGAGAGAGGGGTTAAGAGAGAGAGAGAGAGCTTTCCATCTGCTGGTTTATTCCTCAGTGCCAGCAACAAGCCAAACCAGGCCAAGCTGAAACCAGGAACCAAGAGCTCCACATGGGTCCCGCTATGGGAGGCAGAGATCCAAGTGCTTAGGTTCCCATCTGCTGCAACCCAGAGTGCGCATTAGCAGGAATGCGGGATCAGAAGTGGAGGTGGGTCTAGACTTCCCGCTCTCCCATGAGATGCAGTGGTAGCTTAACCCACCGTGCCACAGCATGAACACGTTGAAGAACTCGCATATGAATAGATTTCAAATTATTTTTTGCCTAGAAATAAACTAAACTTTTAATTCCATCTCTGAAGCATCTTCTGAGGGACACTTAGGTATGGTATTGATAACATTTGCAACTAAATGATTATATAATTAATCATCGATGTCTACACCTTCAGAATATAACTTTATACCTGAAAAAAAATCATTTATATCTCTCAATTCCTCGACCTTACCTAATGTAGTACCTTCAACACAGATATTTGAAAATATTTATCATTTGGTTAACTGATTGAGTGGATCAATGGATGGATGGATGGCAGACAGAATAAACAATGTTACAATTTGCGCGAAGGTTAAGAGGAGTGGGAACTGAAACTAAGTATGAACATTGTGCTTCCATGGGCATTACTGACTGATGTGAGAGCTACAGTGAAGTGGGGATGTTGGATTTCCCTTCAAGCTGAGAAGAGAATGATGGTGCTGGGAGAGTGGGGTGGGAGCCAGAGCAAACTATTCTTCCAGAAGTACAAGGACAGAGACTTTTCTGGGTTCTTAACTAATTCCCAATTTTAAACCCTTTTTCTCTATTTTGAGAAATAGTAAAAGGTCATACAGAATAAATTCAGGTGGCCCAAACAAACGTTCAAATTCAATGTTGTCTCTAGTCAAAACATCCAGCTTCAAATCTGATATGACTTACATCCTAATAGGATCCATAAACGACCTCCAAAGGCCATTCCCACATAGGGCTTCCAAAACAAACACTTTTTGATAGTAGTCACATCAGTGAAATCAGGGTATGGCTTCCAAAGGTGACGACTTGGGGCAGGCACTCGGCATGGCAGTGAAGTCACTATTTAAGACACCCACATCTTACATCAGAGTTACAGTCTCAGCTCTACTTCGGATTTCAGCTAAGGTGCACCCTAAGCGGAGGTGATGGTGCAAGTACTTAGGTACCTGCCACCCATGCAGGACACCTGAATTGAGTTCCTAGCTCCTGATTTCAACCAGCCCTAGTCTGTTGAGTAGTGAACCAGCAAATAGGAGCTCTCTCTTTGTCTCTTCCTGTCTCTCCTTCTCCAAGTTCCTGTGCATTGTGGCACACCGGGTTAGGCACCACTTGGGGCACACACATCCCATATCGGAATGTCTGGATTAGAGTCTTGCTTCCACTTCCCATCCAGTTTCCTACTAATGCTCCCAATGAAACTATTAAATTTAGTTTGACAATAGGATGCTGGATTCTCTGTCATTGTCCATGCCCACAATGATGGACATATGCCTGTTTATGAAGAACTATACTATAGTAATAATATGGGGGAACTCAGTGGTGGGGGAGGGGATTTGGGAAGGGGAGAAGGGAACTCCCTGAGCCTATGGAACTGTATCATATAATAATAATAAAAATGGAAAAATCAGCAAAAACCCTAGTTTATCAAACACATGATATCATATATATCTGTATATATATATATTATAAAGTATCTCTGATCAATAAATTTTAATTTAATTTATATATTTAAGTTTAAAATATAAGTTGTCAGGCCAAGCATAATGGCTCAACTGGCTAATCCTCCCTCCTGCAAGCACTAGGGTTTCCTATGGGCACCAGTTCATGTCTGGCTATTCTACTTACCATCCAGCTCTTGCCTGTACTGGGGAAGTAGTACAGGATGGCCCAAAGCCTTGGGATCCTGCACCTGTGTGGGAGATCTGGAAGAAGCTCCTAGTTCCTGGCTTTGGATAAGCTCAGCTCTGGCCATTGTGGCCATCTGAGAAGTGAATCAGTGGACAGAAGATCTTTACCTCTCCTTTTCTCTATAAATCTACCTTTCCAATAAAAAAAAGAATAAATCAAAAAAGTAAAATATAAATTGTTTTGGGAAGAGTGGGTTAAGCTACCACCTATGACACTAGCATCCCAAATGGGCACTGACTCCAGTCCTGGCCACGCCCAATCCAGTTCCCCGCTAATTCACCTTGGGAAAGCAGCAGAAGATCATTTGAGAGTGTGGCCGGGCCTCTGTACCCATGTCGGAGACTTGGACGAAGCTCCTGGCTCCTAGCTTCAACCGGACCCAGCCCTGGGCATTGTAGCCATTTGAAGATTGAACCAACAGATGGAAGATCTATAGATCTATCTCCTTCTCCCTGTCTTTCTGTGATGCTTTCAAATTAATACACACTATAAGTTGTCTTAAGAAACATATTCCATAAATAATAACATTATTATGCTAAACTTCATTAGGCTGATACACAAACAGTGCTAGCCTGGAAGATCCTGGCATAAAACAGAGTACGGACTGCTGAGAATTGCAGTGCTGAGTTCAAGTCCTGGCTCTCCTATTTGCAAGTTACTAATGACCCTGCGAATGTTGATCAATCTTTGTGAGTCTCAGATTACTCACCCACGCAATGAAAACAACAATGTGTACTTGACAGAGGTTTTCATAGGATGGAATGAAATGAAGCATGAAATGAAATAAAGGCCCCTAGCGAAACTGGCTGTGTAAGTCGGTGCTCACTTGGCAGTAACCACAACACTCCATCACCCAGACATGACGTACATTTCCACATGCATCCCAGCCATGTGGCTCTAGGCAAAAACACGTCCCTGTATACAGGTTGACCTTTCTTTCCCATGTGTGATGTGGGCAGCTCTGAGGGGGTGCCCACTGGGCTGCAACACACATCAGTGAGCGCAGGTTGATGGGAGTCACGGGTCTTGGAGGTGGAGGCAGCAACACCTCCCCCACCAGAAAAACGGCCTGTGTTTCAATAGACACATTACCCTGCAGCAAGCAGGCAGTGAGGAGTGCCAGCCTAATAAATATTAACTTACATTTTAAACATTAAAAAAGCCAAATGACCAGGGCAGAAGGCGAGCCCATCACAGTCTTATCAAGAGTGCTTCAGTCTCTTTGATCTTGAGGTAAACCACCCACACACATCAACTTTCCATCCGGGGTTCTTCCAGACACTAAAGTGGTTGCCTAATGCCAGCTGTCTGGAGTTTCCAGTCCAAACTGGCCTTAAAAAACAAAAAAAGTCCCACCACGCAACACTTGATTAAAAAGCATATACAAATCTATGCTGCCAATCACAAGGAATACAGCTCCTAAAACATCTTCTGGATAAATGAAAACACATCAGGTAAAGACAAATGGTCCCATCTACTGCAGACCACAGGGCCTGCCCCACAGGGGTAGGAGTCATCACAGAGGGCAGGGCCAAACCAAGAGAACCCTGAGCCAGATCAACACAAAAGGCATGGCAGGAGCTTGATGGGTGTGTGTGTGTGTGTGTGTGTGAACTGGTTGGCAAACAAAGAACGCAAGGTAGAAAGGGAGAGCCGAGCAGCGGTGCTGGTAATCAGCATCTCTCACTACATTTCCAGAAGTGGCTCCTGCCTCCCTCCCTCCCCCCAGATCATCTGCACTGCCACAGGAATTAATCAGCATGTAAATCACCCCCTTTATCTAGGGAAATTGAATTTAGCTGCCAATCCTGATGGAGGGCACAGAGGCCTCCTCGCAAGCAGATCACAGCTCTCAGGCAGAATGCCTTTTCTTGCCTTAAATCAAAGCTTGCACTAACCCATGGAAACGGCTGCAGCTGGAGCCACAGACCTTGTGAAAGGTGGCAGGCTGAGGACGGTAATTCTAATTAGCAGTTACATAACATGTTTGTTCTTCAAAGTGCTCTACAAGCATCAGCTAATTAATAGCTTACCATGCCCCATGCAGATCCACTGGTTTTTCATGTAGTGACTAAGCCTCGTACCCCCCACTGGATCCACACTCACCAGGGCAATGACGCCAATGGCTGGGAGCCCAGCACCCTTCCCAGTCCTTCTGCCAGTGACCACAGAGGTAGCACACTGTGCCAGGACCACTGCCCCTAGACGTGGAATTCAGTATTCCAGGAGGCAGCTGCCTCCCTGACTCCAACGAACTCCTGGCACTACTACTGGAGGTGCAATGAGTTGGAGCAACCCTAACCCTAATCCAGTCCGGCATCAGCTCTTCTCCTCGATAAGGACAATGACCCTAGAACCCCTGGTGTTAATTACAGGTTTACCCTGCCTGTTCTGTATAAGTCAGGCAGGTCTAAAAGAAGGCTGAGCTACACCTTCAAATTCCCATTCAAGACAATGGAAAACTGGATGGCTACAGAGCCAAGTTTTCCTGCTATTCCAAGCATGTTTCCCCCAGGGACCTCTAGAAAGCCATGTGGATTTGTTTAAAAGATACTACATGCAGATATGTGCATGTGTTTTTGATGGGGTAAAACCTGTTTCCCCTACTGCATAATAGCTTCCCAAAGGGTAACATCAATGAGATCTTATACACAGTACATGCAAAATTGATACCTAGTGCTCGACTAGATTTCATCAACTTCCTGCAGACTGTTTATAATGACTATACTTCATTAAAGAACACTTAGACTGGCAATATTCAAAACACGCTACCATAATGCCGATGCTGAGTAAATCAGAGACCTCAAGGTTTTACATTGAAGAGGCAAGCAAGTCAAAAATCCAATCCCAACCGCTTCTTAGCCTTTTGGCTAAGATCAAGTGTAAAATCCAGTCCCATTCAAGACTGTGTGCCCTGATCAGCCCTCACAGATGGTAAGACCCCCTGCCTCTTTCTACCCTGCTTCTTGCAGGCGAAGGACAATCATGGGACCTGCCTTACATGAGGCCAGGAGGCTCAGGGAACAGACTAATACATGCATCGGGTTTCACACTTTCCAAATATTCCATGAGGATTATCTCATGTGATTCCCTCTTAATATCCTTAGAAATCGAAATCACGACTTTATTTTCCTTTTATAGAAGAGAAAACTAGATGTTTCGGAGAATGGAACTTGCATTATTTTTAACATATTGTTTACCCAATACTATGTCAATTAATTCCATAATGTTGTATATTGATACTGAGGTTTTGTTGGGGCTTTTAACTGACCGGATCTTTACTCTGTTAGCCCTATCTTCAGACCAGAGAAGGTCTCCCCAAGAGGCCACTGAACTTATCTGGACAATAAAACGCTGGACTTTATGCTAGGTATGTGTTTGCAAGGAAGGAATCTCAACTGAACTTGAACTGTGGTTATGCAACAAGGTGGAGGAATCCACCATGGGGGGAGGGGTATGGGAGGGGTGGGGGGAATCCCCAGGGCCTATAAAACTGTATCACATAATACAATGTTAACAACAATAAAAAAAAAAGAGAGAGAGAAAACTAAGACTTGTAATGCCTTGCCTGGTGACCCAGTTGGTATTACAGCACTGCTAGAATTTGAATTGAACTCTCAAAAATTCCCTTTCACCAGTGAGTCCACATACGGGCACTGAAAGCGTTATTTCTGCACTCCTGTTCACAGCAGCTTTGCTCACAATAGCCAAAGGAGAGAAGCCACCCAAGTGCCCAGAGATGAGTGAATGAATTAACAAAACAAGGTCTATACAAGGGAATGCTTCTCAGGCTTTAAAGCAAGGAAATTCTGTCACATGTTACAACACGGATGGACTTTAAAGACATTACACTTAGTGAAATGGGCCAGCAATGTGGAGCATGAGGCTCCAAGCTCCAGCTGTTCCCTTTCCAATCCAGCTCCTTGCTACAGTGCATGTAGCAAGACCATGTAGGAGACCAGGATGAAGTTCTTGGGTTCTGACCTTTGTCTGGCCCAGATCCAGCTAATACAGGCATTTGAAGAGTGAACCAGCAGATGGAAGATGAATATTTGAGATCTCTTTCAAATAAATTAATATTTTTTAAAATTCTAGTGAGATAAGACCATCTCAAAAAGACAAAAACTATATAAATCTACCTATGTGAGATACCTAGGGCAGCCAGATTCCTAGAAAAGAGACAGACTGGCAGGAGTCAGCACGTGGAGAATAGGGAATGGCAAGTTGTTCAGTGCTGTGCAGTTTCAGCTTGGCAAGGTGGAAAAATTTTGGACAGTCATTATACAAAAGTACTTTCCACTAAAACACCTTTTTTTTTTTTTTTTATTTCTGAGAAGCTGTCAATATGGCCTATGAGGGGAGAGGTGGGAGAGGATATTAGAAACATAGCCAGCCAAGCAAAGGAGACAGGCATCACTATGATTTAAGATGAATTTTAAAAGATGGGAGCATAAAATGCTCCATCTACCTTATTTTCCCAATCCACTTTCTAAATCTTAAGGATTTAGCTGACAAACTCAAAGCTAGGTGCCACCGTAAGAAATGGCACATCCAAGGGAGGTGGCAATCCCACCACCTAGTAGTCTCAGGCCCCCACTGACTGTTGTTCCTGGCAACGGGAGCCCAGGAGGAAGGGATCGTACCTGTGCAGGTCTCAGTGCTCTCGCTCCAGACGCCCTGCTCAGTGCAGACAGAGCTGATCTTCCCTCCGCGGCTCTCAAAGCCCTCCAGACAGACATAGTGAGCCACGGTGCCAGGCCTGGAGCTGGGATGCCCGACCAAGATGGCGTGGGGTACTTCCGGGGGGCTGCCACAGTCGACCTCTGCGAGGGGAAACAGATGGAAGATGGGATGCGTCTCTGAGGATGCTTCCTACCTCCCCACTCAGCGACTTCTTGTTTAGAAACAGATACTGAATCAAGGCAGAGGCCATTCCCATGAAGAGGCAAAAACAATCCTAAGTATGAATAAACACTAAGGTTGTTCAGAAATATAGGAAACATACCCAAAATGTAACAAAATTTCCAAATATGCACACACAAAAAACAAATTATGAGATTATTTATTTGCAAAGGATTCTTTTATCTATTAATTTAACACGTTAGGGTTCTTTTAGTTATTCATAACTTGGGTCCCTTTTACTATATATCTTTAGACAATTAACTTCTGTGTAAATGACAGTACAATTGTAGCAATTGCTAGCAACTGAATAGTAAATAAAATATATATGAAATCTCAACATTTTAAGGAAAATTAACAGAGGAAACCTTTTCTACATTTCTATGAATCTTTTTAATAAAATAAACTCTTTGATTTTTTTTAATTGTTAAGTTGTTTTAGTTATTCTCATTTTATTTAAGAAATAAAGAAAGAAGATAAAGATCTTGCATCCACTATTTACTTTCCAACTGCTCGACACAGCCAGGGCTGGGCCAAGGCAAAAACAGGAGCCCAGAACTCCAATTAGACCTACCACATGACTGGCAGGGACCCAAACAGCCTGAGCCATCAGCTGCTGCCTCCGAGGGTGCATTTAGCACATTAGCAGGAAGATGGAGTTGGAAGTGAAGGAGAACTTGGAGATGGGAGGCAGGCATCTTAAGCAGCAACTTAACCATTACAACACGTGCTCTTGCATGTACTTTGAAAAGAAATGTGGGGCAGGGGGAGGACACCAAATAATTAGGATTAGATATTATAATATTATAATTAGAATTATTTGGTGCACACTGTAGCACTGTAGTACAGCAGTTAAGAAAGATATCCCCTGGGCCCGGCGTGATAACCTAGTAGTTAAAGTCCTCACCTTGCACGCCCCAGGATCCCATTTGGTCATCGGTTCTAATCCCGGGGGACCTCCTTCCCATCCAGCTCCCTGTTTGTGACCTGGGAAAGCAGTCAAGGACAGCCCAAAGCTTTGGGACCCTGCACCTGTGTGGGAGACCCGGAAAGAAGTTCCTGGCTCCTGGCTTTGGATTGGATCAGCTCCAACCGTTGCGGCCACTTGGGGAGTGAACCATTGGATGGAAGATCTTCCTCTCTGTCTCTCCTCCTCTCTGTATATCTGGCTTTGCAATAAAAATAAATAAATCTAAAAAAAAAAAAAAAAAAAGAAAGAAAGAAAGATATCCCCTATCAGAGTGCCTGCTTCAAGTAAAGGCTCTTCTGATTGCAATCCAGTCTCCTGATGTTGCACACCCTGGCAGGCAGCAGAAAGTGGTTCAAGTCCTCAAGCCCCTGCCACCTCCCAGAGACTTGCATGAAGTTCCTGGTCCCAGCCCAGCACAGACCTGGTTGTCACAGGCATTCAGGGATTGAACCAGCAGATGGAAATTCAATTAATCTCTCTCAAGCTGGCTTGCTCCTTCATCCTCCTCTTCTTCTCTCCTCCATCCCTCTCTTTACCTTTCAAGTGAACAAAATCTTTTTTTTTCCAAAACTAAAATTACAAAATGTATATGAAATTTCTTCTGTATTCAACCTAAACTAGTAGAAGGCAACAGAATATCTACAGAGACACACATCTGAAAGAGACATTTCCATTCTGGATCCCTGAAACTATACTTCACATAGAAACACAAGAAAGCCATCTTCACATAGCTTAGTATTTTTTAATGTGTATGTATAAGTAAAACCTGAAAATGAAACAAAAACAACTCTGATTAAAGAATCAGAATGTCTGTCCCAAGGAAGAGGGAGCTGCCAGGCTGACTGTGAAGAAATATGAACAAGCAGCGAGATGTGCAGATCGGTGTCAGTGGGAACTTAAGATCCAGGAAAGGATTCAAGAACTCAGGGCTGGAAATTAAAGGCTTATTTATTTTTATTTGAAAGGCAGATTTATAGAAGAGATAAAGAGAGATAGAGGAAAAGATTTTCCACCCACTAGTTCACTGCCCAAAGGGCCACAACAGCCAGAGTAGAGCTGATCCAAAGCCAGAAGCCAGGAGCCTCTTCCTGGTCTCCCACATAAAGGCAGGGTCCCTAGGTTTAGGACTAACCACCCTCTGCTGCTTTACCAGATCACAAGCAGGGAGCTGGATGGGAAGTGAAACAGCTGAACACGTTCTGGTGCCCATATGAGTGGCTGGCACTTGCAAGGATAAGGATTAGCCAGTTGGGCCATCATGCCAGCCCCAGCCTAAATAAATAAATAATAAAATAACATAAAATAAATAAATAAATAAATAAAAATAACTTGAAAATAAAATTCCAAACTATGTCAGTACAACTGAACAGTGAGGTGAAGGGAGAAAGGAAACCCGTCTGGGGGGCTCTTAGGCACGACACCTTTCATGAAAGCATAACACATGTGACTAACATAGCCGCCACAACTCCCGCTGCAAACAACAGGCCCAGGGATAGCTACGCTTGCAGCATACATTCTGATTTTTAATTCTCTCCCCAGGCTAGAATACCAAGCTAAATACTCATGACATCTAGGCCTCTAAAACAAAAGTCTGTTTATTGAGATAAAGCATTTGAAGAAGAAAGAATGGTATATAATCTTCTTCCACCTCATCAATTACTCTTGACCTTTAAATATAAGTGATGTACATCCAGTGTTGTGGCACATCACATTAAGCTGCTGCCTATAACACCAGCATCCCATAAGAGTACTAGTTTGGGTTCTGGCTGCTCCACTTCTGATCAAGCTTCCTGCTAATGTGCCTGGGAAAGCAGCAGGACGTATCCCAAATACTTGAACCCCTGCTACACACATGGAAACTCTGATGAGAAACCTGACTTCGGGCTCCAGGTATCTGGAGAGTGAACAAACAGATGGAAGACCTGTCTCTCCGTCTCTCCTTCTCTCCATGTAATTCTACCTTCAAAATAAATAAGTAATTAAAAAAAAAAAGTTGGCTTTGCTTAAAGGAGCCTCCAGTACAGAATTAGTGGGTTTAACAGAACTGGACTGTTTTCCAGCCCTTCGTGCGTGCCAGCTGTATTGCAAGACAGCAGTTACTTCCAAGACAGTCTCCCCACAGCAAGCTCTCAACTGCTGCCATTACTGTTATCACAGCAGCCCAACTGTCTCAAGTGGTCTTTTGGTCCTGAGAATTTAAAAGAGAGAGAGAGAGAAAGGGAAAAGGAGGAAGGGAGGGAGGGAAGGAAGGGAAGGAAGGGAGGAAGGAAGGGAGGGAGGGAGGGAGGGAGGGAAGGAGGGAGGGAGGGAGGGAGGGAGAGAGGGAGGGAGGGAGAGAGGGAGGGAGGGAGGGAGGGAGGAAGGAAGGAAGGAAGGAAGGAAGGAAGGAAGGAAAAGAGGGAAGGAGGTAGGGAGGGAGAGAGGGAGGGAGAAACGGAGGGAGGGAGGGAGGAGGGAGGGAGGAAGGAGGCCTCTCTTCCATCTAGATTCAATGTTATGAGCAGTGAGGGGACGAGAAGGAGGTAGTCACTTCATAATCTCTAACTCTGTCTACTTCTGCCTCCCATTTGCTCACAGAGTTTGCTCCATTTTTATACATGTTTAACAGACACAAGATCCTTGGCTCTCACGATGCCTCGGTATTGAACCTTTGGATATCTTTATTGGCCCCAAATATTCTAAGACATGAGTATATTTGAGTGTACACAGAAGTCAACCAAACAGGTGGTTAATGTTTTATAAGAGTACCCAGTCACTGCTGATATCCAAAACATCTTCTAATTTGTAGATAGCCGTTTGGCACAGCGGCTAAGGTCACAACTTACGACCTAGCCCAGCCGTAGCCATTGTTAGCATGTGGAGGAAATCAGTAAACATCAAATAAATGAATAAAAATAAATAGGGATGAGCAGAATAGCTCAAATAGCTAATCCTCCCCTTGCAAAGTGCCAGGATCCTGTATGGGCACCAGTTTTTGTGCCAGCTGCTCCAATTCCCATCCAGCTCCCTGCCTGAAGCCTGGGATGGCAGTAGAGCATGCCCAAAGTCTTGGGACCCTGCACCCGCGTGGAAGTCCTGGAAGAAGCTCCTGGTTCCTGGTTTCAGACCAGCTCAGCTCTGGCTGTTGCAGTCACTTGGGAAGTGAATCAGCAGACAGAAGATCTTCCTCTCTGTCTCTCCTCCTCTCTGTATATCTGACTTTCCAATAAAAATAAACAAATCTTGAAATAAAAATAAAAAATAAAAATATAAGTCTACCTAAAAACTACCCATTCTTATCATAGGGAAAAAGCATTTTAAAGTTGTTTATACCAAGGAAGACACAGCAAGCAGCTCTAATTTGCATTGCATATGCATTGGGGTGCTCATGTTTCTCTGGCTAATTACATTATTAAATAACAATGACTGAATCCGCCTCAAGAATACAGTCAACTACTTATAAGCACAGCTGAGCACTTTTCCTTACTCGCCCACTGTTTGTGATTTCATTCAAGTAATCAACTTCAAAATGGGGCTCCCTGGGTGTTGTGTCCAGTCTAAGGGTCAAACTCACAATTTGCATTTCTCTCATATCTTGAAAATCAAAGTGTTTCTGCACACTGCTAGCTTTAATTGTCTACCCAAGAAAATAGCCCTGAGGAAAATCTATCAGAGGCCAAGTACTAGCAACATATGGGCCCCCATCAACAATGGACCATATTGCAAGGGACGCTCCTGTTGGCTGCTGCTCAGCTATAAACACCAGCACAATCGTGGCAGAATTAATATAGCAATGGAAAGCTTTCCCCATACTGCTTAAGCGATCGATGTATGACAAGCTGAGATAGGAGAGAAAGTGGCGAGCAGTACCTGGAAAGCACATGGACATGGTGCCAGCTGCCCGGGAGAAGCCAACAATGGATTCATTCCTCTAACTCACACCGATCTCCAACAACAACAAACGTCTAACTAGGAATAAACACACCAAGGACTGTGTGGACAGCTCTGACAAAGCGTGAAAATGGAAGAAAATGACATTAGGATCAGTTTCATCCTTACCCAACATCACAGATAAATCCCTACCACACTTCAGAATCAAATAGGAAGCTTTACCCATGAGTGGAACGCAGGGGAAGTGGCAGGCTGCAAGGACCTGGATGGTCTAGGCAGATTAACACCAGTAGCTACACTGCACCTGTGCTATGGCTCCAATTTTTGCTAAGTAGAGCATGATTGTGTCACTCAAGGTTGCCTGTGCTGAAATGCATTTCCCGATGAGACAGCAGAGGGTGGAAACTTAACTGGCTTAGGGTATTAAAGGAGGCACAAGTGGGAGGTGGTTAGGGTTGGAGAAATCAACCTTAGCCTCATCCGTGATTAAATGCTGGTTTTCTGAGAAGACAAAGAGAGTGATGGAGACACACGCGTGCACTCCTTGTCTCTGCCATCAAGCATCTGTGCCAATTTGAGGTTCTCTGTGACCTCATGGCCTTACACCTCCAAAACTAAGACTCAATTAACATGGCAGTGGAAACCTATCTCTCGGGCTGTTAGGTGATGGATAAATCACAAGCTGGGCTGCTGCACTTGCATGGGAGACCCAGAAGAACCTCCTGGCTTCTAGCTTCAGATTGGCTCAGTTTGGGTCATTGCAGTTACTTGGGAAGTAAATCCACAGAGAGAAGATCTTTCTCTCAGTCTCTCCTTTTCTCTGTAAATCCTGCGTTTCCAATACAAATAAATAAAATTCTAAAAGAAAAAAAAAAAACAACAAACTCTTGGATTTTGTAAGCTGTTACCATCAACCAGCCTCTTTTCAGAAAATTTAAAAATTAATTACAATAAACCCACAGCCATGCAAGCTGAAGCATCCTGCCAGAGAAGTGCTCGACATGTGTGAGGAACATCTCGAGGCATTCCTACTTAGGCAGGAAGTGGGGCCACAAGGGCCCTTGCCTTTGGAAGCTTCCAGGCCCCACTTCCTGAGCTACTACCTCTGCCTATGGTCCTGGATTTTTGTCTCAGGCACCTCTGCCCAGGGGCACCCATTGCCAGACACAGTGACCAGGAGACAGCAGACAACGGGATCCATCCACTGTATCTCCAAGCCAGGGGAAGCCAGTCAGACAGGGTCTTCCTGAACAGCAGCCAAGCCTACAGTCAGTTGGCATTGTCAGTGGCTTCCTAACGGAGCTGAGAATACAGTGACAGCTAGCACAGGGCCCAGGTCCTAGAGCCCACAGCAATGCCTAAGGGAAAACAAGAAGCATGTGTGCTCAGAGAGGGGTAGGCAGTGCCTCCAGAAGCCACAGCCATGGCGAGGGAGGTGGCCATCAGCAGGCAGAGGAAGCCGCCAGCAGAGGAACAATCACCCTCCTCTAAACCACTCACTGCCTCCAGTCCCGTAATGCAGGGGGAGCTAACTGTCCAAATAACAGGAGTCACTTTATGCAGCTTTGCCATGTAAACCCTAGGCTGGGTCATTAACGGGCACTCTGGCACACCTGAATCTGAGTTCTACACTTTAATCAATCTGTGGAAACATCATCTGAAAACTACAATGGGCATCTAGAATTTCTTAACCTCTGGGAGCCAGAACAGCAGCTAAGCCATCACCTGACACATCAGTACCCCACATGGACACTGGCTCAGGCCCTGGCTGCTCCACTTTCAATCCAGCTCCCTGCTAATGTCCCTGGAAAGCAAAAGAAGATGGCCAGTGACTTGGGCCCCTACACCCATGCAGGAGATGTAGATGAAGTTCCCAGCTCCTGGTTTCACCCTGCTCTCTCTTTTTCTCTCTCTTCCCCTTTATTCCCATTTCTCTACAATTCTGCCTCTTAGATAAATAAAATAAAATACTTTTTCTTCACCTCCAAGGATGATAACTACCAAAATGTGCTTGGAGCCTGACCAGTCCACCAGAGTTTCAAAAGGATGAACTCGCCCAGGTACACCACTGAGGTTTCCTGGGTATGAGATACCTCAATGAAAATGGCTCTGTTTTCTTTCCTAAAACAGACACATTTATCTAATGTATATTTTTAAAAATCTTCAAAAACGGAATGCATACAAAACATAAGATCATTCAAGATTCCCATGTAGGAATTAGCACTGTTAACAGGTTGCTGTGTGACCCTCTCAATTTTTTCCCTAAGCGTACCTGTACAGTAGGACATTCTTCAAAATTAAGATCATGTTACGCACAGAGTTTGGAACTCAGAGATACGCTATCAATAATTACCAATGTCAATAAACAGTTTTTCCAACATGATTTTATTGAGCAACTAATGTTCCATTCTATGGCTGTGCCCCAAGTGCACCCAACCCATTCCCTACTGACAGACCTTTTCAATTCTTGCCAATATTTCACTATAACAAAAACTTATAAACTACTATAATTCTAGAACACAAAAAGCCTGAGTGTTTTACCCTTCTTCATGCAAACGGCTCTGAAAATCTGAAAAAAATGGATCCGTTTCTAAAAATGCTTACATGACAAAAATTGGCTAACATCCTGGGAGCTGTAAGAGGTTTTTAAAGAACTCCAGAACTACCACTACTAAAGCACTATGTCCAGATGATTTTTCCAGGTAAAAACTCCCAGAAGTTCTTACAAAGTAAGTTTTTCATACTCCAGGAAACAGAAAAAAAAGAAACACTGACATCAAATCACACAAAAATGGCACAGAAATAGAAAACAGACCAATCTCACTTAGAAGAAACGGGAGGAACTCTGGTTAAATTTAACAAATACAACCCAAACTAAAGGAATAAAAAACCAAAAACCCAGAAAAATCCATTGTAATAATTACTACTGATCATTATTGGCAAGTCTAATGCTACAGTCTACCACAAAACTCTTTAAAAGGAGAAAAATATATACTCTCTCCTCTCTATAAATCTACTTTTCCAATAAAAATAAATAGATCCAATTTTAAATATGTATATAAATACCTTCTACATTGTGTGATTAAAAATGTTACTCATTTCTGATTTTTTATAAAAGCGCTTACTATACAAATGGACGGATGTTTTCTAGAATTTGTGTGTGTGCGTGTGTGTATGCATGTATAGCCCTAGTAAGTATTCTCACTATTGTTCCTGAAAATAGCAAGAGAATCAACAGAAAATTGATCAGAAACAAATAGGAATTTATCGCATGAATACAACTAATTCACTACCTCACAGCAAAATTTGGAGACAAGGGGGAACAATCCTGAGATAGTATATGCTGGGAAACAAACCTTCGGAAACTCACCTTGGCAATGTAATTTGGGGGGCTCCCATGTGCCCAGGGCTGTGCAACTTGACACGGCATCGTTGGTGGCACTGAAAAATCCTTCTTTACAAGCATAATGAACCTGGCTCCCCAGCCTAGAGGTGTAATTCCCTACGATGTAACCACCTGGGACCTCGGGAGGGGTGCCACAGTCTATTTCTGAAAATAAATATCAATTTTGTTACCCTATGAATGCAAATTTTGAAAACTCATCCTCTCACTTCAGCCCAACCATACGCCTCACAAAGACCCAAGCCATATTTGGGGTACACCAGCTCAAGGCCCCACACCCCCTGGGGTTGTTTTCATTGAGCAACTTCGTGCAGTCTTCTGGCCTTGAAGAAATAATTGCATCTGCACTGGCACAAAACTGGAAACATTCAGCCATCAACTCCCACGAGCTCCTCTTAACTAAAGAGACATCTAGTACAAGTAAGTAGAAAAGCTGACTTGCCAGACACCTACCTTAAGACACATATGCCTTCAACATTGTCAGGGGCCCGCTGGACACAGGGTCCTTAACCCATCCTCTGTGCTCATTCTCTAACACAACCATTACTCTGAGAACAGCTATTGGCCGCTGACTATCTCTGAAGCTGGCTGATTTCAGCTCTTCTAACATGTCCCCATCTACCCTGAGGAAGTTCCTATATGCTTTATTTTTTTTGTAGGCTGCACAAATTACAAAGAAACAGGTCATTCCCACCCACATCCCCAAGGCAATGCGGATCACCATGATCAGAATTTCACCTGCAGATGCCGCATTCTTGAGTGGATACCTACCTGTGCATGATGTGGCATCTCTGGCTGGGTGGAAAGGCGAGGGCCCGTTCTCAGGCAAGTATCCATCCACACAGTGGCATGCAAAGCTCCCAGGAGTGTTCACACACCGTCCTCCATGCCTGCACAGGCCAGGAACTTCACACTCATCAACATCTTGAAACCCATCCCAAACACAAGAGAAAAATGGAAAAAAACAAAATAAGGCAAACATGGTGACAGTCACTGTCCCATATCCTCGGTCTCCCCTTAACAAATGAGAGCATTCGTTTCCAACAGAACCATGACATTCTTGTACTACGAGGGCTAAATATACACATATATATTTCATTTATTTAAAAGGCAGAATTACAAGACTCTTCAAATGACTGCAATGACTTGGGCCAGTACAGGCAGAAGCTGAGAGCCAGAAGTTTCATCTGGGTCTTCCACATAGGTGCAGGGGCCCAAGGACCCTGGCTATCTTCTGCTGCTTTCTCGGGCACATTAGCAAGGAAAAGGTCAGAAGTGCAGCAGTCTGGACTGAAACCAGCAACCATACAGGACAACAGTTTTGCAGACAGCAACTTAACCAGCTACACCACAGCACTCATGTTACTCATTAAGAGTTCTTTGCAGGGAGTCCAGGTATGAGCAGTGGCACGGCATGGGTGTGTGGGACCTATGCCAGCCCAGACTTCCTGCTGGGGATCCTAGGTCCCCAGCTCTGAAAGCTGGCGGTGGAGAGGGTCCTGGGCTTTTCTAGGCCAAAGGTCTAAGAATTTCCTCCATCCACAGCGACCATGCCAGGAATGGATCTCAGACAGCTCTGGGCATGCCTAGGATCATGGCTCCAAACGCTGGCTGCCCAGTGGCGAGCTCTGAGGTCGTGGGGGTACAAAATTACTGCCTAGGGACATCCACAGAGAAGACTACGGTACATGTAGATGAGGAATGAATCCTGAGGGACCCCCAACAATGGGGCCACTGTACTTACAAGTGAGGGGACTGGGAGCTGGTGGTTTGAAGGAGAGAGCCCTGAAGATAGTTTGGGGTCAGACTGATGCACCAGCCCACATGGAAGTCCTGGATTGGGCTTGTCAGCATGGAACATGGCTGACCAACACATGCCAGTGCACACATAAGCTGTGGCTAGGGGACCGTGTAGCAGGGCTAGATCCCAGTACCTGACAGTGAATGTTGGATCGGGGTATGGGCCACATTAGACTGTGCCATGACTCCAAGCAGCATGTAACAGAACCAGGTCCAGAAGTGGATTCTATGGGAGATATGTGGGCCCAATCTTATGGAACTAAAATTCCCACTAGTTAGCTTAAAAGTTGGAATGGTGATGTGCTGAGCTAGGCATGACCATGGAACTCACCGATGCTCACTGGTACTGGGACTGGGAGCAAGCAGGCAGGTCCAGGCTGCAGCACCCGCATGAGCACTCTAAAACAGAGTGTGGGGCAGGCTGGGCCACACCAGCTCATACAAAGGCCAGGATGGATGAGGCAGGCCATGTTGGGTAAGGGCCAAGCACACACAGGCATGGGAGTGGCCGGAGCAGGAAACTCCCCTAGTGAGTCATTGCTCCCACCATTGAGCACATTGTCCAGGCCTAGGTGTTGGGAAGGCTGGGCAGGGTAGCTCCATCTGTCAGCAAATGTGTGAGTTGGTTTTGAAAGAGGCCAGACCAGGCAGGGCCAAGCAAACCATAGCCCACTGGCAAGTGCAGAAAACAGGATCAGGCTGGGCTAGGCTGCTACACCTACCTGTTTGCATGAGTCAGGGATGAGAGCAGACTGAGCACGACCAGGTTCCAGCACCCATTAGTGAGAGTTGGGACTAGGGGCTGGCTGGGCCAGGCCAAGCTGCAGCATCCAAAGGCAAAGGCCAAGAAGGGGAGGAGCTATTCCAAGCTGAGTCAGAGCAACCACTGGCACACGTGAGATCAGTGGCTGGGATCAGGCCTGGTTGGGGAGCTAAGGGGACACCCTAGCTGGGTTGTGGGTCCCACTGGTGAACACTGGGGACAGAGTAGGGGATGCAGTCTGGCAGTCTCCCTCGGTGTGGGTGTGGACTCTAGGATATGCAAGATTAGGCTAGACTCCAGCACCCAGTGGATCTCGTGAGAACCAAGTTTGGTGTAGGATGGGCTGGGTTAGGTCTATGTCCCTGCTGAGCCATGTGTGAGCTGTGTCTGGGTTCGGACCAGGCTAGGCTGGGCTGTAACATCCAACAATAAGAACCGGAATGGGTGTGGGCCAGTCAGGAAAAGCCACTGTTCCTGCTAGGACAGGAGATGGGCTAAGTAGGGCTGGCCCATGGACCCACTGGTATGTGCAAGATCTGGTATTGGGAGAGGTTCTAACAGAGAAGCTTGGGCAACTCCTCTGTTGGGACACGGTCCCTGCAGGTGGGCACGAGAACCAAGAAAGTGAGCAGCCTAGACCAAATCAGGTACGGTACCCATGGGCTTACCTTGGGCTCAGGTCTGAGACAAGACAGGCAGGGCCAGTTCATAACACCCGTTGGTGAATCCAAGAGCTAGAACGATATGTGGGTCATGTCGGTCCGGGCCACAATACCAGCCAGTTCACACTAGGGCGGGGATTGAGGGCTGGCTGGGCTGGCTAGGCTGTAGTCCCCACCAGTGTGAGCTAGAACTGGGGGCAGGCCAGGCCGGGCCAGGCTACAGCACCCACTGGCAAATGCCAAGGTGAGGTGGGCAATACATACCAGACTGGATCACAGCACCCAACCTGCACACATGAGACCTGGGGGAGAGTGGGTGAGCCTGGTAGAGGGGCTTCGGGGAGATCCCCTGCCAGGCTACTATTCCCACTGGTAAGCATGAGAGCCAGGATCAGGGGCAGACCAGGTCAGGCAGGGCTACAACACCTAATCACCTGCATGTAAGCCGGATCGGGGACAAGCCAGGCTCGACAGGCTGTACCTACTGATACATGCATAAGCCAGAGGGGTAAGTGTTGGTTGGGCTTTGTTGTAGCATCAGCTAGTAGATGCTGGCACAGGGGGTAGGGAGGGGGGACTCTGACGAGCTAAACTGCAATATCACCTGGAGAGTGCAAGATCTGGAGTGGGAGTGGGCCCATGAAGGAAACAGTGGGCACCTCCTTCTTGAGCAGCCACTCCTACTGGTGAGAATGAGAACCAGGACTGGGACAGAGAGTGGCCCACCAGCACATGTGTGGGCTGGATAGTGGGACTGGTTGGGTTGAACTAGGCTTCAAAGCCCATTGATATGTATGAGAACTGAGTGGGCTGTGGGACAGACAAGGCCAGTATACTGGCAAACATGGGAACCAAGGCAAGAGGCAGGCCTGGTGGTGGATATTGTGGGTCATTCTGACTAAGCTACAATTACCATTGGTTTGCGTGGGGGCTGAGTGTGCGGTGGGCAGATCAGGCTGCACTACAACACCTGTTAGTTTGCTTAGAAGACAGGGCTAGAAACAACTGACCCAGCAACTGCAACTAACAGTGTGTGCACAGGCCAATTTGAGAGACGGACTCTGCCATACCCTGCATTGGCATGCACTCACAAGAATCAGGTCAGGGATCACCTCAGATGAAGTTTCTTTGGGAATCCACAAACTGAACTGCTGGATTCAAAACTCCAACCATGGAGAAAACTGCAGGTTTCATGATCTGACCATGGAGTGCATATGTCAGAGCTGGGCCTCCTCAGTGGCTTAGAGCAGTGGACAGCATATCCAGATGCAAATGGAAGATTTAGCAGTACACTGAAACCTGCAGAGGACACCTGTTACCATAACAAAGGATGGAGGACAGAACATATCGATCAACTACCCAGCCAAGAGTTAGCAGTGAATACCCAGGCAAGCAGAGACTCTAAGGTGGACTATGTCAGCTGGTGGATTCTGGAGAGAGTTCATCATGATCGGAGTGGCAAGATTGGCAGCAGTACAGAACTACTGAACTATCAAAACCACTTGAGTGGGACCCTCAGAGCATGACCCATACTGGGGACCCTGAGATGGTTGGGAAGCTGGGTATGGCTTCTCCTCCAACTCTCCCTTCCCGCTAAGATTCAGGAAGAAAAAAAGAGAATGTCAAAACAGTGGTCACAATCACTTTCTTCTAGCCCTTGACCCTTCACATCCTAATCAAAATCGTAAAAGCATCAAAAATTTTTTAAATAAATAATTTTAAAATATAAATGAGTTCTTTGCGGGTCTGGCATGATGGCTTAGTGGCTAAATCTTCACTTTGAATGTGGCAGGATTCCATATGAGCACCAGGTTGTGTCCTGGCTGCTCCACTTCCCATACAGCTTCCTGCTCATAGCCTGGGAAAGCAGAAAAGCATGGCCCAAGGCCTTGGGACTATGCACCTATGTGGGAGACCTGGAAGAGGCTCCTGACTCTTGGTTTCAGGGCAGCTCAGCTCCAGGCATTGCGGGTACTTGGGGAGTAAATCATCAGACGGAAGATCTTCCTCTCTGTATATCTGACTTCCCCATAAAAATGAAATAAATCTAAAAAAGGAAGGAAGAAAAGGAAAGGAAAGGGGAGGAGAGGAGAGGAGAGGGGATGGGAGTGGAGGGGAGGGGATGGGAGTGGAGGGGAGGGGAGGGGAGGGGAGGGAAGGGAAGGGGGAAGGGAATAGAAGAGAAGGGAAGAAAAAGGAAAAGGAAAAGGGAAAGGAAAGCCTGGGCTCAAAAGCTGAACTTAATCCTAGCCACCAGGCCCAGAACAGAGTCTTCCTGCTATGTCTGTCTGTCTGTCTCTCTCTCTCTCTCTCTCTGGAGCTTCCTCACCCAACTCCAGGTTCAAGGGCTCCTCAGGCCCACCCCAATTTTTTCAAAGCCTGGGTGCAAGATTCCCCTTCGCATCCCAGATGAAGAGGCAGAGATACAGCTACCAGGAAAAGCAATCTGACAGAAATGCAATACGCACTCAGAAAAACCCAGTCTGTCACAAAGGCTCCATAGCACACAGTCCTGGTACGTGAAGTCTCCAGGATATGCAAATCCATAGAGCTAGAACGTGGATTAGTGGTTGCCTAGGACAGTCGGAGGAAGCAGGAGCGTCCACAGATATGGGGTGTCTTGGGGAGTGATGGAAATGTTCCATTATTAGTTCATAGCAATGTTTATAGGTTTCCATGAATATATGTTGGGGTCTCAAAAAGTTTTTGCAAAAGAAAGCATTTAGCTTGGTAGTTAGCCACCAGCTAGAACACCCATGCTCCAAATCAGAGTCAGGTGGAGGGGACAAGGTGTCGATTCCCACCTCTGGCTCCTGACTCCAGCTTCCTGCCAGTGTAGACCCCAGGAAGCAGCGATGACAGTTCAAGGAATTGAGTTCTGCCACCCATGTAAGACACCTAGACTGAGTTCCCAGCTCCTGGTTTCAGACCAACCCAACCTCACCCATCACAGGTATTTGGGGAGTGAACTAGCAAATGGAAGTGTTTATTCTCTCTCTCTCCCTTTCTTTCTCCACCCCCCACCCTCTCTCTCTCTTTCTCTCTCTCTATATATATATCCGCGTGTTTCTCACACATTTAAAATACTCATGAAAAAGTAGAATTAAATTTTGGTATTACAAAGTTTGAAATCTACAGATTATTTTTCCATAAAAATCATGTTCTAGGGGGCCATCATTGTGGTTAGCAGGAAGAACCATCTCCCATGGAGCCAACATCCCTCATGGGTACTCCCTCATGTCCCAGCTACTCCTCAGTTAGCTCCCTGCCAGTGCATCTGGGAAACCAGCCGAAGATGAACCAAGTGCTTGGGAGCCTGTGAAAAAATGTGGGAGACACAGAAGAAGCTTCTGGCTCCTGACTTCGGCCCAGTCCAAGTCTGGTCATGATGTCGATTTGGGGAGTAAATCAACAGAAGGTAGATCTGTCTCTTCTCTCTCTGCAACTCTGCCTTTCAAACACAAATACATAAATAAATCCTTTTTAAAAACCTATATCCTAAAAAGCAGTATATTTTTTACTTTAAACGGGTACATTTTAGGACATGACAATGAAGCTTTTTTTTTTTAAGACAAAAAAAAAAATCAAAGTCATTCTGAATCTCCCAGAACAAGAGAAACATCCACAACCCTCCTTAAAAAAGCAATCATCATCTATGAAGAACAGAGACCCAACCTGACCCAGGACTTCCTGTCAGAAACACTGAGTGCTGCAGAGCTGTGGGGTAATATTTATACAGTCCTAAGGAGAACAGAACAAACATCATGCTCTGTTAAGCAAAGAAATGACATTTTAGAACATGAAGGATTGCAGGAGTTACACTGCTGACATTTCTTTTCTGGAGAAAAGAAATTGAGAAACTACTCCAGCAGCAGGAAATAATGTCAAAATGGGAAAGCACAGATACAACAACGAGTAAGCAAAAAGGAGACCCGAAAGTCAGACGCAATACTGCTGATAATGGAATTGTGGAGTTTGGAATAACTGTTTTAAAAGGATTCCTTTTTTTTTTAAAGATTTATTTTATTACAAAGTCAGATACACACAGAGGAGGAGAGACAGAAGAAGATCTTCCATCCAATGATTCACTCCCCAAGTGAGCACAATGGCCAATGTTGTGCCAATCCAAAGCCAGGATCCAGGAAATTTCTCCAGGTCTCTCACACAGGTGCAGGGTCCCAAGGCTTTGGGCTGTCTTTGATTGCTTTCCCAGGTCACAAGCAGGGAGCTGGATGGGATGTGGAGTTGCCAGGATTAGAACTGGAGCCCATATGGGATCCCGGCGCGTTCAAAGTGAGGACTTTAGCCACTAGGCCATGGCGCCAGGTCCCAAAAGGATTCTCAAAGTAGAACAAATAGAGCAAAATCCACATCAATCTTCAAATTGTATAGATGAAGGCAACATTGCAGAAGTCTATAGGTGTTCTTAGATCTGACTTATCATTCCTGCTTAGCAAGATTGCTTTTTAACACTTCCTTGTTTAGTATATAAATTTTTAAATTTATTTATTGGAAAGACTGAGTACATCCACTCAACTCATTCACGCCACAAATGCCCGGGCCATGGCAGAGCACCAGAAATGCAATCCAGGTCTCCTACACGGGTGTCAGGGACTCAAATTACTCCAGCTGCTTCCCCGAGTCGGCCTGGGCAGGAAGCTGGAGGCCAGAGCTGAAGGCAAGCACCAAAGCCAGGCTCGCCAAGGAGGCACACAGGCACCCTAACCACTATGTCCAACTCATCCAGTCCTGAACAAGATGTTATTCTAGTCAGGAATTCGCTCTTTCTCTAACTCCACTGACCTCTGCAACTTTTTTTAAAGGTTTATTCATTTGTATTAGAAAGGCAGATTTGCAGAGAGAAGGAGATATAAAGATCTTCCACCCACCAGTTCACTCCCCAAGTGATTACACTGGAGCCAATTAAAAGCAGGAGGCAAGAGCTTCTTCTGAGTCTCCAAGGGTGTGCAGGATCCCAAGGCTTTGGGCCGTCCTCAACTGCTTTGCCAGCCACAAGCAGGGAGCTGGATGGGAAGTAGAACAGCCGGGACACAAACTGAGGCTCATATGGGACCCCAGCACATGCAATGATAGGATTTAGCTACTAGGCTATTGTGGCAAACCCCCTACTTATTTTTAGTTCTTTGAGGAAATGCCATTGGGACCTCCAGAGGTTATATCACCATATATTCCTACCAAGGATTCCATGATTTCTACATCCTCACCAACACTTGCTGTTATTTTCTGGTTTGGTTTGGTTTGGTTTGTTGAAGTCACCTTAACGGGTATGAGGTGTAGGACTGCTTTTGAGCAGCAAACGCCAAGCTCATTGACACACTGAGTGAATCAAAAGGGAAAACACCTCTATTCCATTCTGTAGCAGCAGAGGGAAAGCTTTTATGTGCCAAGGATCATTTGGAAATTTATAACATCATTTACAGGCCATGCACAATCATCAACTTGAAAATTAGCCGGCTCTAGATTTATTGAATTTCCAGTCCCGCCTGTGGTTGCCTTGGCAGAGCCAGATCAGATGATTTTGTTGGCCTTACACGGCCTCGGGCTGGACATTCCCAAGCCCTGAAGGGATCAATGAACTTGAACCTCAGCCAGAACAGCTCCTTGCTAGCAACCAGTTGAGCCAAAGAGGACACTCTCCATGGTCCCAAGGCCATCTTCAGTGTGCAATAGCCTTCCCCAGCCGTGGCTAGCATGGGCTTGGGGAGTCAGAGCGACTTGAAAAATGGTTCTGCTACTTTCCAGTGGTATTCCAGCATGTCTCTGAACCCTGCTAAACCTCTGTAAAGTGGAACTAATTAGAGCAGGCTTTCTCTCGGGCAGGGATTACCTGAGATCCAGAGCGCGGCACTCAGGGCAGTGTCTGGCAGATAGGAAGCCCTCAATAATGCCAGCTGCGGGGCTTACAGGAAAGGGCCATGCCTCTTCACTGACTCACTTCTCCCTGGCACCCAGCTGCTCCTCCACAGTCCATGTCTGAGCATGGCCGTGTGCAGGGTAGACACACATTCTCAGGGGTTGCTGTCCAGGGCCCCAGAAGTGACCTTGTGGCAGGTTCTGCTAGATCTGAATGTGGCAAGACAGAAGCAATCACTTTTTTGAAGTTCTAGTAGGTCTGTCTGTACTTCATCAAAGCGGAACCTTTTCTTGCGTACATTTTATGACTGGCTTCTTTCATTCAAGATAAAGTTTTGCTTGCTTTATTTAAGATTGATTTGATTATTTGAAAAGGAGAGTTACAGGCTGAGGAGAGACAGAAAGAAAGATCTTCCATCTGGTTGGTTCACTTCCCCGATGGTGCAACTGCCAAGGCTCGCCTAGGCCAAAGCCAGGAGTCAGATTTACCCGGGTCTTCCCTTTGGTACAGAGGCCATCGGCTGCTGCGTTCCCAGTAGCATAGCAGGAAGCTGGATTGGAAGCAGAACATCTGGGACTGGTGTCTCAGTGGCCTAACATGGGTTCCCGACATAAAGTTATAATCCTCCCATGCTGAAGCTGGCACAGTGGCACAGCAAGCTAAGCCTCTGCCTGCAGTGCTGGCATCCCATATGGGCACCAATTCAAGTCCCGGCTGGCTGCTCCACTTCCAGTTCAGCTCCCTGTTTATGGCCTGGGAAAGAAGCAGGGGGTGACTCAAGTCCTTGGCCCCTACACCCACACAGGAGACCCAGATGAGGCTCCTGAATCCTGGCTTCAGATTGGCTCAGGTCCGACCACTAAAGCCATTTGGGGAGTGAGCCAGCAGGTAGATTTCTTTCTTTCTGCCTTTCCTTCTCTTTTCGTGACTGCCTTTCCAATAACAATAATAATAAGGGAAAACTCTCCCCTGTCAAGTGGGTATCGACAGATAGCTTCTTTCTGTTGCTGAGTAATACTCCACTGTGTGAGTGTAACACAGTTATTGATCCCCTTTCCATTGATGATTATTGGGCTGTTTCCAGTTTGTGCTATGATTCAAGCACAAGCCTTTTGTGGATATACATTTATTTTTCTTTCAGGCTATATTTATTTTTTATTGAAATAGATCATTGTGTTGTGAGTAAAGTTTGTGTACCTTACTTCGTGAAGGTGGATATGGAGAAAATATCAAACACTGTAGAAGCGAGGTACCAGATTGTAGAGCAGACAGACATGTTATAAATTTCATGCTAATCTAAAATTACAAAGGCAGAGGTATTTTGACAAAGATTTACAAACTGTTCAGTGGTTGCCTCCATCTTAGTGACTCCTATTTTTTTTTTTTAGACAAGTGTGGGAGAAACACTACCCCTGCCACGTGGCAAAACATTGATTCATTTCTTCCATCTCCTTTTGGGAAGAGAAAGCATAGACTATTGCAATCAGAGCAAAAGGGAGTATGTTTAGGCCAGCGATTATGCTGCACTTGGGGCACTCGTCTCCTGTATTGGAGCACCTAGATTCAAGCCTCTGCATCATTCTCCATTCCAGCTTTCTGCTAACGTGCACCCTGGGAGGCAGCAGGTGCTGCAGGTTCAAGTAATTGGGTCCCTGCTGCTCATACAAAATACCCAGACTGAGTTCCCAGCTCCTGGCTGCAGCCTGGGCAAGTCCTAACTATTGCAGACACTTGGGTAGCAAACCAGCAGAAGGGAGATCTGTCTGTTTCTGTCTCTCTGTCTCTCTTCCAAATAAATAAGTATGTATTGTTTAGAGAACTAGAAGGCTCCCCTGGGTTTGCTTTGTGCCAGAGCTGCCCCATAGGGTAACAGTTCCAAATTTTAGGAGAAGCCTAGGACAGAGGCACACAGGGCAAGTGAAGCCTGTATTGAGGCTAAGGACTGAGATCTGGGAATGAAAGTGCTGACCTCATCAAAGGCACAAGCTTTGGATACAAGCTGTGGGAAGGAGGCCTTAGGAGCTGGTGAATAGCAAAGTGTGCACACCCTGCAGGCTCTTAGGGAGCCTTTGCCCCAGTTCTTGGCCAAGCAGGTGCTGTTATGTTTCTCCGGAAGAGGAGCCAGCAAGCAGCACGCCCTAGCAGTGCAGAAGATGAACTTGGGAAACAGGAGGTTCCTGCTGCCCTCAGCGTCACAATGCATTCCCGAATCTGAGGGAATCTCAAAGTACAGAGAACTTACCGTGCAGTTTGCAGCAAACCCTGCTAGGGCCATGCCTAAAGTCACAGAAGCAGGAAGATGACAAACCAAAGCTGTATGTCTATACCAGTCCCTTCTCCCATCTCACTCTCAGCCTGCTGTGGCCAACACCTACACAGAGGAGTAGCACCGTGCTGCTTGCTTGGATCCAGTTCTTGACAGCTCTGGGAACACCTCTGGTTCTGCAGAACTGCCTTCAATCATCCTTGCCACTCACTCCTCACCGGTCAGGGTGACCTCTAAGGAAGCCATGAACAACAGGCTCCACTCTGCCAGGCACAATTCACTGCTGGATGCAAGGTGTTTCAGAATCCAGGAACCAGCAATGAGATTCTCGGCAAACACTGTGTCCCACAGCTGATAACCAGTTATCCTTCTAGCAGAGTTCCTCCTTTAAACTATCACTTGTCCAGCTCCTGCCCACCACCCATCAGCCCAGATACCATCCTGCCAACAACATGCGGTCAGCTGTACAGCCCCTCTTGAGTACCTGTGCAGAAGGTGCCATCATTGGGAATGAATGTCGTGTTGTTGTTTGTGGCCCGATAGCCTCCGAGGCAAACACAGTAGAAACCACCAAGGGTGTTGTGGCAAGATGTATGGTTCCCACAGACCACAGTAGCTCCAAACTGGCATTCGTCTTTGTCTGTGGGAACAAGGAAATTGAATTCACACCATGCCTTACAAGCCACCTGTTCCACCCCCACAGCCTGGACCACATCCTGGGAGGCCAACACCCTGGTTCATTTTCCCTGTTCCTTTCTTTCTACAGGCTTCTCATGGTTACACACAACTATATACAAAGCGAGAAGCACAACATCCCCGTGTGGCAGCCCATCCTATATGGGAGAAATCTTCCTGAGCTTTTCCACACTTAAAAACTCCTGAGACCCAATTCGTTTTGAATTACATTTTTTAAAAGTTGTCTAAAAGGCAGATAGACAAGGAGACAGACACGAATCTTGCACCTGCCGATTCTCTCACCAAGTGCCGGGACAACCAGGGGCCAAGTAGGGTTGAAGCCAGGAGCCCAGAACTCAATCCAGGTATCTCACTGGCACTGTAGTATAACATGTGAAGCCACCACCTGCAATGCCACATCCCATATGGACGCTGGTTCAAGTCCTGACTGCTCCATACCCAGTCCAGCTTCCTGCTAATATGCCTGGGAAAGCAGTGTAAGATGCCCCAAGTCTTTGGGCTCCTGCACCCATGTGGAAGACCCAGCAGAAGCTCCTGGCTTCAATCTGGTCTAATCCTAGTCATTGCAGCTACTTGGGAAATAAACCAGCAGATCTTTCCCTCTCTCTCTCTCCCTTTCTCTCTGTGACTCTACTATCCAAATAAATAACTCTTCATTAGAAAAAAAAAATTGAAATGAATTTTAAAAAAATTTTAGTCATGTCCCAGGTCTGGGGAAACAAATGCAGCTGGATGCCACTTGGTGGTTTTAGCTGCTCTCCTGCTTTTCCCTGAAGGCCCAAGTTGGAAGATTTCACATGCAGTGATTAACTGGCAAAACTGCTAGTTCTGAGGTACTGGGAAACACAATGGAATTAGCGCGGAGGCCTCATCCGGGAGACAGGCTAATATCGCAACAAGAATAGCTCATGCTAATGGCCAATGACCCAGTGAGGGATGTCAGCCACAAGCAGGGGGGGGTTGAAATGAGTGGTCATTTTATATCTGTTTGCTTTAAGAGGCAAAGAAGGGGAGAGTGGAACAGATATGACTCGCCGCCTTTGCCTGCTCACTCTCCAAATGCCTGCAACGGCCTTATGACTAGGCCTGATCAAAGCCAGCAGCCAGGCCCCACGCCCTGGAGGAGCAGGGTGGGGCGGATTGCAGGCAGCCAATAACTTGAGCCATCAGTACTGCCCTCAATGGTCTACAATGTCAAGAAGTTGGAGGCAGGAGTGTGGGCAGGAGCCAAAACTAATTACCTTTATGGCACAAGGGCTAGCCACTAGACCTAACACCCGCTCCCCTGGTTGGTTGGAATCAAACAATTAGAACTGAAAGGGCAAAGTGAAAGTCAATCTCTCCCATCATCCTCTATAGCCCAGGGCTCAGCACCTGTTTCCTCAGGGCTCCATTGCAATCACTCGCAGCAGCACAGCATCATGAACATGAAGTACACTAATGAGCAATGAGCTCTACTTCAAATAAACTCCATACAAACGCAGAAGACCAGGCTGATCAAATTTGGCTCTTGGGCCACAGTTGTTCATTCTGCCCTCATCTTCAAATTCAGAAGAAACTCCTGAGACCCAATTCGTTTTGAATTACATTTTTTAAAAGTTGTCTAAAAGGCAGATAGACAAGGAGACAGACAGACACGAATCTTCCACCTGCCGGTTCTCTCACCAAGTGCCGGGACAGCCAGGGGCCAAGTGGGGTTGAAGCCAGGAGCCCAGAACTCAATCCAGGTATCTCACATGGGTGGCAGGGGTCCATGTACACCTACAAGGGAGTCCCAGATGGAGCTCCTGGCTCCTGCCTGACCATCTGGGGAGTAAGCAATGAATGGAAGATCTTTTTGTATCTTTCCCTCTCTCTCTAACTCTTTCAAATAAATAAATATTAGAAAATAAGAAAAAAAAAAGTGAGGGACAAAGAAGGCACAGGGCCAGCCTGCAGAATGGGCAATGGGTGTGACTACACACACTTGTATCTGCAAAGTAGACTATGACTTGAACCCAAGACTGAATTTTTATTTTTTTTCTTCAAGGAGAAAAAAAACTTCACGAAGATCTCACAATGAGGCTGAATACCCCATGTATCCACACCTGCAAGACAAAATTCTCAGTGTGTCCCATGTGGATGACAAAACTCACTGGCAACAAAGTTACCAAGAGCAAACAGGGAGTTCATTAAAACACTGATTCACCCTTCCTCTCTGTACATTGCACCTGAACTCTGTCTAACTGGCATGGCACAGCAGACTGTCAAGGGGTAGGAGATCATTTGGAAGGCTTCCAGCCTAAAAGTCCATGTGTTCCTTCAAGTCATCTAAATCCCCAGAGGGTTCCAACTACCAAATATGCAGAGGATGGATTCTGGTAGACATGAGACCTGCAGCAATTTGATTATCTCACCAATTAACTATTAACTCCAATAGAAACCTGTGTTTTGCTTTTTCCCCAATATACTAATGTAACTAGCATTAAGTCAAAAGAACCAGGATACTAAAGAAGCACAACATTCACTTTGGCTAAACTCAAGACTGAAAAGAGATTTGAAATCTGCACGAGGTCAGAGTTTGCAGATCTCCAAGGTCAATGACCCCGAGGGAAACTCCAGGGAAAGAACAGATCCAAACAGTAACACAAAGACTTACTGTGATCAACAAAACTACTTGTAATAAAAACATGTGGACAAAACAGCAGTGTTTCCCCACAGACTGCAACCCTTTTGCACTGGGGAATGGTGTTTCTTGATTGCAAGGTCAGATTGAACCCAAGGTTGAGACTCACCCACACACTGCATCCTTCCATTGCCCACAAATCCATAGTTGCAAATGCAGATCTTCTTCCCGTCTCTTTGCTGGCATGTAGCATACTTGTGGCAGGTTTTGCAGATATCTAAGTCTGAATCATAAATTGCATATTTCAGAAAAGAAACATTCAAGATGAAATATTAATTCCTTAGTAGACATTTTCAATGGAGAACCCAACTTTGAAGACGAAAAATTAAGATATAACACATCTAATCTCATCCCTACCCAGAGAACCAAGTGCAAATATTCCTTTACATGGTGAGAAATTCATTTTAAGATTTTTTAAATTTATTTGAAAGACAAAATTATGGGGGTGAGGGTGAAGGAAGAAAAATACTATCTTCCATCTGCTGGTTCATTTCCCAAATGGTTGCAATGACCAGGGCTGTGCCAGGTCAAATCCAGAAGCCAAGAGCTTTTTCCATGTCTCCCTGACAGGTACAGGGCCCAAACACTTAGGCCATCTGCTGCCACTTTCCCAGCCACATCATCTGGAAGCTGGATCAGAAATGGAGTAGCTAGGTCTCAAACTGCACCAATATGGAATACCTACATCATAAACTGGTGCCTTAACCTGGTATACCGCATCAACCTCTGGAAATCAATGTTCTAAGAGACTGATCCAGATGGATTCTTCCAGACTTCCAATTCCCGAATGTTTTCCACACACGGTACTGTCCAGGCAGAACAGGCCAACTTCTCTTACCTAACAGGCTACACTACCACGCTTCCATGCACCAGCTAAAGGCTTCCTTTACCTACAATGTCACGCCCACCCTCCTTTATATCTCAACACCCACCCTGACTGTGACATGCTCTCTGGGTTCTTCCCCATTCTTCCATTCTGGCATTATTATTATTATTATTATTATTATTATTATTCATCCATTTGGGCCCTGCTACAATGGCTCAGTGGCTAAATCCTTGCTTTGTATGTGCCATGATCCCATACTGGCGGCAGTTCGTACCCCAGCTGTTCCACTTCCCTTCTAGCTCTCTTCTTGTAGCCTGGGAAATCAGGCGAGGGTGGCCCAAAGCCTTGGGACACTGCACCTGTGTGGAAGACCTGGAAAAAACTCCTGGCTCCTGGCTTCAGATCACCTAAGTTCCAGCCACTGTGGTCACTTAGAGAGTGAACCAGTGGAAAAAGATCTCTCTGTCTCTCCTCTGTGTAAATCTGCCTTTCCAATAAAAATAAGTAAATCTCGGAAAATAAATAAATAAATCAGATTCATTCATTCATGTATTTGAAATGCACAGCCACAGAGAGAGTGAGAGACAGACAGTCAGAGAAATCTTCCATTCACTGATTCACTCCAAACGGCTACAACAGTGAGGTCTAGACCAGGATAAAGCCAGGAACCAGGAACTCCATCCTGGACTCTCATGTGGGTGCAAAGTCCAGTACTTGAGCCATCTTCTGCTCCTTCAGTCACATTAGCAGGGATCTGAATTACAAACAGGGCAGTTGGGCCAGCATGGTAGCCTAGTAGCTAAAGTCCTCGCCTTGCATGTACCAGGATCCCACATGGGTACCAGTTGGTTCATGTTCCAGCTGCTCCACTTTCCTTCCAGCTCCTTGCTTGTGGCCTGGAAAAGCAGTCAAGAACAGCCCGAAGCCTTGGGACCCTGCAGCCACATGGAAAACCCAGAAGAAGCTCCTAGCTCCTGTCTTTGGATCAGATCAGCTCCAGCCATTGCAGACACTGGGGGAGTAAATCAGCAGATGGAAAATCTTTCTCTCTTTCTCTTCTTCTCTCTGTTAATCTAACTTTCCAATAAAAAATAAATAAATCTTTATAGAAACAGTGCAGTCTGGAGGGACTCAAACCAGCACTCTGATGTAGAAAGTCAACATCAAAGGCAGGGGTTGAACAAAGCTGCCACAAAGCTGTCTTCTATCCCTCCATTCTTCAGGAAAAGTACAGCTAACTCCCCCTCCATGCTCCCCTAACTCTAGTGTATCCCACACCAACCAGGTCCATCTGTCACCATATTTGACCTTGCTTTGTCTTCCCAGCCTCCCAATGACGAATGAGTCACTCAAGGTCAGCGATAATGCTGGCTGTCCCTGTGCTATCACAGCCCAAGGTAGACACTCAGCATCATTTGGACTGGCTGCAAACAGGAATCTGAAATATGACTTGATACTATTCAGTCACATGAAGGGAGTGAGGAAAACGTCTGCCAATATGTTACTCTAGCCATTTTCCTTCAAGGGAAAATGTGAATGTGTTTAAGATACTAACACAGTAACAGCGAGTCCCAGCAGGATGATCGCATCCCAGTTACATAGATAAACAGCAGCAATACAGGTGGGGAAAATGCCTAGAACTTCCAAATCTACCAGATGGCGAGGTCCAGCCCACATACAAGAATCCCTACCCAAGGCTACGGGGATATTACATTTCGCTCTCGGTGTCTGTAATTTCAGGAGTGGCTCAGTGAGGAGAACCTCTGTGGTGTGGAATTTCATCTTGGTCTTGACCCCATTATTACCCAGGTAATACAGCCTGGCCCTTGGGCTGCTCCAGGCAGAAAACCAACCAGGATGGGAGATTTTTAAATACTTTCAGCCATGCTGTTGTCATGGTTGCTGTTGTTTTAATAAAAGATGATACAGAAATGGAATTAACCATTGATTATTATGGAGTAATACCAAAGTAACTGAAGAATAGTCACAAAATGTATATCTCAAACCATAAACAAAATACAAATTTCAAAAAAGTAAAAATTGTAAAGGTCATCTTATCTGTCAAAGCAATAATGTAATTAAAATACATGGGCAGGCATGTGGCCTAGCAGTTAAGCCATGATTGAGATGTTTGCACCCCACTGTCAGAGCACCTGGCTAGATTCCTAACCACAGTCATGCTTAAACAGAACCTTAGAGCAAGCAGTGGTGGCTTAAGTGCTTGGATCTCTGCCACCACACGGGGCACATAAAACAGTGCCATGACGGGCAAGCATTTGCAATAGTGATTACCTACACTCATATCCCACACCGAGTGTCTGGGTTCAAGTCCCAACTCCACTTCCAAATCTAGCTTCCTGCTAATGTACACCCTGAAAAGCAGCAGGCGATGGATGGCCCAGGTACTAAGGTCTCTTCCTCTCCAGGCTCTGGGTGTTAGCCTTCCCTGGTCCAAGCTGTTACAGATATCTTGGGGAGTAAATCAGCAGATGGGATATTTTTGTTTTATTTCTCTTTCTCTCTACCTTTCAAATAAGGGAAAATAAATCTAAAATGGGTCATTGTCAATTCAAAATTCTATACAATCAAAACCTTGGAATTCTTTTTTCTTAAATGATGGATCCTATCTCAGATGCAAAAACACAGTCGTGTTGTTGTACATCTATAAAAACATGGATATAGCAAATTTTTAAATGTCTCCAAATTACCTAGGGATCCTCAACTTGATAAACCACAGGCTCTGATTTAGTAGAATTTGGGTGGAGTCCTATAGCTTGCACTTTTAATAAGCTCCTAAGTGGAGCACAGTTTGAGGAGAAAGGATAAAATGGCTTCTAAGGTCTCTTGTCTGTAAGGTTCTCAGCCTTCTTTCTGAAGACATCTGTTTTCATGGCCCAGTAAGAAAAATTCAGTGTGAGTAAAGTCACTGCCTGTGGTGCTGCAACTCGTTGAAGTCTCAGCTGTTCCACCTCCAATCCAGCTTCCTGTCATTGTGTCTGGGAAAGTAGTGGAAGATGGTCCAAGAGCTTGGGCCCCTGCACCCATGTGCAGACCAGCAAGAAGCTCCTGGCTTCTGGCTTTGGACTGGCTCAGCTTTGACCATTCGAGCCATCTGAGGAGTGAACCAGCAGATGGAAGAGCTCTCTCTGTCTCTCCCTCTAGCTATATAAGTGCCTTTCATATAGACAAACTAATCTTTAAAAAAAAAAAAAAAACAGAAAACAATTCAGTGGAAGTATAACCCAAATGTAATAGTTACTATGTAATAGTATTTGGCTTAACAAATCTATATTCCCTACACTGGCATAGATGATTGAAAGATAGATAGATAAAGTAAATAAACAGATAAAAGACACACTGATGCCAGGCTAGCAAAGGTTTCATTAACACTTGCAGAAGAGATGGTGGTGGGCAGAGAGGCTCAAGTGAAGCTTCCAATTGAGCTATCATTGCCTGGTCTGTGGCACCTGGCAGAGTAGCCCTCAGAATTCTAGAGATTCAAGGGCCCAAGCAGACTCCTGGAGAAACCTTGCAATACAAGAGGCAGGAACCCAACCTCAGTCAAGGCCACTGCTCAACAGCTTCTGGCTCAGCCCAGAAATACGTGGTGCTACCAAATTCTTGGATATGCCTTGTCCCCAAAGCCAGGTGTGCTGCAGGCTTGGTCCCCCAGGGTGGCCATGTTGAGAGATAGGAAGGCTGGTAGGGGCACTGCCCTCAGAGAGGGTCATGGGTCGAGTCAGTTCTCACAAGACTGTTGTTATGAAAAGCGCAAGAACAGCTTCTCACTCACCTACTGGAACTTCCCATAAGGTGGAGAGATCTCTCTCCCCTGCACACATTCCCACTTTGATGCTATTCAGCAGGTGATGACCCAGCGAAAAGGACACAAGAAACCTCAATGAATGCAGGCTCCCCAGCCTTGGACTTTCAGCCTCCAAGCCACAAGCTAAATAGGCCCCTTTGGTTGATAAACTACCTTCAAGCAGCTCATTTTAGTGGCAGAAACCAAAGCAACTGAAGATGAAGTAGCCAATTCATCATGGATTTGATATTAAGTTTTGCATCTGAAAAAAAAAAAAAGTTTTGTGTCTGGCCTGGCACAGTACCTAGTGGCTAAATCCTCGCCTTGCAACTTCCAGGATCCCATATGGATGTCGGTTCTAATCCCGGCTGCTCTACTTCCCATCCAGCTCCCTACTTGTGGCCTAGGAATGCAGTTAAGGGTGGCCCAAAGCCTTGGGATCCTACAGCCACATGGGAAACCCAGAAGAAGCTCTTGGCTCCTAACTTCGGATCAGCTTAGCTCCAGCCATTGTAGCCATTTGTGCACTGAACCAATGGACAGAAGATCATTCCTCTCTGTCTCTCCTCTCTATAAATCTGCCTTTCCAATTAAAAAAAATTCTTTTTGTAAAGTCTTTTGTCATACTTCATTCTCTATCTGCCATGCCTAAGCCAGCTAAAACTACCTCCAAGAAAGAATGAAATAGGTTTAGGGGTCTCAACCAGGTCTGGATGGAGTCTTCTCTGTTGCATAAGATAAAATGTTATGTGACATGAACTGTCAGTTAATCCATCAGATAGAGACTATGTTGTCAAATGAATCAAGCAGTGGGTGGGTTTTTAGCCTAGCACTGAGAATGTACGCTAAGATCCCTGCATTCCTCATTACAGAACCCGGGTCCAGTACCCAGCTTAGGCTCTAGATGCCAGTTTCATGACAGTACAGACTCTAAAAGGAAACAGCTGACAGCTCAGGTAAGTGGTCTCCTGCCATCCACAGGGGAGACCTGGATTAAGGCCCTGGCTCCCAGCTTCAGTCTCCACCCAGTTTCAACTATTGGCAGCACCTGGGGAATGAAACAGAGGGAGTTCATTATTTACCTGTCTTTCTGTATCCCAAGTAAATAAATGCTATGGTTGAAGCACAGCCGCTTAAACCACTCACAACATTGTCATCTCAATTCAGCACACCAGCTCAAGTCCCAGCTGCTCTGTTTCTGATCCAGCTGCCTGCTAATGAGTCTTAGAAGTTAGCAAAAGATGGCCCTGGTGCTTGGGCCGCTGACACCCATGTGGGAGGCCCAGACAGGGCTCCTAGTTCCTGGCTTTGGCCTGGCCTAAACCTGGTGGTAAAGCAGTTTGGGAAGCAAACCAATGGATGGAAGATCTCTCTGTTTCTCCCTCCCTCCCTCCCTCTGTTGCTCCACCTTTCAAATAAATATATAAGTAAATATTTTCCAAAAAATGTTTTAAAGGCCAATGTTGTGGCATAACAGGTAAGGCTGCCACCTGCAATGCTGACATGTCACATGGGCACTGATTAATGTCCCAGCTGCTCAACTTCTGATACACTTCCTGCCACTGTACCAGGGAAAACAGCAGATGATAATCCAAATACTTGGACTCCAGCCACCCAAATGGCAGACCCAGTTGAAGCTCCTGGCTCTGGTCTGGCCCGACCCTAGCCACAGCAGCCATCTGAGGAGTGAACAAGAAGATAAAAGATCTACTGCTCTCTGACTCTCATGTTAAAATAAATGTATATTTTTTTAAAAAGTTTCTAAACTTTTTACAGCGAGAAATAGAAATACAGTGTGAACTCTAAAGCACCATGCAAATGTATGCAAATGAACATTCATGTCTATTTCCATAGATCTTGTTACCCCTAGAAACAGTCCTACACTCTGCAGTGCCTGGCACTGGGCACTGTGGTTAAAAACACTTGCGTTATGGGCCTGGCTCTGCCATTCACTGTGAGTGTAACCCTTGATGCTCTACCTCCGAGAGCATGCACACCCCTCATGTGCAAGACTGAAGGGTAGATGAGTTACTACATTTAATGTCACTAGACTCTGTTAGGTCTTGCTGTAACAGCCACTTAACAACTGTTTGTTCCCAAATAAACAAAAGTACCAATGCCGACGGTTAATTAACCAATACCAATTATACTACTGGGAAGGGCAGTAGAGAACTGCACAGATGTACTGTGTGGAAGGACGCTGACCTGCTCATGGGCCGACATTTTAGAAATCATCATATCTAGGCCCTTTCAAGCGGCATGCTGGGCCACTGAGTCCCAAGGGAGTTGGTGGGGGCGGGGGTGTCATCCGGCAGGGCCTGGGGTCGCCTGCCTAGGTCTGCCCCAGTGGCACCAAGTGCTGAGGGTCTGGGCACACAGGTGGTCAGAGGATGGCATAGGTGGGGGCATTGCAGGGACTTGAGGCCTTACAGGTAAGGGATGACTTCTGAGGGCCTTGCGTAGGTAAGGTCCCTGTGCTTACAGATCAGAGCCTCCTCTGTGATTCAGAAAAAGCAAAGGAGGGCATACCCAAATGCAAACAGAAGATATGGCAGCCCACTGGGGCCTGCAAGAACATCTGCTACCATAGCAGGGGAGGGAGAGCAGATTGTTCAGGGAAGGGGATGGGTAGATTGTGGGAGAGAGGACCAGCGAGGGAGTGTGTTGCAGGTGAGGAATGAATCCTGAGGCACTTCCTTCAGCAGGGCCACTGTGATTGCAGGTAAGCAATCGGGCAGAAACTGAGCAGTTTGGAGATGAAAACAGGACATTAAGGGTCAGATGGGAGCACCAGCCCACATAAGGGACCGGAGCTGAAGTAGTTAGCATCGACCACCTCCAAATACCACTCACTGGCACACACTAAGGCTGGGGCTAGGAGTCTGACTGCCTAAAAGGGCTATGTCACAGTGCCCGCCAGCAAAAGTCAAAATTGGGAACTGGCAATGAGGGCTGGGCCATGACACTACCTAGCACACAAGGGAATCAGGTCTGGGACAGAATCTGTGGAGGTATATGTGGGCCCACCCCTGTGGAACTGCAATAGCCACTGATTTGCTTAAGAGCTGGGGATGGTGACAGGCTAAGTTAGACATGGCCATAGAACCCCTTGACACTCATGGGTACTGGGATTGAGTACAGGTTGGATTAAACCAAACTGCAGCACCCACAGGCACATGCAAGAATAGGGTGTAAGGCAGGCAGGCAAGCTGCAACATCTACCACCTCATACATAGGCTGGGACAGAAGGTGTAGACTATGCTGGCTAAGGGCCTAGCAGCTACTGGCACATGTGGGGTGTGGGTCTGGGGGCAAGCGTGGTGGGAGAACTTGAGAAATTCATCTGGTGGGTCCACTGGTGAACATGTGATCTACGCCTGGGTGTTGGTCAGATTGAACAGGATAGCTCTAACCATCAGCAAACATGTAGGTTGGTTTTGGAGGGGGTCGACTGAGCAGGGCCAGGCCAACCTTAACTCACTGGCAAATGCAGGAGCCAAGTTAGTGTACGGGTCATGCTGGGCTGGGCTATCATACCTACCTGTGTGCTTGAGTCAGGGATGGGAGTAGATTGAGCAGAACTCAGCTGTAGCACCTGCCAGCAAGACTTGGGACTGGGGGCAGGGCAGGTCAGGCCAGACTGCAGCATCCAAAGGTCAAGATGGGGGATAAACTATTCTGAGCTGGATCAGAGCAACCACTGGCAGGAATAAAGCTGTAGCTAGGAACAGGTCCAGTAGGAGAGCTAAGGGGAAGCCCCCAACTGGGTTGTAGTTCCACTGGTGAGCGTGGGGGCTGGAATGGGCATGGACATCTGGGATGGACATGGCTGAAGTACCTCTCGGCATGGACATAGACTGGATCTGGGATGCATGCACCAGACTGGGCTAGACTCTAGCACACATTGGTGCTTGTGAGAGCAAGGTTGGGTATAGAATGGGCTGGGCTAGGTCTCAGCTACTGCTGAGCTGACAGAGAGCTGTGTTTAGGTGTGGACCAGGTGTGGCTAGGCTGTAGCTCCCAAAAGCAAGAACGGAATGGGTATGAGCCAGTTGGCCAAGGCCACTGTTCCTGCCATGACAGGAGGTAGACTAGGTCAGCTTCGGACAAGGACCCACAGGTGTGCGTGAGATCTGACACTGGGAGGAGATCTGATAGAGAAGTTTGGGGAACTCCTCTGTCGGGACACTCCCTGCAGGTGAGCTCAAAAACTAAAACTGGGAGCAGCTCAGACCAGGCCAGGTTAGAGTACTCACCGACACACACGTACTTCAGGTCTGGGGGTGGGCCAGGCTGGGCCAATTCATAACACCCACTAGCAAATCTGAGATCCAGGACAGTTTGCAGGACAGACTGCGTCAGGCCACAACACCAGCCAGTAAACATTAGGACCAGGACTGGGGGCTGGCTGGGCCAGGTTGGGCAGCAACACCCACCAGCATGAGCTGGACTATGGACAGACTGGGCTGAGCCAGACACTGGCAAATGCCGAGGTAAGATGGGCCATGCCAGACTGGGCCACTGTGCACACCAACACATGCAAGTCCTGGTGGCATGAGCAGTGCAAGCCCAGTAGGGGAGCTGTGGGTACTCTCCTACTGGGCCACTGCTCCTGAAGGTGAGTGTGAGAGCTGGGACTAGAAGACCTGGCCCAGCACAGCTACAATACCTGTTGGCCTGCATGTGAACTGGGTTGGGAGAGAGCTAGGCTGGGTTAACTGACTGTATACACTGGTGCAGGCATGAGCCAGAATAAGAGCAGGTTGGTTGGGTTTTACCATAGCATCAGCTGGCAAGTGCTGGGACAGGGGGCAGATTCTGTCAAGCCAGACTGCAGAATCACCTGGAGGGTGTAAGATTCAGGTCTGGAAGTGGGCCCAGTAGGGAAACTGTGGGCACCCCTCTGATGGGCTGCAACTCCCACTAGCAAGCATAAGAATCAGGACCTGGGGTGGACCTGGCTAGACAGGTAGTGGTATGCACTGGCATGAGTATTGGCTGGAGGGTGGAGTCAGCTGGGATGAGTTGGACTTCAAGGCCCAATTATGCATACGAGAGCTGAATGGGAGGCAGAACAGACCAGACCAATCCATTGCACATGCTGGTAGACACAGAAACCAGGGTTGGGGGCTGGGGGCTGAGAGTTGCTCTAACTGGGCTGCAGCTCCCTGTGGTGTACTTGAGGGCCGACTGTGTGGAAGGCAGGACTGAGTTGGGCTGCAGCACCCATTGGTTTGCGTAAGAAATGGGGCTGGAAATAGATGTGAGCTAGCAACTGCAACTACCAGTGTGGACATAGGCTGATGTGGGTGACAGAATGAACTGAACCCCATATAGGGGGGCACACACACAAGAAACAGGTCTGAGATCACCTCGAACAAGACAGTTTTGAGAATCCCCCCGACTAAATTGCTGGACTCGTAACTCTAATTATGGGGAAAGTTGCAAGACCTGTAGTCTGACAATGGAGTCCATGTGTCAAAACTGGACCTCCTCAGTGGCTTTGACGGAGCAGTGGATGGCATACCCAGAAGCACATGGAGGATATATCAGACCACTGGAGTCTGCAGAAGACACCTGGTACTAACTCAAAGGAAGGAGGATCAACTACCCCAGTGATGCATGACAGCAAATATCTGAGCAAACGGAGACTGAGAGGTGGACTGTGTCAGCCAAAGGACCTTGGGAGGGTATCCTCGTCCTTGCATCTGTGAGATTGACAGCATTTCAAAACTATCCAAACACTTGAGCAGAACCCTTGAGGCAAGCTCCACATCGGGGACTTTGGGATGACATCGGTGGCTGTTCCCCATCCCCACGAACTGAGGCAGTTGAAAGGCTGGGTCTGGCTTCTTCCCTTTGTCTGTTTCCCCCAGATACAAAAAGAAAAAGGAAAAGAAAATGTGGAAACCAAGGTCTTACCCATTTTCCCTGATCCTGGACCTGTCTCACCCTAATCAACTATATAAATGGCACCAAAAATGAAATTTAATAAACAAATAAATAAACCATCATATCTGGGACCAGCACCATTGCATAACATGGAAGAATCATAACTTTACGTTGGGGCCCAATGTTGTGGTGTTGTGAGTTAAGCCATTGCAAAAACATCCCATATGGGCTCTGGTTGGAGTCCCAGCTTCTCCACTTCCAACCTAGTTCATTGCTAATGTGTCTGGGAAAACAGCAGCAAATGGCCCAAGTGCCTGGGTCTTGCACCCAAATGGAAGACTCAGAAGAAGCTCCTGGCGCCTGGCTTTGGACAAGCCCAGGAGGCCATTTGGGTAGTGAACCAGCAAATGGAAGTTCTCTGTCTCTCCTCTCACTGTAATTCCACCTTTCAGATAAAATAAATAAATAAAAAGAAAAGAGACCATCACATCCAGCCACATTTGCATAAACACTCTCCCTCTTTCCCCAACTTCCCAGCTTTCTGGGGCATACCTGACTCAGAAGTTGAAGGTCAGTTTCCTCCACCCCTTTTCAGACTGGCCCACTTGCCTGGCCTCTCCATAGCAACTTAAAAAGACCTGCCACTCAGGATGGTATGGGGGCCCCCAGAACTACTTTCACTCTTATTTCGCCACAAACAGCAATAACCACATTTCTGGGGGTGGGGGAAGTCAATGGACTAGAACAAGACACTCTAACTATTTCGTTCACCGGCAAAAGATGAAGGCAGTCTCACGCACAAGTGGAATGCTCAAATTGGAAGCTGTCTTGACCTAATCCCTAGTCATTCACAACTAATTTACTGCACAAGCACCAGGAGATTCTGTTTCGTAAGCTTGTAGAGACATGTGGAAATGGAGACCGTGGGCCGAGGAAGGAAGCCAAGGGGACCCACAACTCAGCAAGAAAAGGCATTCCCCATGAAATCGCCCAGTCATTAAGGAACTGCATCAAGCTCTCGAGCACCGAAGAACCTGAGAAAGCTCACACTCTCTCCTGTCCAACAGCCCTGGCAAAAAATAAAACGACCACAGAAACCAGAACATAACCTCTTTTAAAACACTTCAGGAAAGTTCCCCACTCTCTCAAGCAGCATCACCCTCAAGGGCAATCTGCACAATCATTTCTCTATCCACACCCCGCCTGCTGCACCTGCAGTGCAGGACCCAGAGACACTCCCCAGCCAGAGCCCTGAGCCTTCACTCAGGGAGGCCCTTCAACTGACTTGTGCCGCCTTTGGTTCACTTTCTTGTATGACCAAGATCTGCAGGCAGTGGGCCCTGCGCTCAGCCTCCAGACCAGAACCGCACTCCACTCAACGATGAGTCTTGAGTTTGGCAGCCATCAAGGCACGGCTCCACCCTAACACTACTGCCCCACGGACACCCAATGTACTCCTCCCCTCACCCCTTATCATCACATCTGACTCATTCTCCAGCAGCCTGGACACCTTTCCTCTCCCTTGCAATTCAGGACCCAACCCTGCTCCACACAGCCAGTCCAACAGACCACTCACCACCCTGAGCTTTAGAGACAGCCGAGTCAGCTTTAAGATTAGTTTGTTTTCGGGGGCTGGGTGCAATAGCTTAATTGGCTAATCCTTACCTTGCAAACACCAGCATCCCATATGGGCACTGATTCATGTCCCAGCTGTTCCATGTCCTATCCAGCTCTTTGCTTATGGCTTGAAAAGCAGTGGAGGATGGCCCAAAGCCTTGGGACACTGCAAATACATAGGAGACCCGGAAGAAGCTCCTGGCTCCTGGCTTCAGATCAGCTAAGTTCCAGCCAGTGTGGCCACTTAGGGAGTGAACCAGTAGAAAAAGATCTCTGTCTCTCCTTTGTGTAAATCTGCCTTTCTAATAAAAATAAATAAATCTTTAAAGATTTATTTTTTTTATTATTTTTTCATTGGAAAGGCGGATATACAGAGAGGAGAGACAGAGAGGAAGATCTTCCGTCCGATGATTCACTCCCCAAGTGAGCGCAACGGGCCGATACTATGCCGATCTGAAGCCAGGAGCCTCTTCTGGGTCTCCCACGCGGGCGCAGGTTCCCAAAGCTTTGGGCTGTCCTCGACTGCTTTCCCAGGCCACAGGCAGGGAGCTGGAAGGGAAGCGGGGCTGCCGGGATTAGAACCGGCGCCCATATGGGATCCCGGGCGTGCAAGGCGAGGACCTTTAACCACTTGCGCCACCGCGCCGGGCCCAAAATAAATAAATCTTTAATAAAAAATTAAATATTGGTTTTCTTAAATTTAAAAAAAATTTTAAATTATTGCTTTATTTGACAGGTAGACACAGCTCTCATCTACTGGTTCACTACCCAAAAGCAGACAATAGCTGGGACTGGCTGGGCCATTTGGACAAAGCTGCAAGGCAGAAACGCAGTCAAGGTCTCCTATGTGGATGGCAAGGACCCAACGACCTGAGCTTTATCACTGCCTCCCAGGTGTCTATCAGCAAGTTGGAATCCACAGAAGAGACAGGACTCAAACCCAGGCAGCCCTGAATGGGATACAGACATCCCAAATGGCAGTCTAACCATTCAGCTAAACACCTGCCTCCCCCGGCCCAGTGTGGGATCCAACTAGAAGGTTGATGAGATGCCCAAGACATGGTTCCTAGAGGTGAAAGGCAGGGCATGGGGAGGAATCTTCACAAACTCGATCGCTATTACTTTCAGTAACTTCAAGTAACTCCAAAACCATCCATTCACTCTTCCTCATCCCCATTCCGGAGAACAAATGTGCCGCTGTGAGTCATGAAGACTGGGTGCAGACCAAGCCTGGGACATGCAGGGCTAGTGAAGTAAGGCGTACTTCACATGTGGGAAGAACAACCCTCACCACCCCTGCACTCCCCCTGATTCTCAAAGCCGCTGAGCCTTCTCCTTCTGGCCTTCTGAACCCAGCCAGGCCTGAGCCAACAAGTCCCAAGCCACTCCCAGAAGCACAGCAATGCCAGCGGAAGGTGAAGAAACAGGAGAGACGAGTTCCACCCTCCTGGCTCATTCCTCACCTTTGGGTCCCCCTGGGGCCTGGCACCACACCCACCCCCACACCCGCCACCACCCTCCTGCTCTTCCAATTATCCTCCCATACTTCACTCACACCCAGACCATTCGACTAGAGCTCCCCTTTCCAGAAACATCTCCTTCACTAGTTAAATGCCACTTAGCACCAGTGACCCGGTGGAGAGGCTGGATATAAAAATGGACAATGTCAGACTATATATATAAATAGAACTCTGGCCCACGGTCTGCAGCAATCCGTCCAGGAACTCAAACCACAAGCTCTGTAGCAATCGGCCCCGGAAGGGTTGGACTTAATGACGGCCAGATGTGCTAGTTTTTACCCCCACTTCCAACTTAAGGACTGGCCCAAGAAAGCCAAATAAGGCCCCATATTAACCAATCACACAGGATGCCTGGTACTGCCAAGGCCATCTCCAGCTTCTCCTGCCAAAAGCCCGCCCCTTTCCTTACCAGTAGACTTTCCTAGCCACTAATCCCCTCCCTCCCCCACTGCCTGCCTTCGTTTCTGTTAGAGACCCATGTCCTGGGCGGTTATCTCCCCTGCTAGCGACTCCCTTCTCATCAGGGTGGTCTCAGTGAATTTCCAGGTTGTATTTCCTCCCTGTCCAAATCACAGTCCCAGTGCCTGAGTTCTCTGAGTTCTCTGTCTACTAAATAAGCTCATGGTGTCACAGCGTTAGGTGTATGACAAGGCCCTGGGCACGGTATTGCTGGTGCCACAAAAAGAAATCAAAAGTGCTAACAACTTCCCAGAAGCAAGGGCAACTGGATCAGTTTTGAAATAGGCACTAGTAGACAGCTGTGAAAGGGAACCAGCAGTTCCCCATTCCTCTCCTCCCTCCCCTACCTGACTTGAGCTCTGTTAAATCTCATTTGTGTTCGCATTCTGTTTCTCCTCCTCTGCGGTATAGTGTTCCTCAGTATAATCTGTGCTCGCCCTTCTGTACCGTCCCCAGGTACAGACCAGGCCAGCCCAAATGAGAACGACCTTCCTTTTCCTTTGAATTTGTTTAAAGCGAGAGCCAGGACAGGCACTTGGCACAATAGTTGCGATGCTGCTTTGGATACCTGCAGCCCATAATCTAGTGCCAGGGTTCATATCCAGGCTCTCCTCTCCATCCCAATGTGCACGCTAGGAGGGAGCAGGCAGGTGATGGGTCAAGGATCTGTGTCCCCACCACCTAGCCACAAAGAGGACTCAAATTGAGTTCCAGATCCCTGGCTTAAGCCTGGCCCAGCCAGTGCTGGCTCTTGTGTGCACTTGGAGATAGAACTAGAGAATAAGGACTCTCTCTCTCTGCCTATCAAATGGAAAAAAAATACTGTTATTCAGCCCAGATATTTGCCCTGCCTCTAGAGCCGGTACACCTGACACACAGCCTCAGCCAACTCTGAGCCACCATGGCCTACAGTCACCAAAGCCAAAGCCTTTTTCTCAACCTATTGTGGTCTTAGACAGCTAATTCAGGGTCAAGAGCTTGGAAGCCACTCCTCCCCCACCCCCAAGTGGTCCTTTCTGACCACATGTCAGGTTCACCTATCACCTGGAACCTGAGAGGGGGCAGTATTGCATTGGTGCATAACCACTCCTCCTGCAAGCCCCCATAGGCCCATCAGAGGGCCGCGCTCTCCAGGTCACATGCTCCCATCACTCTTGTGCTCCAACTCTCAGGCTCCCCAGCACCTGCTTGTTCTCTGGCTTCCCGTGGACAGACTCCGAGGACAGGTAGCCCCTGAACACGATCCCTGTATGTCTGCATTCCTCACCCTCTGCTCACCACTTGGGAGAGTCGGTGAAGATGCAAACGCTAAGATGCTTTGTATCTCTAATTTATGCACTTTCAAGAGTTCCAGGAGAGGAGAGGCCTAGTGGTACTGGAATGTGGACAGAGAAGCCAGGAAAAGGTGAATGTTTACAGCTTTGTAACTGTGTCCTGATTGTTTGCTACACCTCTCTTAGGATAACTTACATTTCTGAGGAAGCTGGAACATATGTCTTCACTAATGGATGGACTTCATGGCGATGACCATTTGTTTCTCCCAGGGTTTCGACTCAGACTGGATTGCCATGTGGTCTTGTCATTTGCTAATTTCTAGTGGGCATTGCCATCCCCAAGCTTGGTTAATAAAGATTTCTTAATACATCCTAGAGATCTGTTGTGATCTCTCTCACACCCAGCAATAACCTCCACCCCTGCCTTTCCCCTCTTTTTTTTTTTTAAGATATTTATTTTTATTGGAAAGGCAGATATAGAGAGAGGAGGAGAGACAGAAGAAGATCTTCTGTCCTTTGATTCACTCCCCAAGTGGCCACAATGGCCAATCCAAAGCTAGGAGCCAGGAATCTCCTCCAGATCTCTCACACAGGTGCAGGGTTCTAAGGCTTTGGGCCATCCTTGACTGCTCCCCCAGGCCACAAGCAGGGAGCTGGATGGGAAGCGGGGGGCCCCCAGGATTAGAACCGGCGCCCATATGGGATTCCATCGTGTTCAATGCCAGGACTTTAGCCACTAGGCTACTTTTGGTTTCTACCAGCCGGGTCCGGACACCTATCCACTGCTGCTTTCTCTTCTTCCTCTAGTTTGCTTCTTCTCTTCTTGCATCTACTGTCTCAACTTGATTTCCCCCAGGAGTCTGTCCTTAATGGTAGTTCTGGTTCAACCGCGTTGGCCCTCCAAAAAAATTCACAGGCTAAAGGAATTGGGGGTGGGACATTTGGGGGTTACTAGGATTAGACAAGGTCATAAGGGAGAACCCCTATGACGTCATCGATGGCTTTCTAAGAGTAACAGAGTGCTGAGCTACAATGCACCCCTACCCCATTCCTCCCCTCTCCCTTATCTCTCCCTCCTGTCCCCTGTCTCACCACCGAGTTATGACTCAGCCAGGAGGCCCTGCCCACATCCAGATGCCCAGCGTGTTAGTACTTTGTTCTTGAACTCCCCCATCCTCAGAACTAGAAACCAAATAAAATCTATTCTTTATAAATGACCTCGTCTCGGGCCCGGCGCGGTGGCGCAGTGGTTAAGGTCCTCGCCTTGCACGCCCCGGATCCCATATGGGCGCTGGTTCTATCCCGGACAGCCCTGCTTCCCTTCCAGCTCCCTGCCTGTGGCCAGGGAAAGCAGTCGAGGACAGCCCAAAGCTTTGGGACCCTGCACCCGCGTGGGAGACCCAGAAGAGGCTCCTGGCTTCGGACCGGCATAGTATCGGCCGTTGCGCTCACTTGGGGAGTGAATCATCGGACGGAGGATCTTCCTCTCTGTCTCTCCTCTCTGTATATCCGCCTTTCCAATGAAAAAATAATAAAAAAATAAATCTTTAAAAAAAAAAAAAAAAAGTTTAGCAGGATTTAGTCCATTTTTTGTTTGTCTATTTGTTTCTGTGATAACATACCTGAGACTAGGTCATTTATTTTTTTTTTAAAGATTTATTTTTATTATTTTTTCATTGGAAAGGCGGATATACAGAGAGGAGAGACAGAGAGGAAGATCTTCCGTCCGATGATTCACTCCCCAAGTGAGCGCAACGGGCCGATACTATGCCGATCCGAAGCCAGGAGCCTCTTCCGGGTCTCCCACGCGGGTGCAGGTTCCCAAAGCCTTGGGCCGTCCTCAACTGCTTTCCCAGGCCACAGGCAGGGAGCTGGCAGGGAAGCGGGGCTGCTGGGATTAGAACCAGCGCCCATATGGGATCCCGGGCGTGCAAGGCGAGGACCTTTAACCACCTGCGCCACCGCGCCAGGCCCAATCCTGCTAAACTTTCAACCTGCAGGGTCGAGAAGCCATCACGCCTACACTCCCTGGACACACCTTCTGGCCACAGTCCAAGTTCTATTGATCTCATCTCTGCAGCGGCACAGAAGCGTCTCAAACTCAGGATGTTCTGCTCAGTGACCAGCCTCTCTCCCAATCTTTCTCCTCCTCCTACACCCAAACACCCAAACACCCAGGCCCAGAACTCAGGTGTCATCTTTCCTCTTCCGTTTCACAGTCACATCCACATCTCTTCTCCCACTGTCCTTCCTTACTGCTGGTCAAGCCCTCAGAATTTTCAGGCTTGCTATTACAACACCGGCCTCCGATTGTTCCTCTATGTGGTCCAGGTCCGAACGAAGGAAACCTGCTGACGACCCCCTTCTGCAAGGCTGTACGGTGCGGAAGGGGGTTCAAACCAGGTAACCCTGAGCTCCTCCCGCCAAAATCACCCCCTCAACCATGGGACTATATCTGACAGGGTCACAGAGAGATCCCACCCCAAGCTCCACAGGCTTTCAATCACACTGCTGTGAGAGAAAGAGCCCAGCAAAGAAGGGGTGCCTCCCTGAGCCTCCCACTACCTGAAGAATGACCTCCTGCAGAAGGGTTCTTTAGGAAGAAACACCTTGGGGGGTGACAGCCACGGGTTCTTGAGAATTTCGGGGAGAGAGCTCCCAGCGGCTCCTGCCAAGTAAATTCCCTTCCACTTAGGATCACCATTTCATGGGGGAGGTTGGCTTATTCGGATATCACTTCTTGTACAACAGCCTGCAGCCACTTCCTGTGGCTTCCCACCACCCAGAAGAGTACGTGCCTGCCTGGTTTTGCTAGTCCAGGGCCTCTGGCCTCTGCTAGGACCCCACCCGGCCCTTCCCCCCCATTTCCCATCAGCCTCCTTCACACAGGGTGAGCCACAGGCCCCACCCTAATTCCCTCCACACTTCCTGCCTTCTGCTCTGAGCCAGTGTGCCTGTCCTTCTGGCCCAAGCCCAGACACCACACCTTCTCCATGCCCCAGCCAAATGAAACCTTCCCCTCAGGGCACTCACAGCCTCCCGCCTTCCTCCGGGGATAGTGAGGGCCAGGACCTCTGCGAGCCTGAACCCTCCTACTACCACGCTCAGCATCTGGAATTGCCTGGAAATGTATTACTGACTTGTCTGCCTCCCGCCGGGAAGCGAACTCGCAGCAACGGCCACCGCATGCTCACGTCCGGCACAGGCCGCCTGTCGAATGAGTGGATGAATGAATAAACTTTGTGTTTCTGGAAACATGTATTTCTTATCCTCCTTTCTCACTATCTTTAGCACCCTGGCTCTCCAGCAAGATGATGAAATCAAAGGTAGAAGGCAAATTGCACCGGGGCCGGAGTATGTCCTGCAAAAAGTCCCTGCCCCACCCCGGTGTCACAGCGCTCTCCACGCCCTGTGCGCCCGGGCGCGGCCCTCGCGGGGCAGCGTGAGCCCAGCCCCCACCACCCACCTGCCGCCGGCGTCCGGGACAGCAGCAGGTGCAGGCTCCCAGGGCAAGGCCGCCTCCAAACCCTCGCCTCTTGGAGCGGCTCCGCCCCCGCTCCCTGGGCTCCCACAGAGCCCGAGCCCGCCCCACTCGCGTTCCACGCCCGAACGAAGTAGAGGCAGGGAAGCGTCCCGGGCGTGCCCGGCGGCCGCGAGGGTCAAGCCGGCGCACCCAGCTAGGGTTTCTCGTCGCGCCGGAACCCTCCTCGTACTCACCGTCGGTGCCCGGAGATCCGGCTGCACCCCATGCCAGACCCAGCAGTAGCAGGAGAGACAGCAGGCGGCGAGGTGGAAGGCCCGCGACCCGGGGGCCCCGGCCCATGCCGCTGCCGCCTCCCTCCGGGCGCGCCCGCAACTCCTCCCGAGGCCCTGGAGGCGCCCAGATAAGACGGCGGGCGCCGCGGGAGGAGGCCGGTCTGGCCGCTTCCGGCAGCACGCTGGGGGCCGAGGGCACCACGGAGCCCTCGAGAGGCAACGGTGCACCGGCCCTTCCTGCTACCAGACCTAGTGCGCAAGCCACCGGCACGGCGAATTCCCGGCCAGCTGCACCTGCCAGGAACAGCGCCCCACGCACCCCCCACCCCCCTCGCTAAGTTCGCCTAAAGAAAGGGAGACCCACCTAGCAAGTTGGAGAGTCAGCAAATGCGCCAGGGAGGAAAGGTCTACGCGAGGTGTGGAGAAGGAACCAAGGGTCCCAGCCACTCTTGGCTTTTGGGAAGCACTCTTGGGGGAAGGAGCAGACGGGAGAAGGCTAAGGAGGATGTGAGAATCTTAAGGGAGTTGGGTTGAGGCTGCCTCCAGGCCAGGTGAGAGGGCGAGAAAGGATCTCCCAGGAGACCTGCCCAGGTGGCCTGGACCAGCAGAGAACAGAGTTGTAGAGGAAGGAGGAACAAGACAGCCACCTTGGGAACGTCAGGGCGGTACACAGGGAAGCAAACCAAGACCTGAAGGGTGGCAAGGACGTACATGAGGCCACCTGAGTGCTAAGGACATGGACGAAGGGTCAGACGCCAGCAAATGCATCCCAGCAATGAGACTGGAGACTAATTCGGGGTTGGGAACAGGTGCCTGGAGAGAGACTTAAGGATCCACAGGTGTAACCAAGCAAAATAGGCCTCTGTAGGGCAGCTTCGGCTGCTCAGCCCTAAGATGACACCTTGGCTGTATGCCAGGGTCATGAGGAAGAGGCCTAGCAGAATCCGGAACTTCAGCCTAATTGGCCCCTGGCGCATGCTCACTGCGTGCAGGGTTAGTACTCTGCGTTATGATTGGTGCGCTTTACGCGTGCTGTATTGACCTTAATGTTGATTGGATGGTGAAATGTATATATTGTGAAGCTTGTGCGGAACGGAGGGAGAAGATGGAGGATAATAAAGAAGCACCACGGAAAAGGACACGGTGTGTGTTTGAGAGTTTTTCTCTGCAGGTCAGGGAGCACTCCACACCTCGGAGTGGGCTCTGGGAGGTGGCGTCGGGATGGTGGGGGTGTCCGGAGCTGCTGCTACTGCTTATGGTGATGGTACAGGAACCCTTTGAGGCAAATGCAACGCGGGGAAAAGTGGGAAATGAGAGCGCTGTGTGGGCTCAGGACAGTGGAGAACTCGGAGAGGGAAGAATTCACTTAGAGGTCTAGTTGGGGGGCTTTGCTGGGAGCCACAGAGTTAAAACTACAAAGGGAACTAACTGCAGGGTAGGGAGGAGGAAGTCAGCTCCCAGGAGATGGCCGAGAGTTTGGCATCAAGGCCTGCAGGCCAGCAGGGATCCTCCACGACTCCTCCGTGGCATCCCCACTGGCTTTCACCTACCCTCCCTTCAGATCTAGCCCCACAGTCTAACCACAGCCCAACACTCCCCATAGAAGGGCTGCCCGGTTAGAAACAGATTTCTTTCATGGCAGGTTTTGTTGCAAATTACGTTTGCCTCCCCTGCCACCCACCACCACTACCGCAGGGAGCAATAGATGGCAGTATGGGGGATTATTTAGATAGAATGTTTTGTCATGAGCCCAGCTCCAGGAACTTTGAAACCATGCCATTATTCCACAAATAAGGCAATTGTTTCAGGCATTTTTAAAACCACCCCAAACCCTCCAAGCTCCTACTCTTGTATATATATTATTTTATGATGCAGTTTCATAGGCTCTGGGATTCTCCTAGCCCCTCCCAAACCCTCAGTCTTTGTTTTGTTTTGATTTTTAAGATTGTATTTTATTTTTACTTGAAAGAGTTACACAGAGAGAGGGAGAGACAGAAAAGAAACATCTTCCAACCACTGGTTCACTCTCCAGATGGCTGCCAGAACTGGGCCATTCCAAAGCTGGGAGCCAGGAGCTTCTTTCAGGTTTTCCTTGTGGGTGCAGGCACTCAAGGGCTCCGGCCATTTTCCACTGCTTTCTCAGGCACATTAGCAGGAAGCTGGGTTAACAAGTGGAGCAGTCAGGACTTGAACCAGCATCCAAACGGGATGCCAGCAACACAGGCAGAGGATTAGCTTGCCACAACGCCAGTGGCTGTGCTATTGACAGCCCTAAGTTAGCTAGTGGAAAAAAAATGATAATGCAGAAGATTATTGTTGATAGCAATGAAAAAGAATGGTTTCCAATAGAAATGTAAGCAACTTCTGCCAGATTAAAAAAAAAATAGCATCAACTCAATAAGTATTTTTTGTCTCATATATTAATTAGTTGGCCATTGTGGCATGTATTAGCAAATTCAGTCATCCTTCCTGACCTATGAATTTTCCTTTGGACCTTTATCGCTAATTCCTCTTTGGAGTCAGCATTTTCCTGTGTACCTCATTAATTAGCTGAACAAAATCTTAAGTGGGTTTTCATTTTATGTTTGCACAAGTGATGGTTTTAAAGATTTATGTTTTTTTTTTTTTAATTGGAAAGGTGGATATACAGAGAGGAGAGACAGAAAGGAAAATCTTCCGTCCAATGATTCACTCCCCAAGTGAGCGCAACGGTTGATGCTCTGCCGGTCTGAAGCCAGGAGCCTCTTCTGGGTCTCCCACACGGGTGCAGGGTCCCAAAGCTTTGGGCCGTCCTCGACTGCTTTCCCAGGCCACAGGCAGGGAGCTGGATGGGAAGAGGGGCTGCCAGGATTAGAACCGACGCCCATATGGGATTCCGGGCGTGCAAGGTGAGGACCTTAACCACTGCGCCACCGCGCCGGGCCCGAGTGATGGTTTTAAATTTTTGAAAATGATGTGTTAGCACAATTGTGCTGTTACAGAGAGAAGGCCGAAGTGCCGGGGGCTCCCGGGAAAAAAGGCACTTTACCTACGTGGACTTGACTGCACTTGTGTCCCAAGAGCCAAGTGCTGATTCTTTTCCTTCCCCTGTTTTCATAAACTGAACTGGCAGCGTCGTAGTTGCAAGGGAAGCTCACAACTTATCTCAGGTGTGCAGATATACTGGGCAGCTTATGGGAGGCACCCCACTTACAGCAGCCAATAAATCACAATCATAGCCAGTTTTGAGGTGCGCTCAGTGGTCTCTCAGTCATGCAGCTGGATCTTGGGTGGGATAGCAAGTGAGAACAAGACCAGCCAGCCAGCCAGCCCTGGTAAAAGGTAAGGTTGTTTCAGGGCACAGTGTAGCTGAGTCTGTAACAATGCTGCCTATCTGAGTTACATTGTGTGACTCTTCAGTTCTTGTTATCTGCCTGTTTGCTGCTTTAAGATATTTTATGTTTTAAAAAAAATCATTTTTTCACACACCAAGTGGTGAGCTCATGAAATATTATCTCCTTATCAGTGTTAGTCACAAGAGTTAAAATAGAGAGGAGGTGGAGCATTGTGGTACAACAGGCTAAGCAGCCCTTGACACCCTGTCTGCTTGGCTTCTGAGCCCGCTCCCCACTCAGGCACCTGGAAAAGCAGTGCAAGACAGCCTGAGTTTGGGCCCTTGACGCCTACTGGGAAACCAAGACAGAGTTCCAGGCTCCTGGCTCTGTCCTGCCTCAGCCCCGGCTGATACAAGTATTTGAGAATGAACCAGCAGATGGAAAATCTCTTTCTTTCTTTCTCCTTCACTCCCACTCTGTTGCTCTGCCTTCCAAGTAAATAAATGAATCTTAAAAAAATAAATAAATAAAAACTGTTTTGTCTTTTCATGTAAAAACTACCCTTTATGGGAAATAAGATTCACCATTTTAATTCTTCCAAAATGGACTGAAATTCTAGTAAACATTTCTTTTCACTAAAAGTAAATTTACAGAGAGGAGAGACAGAAAGATCCACCATCCACTAGTTCATTCTCCAAAGCACACCAGAGCTGAGCCAGTCTGAAACCTTGTGTTTCTTCCAGGTATCCCACGCAGGTGCAGGGTGCCACGGCTTTGGGCCATCTTTGACTGCTTTCCCAGGCCACAAGCAGGGAGCTGGATGGGAAGTGGAGCAACCGAGATACAGACCAGCACCCATATGGGATCCCAGCACTTACAGGCTGAGGATTAACCAGTTGAGCCATCACACCAGCCCCTAATCAACATTTCCAACTGAAGTTTGCCTTTAATTTAGCCTCCAGTTCATCAAGTCACCTACTCAGCGGTGAGATCCCATACTTCTTTCCTGTAACAACTATAATTTATCACTTGACTTTATACACAAAATGAGTTCAAGTTAAAGTTGTTAAAAATTAATAAAGGAGAGAAGACACACCATCCAATGTATCTGGCCAGTAGGGACATCTGCTTTGTGGTACTCAGTTCCAGCTCCTGAGCCCAACTTCCTGCTGATGTGGAACCTGGGAGGCTTAAGGCAGCAGACGAGGACTCATGTAACTGGGTTCCTGCCACCCACGTGGGAGAACTGGATTGAGTTCCTGGCTCCTGACTTTGGCCTGGTCCAGTGCCAGCCACAGAAGGCATTTTAGGGGCAAACAGGAGAGGAGCACTTTCTCTCTAACTCCAACCAAAATTTCTAATTACACATGAATAGAGAATGCTTGAAAAAAAAAGATCAAATTCTGCAGAAACTTTGATGAAAACATTTAATCCAACTCCTCTCCTATTCTAAAGCTTGTACTTGGAAATGACAAGTAAAAACAAGAACTGGCACCCAGGAGGATAGTTGAAATTTTGTATTTTTAGGACGTAAGGAGGATGACATTTTAATGTATTTGAAATACTTCCAGAAAAGCTTAAGATTATTACATAAAAGCATTCATTTTCATCAAAACATTCAATGACCTCCTCCTTCCTTAGGCCAACACATGATAAACTACTATTTTCAACACATTGGGCAAACCAGCCAACAGCTCCTACAATGCAATTTCCTCTGCTTCTATCCACAGCAGTTTACACAGTCAATAACAGCCTGGGAAGCAAAAAGGTTTGAAATAAACTTGTGATGTTTACCTTATTTAAAATGTTTTCTAGGGTAAAATTTGCCACCACATTTTCTTGAAAAGTTACAATGTAATATAGCTTGTTCTATAGTGATGGATTTTGTCACACAGCTTCTTTGAATGCACATAAGATATGTATTTGATACACAGACAGCATGGGGGAGGAGGGCTGGCATAGTGGGAGCAGACTCATGTCCTGGCTGCTCCACTTCCCATTCAGCTCCCTTCTTTTTCCAAAAACTGGAAGCACACAGAAAATTGGGAAGAAAAAAAAGCTTGTTTCGCAAAAAACAACAGGTATGCAAGGGTGCATTCAAGAACAGCTAATCTTCTACTCTTGGAGGCACAGGAAATAAGTTTTTGATAGCTCTAGAATTGCTGATTTTTTTTCCTGGCTCCCATCCTTAAAGATTAAGAAATTTTGAGGTTTGTCTTAAAGCATCCTGCTATTCAGTGATGGCAAAGAGATTTCTGTTACTATTCACAGAAGCATTAGTCACACTAGCCAAAAAATAGAAACAATCCTAGTTCCCACTGATTGAGGAGTGAATACCTAACTTGGGGCCTCTGTACATACAATGGGATGTGCTCAACCACATGCTACAATGTTGATAACCCCAAGCCACGTGGAAGATGCGGTCACAAACTGTGACTTTACTCCTATGAAATAAAGCAAATTCATATACAAAAAGTGCAGTGAGGGTTGCTACCTCTCTTATGATTTTGTAAATAAATAAAAATTAAAAATTGTCCATGAGTCCCTAAGACACAAGTGGGTGGAATTGCAGGAGACTCCCAGAGCAGGCTTGGAGAGCTAGGGTATGGGAGGGGAAAGGCTTGCCCGAGAAAAGACTTTTATCTAAACACTGGCCTAGTCTTTCTTAGGCCTTTCCCCCCACGTTGCACAGTGTCTGCTTCTGGTGTAAAGTTCAGTATCTTCCTGTTGGGTTCCCATCTGGGAGGAGGTAGGGAAGCTGGATGGCAAATTTCTTGCGATGTCCCAGGAAAAACCCATAGTTTGGTCACTGTCTACCTGATCGGAAGGGCCGGCCACTCTCCCCGGAGCCTGAGGCTTGCAGATGACAAAGGCAGCTGTTTATACTGTGGTGTCAAGGAGTCCCATGAGCACCTCACTGTCTCGAATTTGATAAATCCCAGCGTTGTGTGTATTGCTTTAAGCTTACAGTCAGAGAAAGAATTTACTTTATTTAAGGTTTATTTTTTATTTTTATTGGAAAGGCAGATTTACATAAAGAGACAAAAAGATTCTGTTGCTGGTTAACTCACCAAGTGAGCGCAATGGGTAGAGCTGAACTAATCTGAAGCCAGGAACCAGGAGCTTCTTCCCTGTCTCCCACATGGATGCAAGGTCCCAAGGCTTTGAGCCATCCTTCACTGTTGGATGGGAAGTAGAAAAGCCAGGACATGGGATCCTGGCACATGGAACGTGAGGATCCAGCTACTAAGCCATCGTGCCAGGCCCCAAAGGAAGGATTTAAATGTTTGAAGCATTTGAACTGCATTGGCTGATAGCTTGTATGACCGAAACATCAAAGTGGCAGGCCCTCTCCAGCAGCCCATCACACACACACACACACACACACACACACACACACACACACACACACACACGTCCATCCCCAGCTGATTTCTGAGAACAGCCCAAGACCACCTTGAAAGGAGCACATTGCCCCTTGGTGTGGAGTTGTTACCAGAAGCAGTTAACAAGGAACAGGAGCAAGCAACACAGTCCCTCCTTCTCAGAAGTTGCTCAACTCCCAGACACTTTGTTGCCTTTCTGGAAACAATAGAACTACTCTGCTATCTCCATCCTATCCCTCCCAGTGAGTGTGTGGACCTTGAGCAACAAGTCCACTGAGTGGCAGCTGCACAGGGCCCTGGTAATCCCAGAGTGATGCTACTAGTAGGCGACTATCTGATCTGTTCTCGTGGCTACTAACAAAATAGTATAGACTGTCTCCGTGGTATAGAAGAGAGGTTTATTTCGGCCCTCAGTCGTGGGTCAAGGTCAAAGGCTTGATCTGAGGGCCTTCTTGCTGGCAGAATCCTTAGGCATTGTGACAAGAGACAGTGCACACAAACAACCGCTGGCTCTCTCCCTTCTCATAAAACCACCAGGATTGAATCATCAGCTGCGCCCTGAACAACCTTAACTAATCCCAGTCATCCCCCCGTACCACCTCCAGAAGCCCACCTTTAAACCCCATGGAGTCTGTCTTCAAACTGGTATCAAACCACAGCCTTCACCCGGAGCAATCTCAACAAAGCAAAACCAGCATGGTAGGAAGTAGTTGGGCATCGCAAGGGTTCCCTGGATGCCCTACGTTTAACAAAGCATCCTCCTCCTCACTGTACACGGGCAAGGACACTCTGACAGAATCCAGCAGCCCTGTTCCCACCAGTAGGTATTGATACAGCAGGGGGATTTGGACTTGGGAATACATTTCAGATACTCCCAACAGCCAGGGGTTCAGGAAGCAGTTGGCACAGCATTTGCACCTCCCCATACATGCCCAGACCTCAGGTGGCTGCAACCAGTGGGGAGATAATACCAGCTGAGGCAGGGCCTGTCACCAGTCTCTCTCTCTATGGGTCTTTGTCTCACACATGTGTACACACACACACACACACACACACACCCATCTGCCTCACCAGAAAAGGCCTCAGCTGTTGGTCTGTTTGTTCCACAAACACTGAATGGAAGCTGGTGACGGCACATTTCCGGACCAGGATCAACCTGGATTTCTTTCTTGCTCGCTCTCTTGCACTCACTCTTTCATTGGAAGAGGTAGAGACAGACACAACTCCCACATCTGCTGGTGCTGGTCCCTAAATACCAACAACGGCTTTGGCAGAGGCCAAAACCAGAACTGGACACTCAGCCCAGGTTTTCCACAGGGGGGTAACAGGAATTCAATTATGTGAACCATCCTTGCTACCTCCCAGGGTCTGCCTTAGCAGCAACACTGAAAATAAAAGCAAGAGCGGGAACCAAACCCAGGTGCCCTGTGTGAAAAACAGGTGCTTTCTCTGCTGGGCCAACCACCTGCCCTTGAGTATATCTATCAGCAAGTGTTCCTGAATAGGAACTTTTCTGGATCTTTGCATGGCTAAATACAATTTAATTTGTGCTCATCATTTAAGTATAAATTAACTGTATTCAAAATAGATAAGTGATAAGATGAATGGAGTCTAGAATTCTCGGTTGAAAATAATTTGCCTTCAGAATTTTGTCTCCTAGTATGAGCATTACAGATGAGGGTCTGTTGTTAATTTGCTATCAATCCCTTCCAGGTTAGGGCTCTCCCTCCCCTTCCCCACCCCTAGAGTTTGAGATTTACTCTTTCTCCTTGGAGTTTATAAATGTCACCAGGGTGTGGAATTTCATCCTTATGGCCCAGCACCTGTTGAGCCCTTTCAATTTCTTCTTTCTTAAGTAGGCATTTTTTTTCCTTTTGCTACTTAATCCATTCAGTTCTTTATGTATCTTCTGAAAATGAGGGTGGACAATTTTTAAAAATTCATCCCTAGGTGCCACAGCTTTCAGTGTGTTCCTAATTTCCTTTGCCTTCACCCAATGAATGTGGGAGACTGTTGACTCAGTTTAATGAACTTCCTGCTCATGAATTGATCTGGATCTTCATCCATGCCTAATCTGCTCTTAAGTATATTGGTTGGGGTATTTTTATTATTATTTTTTAATATGTTCTAAAAGGAAAAAGAGGGGCCAGCACTGGGGCATAGTGGTTAAAGCCATAGCCCCGTACGTGTGCCAGTGCATGCCTTAGTTGCTCCACTTCTAATCCAGCTCCGTGCTAATTTGTCTGAGAAAGCAGTGGAAAATGGCGCAAGTGCTTGGGCCCTTGCACCTGTGTGGGAGACCAGAGGAAGTTCCTGGTTACCTGCTTTAGCTTGACCCAGTCCTGGCCATTACAGACAAATGGGAAGTGAACCAACTGATACACTTTCTTTCTGTCCCGTCATGACTCTACCTTTCAAATAAATAAACAAGTTTAAAAAGGAGAAGGAGAAAAGAGGAACAGGGAGATCTCCCATGCACTGGTTTGCTCATGGTCCAGATGGCTAGGATGAGAGCCTAGAGCTGGGAATACAATCCAGGAATCCCTTGTGGGTGGCAGGAACCCAGCTACACGAGCCATTACTGCTACCACTAAGGCTGAGCATGTGCTTTAGCAGAAAGCTAAAATCACGAGCCAGAGCTAGCACTCCAATCCAGGCACTTGACATGCAATGCAAGCGTCCCAATCCCTAAGGACACTGCCCACTCGCCCCTCTTAAAATATTTTTTATATCGGCAATTCTATTTTTAATTTCCAAAGACACATTTTTTTTCATACAATGACTTTTACTTTAGTAAATATTTACTTACCTATTTGAACGAGCAAGAGAAAGAGACACAGAAAGAAAACTCTTCCATCCATTGGGCCAGGTTGAAGCCAGGAACTTGGAACTTCATCCAGGCTCCCAAAGGTGTGCAGGGACCAAGCATTTTGGGTCATGGTTTGATGCTTTTATAGGTATTGAGCAGGAAGCTAGATCTGAAGCAGAACATCTAGCATTTGAACCAACACCCTGATGTGGGATGCAGTGTTGCAAGAGTAGCTTAACCAGCCCCTATAATGGCTTTCATTTCCAAGGTTGTGGTGACTTTTTTTTCCCCCCAACAGATTCACCTTGTATCTGTTAAGTTTTCTTACTCTACTAGTGGTTTTCTTCAATTGTTACCACATTTTTTTAGACTGTCCTCACTTCTAATCTGTTTAGTAATAACAGTTTAGACATTCACCACCAGATGAGTGAGAATCCCTGGTTTCTCTGGAGTGCATGGAGATTAGTTAGCAGGCCAAAAAGCTTGTGCAAAGCAGGAAGCCACAGGGAGTGGTCTTCAGGCCTCCCTCTAGGTTGTCATAGCAACATGGGGGGATGCCATCTCTGTTATTTAGAAAACAGTGTTTCACTTGGGGAAACATTCAGATCCTGCAACTTCCAAAACAAATAAATAGATAATAAATAAATAAATGGGTGCAAATGCTTGCAGCTTGTGAGTTAATTACCAGCTCTCTCTGTCATTCTGTAGCCTCTTCCTGTCCCTGAAGGTGGAATTACTCTGGAGTTCTAATTGAAAACTGTGGCTGATCCTCTGGCAAGCTGCTGCCTTGATGGGCTGCTAGGTGCCTCAGCTCAGTTGTGTTTTAATAGAAGTGCTCATTCCTGCTTCAATTTTTCCATCATCTTTATTGTGGTGCTTTGATATAATTTTGCCTGGATTTTTCCAGTACTCCTTTCAAGTAATTCTTTTGTTTTCTATTTCAAAAACATTTAGGTGTAACATCCACAGTCATATATGTAGGGATATTTCAAAAAAATTCATGGAAATGAAATTCAAAGAGGTATCTATCTTAAGGCAAAAAAGTGAAACCCATGCACATCAGAGACCTTCAGGAAGTTTTTTTTTTTTAAACTTTGCATGAATTTTGGATTTTTTAAAATTTACTTTTATTGGAAAGTCAGATCTACAGATATGAGGAGAGAAAGAGAAGGAGATCTTCCATCTGATGATTCACTCCCCAAGTGGCCGCAAAGGCCGGAACTGAGCCGAACTGAAGCCAGGAGCCAGCAGCCTCTTCCAGGTCTCCCATGCAGGTGCAGGGTCCCAAGGCTTTAGGCCGTCCTCGACTGCTTTCCCAGGACACAAGCAGGGAGCTGGATGGGAAGTGGAGCATCCAGGACATGAATACAAATCAGTGCCCATATGGGATTCCAGCACATGCAAGGTGAGGGATTTAGCTGCTAGGCTTCCATGCTAAGGAAGCCTATATATATATATATATATACATATATATTTTTTTTTTACCAAAAAAAATATATATACATATATATACACACACATATATATATTTTTCTTACCAAAAATAAACAACAAAAAAACCCATATTTCTATTTCACAGAGAGAAAGAGCCAGGCAAGGCCAGCATTCAGAGAGGTCTTCTGTCCATTGATACACTTCCCAGATGCCTGCAGCAGCCAGGACTGGGCCAGGGTGAAGCCAAGAGGCTGGAATGCAATCCAGGTCTCCCGTGTGAGTAACAGGACCCAGGTACCTGAACCATCACCTAGAGTCCCCAGGACAACACATTAGCAGGAAACTGATCTTGGAAGTGGAGCCAGGCACTCCATTAATGGAATGCAGACATCCCAAGTGTCATTTTATCCTCCATGCCATGTTAAATGCTTACCCTCTGCATGTATTTTTAATTCATTTATCCATGAACTTTTTTTTTAAGATTGATATTTTCTAATTGGAAAACCAGATTTATAGAGAGAAGGAGAGACTGAAAGATCTTCCATCTGCTGGTTCATTCCCCAAGTGGCCACAGTGGATGGAGTGGAGCCAATCCAAAGCCAGGAGCCAAGAGCTTCTTCTGGGTCTCCAACACAGGTGCAAGGTCCTAAGGCTTTGGACCGTCCTTGGCTGAGTTCCCAGGCCACAAGCAGGAAGCTGGATGGGAAGTGGAGCAACTGGGATATGAACCAATGTCCAAATGAGATCCTGTCACGTGCAAGGATAGGATTTAGCCACTACGCTACCGTGCTGGGCTCTATTTGTGAATTTTTTGAAGTACACTTGTGGATATATTAAGTATATGTCTCAGTGAGTTTTTAATATATGTACACAGATTCCCACAGGTTAATTTTGCCTGTTTTGAACTTCAAATAAGCAAAGAAACTATCCACTATCCACTTTTTTATTGTGACTTTTTAAATTTAGTATTTATTAAAATCATTGTAAAAATTACCCATGCTGTTCTCTTTACCACTGTATGATATTCCATTGCATGTGCCAGGTTTGTGGGCTCTAAGGGCAAGGGTCCAGTTAGGCCCAGGGATCCTGGCCTTGGTCTTTAGGCCCACCTGTGCAGTGGGTCTGGATCAATGAACCCCTGGGGCAGGGGGTAGAAGTTGGGCAGGGGTCAGGGGTCTGGCAGGGCTTGAGTCACCTGGTTTGGGTCCTTTGGCCCGCCTGCACAGTGGCTGCCAGGTCCATGAGCCCCAGAGGCAGGGCATCTGGCAGGGCCCACTGGCCACCCAGTGGCACACTGGTCGGGGCTTGGTGTGTGGCCTTCAGGAGGTCTGGGGGACGTTATAGGTGGGGGTACATGAGGGCTCATACCCAGGACTGGTGGTCTGACTATAGAGTGCATGTGTCAGAACTGAGTCTGCTTGGTGGAAAACACAAAGCAGTGTATGGCAGGCCCAGATGCACATGGAGGATTCTCTTTGATACAGGCCTCCTAGAGAACAAGAAAGATTATAGAGACACAGTGACAATGTTTCTCCTCGTGGTGGCTGGCAGTTGGGTTGCAGGTAGTTGACCTTCCCCTTAATCTTAACCTGAGATTAGCACTCAGCTACCAAGTTTCCCCTGACAGTCCAGGCCAAAACACAGGTCTTTTGTGTGTTTATCACCTCCCTTCCCAGCCAATTGGCTGGTTCAGAGCTTGGGTGTTCCTAGAGCAACCCTGGAAGCAAAAAGTACCCAACATTAAGAAGACAAGAAGAATCCCTGACAATTCCCTCTTTGTCACATTGTGCCAGTGTTAGCCTAGTTCATTAGATAGCCTTTTGTGCCCATGCCAATGTTAACTTAGTTGATTGGATAGCTTTTCTTGCCAACGTGAGCTTAAAAACCCCTGAGGTGGCCATTCAGGGAAGGTCGCTTCTTTCATTTGCAGTGCTGTAGTTCTGTCCAATGGTCCTTGAATAAAATTCCTGAGCTTCTAAGAGTCTGCCTCGACTTATTTTTAGGATAGAATCAGTAAACTCAGCAACCAACGTGGGAGACCCAGATGGAGTTCTTGGATCTTGGCTTCAGCCCGGCCCAGCCCTGGCTATTATAGACATCCGGGAGTGAACCAGCCTGTTCTCACTCTGTCATTGTTTCTCTTTCTCTCCTCATGCCTGTCTTTCTCAATCTAGCTTGCTACCTTATACATAAATTAATTTTTTCCACAATTAAGCAAAAAAAAATCTTTGCCCATTGACTCATTTGTTTATCCTTGCCTTGCCTTAATTCCTGTTGTTTTGTTGTAGATCAGAATATTAGGTAGTATAAATCCTCTAGCTTTGTTTCTCTTCAGTGTTGCCTTGGTATATGCACACTTTGCATTTTCACATAAATTTTAGACCCTACTTGTCAATTTCCACACACAAACACATGCACAGTTACATACTCTAAAACATCAAAAATCTAACTTACAAATGGCTCAGGAAACCATTGAGTGTTCAATATGAGTATTCAGTAACAAAACTGAGCATTCAACCCTACTTGTTAGATTATTTCTTTTAATTTTGTTTGGAATGTAGAGAGACAAAAAAAAAAAAAAATCTTCCATCTGTTTGTTCATTCCCTAACTGTTTACAAGAAATCTGGGCCAAGCCAAAGCCTTTGTGGGTCTCAGGGGGTCCAGTACATGAGCCTTCACCTGCTGCCTGTAGCATGTGCACCTGCAGGAAGCTGGAATCTGAATTGGAGCCAAGAAAACAGGTATACAAGCATCCCAAGAGGCATCTTAGCTGCTGCGCCAAGGAAATCAATTCGCAGGAATTAGCCCCTGTGTATGTCAGTCTTTAATGTTTTCAGTAATGCTTTATAGTTTCAGTGTGGAGGTCAGACTTTTTGTCCTTCATTAGATTTAGACCTGGTTATTAAATGTTTCTAATACTATTTTAAATACTATTTTTATTAAATGTCAGCTTTGTTGAGATATGTTCACATACCTAAACTTCATCATTCTATTCTTTTCAAAGATTTTTAAATTTTTCTTTGAAAAGCAGAGCTACAGAGATATGGAAAATCATCACCACTCTCAAATTCCAGAATGTTTTCTCCTCCCCCAAAGAAGTTCTAATTCTTTAGCTGTCTTCCCTTGTTCCCTCTGAGCCACCGCTCTGCACCCCTCTGGATTTGTCAGCTCTGGATATTTCATAATACAATGGTATAACACGCTTGTAACCACAGCATCAGGCTTTCAAGGCTCATCTGTGCGGGTTCACGGACAGATTTCATTTTTCTTCCTGTGTAATATTACACTGTGAGGAGTTGTGGGCCAACTACGGAATTTGAGGGCAGATTTCCCAAACTCCCAACATCCTTACCGTTATTTCTGACACCAACCACAGGTTCAGGGATTCCTACAACCAGCCTCTATTTTGCAGGAAAGACTCTAGATCTTCTCTAAAAGCTGTTTTACCCTGTGGGGTTTTATTACAGAGAAGGGACACAGTTGAAGCCAGGCTGAAGGCAGCAGAGTTCAGAGGAGTCTAACAATGAAGCTTCCATGATCTTCTCAGGATGGAGTCTGGGTGAATTACTCCCCTGGCTCCTGCACGTGACCCTTCACAGTGTTGCCACCAGGGAAGCTCACCTGAGTTCTGATATCCAGACTTGGAAGCATGACTTGATCGTCCACACGGTTGACCTTAGTCTCAAAGTCAACAAGCACTGCGTAGCCCAAAGTCTTAGATACAGTCACATCATTGATTTCCAATATTGGCATGTCCTAGTCTAAGACTATAAAGCTTAGACCAGTCCACACCCTACATATGGGGTAGTTGCTTCTACTGTCCAGTATTGCGCAAGGCCATCAGGCTAACTGAAACTCCCTGGTCAAGAAAAACATTCCAAAGGCAGGAGATCACCTCCCAAACATTGAGGTTCAAGGCCAGACCCCTTTAAGCAAAGCTGGATTTACTATTACACATTCTATTCTATAGATATGCCACACATTCTTGTTTTGTTTTGTTCTTGTTTTCAACCTACGCATTTGTTGGTGAACACCTGCATTGCTTCCACTTTCTGGTTCTGCTCTGAACATTCATGTCCAAGTTTTCATGCGGAGAAAAAGCTTTTCTTTACTTTCACTTGCTTGCTACTCCACTGAGTCTAATTTTGACTTGTTCTGTCATTACAATAAACATACATAAATGAGGAAAAAGTACATGTATCAGTCATTTTAAGCTTGAAAGTACCTAATGTCCTCTTTCTGAAACATGAATGGGTCAGTGTTCTTTGAAAAATCCCACTTGAACTGATTTAAGCAAAAGCCAAAAATATGAGAAGAGTTGTTCACGAATCTAAAGAAAGAAAACGGGGCCCCTGAATAAATCGTAACCAGGAGTCCGAGCACCTTCAGGGCTATATGTCACTTTTTCCATCACACCTGCTTCGTTCCTCATTTGTCAAGTATCCATGTTCAGCCGCCTCACCACTGCACCTGGCTGACAAACACAAGCAGCGCCAGCTCCCGAGGTGTCCTTGCAGAGACCCAGATGCCCGGAAGTGACTGTTGTTTGTGTCTTGACCCATTGAGCATGCTTGGCTTAGACATGGCCAGGGAGGCGAGTGGGCCTCGAGCAGTTGGCTTTGATCAAGTGCAAATCCCCAATCAGGTGGCTTCAATGGACACCATCCCATGGTACAAAATGATGACTGAGGACTCAGTTATCTTACAAAGTGGATTTGCATGGAGCAAACCAACGGATAAACAGACTCTCCTTTGGCTCTCTGTTAAAAACCCTCCAAAAATTCTCCCTACCCTCATTTACATTTCCAAGTCCCTCCCGGAAGCTGGTTCTTCCTCATCTCTCCACATGCACTTTCTCTTACAAAGTACTTCTGGAAGTCCTGTGTGGCACATACATTTGTCACTTAATATCTGTTTGCCTACAAGTTTCACAAGGGGTGGAATGCACCCTGCATCTGAGTGTTCCACCCATTTAGGGAAGAAGGAAGGAAAGAGGAAAGGAAGGGAGGGAGTGAGGGAGGAAAGGAGAAAGCAAAGAACTTGTGTCATTCCTAGGTCACTAGTGGGTGTCAAACTTGAAAACAGAACTGTGTGTGCTGGGAGCAGTCCAAGGCGGAAAAGCTGCAGATCAGTCACCCATTCACATCTCATTTCCTGTTCATCCAAGAGCTGAGAGGTTCCTGGGCAAGCTCTCCTGGGTGCCTGTCTCCTGTGCTGCCTCTAGGACTCTGATCTCACCCACGCTGCACTGACTTGCTCACACAGTTGTTGTAAAGTGGATTTGAAAAACTTTGAATTGGTGCCAGAGTGGGTAATGGAAAAGGAAGCACATATTAACCAGTTCAAAAGATTTCTTCTGCTTTGATTTTCTCTGGCAGGTTTGTGGTTAGAAACCTAAGCACTCATGGGTAATTTTAAAATTAAATGACTCTTTCACATCATGGTAAGCTAGTTCTTAAACACAATTTGCTAATATCAGTGACATTATTGGGTTGGCAAGCTGCAAACCTTAGATCTGTACATTAAAAAATACAGGTTGTCACACATCGTTTGAATCAGGCACCTGCACCTGTCCAAACAGGCCTGCTGCTCAGTGTATCACCAATTTGCCAGCTGTAATCATGATCCCACTTGGCTGGATGACTCTCCATCACAGCCCTGCTGTCTTCTCCTCAGGGAGCTTTGGGCTCAAGTGGCATGCACCATAATCCAAAATGTTGAAAGAAGAATTGAAATTCACTGGGGATGAAAATATGAAGCTTTAGTGACAGATCCGACCCACAGTCTAGTTCTCCCCCTTAGCTCTGCTAGCTCTGCTATCTCTGCTAGTCTCAGGCCTTGCTGGTAGGATTCCAAGGTGGCTCCAGTAGCAACCATTCTCACATCCTCTCAGCTTCAAGTCCAGTGAGCAGGCAAAGCTTCCCTTTGGGAGAATAACTACCGGGAACCAAGGGCCCATAACTAAACCACTCGCATCACGTCCTGGGTGATTGGGTCATAGGAAGGCTCTACTCTCCAGGGCTCAGCTTGTGTGTGGGTCAACTTTCCTGCAGCTGAAGACTTGAGCAGGCAAGGGCCACTCCCAGCAGCAAGCAGAGTGATGTTTTATCCAAAGTGGCAAGTAAACCTGGCCAGCAAATCAGCAGATGTGGCCAGAGCTGTTGCTGGCCTCCTAGTTCAATGGCATTTTTGTGTATCATAACTTGGGTAAGGTGGAAATTTCCCTTCTCCATGGAGGCATTCTTGCTTAGAGCCTTTCATCACCTGGGTAACTCATTTCTGGTTTGTTTGTTTGTTTTTGTTCTTTTTAAATCTGTGTCTGCCTAAAGTTACTTCTACCCCAAAAAGCACAGTTATTGGGGAGAGCAGAGTCCAGTGGGTCTTTTCCTACAGGTTCTGATAGACCAGCCCAGAAACAACTTTTTTCACATAATCCAGGCCAATCCAAGGCAGACACCCCCTTTTGGTGGCGATGAATCTGAAACAGGCTCTGGTTCTCAGGAGCCCAGTGTTCCCCGTCAGCAGGGAGTGATGAGGTTGTTGTCACTGCAGAGCACACCCGGGACCCTGCCCGGCCCTGCAGAGCACACCCGGGACCCTGCAGAGCACTGCAGTTAGAGTCTCTGCAAAGCTTCAAGGAGGTCTGTGTTTTCTAAGATCAGTCTAGATGTTTTAAAAGCATTCCTGCCTGGCTCAAAGGCCTACACAGGCTCTGAAAAAGGAAAAACTCTCCCAGCTGCCAAGGTCAGGTCAATGTCATTAAAGATGAGGTCCACCAGCTACACAGTGAAGGAGGAAGTGAGGTCCCCAAAGGAACCCACAGTGGGCAGGCATTTTGCCCGGTTGTGAAAGCATCACTGAAGGCGCCCATATCACACATCAGAGTGCTCGGGTTCCACATCCAACTCCTCCCCATGCCCCAGCTGCCCGGCAGTGCAAGAGCTGGGAGGCAGCAAGTGAGGCCCCCGGGACTTGAGTTCCTGCCAGTCACACAGGAAAGCCAGCGGATCGTGGCTCCCAGCTTGAGTCCTCAGTCCAGAAGTGAAGCAGGCATCTGGGGAGTGAACCAGCAGATGCGACTGTGTGCTTTCTCTGTTAAATAAATAAGAAGTGAAAGCAAGGTAGAAAAGGGCGCCTTCTCTCTGAAGCAGCTACACAACAAGTGGTCTAATGGTCCACGGACACGCAGAGAAGGAAGTCAGAAATGAATGACTCAGATGACAGGAAAGGTTCACTGGGCCCAGCCCTGAGACTCCAGCACTCAGATGTTGCCCAGGAAATGTGTGCTCGCCAGGATGCTCTTAAACCCTGGTGGCAGAAGCCCCACCTGGAGCACAGGGCTTTAAAGTGTCCTGCACATCTCAAAAAAAAAAAACCGTGGGGAAAAAAGCATAGAGTAGCAATTTTTGTTCACCATTTGATATAAAAACAATGCCAGCAAATCACAAAACATTTTTGGTACCACAAATATTTTTAAAAAGAAAATAAAGACTTCACACAAACGTAACAATTTAGTTCAGTGCAAATCACAAGCGTGTCCCATCACTTGAGTCCTATTTTTAGAACTGGTGTAAGCAACTCGCAACTTCTTAACACCCTTGTGACAGGCCCCACCCTGACCCCGGAAATGTTTCTCTACATCTCTTGCACAACCTGTTTTTTTTTTTTTTTTAATTTAAAAGGTGAAAGGAGACAGAGATAAGAAAAGCTCATAGAGATTCTATGCACTGGTCCAATCCTCAAATGCCTGCAACAACCAGGGCCAAAGCCAGGAGCCAGGAACTCCTCCAGCTGGGTCTCCCATGGTGGATATTGGCACCAAAGTACTTGAGATATCACCCGCTGTCTCCAAGTGTGTACATTAGCAGGAAGCTGGAATTCAGAGTTGAGCAAGGACTCACACTAGGCACTAAGCTATGAGATGAAGATGTCCCAAGCAGCAACTCATCCATCATGACTACTCTCTTCCCATCATCCCCTGGTGGTCTTGAAGCATAAGGTGACAGCTCTCAAAAGCCTGGCATGTTTCCCACTGGATCAGTTAACATCAGAGGGATGCTTCAGCATATAAGAAGGATGGAGAAGTGTAGAGATTTTTAGGATGCATATCTTTCATGACTTTCCCAAGGCCCCTTAGACACATGGATTTCAAAAAGTTTTTGAACTAAAGGAAACATCTTTTAGTGCCATTTTCCATGTGCTTTTTGAAGTATCCTTATATAATATTTTATAGATTATGGATGTCTTTATTTTATTAGTCATCTAATCATCACTGACTCCTCAGAATACACCCAGACATGTATAATAATACTTACATTATTATTTATGTATAATAATACTTACAATGTAAGTATAACAATACTTACATTCGGTCAGCTCATTAGCCCTCCGACTTTCAGCTGTATAGAAATCAGAACACATTAATTTTATGTTTACAAAAGTGCTTTTTTAAAAAAAAAGTTTACTTATTTTTTTTATTGGAAAGTCACATTTACAGAGCAAAGGAGAGACAAAAATTTTTCACTCCCCAAATGGCTACAATGACCAGAGCTGAGCTGATCTGGAGCCAGGAGATTCTTTAGGGTCTCTCATACAGGTGCAGGGTTCCCCAGGCTTTGGGCCGTCCTAAACTGATTTCGCAGGTTACAAGTAGGAAGCTGGATGGGAAGTAGAGCAGCTGGGATATGAACTGGCACCCATATGGGATCCTGTTGCATGCAAGGCGAGGACTTGAGCCATTAGGTTACCACACCAGGGCCACAAAGGCACATTTTTAAAAATGACATATATTTTATTTATCTTTACCTTGAATTCTGTAAAAAGGTATCACTCAAGAACTGTAAGGGATGTGTTCAGGGCCCCTCACATGTTCCAAAGTCTGCAGGTGCTTAAGCCACTCCCTCCCCTTTTAAAATCAAGATTTATTTAATTCTATTGGAAAGACATTTACAGAGAGAAGAAGGGACAGACAGAAAGATCTTGCATCTGCTAGTCCACTCCCCAAGTGGCTGCAGCAGCCAGAGCAAAGCTGATCTGAAGCAAGGAGCTTCTTCCAGGTTTTCTACATGGCACAAGGCCCCAAGGCTTTGGACCATCCTCTACTGCTTTCCCAGGCCACAGGCAGAGAGCTGGATGAGAAGTGGAGCAACCAGGACACAAACTGGCATCCATATGGGATCCTAGTGCATGCAAGGTGAGCCATCCCATGGGGCCCTCAAGGCCTTTTTTTTTTTTTTTTTTTAAATAAAAAGTAGTGTTGTGGGGCTGACACCATGGTATAGCACACTAAGCCTCTGCCTTTTGCACCAGTATCTCCTATGAATGCCAGTTCTTACCCCGGTTGCTCTATTTCCAATCCAACTCCCTGCTTATGGCCTGGAAGGGCAGTGGAGGATAGCTATCTTTGGGCCCCTGTACCCACATGGGAGACCCAGAAGAAGCTCCTGGCTCCTAGCTTAGGATTGTTTCAACTCTGAATATTACAGCCATTTGGAGTGTGAACTAGCAAATGGAAGCTCTGTCTTTCCTTTTATCTGGAATTCTCCCTTTCAAATAAAAAATAAATCTTAATATATGTGTGTGTGTGTGCATAGTGGGATTAGTTTTGTTTTTGTTTGTTGTATAGCCACATTACCTGTACACATTTCCTGGTGCTTTTAGCAAACGCTGTGTGCTGGTGTTGCATTGTACTGCCTAGAGGGAGAGGTGAGAGAAAGGTGCAGACACAATTCTTTTTTTCCAATAGAGTTTTGATCTGTGGTTGGTTGGATCCTACATGTGTGGAGCCCGTGGATCTACAAGACTGACCGTGTGAGAGGGGCCAGCGGGCCCGCTCTGATATGGGCGCTGTGCTATGGCACTGTGGCCTCAGCCAGGCGCTGGAGCTGTGGAGATGTTCTCCAAGGCCCCTACAGGGTACAGGGGGAGGGGCAGGCAGTGCACAGATGCACTTTCTCCCCGTTTCCCCTTGCACATGCCCAGGTGAGAGCAGCTGTCACTCCAGATACCCCGGTGAGTAGCCAGGCCAGGTGCAGGAGAGACCCTAGCCTTGGGGCAGATCTCCTGAGGGACTGCCTGGTCCCAGATAGTTCTGCCAGTCACACTGGCAGCCCTCAACAGCTGTGCTGCGAGAAGTAGTTACTGTGTAAAGAAAGAAAGTATTTATTATTTAGCTCACATTCAAATTTAACGAGCATGCTGTGTTTTCTCTCAGTTCATCACACCAAATGGGCCTGTTTGTCCCCTTCCAACCTCATCTTGGAGTACAATTCCCCTTGTCGGGTCTTAAAGAGGAAGAAGTTTATGAGGGCTGGTGTTGTGTTAAGCCACAGCTTCCAAGGATGCATACTGACAAAAAGCTGGAATCAAGAGTGAAGCTTGGATTTGAATCCAGGTTTTCCAATATGGAATGCAGGAATTCCAAGCAGCATCTTAACTGCTAGGTCAGATTCTCATCCCAGATGCCCTATACTTGAGCTGGCATGGTTGTTAACACTCAGGGTAACATGAGAGATCTAAATGAAACTCCCTGGCTCCTGGCTTCAGTTAGGCCCAGCCCTGGCCATTGTGTGGCCCTTTGGGGAGTAAAGTAGCAGATGAAAGATCTCTGTGTCTCTCACTCTTATTCTGTAACTCTTCCTCTCAAAGTAAACAAATGTATTTTTTTTTTTCAAAGCTGAGCTCTTGGGGACAGATTGAAGCATATCAAGAAAAGAAACCTAGCAGCTGGTGTTGTACAGTGAGTTAACCATCACCTGTGGCCATGCATCCCCTATGGAAGTGCCAGTTCAAGTTCCAGCTGATCCACTCCTTAGCTACGGCTGCCTGTTGCTGTGCCTACGAAGGCAATGGAAGGTGGCCCAGGTACTTGAGTGCCTACTATCCATGTGGGAGACCAGGGAGAACCAGCTCCTGGTTCCTGGCTTTATCCTGGCCCAGCCTGGGCTATTGCAGATATTTGGAGAGTGAACCAGTAGATGGAAGATTGTTTCTCTCTGATACTCTGCCTTCCAAAGAAATAAGCAAAATCTTTAAAACAAACAAACCCTCAGAGGACCCTAACTAAAGTTTGGTCAAGGAGAGAATCTTTACCAGGGGGAGCAACTTTAGTCATCCTGGCATGGAACTACCATCAGCCAAGGGCATAGGTGCCCAGGGCCCAGTATTTGCAGCAGCCAGGCCCAGGGCAAACCTCCATTCTGTGAGGGCCCAAGAAGGAAGCACCCATCTCTTGACCAAATTCGGACTCAACAACAGGTGGCTGGGGCCTGGGAAAAACGGTTGCTCTGCTCTCCCAGGAAACAACCCTTGGGTGTCAGGGGGTGTTCTTGGCTGCAGCAGTCTGGGGGCCGGGAGCGGACAAAGAGGGAGCTGTCTTGGTTCAAATCCCAGAGACTCGTGCCTCTCTGAGCAAATTTTTATAGATGTTCTTGAATAAGCACTTCTTTGTATTTGATTTGTTTCTAAGATCATTTCCAGAAGCTTGACGTGCGGTGGTTCCGTTCCACTGGAGGGGCCAGCAGCATCCTAGTGCTCTCAGGACAGACGCCAATCCTCAGAGCCTTGTCTTCAGGGCCCCAGCCTGGCAACATTGTTCAAGGAAGCTCAAGGGAAGGCCAGACCATGTTCAACTCTAAATTTGTCCATGCAAGAAAAGTGTTGAAAACTTTGAGATGACGCATGATTATTAGTTAACCTTACAACTGCCTGGTGTTAGGAGTTACCATGCAGAAAATTGTCAAGGGTGTGACATTTCCAAATGAGTGTAGGGAGAGAAGATAACCTCCCTATATCACGGTTTAGCTCCCTGAAGAGTGATTGTTTTTGTGTTGAAGTCAGAAATCTTATTTTAGAATTCCTTTCTCCACTAACTACAAAGCTTTCCATTCTTTTTTATTCAGTTTTGTCCTGCTGTCTCCTACATTCATTTAATAAAACTTTTGAAAAACTTGTTTTGAAAGGTAAAGTGACAGCAACAGAAGGGAAAAACAGAGAAACATACACAGACAGAAACAGAGGGGGCTGGGGAAGTTTTCTTCATTGGTTCACTTGCCATATAGCTGCACGGGCTATGTCTGGGCCAGGTTGAAGCTAGGGGACACACACACACTTAAGAATTCTCTGGAGTCTTAACTCCCTGCACAAATGCCACAGACTTCAGTCCATAAGGTTGAAGGACAAAGAGCTTTTTGTAGAGTCTGGCTCCTATGCCGACAGTAGGTGTTACGGGATTAATTAGGTCCCCTTGGAGTTTGTGTTGACAACTGCGATTTTTGTGAATTTACAGGATTAAAGGACACCTAGAGAACTAGTACAGAATTAATTATGGGTGTTACTGTGAGGGGGTCTGGCCAGATCCACCTTCAGTGTGGAGGGATCCCACCCAACTGTCAGAGAGCCTGCATAGAACACAAAGGCAGAATAAGGGAAAGCTGCTCTCAGCTAGAGCAGGAACCATTTACTCCTGACTAGTACACATCAGCACTCCAATTGAGGGCAACTTGGACTCTGTGATTTGTATCACACCTCCTGCACCCCCACTCCCCGCCAGCTGCCTGGCCTTTGGCTTTAGCTTGTTTCAGAGTTACACCACCAGTTACTGTGGTGCCAAGGCTTGGGATTTTGCCCAACCCATGCTACCCACCTCTTTCGTTGTCCATCTCAAAGCCAGACTATGCTGGAACTTCTCAGCCACTTTTGATTATATGAGCCAATTCCTCTAGTAAATCCTTCTGTCTGTCAATCTCAATCTAGCTTATTGGTTCTTTGCAAAGACCCCAATACAAAGAGTATCTCAAAATAGCACACTGTTTACAATAAAAAAAAGTCACAGTTTCAAAGGAATCCTTAAAATGTTAAGTAAAATGAGATTGTGAGCCAGCCATAATGCAACATAACTGGTTTACTTGTCAGAGGCACTGGGGCATAGATGCAGAGCGGGACAAACACACAAGGAGATGGCATGGCTATCCACCAGGAGACAGGCCACTGCTGCTGACACTTTGTCTTCAGACTGATGGCTTCCAGAATTGTGACAAAAACTTGTTGCTTACACTACTCAGTTTGGGGTATTTTGCTATGGCAGTTCCTGCAAGCTGAGGCAATGTGTCAGGGTATATTTTGACTTCCTTGGGATTATCTGCATCTGGAAAATCTACTCTTCTGCAGGACATGCTGGAAGAAGGTAAGCTACCCCAAAGCATAATGGCCACAGTCAAGCTTCAGTGAGTTCACACCCTGTAAATCCATGCCTGCTTAAAGGTAGTGGTGCTTTAGGAGCTGGGCACAATACCCAAAGCCCTAAAGTGGAGAGGACAGTAGTCTTCATAGGGTGAGGCAGACACTCCTTGCCTCCTGGGAGCATCCGTGAGGCTGTCTATGCTTCAGTGATCAGCTGGCACCATAGCTTAGGCCAGATGCTGCTCTTCAGGAAGCCACTTGTTGTTCTAAGGTGCCAGAATCATCACAGTGGAAATTAGACTTCCAGGAACAAGAAACTGGGGCTGGTGACATCAGAAACTCCTACCAAGTGAAAGGAAGTTCTATTTATGGAACAGATAATCTATTTCATAACACACTGATCTCTGTATGGGTGCCATATATTTTCTTACAGACTAATTTTTAAAATGTTTATATTTTACTGAAAAGGCAGATTTACAGGCAGGATAAAGATCTTCTGTCTGCTGGTTCACTTCCCAAATGGCTGCAATGGCTGGACATAAGACAATTCAAACCCAGGAGTTAGAAGCTTCTTCCAGGTCTTCCATGCAGGTGCAGCATTCCAAGGCTTTGGGCCATCCTCTGTTGCTTTCCCCAGCCAGAAGCAGAGAAGCAGAGCAGCTAGGACACGAAGAAGGGCTCTTATGTGATGCTGGTGCTTACAGGCAGAGGATTGGCCAATTTATCCATTATGCTGGTGCCCAGACCTGAATTCTTAGTGAACAGGAACTACCACTAAAATCCTGCAATCTCTTTGAGCTCTGAGATAATCTGTCACATACTAAGCCCACACACAGTTAATTCTGTAGCCCTAGGTACTACTTTTTGAGTTTATTTTAAAAAAGGAAGTGTCCTAAAAGTGCAAAGATTCTATGCCTGTTCTGGGAGATCTGGGCTGATAGCCACTATTCTTGGGACACAGTAACAGACATTTAAGAACCTGTGTGTTAACACTGGCACAGTGGGTAAAGTCACCACCTGCAGCTGCAGCATCCCACAGGATCCAGGTTGCTCCACTTCTGATCGAACTTCCTGCTATGCATCTGAGAAAACAGTGTTTGGGTCCAGGTACCTGGAGGCTTCAGTCTGACCCAGCCTTGGCCACTGCAGCCATCTGGGGAGTGAACCAGCAGATGGAAGGGCTCTCTCTCTCTCTCCTTTTCTCTGTAAATCTTTCAAAATAGAATCTTAAAAAAAGAAGATAGCCTTACCATATCACATATTTTGCAAAACAAGCACAAAATGTTATATACTGATGTCACAATATGCATTAGAAATACCCAATACCATCTATAAAGTATTCTTGCAAAAAAGTGGTCAGTATCCTTCTAAGTTGACAGAGAACTAGGTAGGCCTTTCCAGCTTCCTTTAAAAATGGATTAGTTTGCCAGGTCAGGATTACAGTTGTGGAAACAAGCCGAAAATGCACTACATACACATACATATCTACATATATATTTTCTCAATCTAGTTGGGGATAACACTATTTAGAGAGACAGAATTAAGTTTTTGTTTTGACCACAAAACATGTGTAGGTATGTCACAGAGGGACAAATGCACATTACATGTGAGAGCTCCAAGGCACAGTTCAGGCCATGGCATCCCACATTCTAACAGAGTTTTAATATTGTGTAGGTCAACAAAATAATGTTATGCATTCCTAAAAGGTAGTCACCATGAATTAACTGTAATTTCCTGGCACCTAAGCTTGATGAGTTCAAATAACTTCTTTTAAAAGACATTTTTTTATTTGAAAGGCAAAATGACAGAGGGAAGGAAAGAGGGAGGTAGCTCTCGTCCACTGGTGCCTTCCCCGAATGCCTGCAACAGCTGTGGCTAAGCCAGGAACTACGTCAGCACCCACATAGGCGTAAGGAACCCAAGCCCATGGGCCCCATAGCTTGCCTCCCAAGAGCCAGAACCCAGGCAACTCAGCAGATGTGGTGGCTTGATCTGAGGCACGCTGATTGCCCAAGGAATTTCTACTGAGTAGGGCTATGGAATTGTGTCTCCCCCCAAACCCCAATTTGAGTTTAAATCATAGTCCCAAATGAGAGTTAAAATAGTGTCCAGTGCAGTAGCTTAGCGGCTAAAGTCCTTGCCTCAGACGTGGCAGGATCCCAAATAGGCGCCTGTTCTAATCCTGGTGGCCCTGCTTCCCAACCAGCTCCCTGCTTGTGGCCTGGGAAAGGACAGCCCAAAGCCTTGGGACCCTGGCTTTGGATTAGCTCAGTTCCGGTCACTGGGGTCACTTGGGGAGTGAGCAAATCAGTGGAAGGAAGATCTTCTTTCCCCTCCCTTCTCTCTGTGTATCTGACTTTCCAATAAAAATTTTAAAATAAATATTTTTTAAAAGTTAAAATAAAACAAGATTATATAGGCTGATCCTAATCTTCTCTAGCACCAGAAAGGGACTAGGACACAGACACACACACACAAGAGCACTGGCAGGGGAGGGATGGGTTCTGTGACCCAAGGAACAAGGCTTTGGTAGGAAGTTAGCACTGCCGCCTGCTTGACTGTGAACTTTGGCCTCTCCATCACCAGGAAAAACACAACATCCGGGTCACTATATTTTTGAAGAAACTTCCCAGATGTACAACATGAAGCTACATTTTTAGTGTCTGATACATGGGTGGGAATTTCTGTACTTTGGCAGGAAACACTGCCACCATGGATTCAGTCATGAATGACTGAATTTTTGTCATTTTCAGAACACAAACGTGCAGTGAGTGTGTACAGACCTTCGGAACCATGATGGCCACATAACAACACTCAGCAGTACAGCTCTGCCAATGTGTGAGGATCCAGGTTCAAGGCCGGAGCCTGCAGTTAATTAATGAAGGAGACGAGGTGGTCTCTACGATCCCTTTATGCTCAAAGAAGCTGCATGCCTTTTAATGATGGCTGAAGCCCTGGGCTGTGCAAACAAGCAGTTCACAACCAATCAAATTTAGAAAAGCCTCATTTGGCCACATGATTTCTTTTCCTAATAAAAATGCCTCTTATGCTAAAATAAATGTTTAATTTTCTATCAAATGACAGAGGTTTTATATGCAAGCTAGCAAAGGATCAATAGTGAATACCAGATTTCCTATTACACTAAAAACAAATTATCACACCTGAGACCCTAGCATGACACCTTCACTGGGAATGCTTAGGCTCTCAGTTTCCCTTTAAGGAACAGAGAGGTGAAACATCTATATCAGGAAAAACATCAGCAGGTCACTGTACTACTGCAACTCAAAGCACCCCGTTAGAGCCCACATTTCACATTTCAAGGCAGACGCATACCAACACCACAGGGACCAACAAAACTGAACTGACCGGAACCTGTTCCAGCTCTGGTTCGCCAGTGTTCACACAGGGGGAGAAAGGATGAGAGGTGCAGGCCAAGCAAGCATGCTAACAAGGATGTGTGTTCACAGGAGAATAACTTAGTAAGGTGCCATCCAGGATTAAAAAAACAAAACCAAAACCAAAAACTTTTTTTTCCTGCCAAAGTTGCTGCTAAATTTAAAAAGAAAGTTACTAGACTTGGTTCCCCCTACCTTAGTTTTTAATGTTTGAAGACATGTTTGTTATTCACTATGACAAATTTATATGGATGGCTATGGAAAAGAAAAGATGACATTACTAGAATTGCAGGTGAGACAAGCAGAAACCCAAAGTATAGACAAGAACACAGAAAAATTCTTAAGAGAGTACAGATGTCATGACATTTATTAAAAGGCAAGGCATGCTATAATGTGGTACCTGTTAGGAAAAGAGATTAGAGATATCAAGTAATAGTCAACAAATATACAAACTGAATGAAAATGGAATATACTGTAGTATACAGAAGCTTGAAGTAACCATGCACTACGCATTTAAAAATATGTTTTTTTTAATATTTTATCATCTCTTTGCATTTATTACATAAATCACTTCAACAATCACATAGTCCTTTTCTTCCAATACCACAAACTGTGTTACAAATGAAAGCTGGTACTGTTGCTTATCAAAATATACAAGACAATCGATGTTTTATATAAAATCACTTTATATGTTAACTTGTTCCCAAAAACCTTTTCTCTTTTTTGGCCTGGCTAAAAAAAGAAAAGTTGTTATAAATATTTACAGCATTTTCTTCTGATAGATGAACATTCTTAGAAACCAAAAAAAGGGACTTTTATGAACAGACCACATGAAACATGAGATAGCATCAGAGGCTTCTAGCTGTGCTATTTTTCTTCTTAAATACAGTACTGAAAATGCCCACCAAACCTTGCCATCCTAAACATTCTGTTCACATTTGAACTCCACATTTTCTCCAAATAGTCTATTTACCAACAGGAAACAGAAAGCGAAGGCCATTCTGCCTTGGTTCCTTCAGAAAGGAGCTTGGGGAAAATGCTTGAGGAGAGGAGTTAAAAACCGCAAGTCAGTCTTTGGTCAGAGCAATGAGGTGACATTATGATGGAAATCTTGGCTTGGTCAGCAATTTTTATAATTAGCATTTTCTGGACTTGAGACACATTTTAATAGGATCTGGGTGACAATGGTAAAAAAGGGAGGGTAGGAAAAAAAAGACCAGAGTATGATTTTTAACAACATCAAAAATAGCTATTTAAATATCTGCTATTACACCTACTTCAAAGACTCAAGAAAACACTATCAAGTAGCAACAACAAAAACCTGCCGGCAGAGCTACTTCAGTTGGTATAGGCAGCTTTCAATCACGATGCTGTTATCATCAAGGTCACTGGACCAGACAAACATCCCTGCTCCCTAGAACACATGCCTCAGGTAAAAAAAAAAACAGAGGGCTGTCACAAAGACTGAGAGCAGCCGGGTTCTGCTCCTGAACCGGCACAGGCTCTAACCAAGATCATGTGCTGAAGGCAAAACTGTAACTGAAGCTTTATTTACATAGTTACAATGCTCTGCTTGCAGGAGCTTGTGGGACAATGGTCGGTAAAAACTGTACTGTACATATTTCCTGAAGACCAGAATACGGATACTACCTTACTCTCAAAAAAAGAAAAGCTCAATTAAGACTATTGAAGAAGGCACATAAACTTTGGTCCTGTTTTATTTTTCTCCCTCTATGAAACCCCAAACTAAGATGTTAATATTTTTCTGTTTTTTAAACCATTTACTATTAGCTGTTAGAATTTTCTCTGAAAACTGCACTCTTGCAGATAACAACACAGCTCTTGTAAGACAGCTGAGTTATAGTTTAAAATTTTGTGCAATTAAATTTCCTTTAGCACAATAGAACATTTTAACTGGCAGTTTTACTGTTGTGAACAGATCAAGACAGGAAAGGATAAGAAAAATGCTTTACACATAGTCATGTTCTCTTTTTGGTTTGAAAAATAGCAGTACACATTAGGTTTTCTAAGAGATAGGCTGAGAGTTTGACAAATCTAGGATTTTAAATGATTCACTAGCTGGGGGTATGGTGGGAGATCGCACTTTTTGAGTCTATCTCTTCTTTTGTCTTGTGCCCAAACACATTTAACGGGAACAAAAGAGAAACAATTTATAAATGTTGCTGCCTGATGACAAGGAGGATTTTGCAAACTTTCTATGAAATTGAACAGAGATGAATGCTACTTCTTCAACTGTCACAAACGCTTTGTTTGCCACATGAGAAACATGATCTGTTCCTAAAAGGAGTAAGGCTGACAGACACTGTGTCCCAAACTGTGAGTCCTGCAACCTCCAACGGCAAGATCAGAAACACTGCTTTTGTCTTGAAGAATGTCTGACTAACTGCTATTCAAATCATTCAATCTCAAAGTAGAACATGTTGTCTTAGACAATGTTAAATGTGTACTGCTATTTTTAATAGTCCTGAATATATATATATATATATATATATATGTTTTGTAAAAGTTAAGATACCTAGAAAAGTGATCAAAAACTCCTTAAAGTAATTAAAAATCAGATACTACTGCAGACAATTTAAAAATAAACCACTGCCTAGAAGATATGAAATAAATGCATGCCAAAACAATACAAAGATATAGTCCACCACCCTGATATTTTGTCTTTTTACAAAATACATCAACACAAATACTGTAGACCTCTATAAATCAAACAGCAAATTAGCTCAATTGGACAACATTCATGTGCTACAGCTAAGCTTTAGACACAACTGATGGCTTCAATCATGCTCTTAAAATAATATGCCCCTTCTCCTTCTCCAAATTTTAATTTGGTTAAATTTTCTTTGTCAATAAATTAAAATGTATGTCATGTGCATATGTATATACAACATTAGAAGAGTGTGTGTTGTTTATACACTTATCTATTACAGACACACACGCACGCACACACACATATCTACACAAATCCCTGAAGAGGATTCAAATGTTCTCTTTCAGATTTAAAGGCCATTCCCTACTTCAAAATTACATTCAACACCAATATGATGATCTCCCTTCTGCTATAGGTAACTTGCTACACTTATGCTGGATGTTATGAGACTCATGATTTACTGATTACACGGTTGCAATTCAAAGCAAAAGAAACAGTCCAATATGCCACGAGAACTTTCATCATGCCAGGGTAAAAATGAGCACATTTGGGAAGATTTCTCCGAGAAAATTTCCCCCCTCTTTTCTACTCAGTATTTAGGTAATTGGGGGAAAAACTACCTGGACAAATAATTTTAACCCTCTATTCCATTAACAGTAAACCAATGGATTTTCAAAGTCACAACATTGTGCCTACCAACTGTTATTCAGTATTGACTGAATTCTGCTTTTAAAAAAGCTTTATGATCTCTTAAAGCCTTATTCTGTGAAAATTTCTTTGCAAAAACCTCCCTATGTTCATATTAATGGTGGGAATAAAGAAAAAATTAGATATTGTATTTAAAAAGCCGAGATGAGCAACTCTGAAGAAAGTATAAAAGGAGTGGACAAAAGAGACCCCGCTGATAAATTCTGCTCTAAAAATGGGATAAAGCACTGAAGGAACAATTTACAAAGGCAAAGTTTCTTCTTGAAAAGAAATAGTTTCATGTTATATAATCACTGAAGCAACAAACAGACTATTACATTCAACCAAAAGAGACAGGTTTGGAGCCTGAGATAGTTCGCCTTTTCATACTCCAAACACATAAGCTTTCAGTAATGCAGTTACATTTAAGAAAGAAAAGCAAGTTCTCACTTGAGTACAGAGAAGAACCAAGTAACCCTGAGACAATTCTGAAGGGTAATAAAATTAGATACAATCTGGAAACAGAGACTGAATTCTAGAGCCTCCAATTGGTGTGTGACAACTGGCAATGACTGCCATCACGCACAATGGAAGGAGGCGTACAAGGATGCGCTGAGTTTTCCCTCTACTTCTCACCTTTCCCTAGCCCACCTACACCAAAGCACCAAAAATTTGAATAAAAACTCTTATTGAAAAGCATTTAAAATCACAATTAAAAAAAAACTTTAAAATCCTTACCAAAATAGGCAAAACAAAATAAAATGCTCACCAAGCCCACAATATAGTTTTGAAGATATTTAGATAAAACTCTAACCTATTTTATCTTAAGCACATTATAAGGCACGTAAGAAATTAAGTAAATACACAGTAATTCTGAATAAGTACTAGAGATTATAGTGGTACAAAAAACCCTTGAGATTTTTTTTTCTAAAAGAAGATCTTACCAAAAATAACTTTTAAAAAATCTGTCAAACCATGATAGACCTGAATTATTCCTTAAGAGTGTAAACGTTTTTTTTTTTTCTGAAAATTATAAAAGTAGTTTGCAATGTAAGGATCGTTTCTCTTTAAAATTTTCCCAAGATCATGTTATATTACTCAACAAATAAGTGTCACTTTGAAATTGAAAACATGATTTTTTCTGACAAAATTATTAATTACTCTGACACCTTAACTGATCCTGGCTGGATTCCACTTAATTTCCCTGGGGACAGCTGAGACTTCATTTTTTAAAATAGCTTTTAAAAAGTAAGTCAGATAGCATTCAAAGGAGTGTCATACAATGAAAGAATGGAACCACTGAAGGAAAACATGGAAGGTTATAGGTCTGCTCCTAACACAATGTTTATGTCTAATAATCAATCAACTCATGACAAGTATTTGACATAATTTATAAGTGAATATAGTTTCTGAAGGGGGTTAAACTTTGAATCAAAGTTAAAAACTTGGTTGTAAGTGATTTAAATACTTACATCAAGTAATTTGAAAGTCCACATATTTAAATTTTGAAAAGTACAAAGCAGTTTATAAACACTGGATAAGGCTGATCTGGACCCAAACTATAAAACAAGGTCTGGACCCATCAAGAGAACATCTGTCCTCTTGAAATTCAATTTAATGCAGGAAATTAAATTACTGAAAATTTTTTTTCCTGGGTTTTGTTCCTGAAGCTTATTTTCATAGAAACCATGGTTCAAAGTAAAAACAAACCTTTGATCACATGATGACAGGGAGGGGGAAATGGGAAAAAGAACATCACTTGATTTTTTGTGGATATAACTTGAAAAAGACAGACAGTTGTTTTGTGAAAGAGGCAGAATTGGTCTTGAGCTGCTTCCATCTACGTCTGAAGGTTTTACTGAAGTTATGGTCCAATTTAGGGGAAAAATTCACAGGAAGGTCAGATTGTAGATTTTGAGAAGGAAACTCTGAGGTGGTGATTTTCTCCAAGGTCATGGTTATGAAGTTCTATGAGGGCCTGGATTGCTTCTTCCACAGATCCCAACTGAATGAGCGCCATTTTTCTATCTTTCCTGAAAATGGTTTAAGAAATACTTTAGATTAACTGCTTCCAAACTTTTCTTTGCTATCAGAAGACTTCACTCACTAAAAATTTGCATGCCATATCAAACAAGGCCTATGTATTTCTTGAAAGCAGGGACTTACTGAAAGAATTTAAAAGCTTTCACTGAACATCCAGCTTCTGTGAAAAGGTTCTTCAGGTCATCCACTGTAACAGAAGGGCTGTGAAAGCACAAGGGTCAACTGTTAGCCTCAATTCTCAAAGGAGCCAAGATGAACAACCATCACTTTTTCCATCTCAAACAGAATTATCAAGCCACACAATGGAGATAGAAATGACATGAAAAACATTCCACACCAATATGTCTCCAAAGAAAGGAACTTTGTCATTGCAAGCAGACATGGGCAAGAAAATAAAGGACAAAATATGTCTGTCAACATTTATTCTTTCAAAGACATTACTAACACTCTACTAGCTTCACTAATTAACTCGAGTACTCCCAAAGTTCCTGCTCTAGACTGAGCTCCACATGTCCACTGCTTTCAGGGTACTTGGTACTGTTTGGTAGCCAGCTCACCATCACTCTTGCTTCCTAATGCTCACACTTGGGCATTCCCCTCTCATACTGATCACAGCAGTCCTCCATAACCCCTATGATAATGAGGAAATGCTATTATCTGTCTTCATATGATGACACCCTCGCCCAGCATTTTGGTCAGAAGTTTTACTAAGAGGCCTTAAGTTTCCACCCAGGTAAGTCATCTATGGACATCTGATTCACAGCAAGAGAAACAATGAGTATTTAGCACTCCATGTCACATTGCTAAGCTTCAAGACAATGAATACTTGGGATTTTGTATCACACTGCTAAGCTTCAGGGTGACCTGTCACAAAGCGATAGATAAAGACAGTCAAATGACTAATAGCAGACACCTCGTCTTCTCATGACTGCCAGCAAGCATGGGCTGTGCCGAGAGACTGAAGTTTGCACTCTGCTTCCTCCTTGCTTGGTACTTACCCTGAGCCTCAGTTTCAGTAATAAAATGAAACTAGTGACTACCTCAAACAGTAAAAATAATAAAAATAACCTAAAAAAAATTTTTTCCACAAACTTTGTAAGTTGAATCTGTTCTGTGTAAGAATGTAAAAAGACATAAAAGAAAAAAAATTACTGTGAATAAACTGAAAACAACAAGATACGTTATCGTGGTTACCAGAGACTAGAAGTCACGGGGATTTGAGGAGTTTCCGTCTAGAATGATGAAGAAGTTCTCCAGATGGACAAAGGTAATGGTTGTACAATAATGTCAATAAACTTCATGTGAATTTTTACTGCTCTGTACAGTTACAAGTAGTTAAATGATTAATTCTATGTTCTGTTGCTGTTGGGCAGGTAAGTACTTGGCACAGTGGTTAAGATGCTGTTTGGGATGCAAAGATCCTGCAGACTGGTTTGAATCCTGGCTCTACTCTGGATTTCAGCTTCCTGTTACTGCGCATCCTGGGAAGCAACAGCACTGGCTCTGGCAGGTGGGTTTCTGTCACCCACTTGGGAGACTTGGACTGAATTTCTGGCTCCTGGCTTTGCTTGGCATTTGGGGAGCGAACCAGCAGACATGAGATCTCTATGTTGGTCTTAGCCTGCCTTTCAAACAAAAAATAAACCATTTTTAAAACAAAACCGTGGATCAGCGTTGAGGCACTGGATAGATATCTACTCTCTGCCTTTCAAATGAATAAGTCTTTTTTAAAAATTAATGTTCTTTCTTCTCCTACATGCCACTATGTAGGCTGCAACTGTCAACCACCTCCTATATACTGTATCCTATTAAGAAGTTGCCAGCAACAGGTGTTTGCAACAGCATCTAATTGTTGCCCATTTACATTACTCCAATGATGAGTTATTGAATTTCTAGAACCATGTAACCTGTATGCTTTTTTCTTAAGTGACTTCCCTGTCTTTCCTAAGTGACATGGAATTTTATTTACTGCCCAAGAAAGCATTCCCAGTCTAATAATTAGAGATCAGCAGGAAGGCTGGGCATTCAACATAGACTTGGCATTATTTTCCTTTCCTAATCAGTGTGCCTATCCTCATTCTCAATAATCAATGCTTGAGAACTTAATCTCTGTATTTCACCTCCTTGGTCTTTAAATTTTTACCCCATCTTTCCAAAGTTTATTCCCTTACATGTATGTATTTAAACTACACAACGGTTATTCGGCTAGGCCAAGGCAAGATTTAACACAGGAGGTCCCCGAGTTTTGTCTGAAGAGCTACATGGTAATTATCTTAAATTTTGTGAACCAGATCTCTTCTCTGACGCAACTATTCAGCTTTCCTGTTGCAGCTCAGGAACAACCAGATAATATGCAAATGAGGGAGAACAGCTGTTACATGAAACTTAATGGAAGGTGAAGCTTGAATTTTAAATGGCTTCTTCAAGTCACAAAATATTTTTCTTGTACATTTACTTCTAATCATTTTACCACGTAAAACTCCTTAGCTTACCAGTGACACAAAAACAAGCACAGGTAGAATTTCCTCACTCCCTGGTTTAAATAATAATTAAAGAACACATTCAATACAGCACTGGCTAACAGAACAGCAAAGTGGTCACAGGAAAATCACTTTCAGCTTTTAAGTAAGTGAACATTCTTAGTATTAAGTTTTACCTCTTACAGATAAGCATTATAGACTTGATTGTTACCAAATTTGAAGATAAATCAATTGACAATATTAGCTACTTATGACTAAGTATGTAGCGATGGATTATTTCTGTATACATTTATTATTATGCCCTTTTGTAAATGAAATGACTGTCTTCAAATTTTCTATTTGAAGGACAATTTTAAATCATTGGTACCATTCACTTTTGGAGTATAGGAGTGATGATGCAACCTTAAGGTATAACAGATATTTAACATTACAACAAATTGATGACTAGGGTAATCACTAAATTAGAATAATTTCAGAGCTGTTACATCTTCCAAATCATATATCTTAAGTATATCAATCATCTAAAATGAATTAATAATTTATAAGGTACATACGGAATGTTAGAAAGATGCAATGTGGCTGATGGTGGAAAGATATTCTGGAAGTTTTTAGACCCAGGCTTCTTAAAGCGATGCAGAGGACTATTGGTGAAATCCTTGGTCAGGCCTTGGTCCTCTTGCCCTTCTCGGGGGAGCTGAACTGCCTGATGTTTGGACAACGTAGCACGAAGCACTTTTCCATAAAGTCTCTGACCACTTAGATGGTTCATTGCTGGTATTAAAAAAAAAGGAGGGGGGAGGGAATACTGGATATTAAGACCCAAGGAATATTTGCCTAGATTATCATAAATTATTTTTATTTAGTCATTTAAAATTGCATTGTCAGTTACGAAGACCAAATGTTTGAAGTTCAAAAGCACTTAGGAAAAATGTTATTTCACTGCTTCATTTTACAGGAAGCTGCAGAATGCCTAGAATAATACAGGCACTTAAGAGATGGTTACCCAATATACTCATTTTATCTCAAGCAAAACATTTTTCTAAAAACCTAAATAGTAAAATATTTTAATTTTTAAAAATTTATTTGAAAGGCAAGCTTCCTGCTAATGCCCCTGGGATGCCTGGGCCCTTCCATCTGCATAGGAAACAGGTGGGAGTCTCCGTGCCCAGGCCCAGGCACTGTGGTCATTTGAGGAATGAATCAGTGGGTACAAGTTTTCCTTTCTCTCCTCTTTTTTGTAACTCTTTCAAATAAATAATCAAAAAGAACAAAAAGGTCAAACACCAACAACATTCAAGTAGGTAAGTACTTTCAAGTTACAAGTGATTTTTTAATTTCTTAAAATACACACAATTATAAGCAGTAATGGAGACATTACCTCAAACTATAAAAAAAAATATCACCTTTGTAAAACTACATATACCCATTGGCAATGAGTATGCTTTGAAAGAAAATTCACACCAAAAGGGGGCAAGTTATCATTATCATAATTAATCACTAATACCTAATTGAGCTTGATTTGCGTCCGCCATCTGAACCAAGGCATTTTCTTTTTTATTAAACATAATCTTCACTCGATGTACATCACCATACACTCCTAATTAAAATCAAACAACACAAAGCAACTTTAATTCCTACATTGTATTATGTGTAATTATTTTAACAAAGTTTCTTTCCACATTATCTCCTTTAGCAATTTCACACATATTCATCCAAAGTTTTATCTCATCTAAACACTAAACAGACTTACTCCCTACCCCACTTTCTTCTCTACTTCCAGTGTTTACTAATTGGACAAATGGTACCTTCTTCCACGTGGTTGTTCCAGTGAGATACCTACCGGGAAGCCAAGTCTTCTAACTTTTTCCTTTCCTTAATCTCATATACCTAATCAGTCATCAGGATTTACAGGATCCTGTCAGTTAGGATCCCACGCCTAAAGACTTCTCACATTTGTTCATTTCTCCCCACTCTCTTTATCAACCAAATCCAGCAGTCTCCTAATTAATTTTATCACCTTTTTCTGTACTAGTGATGCCCCAAAGTGGGTCCTGCAGCCCAGAAAATAAGATGACTCATTAGGGTGTGTGTCAAGAAAAGAATCAAACTCTTATCTATACTCATCTGTCTATACAAACCAATATAAAAAATGACATTTTGTAAGTTTAAAAATATGTGATGGTGCTTCAAAAAGTTCGTGGAAAACTGAACCAAAAAGAGATGTTAATTTTGGTGCATTTTTCTGAAAGTCACGGATAGTTGTTTTCATATAAGCTTTCATGAATGTTTCAAAGACTGTAACCAAAAATTTCCAAAGCTTTTGCAGCAAAATAAACTTATGTTTTAACTCCATTTGCCACAAACTGCTTGAATTACTCTCTGTATTGAGGAAATTACAGGCAGCAGATTCTGCAGTTGAATGGTATTCTTTTTTCCCCACCAGGTATATTGTAACATGTCAGAATCTATTTGCTACAAGGTGTCATTAATATTATAAAAACGTCTCAATAACAGCATCCCTACCATACTTTGTAACACAATGACAGAATGACTATGAAAACCCTCAAAGAACAGAAGGCATTGCTGGCTTGAGCACTTACAAGAACTGAACTGAAAGATGAATGGTATTTTTTTTAAAGATTTATTTTTATTATTTTTTTATTGGAAAGGCAGATATACAGAGAGGAGAGACAGAGAGGAAGATCTTCTGTCCGATGGCTCACTCCCCAAGTGAGCGCAACGGCCGATGCTATGCCGATCCGAAGCCAGGAGCCTCTTCTGGGTCTCCCATGCGGGTGCAGGGTCCCAAAGCTTTGGGCCGTCCTCTGCTGCTTTCCCGGGCCACAGGCAGGGAGCTGGAAGGGAAGCGGGGCTGCCAGGATAGAACCAGCGCCCATATGGGATCCCGGGCATGCAAGGTGAGGACCTTAACCACTTGCGCCACCGTGCCAGGCCCAGATGAATGGTATTTTAAAACTTAAAACCAAACGATGTCCTAAATTTTCTCCTCTTCTCAGAAATAACAAGTAGCCAAAGAGGATGTTCTTTAAAAAACTAAATGCAGATAATTTGTTCTGCAAAGTGTGGATAGTTTTAAAATGAGGACAAAATTAATTATTTTTAGGGGGAAAAAATAAACCATTGGCTAAAAAGTCCTGAGTATGTATACTAAGATCTAATTATTTAAAAATCACACAAATGTGTCATTGATAAAAGCTTTAACAGTGACTACAAAGAGCATGAAGAAAAAAATTTCTTTGGAGCAATGGAAATCTACAACAGGACTATAGTGATGGCTGCACAGCTAAAGCAGGTGAACTGCATTAACATATGCCTCAGTATCAGAAATGTTACTTAGAAAAAACACACCTGTCACCACTCAAAAATGCGAGATCAATTTTCTATGTTATAAAAATCTTACAAATGCAGAGTAGCAGTGAGTTTTAACACCACCTAAAATATTCAAATACAAATTTTAATGCCTCTTTAACAGGAAAAATGGAACTTTTCTAAAGTGCAATGAAAGGATTAGTTTGCAAAACTAGTAAAATTAAAATTACAGCAATGCTGAAATATTCTCATTTAGATTCCAATCTTTATGATTCTTCAGTTACAATAAGCTAAGAGCAAATACTGAAATAATCAGCCTTTGGAACACTGAACCAAAATGAAATTACTATATAAATAGGAATGCGTGCTAAAATCATTGTTTTTAATTTTGAAGGAAATATTCTAAAAGTCTAGAGACTTTTTTTTTGTCTGATGTACAATGTCTGGAGAATATTCTAAAAACCTGAATCTCATTATGACACTCTGTTGGCTCAAACTCCTAAATGGCTTCTCACTGTTATTACAGTTTTTAACCATATAGCTTACAACCCCCTCACAACCTTGCCCTGGCCCACTCGTCTCTCTCCCTTGGTTTCCTTTACTTCCATGGTGTAAGCCCTCCTCCCCTCTTTCTCATTGCTATACCTGCCCCTTCAGCTGACTCTTCCTCATTTCTCACCCAGCAGGCAGTAGCATTACCACTTCTACTGACTCTCTCAACTAGCTTAGGTTCCTGCCTTAGCCTCCTATTACCACTTCTACTTCCCCCATTACAAAACTTTATGGTAATGTCTAAGTCTCACTGCCCTATCTTTAGGGTCAAACACACTACTTGGTATATAAAGGAAGTCAAATAAAGATTTTTAAATGTGCTCAATTCCCAGCTACAGACAACATTAAAAGCAGGAAAGCTAACTTACCAAATAGGATAAAAAGCCCATGTGGTGTGACAAGCTGTTTGAAAAGAACAAAAAGCTGTAAGTGTCTGAATAAATAATTGAAAATAAGCTTATGTGATCAGCAATATGACAACTGATATTGTTAAAAACACTGCTTTATGCTTCCTCTATATAAACTAGTTATGGGTTTTAATTAAAATTCTTACAGGCATTTAACTTAAATTCAATCAAGATCAGAAACCACTGTATCTTCTACTTGAAACACCTTAAATTGCTTTTCAACTCACGTCAGGATTGAGGTTGGTGACAAGCAGAACAGAATTCCCGGGTATCCCACTGCCCCCAGGAATGGCCATCCTTCCAGTAACAGCAGAGGGACTGATTGCAAGGGGACCGAGAGCTCCAGGAACAGCTGGAACTGACAGACCTTTGAAAACAATCAGAAGCAAGTCATGTTCTAGTCACCTGGGGAACTCCTTTTAAAGAAGGTGAATAGAAAATGTTTACTCATGCAAATATTTACTGGCCACACACACTTTGTATGAAGTGCCAAGAAAAGCATGAAGAACAAATGACAGGGAAAGCTCAAAACAGAAATGGTAAGCTTAGCAGCAGAGGCAAAAGCAGTTCATATATTACTTTTTTTCCTCATTTATTTCATATACTAGGACAGCAAATCTGAAGTTATTTAATATAATCAAAGGATGTCACCCGTGCCAATTACAAATATAAACAATACAGATCACAAAATGGAATTACTGGAATTAAAAACTGACCCAGAGAATGCAATGTACAACGAGAGTGTCTGCACCATATAAGTTTGTGTGGTTGATAGAAATAAGGCCCGAATTGTGCATGCTTTCAATGTAACACTTTTTATCGTACTAAGTTTCTAAAAAATACAGAACTTCATTAACAAATTAATTTTAAAAGAATCACCTGTAGCTTGAGGAAATCCAATGGCTGGGGCAAATCCAGCTGCCCCTGCATATGGTGAAGAAATTATACCTGGTGTGCCTAAAAGAGAAGAAAAGCTAATATAAATGTACTGTTTTATGTGAATATTCTTATCAAAGCAATATAAAATGGCTACAATAAAAGTGTATTATTGAGAGGCTGTTACAAGAGCTCAACTGGCCAATAATTCCCCTGCAAGCGCCGGGATCCTGTAGAAGGCTAATTCATGTCCTGGCTGCTCCACCTCCCTTCCAGCTTCCTGCATATGGCCTGGTAAAGCACTGGAGCGCAGACCAAAACCTTGGGAGTCTGCGTCTGGGCAGAAAAGCCAGAGAAGCTCCAGGCTCCTGGCTTCAGATTGGTTCAGCTCTGGTTGCTGACACCATTTGGGAAGTGAACCAGTGGATGGCAGATCTTTCTGTTTCTCATTCCTCCCTGCAAATCAACCTTTTCAATAAAAAGTAAATCTTTAAAGTGTATCATTGAAAGAGATTCTGTTAAAAAGTAAACATTTGGTCAACAGGTGTCTTAATACATAGGTAAAAAGCCAGAGGACCAAACCTCCTTGAGGTGTTCAAGGATCAAAAGTGCAGCTTAGCTGTTTTGTTCTAGATTTTGCTTTGTCCTAGATCCTTGCTCTAAATACTGCTTCTATACTTATTAAATCTTAAAATGTAATATTTATCAATGAGGTGCTGTGCTAATAAAATGAAATATAAAATCTTTATTTTGGGAATCTACAAGCTAAAAGTATAAATACAAATGTTCTTTGGCTTAAGAAAAGACTACAGAGGATTCATCATGACTAACTAGAAGATTTTCTGGAAGTAAAACTTTAGGTAGATGTTGAGGTTTTCTAATTAAGCCACTGTCATTTAGTGTGAACTAGATGCTGCATGGGGCTCTTTTTCCTGTTACTTTAGGAAGCCTATTTACTATCAACAAAAACAGGAGCAGGCGTTGATTTAGTTTGGGACATGCTGTTTCAGGTGATGGTAAGATACTCAAATACAAATATCTGCAAGTAGAAATATAGAGGAGGTGTGAGGACTGAGAATGACTGTAAGGAAACATACAGATTTGCAAATTATCTATAGAAAGTCACACAAGAGCTCCTCTAAAAGGGCCCAGGGACAAGAACTTAAGAGACCTAAAGACAGAGCCAGGAACTCAGCACACTTCAGTGGTAGGACAAGGAGGAGGAAGATTGTATACGGAAAGGAATGAGAATAACTCTAATAGCAGGGAAAATCCAGCAAATCATAACCCTCAGGACTACAGGAATAGTTTCAACAGGGGCTGCATGGGAGCTTCAACAGAGCCCACAGAAAGAAATCAGGAAAATAAAGAATATTAGACTAAGGAATGAGACTTTATAGTCAAAAGGAGGTCTTAATACTTTTTTAAAAAAGATTATTAATTTGGAGTCTTACATGATTGTTTCAAAATGTAAATCCAGAAAATTAGCACATGGAAAGTGGTTAGAAGCCTGAGAATGTGTTCTTGGTGAGAAGGTTATAAAAGGAGAGCTGTTAAGGAAGAGCGTTGCTTGTAGAATGTTCTCTCCTACAGGAGTATGGCTATCACAGAATGGAAAGGGAAAGCTGGGACAAAACACTCCAAGGTTTAAGCATCTTCAGAAAGACATGGGAAAGTCAGAAAATTTGAGAAATGAATCTTGTAAGTTTTATATGTAATTGGCTATAACTTTTAAGATATTGCTACATTGTTTAAGTATTTAACACTGATGTCCCAATGTATGCTGACATTTGAACTGATATCTGCAAAAATGCCTTTGAAGTGTTCATATATGCAAGTGCTAGTGAATATCTGACAATGGAAGTTTCAAGTTTTGAAGACTTAAAAATTGAAGAAAAAATATTATTTACTTATTTATTGGAAAGGCAGAAATACAGAGAAGAGCAGAGACAGAGGAAGATCTTCTGTCTGCTGATCCACCCCCCAAGTGGCCGTAATGCTTGGCGCTGAGCCAATCCAAAGCCAGGAGCCAGGAGCCAGGAGCCAGGAGCCTCTTTCCAGGTCTCCCCACTTTGGGCCGTCCTCAACTGCTTTCCCAGGCCACAAGCAGCAAGCTGGAAGGGAAGTGGGGCAGCCGAGATATGAACCAGCATCCATATGGGATCCTGTCACATGCAAGGCGAGGACTTTAGGCACTAGACTACTGCACCAGGCCCTGGTTTTTAACATTTTTAAAAGCTCATATAATTTCATTATCTTCATTAAAGAGAAGTTTTAAGAAACCACAGGTAGAGAACCAGCTAGTACTGTGATTCTTTTCATGACAAGAAATTTAAGGCAAAAAGAAAAGTTTCAAGAGAAACATAATTTCTGGTCAATCCTTTGACTCTGGAGCTTTCTGTTGGAGAAACATATTTTGATGCAATTCACATTGGCCTTGATGATGCACTATGTTTTGCCAATAGATAGGAAAGACACAGGCCACATGTTTTAAGCAGCTCTTCCATCCTTTAAGCTCTGCCACAAGGAGTGACACCTTCAGTTTGGGCCCTAATTGAAAAAGATATGCGGAGGAGAGCTGCACTTGCACAGCTTCAGACAAGGCATGTAAGGGAAGCAGGTTAACTGCGGTAACTGTGATGGAGGAAGGAAGACACTGTTAAACTTAGCAAAGTGGCTAACAGATGGAACAGAACACAGTAGAAGGTTTTAGAGAAAAAAGAATTTTTTTAATGGCTTTTTGGCATGTCCTATATATTATTCAGAATGCAAGTAAGGACTGTCTTGTTTTTCTTTTCTAATATTTAGTTACCTTTATTTGAAAGTCAGATTCACAGAAAGAGATACAGAGATCCTTTGTCACCTGGTTCACTCCAAGTGGCAGGTCTCCCAAGCGGGTGCGGGTCCACGGGCTTTGGACCTTTACTGCTTTGCCAGGTCACAAGCAGGGAGCTGGATGGGAAGTGGAGCAACTGGGACTAGAATAGGCACCCCTATAATGCCCAGTGCATGCAAAGCAAGAACCTTAGCCACTATGCTACCATGCTGGGCCCAAAAGGAAGATTTTGAAAAGACTATCACAGAACTTCCAACAAATAAATAAAAGGATTAACAAATAATTAGCAAAGGCAGCTTCTCAATTATTGTTTTCAAGTCATGTATGATTAACAACATCTGTTAACAAAAATTCTAAAGAAACGAGGTTAAGGTGCAAACTAGAGAACAATTAAATGTCAAGGCATTTATTAAAAGTAAGCCAATAAAAATGATAAGACACAGCTGGTAAGGCTGTTGCTTGGAACTCTCACATCCCATATCCAAAGTGCAGGTTTGGGTTCCAGGGACCCTGTCTTTCTGACCTAGCTTCCTACCAATGTGTCTCACAGGCAGCGAATAATGGCTCAAATCTGGGTTCCTGTCTTGAAGGTGGGAGAACCAGAGAGAAATCCTGGCTTCCACCTTTGGCCCAGCCTATCCCTGGCTACTGTTAACATTAGGAGAGCAAACCTGAACAATCTGGAAAGCATACATGGAAAATCTCTCTGTTACTCTGCCTTGCAAATAAATACTAAAAACAGCAACAACAACAAAAGTAAAAAATTATAAGAATGAAATGGACATCTAATGATTTGATTGTTCATAGTCCTTGTTGTTCATAGTCCTTGTCCCCCTGGACAATGGTCTCTCCAGACATTTCAGCGCCAGCCCGTGGCACAGTGGGTTAAACAGCAGGCTATAGCACCCACATCCCATATGGGCAGACAGGAACCTCAGACCCCAATTCTGATCCAGCTGCCTGTACTGCACTTGGAAAAGTAGCAGGAGATGGCTTATGTCCTTGAGCTCCTGTATGCATCTGGGACACCCAAATAAAGTTGCTGGCTCTTGGATTCTGTCTCACCCAGTTGTGGCTCTGGGGCCATTTGGGGAGTAAACTAGCAGACGGAGAGGCAGAGAGATCCTCTACCCGCTGTATATACTCAGTAGGGAAAAATCAGACATCTATACAGGGAGGGGGCATATAAAATATTCTGTTGCAAATTAAAGCACTCTTAAAGAAACATAATTGACAGTAGTTATGTATTAGATAACATTATTACGTGAGTTCTAATTTCCTAACTTCAATAATTGAGCTATATTTAGTAAAAATGTTCTCATTACTAGTTAATAACACAGTTGAGTATTTAGAGACAAAAGGGAACATCTGCAACTATTCTCCACTGGTCTGAGGATGCAGAAAAATACACATCCACACACAAACAGAGATATGTGTACTATCTATATGCTTATACCTACATATACATCTATAATCAGAGACAAGACACTAAACGTGAAATGTTGCTAAAACCAGAGAATTCAAATGGAAAATATGAGCGTTCTTACTGTTTTTATGGCAACTTAAGGTTTAGAATATAAGTAGGGTATGTTTAAGATCTCACATTAACAATTTTTGCAGATTTAAAAAAGCACAAATATGATACAAATAAGTAACAAAGAATTCATATCTGGGGTCTGGCACGATAGCATAGTGGTTAAAGTTCTCACCTTGCACGCCAGGATCCAATATGGGCGCCGGTTCTAACCCCGGCGGCCCTACTTCCCATCCAGCTCCCTGCCCAGGGCCTGGGAAAGCAATCAAGGACGGCCCAAAGCCTTGAGACACTGCACCCGCGTGGGAGACCCGGAGGAGCTCTTGGCTCCTGGCTTTGGATTGGCTCAGCACCAGCCATTGTGGTCATTTGGGGAGTGAACCATTGGACGGAAGATCTTCCTCTCTGTCTCTTCTGTTCTCTCTATATCTGACTTTCCAATAAAAATAAAAATAAATCTTTTTAAAAAATTCATATCTGGTATACACAGAGTTAATAAATAATAATAATATAAGCTGAAAAAAATACACATAAAAGGGACAGATTTACAGAGAGAAGGAAAAACAGAAAGATTTTCTGCTCACTGATTCACTCGCTGAACCGCCACCCATATGGGATCTTGGTATTTGCAAGGTGAGGATTTAGCGATTGAGCCACTGCATCAGGTCCCAAAATGCTTTTAGTTTAAAATAGGTACAAAACCATACAAAAATTCAGACAATCATTTGGCAGTCTTAAATCATTACAGAAATCCTTGTCTATTTAAAAAAATAAATGGATTAAATGCTACTTAAGTCTCAATGAGGTATTATTTGGAAAATAAAAGAAAATCATTCATATACAGTAATAATACTTTATTCTAAATAAGAAACTATAATTTTGAGAGCTACAATTCCAAAAAGTAGCATATAACAAGCATTAATTCATTTAAACTGAGCCATCCACTCTATTTTCCTTTAGTAAAAGTTTATTTGTGGGCCCGGCATGATGGCTCAATGGCCAGAAGCTCACCTAGCAAATGCCAGGATCCCAGGATCGTGTCCTGGTTGCTTTACTTCCCATCCAGCTCCCTGCTTGTGGCCTGGGAAGGCAGCAGAGAATGGCCCCAAAGCATTGGGACCCTGCACCTGTGTGAAGACCTGGAAGAGGCTCCTGGCTTCTGGCTTTGGATCGGCTCAGCTCCAGCTGTTGTGGCCATTTGGGGAATAAACCAGCAGATGGAAGATGTTTTTCTGCCTCTTCTCTCCATATATCTGTTCTGCCTTTCCAATAAAAATAAATAAATCTTAAAAAAAAAATAGTCTACTTGCAATAAAAGATCTCTAAGAAGGTATATGTGCAAAGACACTTTAGAAGGCTGTAATTCTCCTTATTAACGCAAAATCTAACCTTTGGCATTCTTAGATGAGAGTTCTACCATCCAAACTGCAAACAGCATAAAATAAATTCTGTTGGGGCTGGTGTTGTGGTAAAACAGGTTGGGCTCCTGCCTGAGACCCTGGCATCCCATTATGGGTGCCTGTTCAAGTCCCAGCTGCTCCACTTTTAATTCAGTTCCCTGTTAAAGGCCTAGGAAAGCAGCAGGAGGATGACTCAAGTGCTTGGGCCTCCACACTTACATGGGAAACTCACAAGAAGCTCAACTCGTGGCTCTGGCCCAGCCCGGCTCCAGCCTAAGTCACTGCAGACACTGGAGGAGTGAACCAACCAGTGGGTGGAAGATTTTCTTTCTCTCTCTAGCTCTTCCTTTCAAATAAATCTTAAGAAACAATAAAAACAAACAAAACAAAACAAAAAAGCAACTTCTTTTCTTTGAGAAAAGAATTTATTAATCTAGGTTCTTGATTTAAAATACTAACACTTAAAGGGGAAAAAATATGTTCCTCAATAGCATTCTATGTAAAATTGTGTTGACTATAAACCAATATACGTAAATCAATATTATTATAAAAGAATATTAATTTGAAACAAGGGGTTGGCTGGTTTAGAAAACAAATCTGTAACTCAATTTTGGGTACCTATTTGCTCTGCCAGCTAATAAGCAGATTAATGAGCACAGTTGGGGTCTGTGATTTTTTTTGCTTTAGAAATCCAGGAAGCAACAAGGTTAACTGATACACATGAATTAATACATGAAAGCTGGAACTTTAGAAAACTTGTTTTGTGGTCCCAAAATAAACTACTCACCAAAAGCAGCAGCCATGGGGGGCTCAAGTGATGGCTGGCCATCGCCCGTGGGAAGGTCTAAGCGAGTGAAGTCTCTGCTCTTGTCATTATTGTATTTCACATTAAGGCTGGTGAGCTTAGAGAAGTCAATACGCAGAGTGCAGCATGCATTATAGATATTCTGACCATCCAGAGCCTAAAGCATATGAGAAAGGGCTTATGTTTTGGCAAATCAACAACAACAATAAATTAAGTAGCCCCTACTTTTAACAAAGAGTGGGTGTAAAGCAGTGAGTACTGAACTAAAAGCCAAAGACTTGCATTTAGTTATATACTTGTTACTACTTGTGTAAGTCTAAGGGAGAAGAAGAAAATCTTACTTTCTATCAGTAAGTAACAAAAATCATACTTTTGTGTTGAAGTCAAACAATACGTACAGGCTTAGAAAACTACTGCCTACTTGTATTACAGAAATATTATGCCTTTTTACCCATAGTAAACAAAGATATCTGTGTCTCACATTTCATCTTAACTCATTCTGGTATAGTTCATAGAGATTAGCATAAAATAAAATCTTTCTAATGGCAGTTTTCAGAAGCATAAAAATAGATTGACATTTTACTCCTCTTTTAAATCTATTCTGTTACACTAATAAGCCAAGGAGAAATTTGAAATCAGTTGTGACTAAAAATCAATACACCTTTCTTTGATTACCAGTCATATGTGGCCCCTTACATTCCCTAAATGACCAAATTTATAAAACATTTATAAAAACTGGGGTCAGTACTGTGGCACAGCAGGCTAGGCATCAGCCTGCAGCGTTGGCATCCAACATGCGCAATTGTTTCAAGTTCTGGCTGCTCCCCTACAGCCCAGCTCCCTGCTTACAGCCTAGGAAAGCAGCAGAGGATGGGACAGGTGCTTGGCCTACTGAACCCATGTGGGAGACCTGGAAGAAGCTCCAGGCTCCAGGATTCAGATCAGCTCAGCTCAGCTCTGGCGGCTATGGCCATTTGGGGAATGAACCAGCAGATGCCAAGATCTGCCTTTCAAATAAAAATTAATTGTAAAAAAAATTTTATAAATATGTTAGAACCAAAATATGTAACAGCAAAATATATAACACACTAATTCTTAACAATGAAAAGAATGTCATCATTATAATGGTACGAGACAAAATATACAAGTAGAGTGTACAATGCATAGATAGGTGATATTGCTACCCAAGCTTATCTGTGAATATGAACTAGAAACGATTCAGACACCGACCCATAACATTTTGGGGAATGGGTATACCTCAACAGGATATATAGGATACCTCAATTGGATACAGCCAACTTTACAGCTTGGTTTAAATGTCAAGCACTCATGTACTTTGCAATCTTTAGCAAACACATGAGGAACAAGAACAAGAAATACACAAGATTCTTTCAGCTGTAAGAAATCACAGAAGTAGCAACAGAAACGTGAAGAAAGATCATCATTACCATTTTGGCATAATGTGCATTCACCGGGTCGGCATACTGAAGCAAGGCTTGAAACTGATTATTCTTTGTAAAGGTGATAATCTTCAAGACAGTGCCAAATTTAGAAAATATCTAGAAAAAAGTTTATATTAGGTCACATCTTAGAAAAACATAGTTTCTCCCTCTTTGTATAACCCTGTCTTTTGAGTAAGCAAAACAAATAAACTGAGCCCAGTGTGGTAGCCTAGCAGCTAAAGTCCTTGTCTTGCATGTTGGAATCCCACATGGATGCTGGTTCTAATCCCGGCAGTCCCGTTTCCTAACGAGCTCCCTGCCTGTGGCCTGGGAAAGCAGTCGAGGACGGCCCAAAGCCTTGAGACCCTGCACCCGCGTGGGAATCCCAGAAGAGCTCCCGGCTTCTGGCTTCGGATCAGCTCAACTTGGGTCACTGCAACCACTCAGGGAGTGAATCAGCTTATGTAAGACAATCCTCTGTCTCTCTTCCTCTTTTCCAATAAAAATAAACATATCTTAAAGATAAATAAATAATAATGGGGCACAGTATTTTAATGCACATAACTTCCTACATATATTTTTAAATCAAGTACTAAGGGGGGGAAAAAAGCCTTGCAAAAAGCTCTAATTGACACTATTTTTGGTGTAGAAAAGACATTATTTCAATCAACATATCAAAAATATATCAATCAATATATCAGCCCCCAAGCAACAACTTAAAAGCCCTAAATATAAAACACCAAGTTTCAGATATATTTGGTTAAGCTTTCGTAAGAGGAAGCCTTCTTACCTGATGAAGAACTTCAAGAGTAACAGGGTAAAAGAGGTTTTCAATAATTATTCGGAGCACAGGGCTCTGCCCAGGCAGGATGGTGCTCTCGTTGGAAGGCGCTCCGGGAAGGCCCAGGCCTCCTGACTGCACAGCGCTGACAGCCTGCAGAGCGGCTTGGGCTCGCTAGGAAACAAACCAAAGGCAGAACTTCTCATTATACACAAGCATGACAAAAAATTTAAAACTATGTAGATACAAAACAGTATTAAGGAACAGAAATAAACATATACACACCTTCTGTCTGGACACACAGATCCTAAATTCATTATCAGTGCAAAACCAAGAACTCCTCACTTATCACAATGATGCTGAACTGAACAGAACTAGTTAATTTGAGGAAAATTCTGAGAATGCACACTGAGGAAGAAACAGATTTTGCAGGTAATTTCTCCCCTTAATTGTTAATAAAATAGGGAAAATAGACAAATGTGAAAGCAACACTAAAGACTACCTAAAGTCACTTCTTTTTTGTTCTCTTCTCCCCTTTTCTTTCTTGACTAACTCGGCTCTAACGCCTCTAGCTAGTTTAACCAAGGAGGACAGCAGCTACGCTGCCTCACGGTGTACAAAGGAAGGGATCCTGGCTGGCAGCATCAGAGTCCGGGCAAAGCGAGGAGAGCAGCAATGCGGCACGACATCTGGCAAGGGGACTCTGAGCCCAAACAAGGTTAAGAAAGGTATCTATGCGTGGAAAGGTGGTCTAGTGTTGACCTCAGGATCCGAGAAGCACAAGTTGAAGGCCATTCAGCTGTGCTTCGTACTAATCTGCCAGAAGGCAGTGGACATCATCCCTAAGGGCTTGGGGTCCTGCCACCATGAGAAGCCCAGAAGGACTTGCAGGCTCCTGGCTTCAGCCTGGCCCAGCACTGACTGCTGAAGGTATCTGGAGACTGAATCAGCAGAAAGAGTTCTTGCTTTTTATTATCCCCTCTTGCCCCACTTTCTCTGTGTCATTCTGGCTTGCTAATAAATAAATAATAATAAATATTAATAAACATTTATCCCTCTCCCCTTAAAAAAAGTACATGCAGAGGAAGATTGGCCAGGCCTTAACTGTCAGACCCAACCAAAGCTGAGAGGGGATGCACACAGAGCAGGTTGAGTAACGGTGCAATCAGCATGAATAGAGTGAAGAGGAGGCCCATGGGCAGGCTAAGCATGCCATTCAACACAGGGTCAGCTTGGCATGGGGTATTAGAATCAGAGTACAAGTTTCAAAATCCTCCACTACAAGGAAACAGGGGGCTCTAAAAAGAGCTGACTCCAAAGGCGGGGAATAAAAAGCACAAGATGAGTGTGAAACATCTGTGCTTCTGTGGAATTTTCTGTCTCTTTGGTTTTTGTTTTATTTCACCAGTATGCAAGGAATTGTTCAAAGACTGACGGGGCCAAGTCCAAAGGTCATAGAAGTCAGTCTGAAGAAGCTCCCATTGGCCAAATGTGGGACAATCTGAGAATTAAAATAATCAAAATGCATCAAATACATTTGATATTTACAATATATTAAAGTACACAAACCAATATTCTTTCCCTTAAATAATTACAATGAAACTCTGTATCTTCAGGGTCCATATTTTCAGATGCAACAAACTTGAAACGCAGCTATTACAACTGAGAGCTGAAATTTTACCTATTTTAACTGATTCATAGCCACATATGGCTAACTAATGGCTACGACACTGAACATCACAGGGAAAACATTGTTATAATAATACTTTAAGTGTAATAACTGTTCTGATTCTACTTAGATTAAAATGAATAAATTACAAGACTAAGCACATATAAGCAAAGGTAAATCTATCTCACTGACCTCTTTCCTTCATCAATCATTTTTATTAAAAACACTGCATATAACGGTTTGCTGCTGTGAGGCACCTTCACTGCTGTTACTGGTGCTATTCTTCCCTTCCTCTTTCCACAAGCAATTTCACAGCAGAAAGTTCTGAGAAGCCACGGCAGTACTATCCTAATCATTCTACAGTTGTTAGTACCCACAGTTAAGAGCACTAGACACAGAATCAAAGACCTGTAAAACTTTTTCCCTAGATCAAGAACACACGGGCCAAGCTTGCTGTTATGATAACTTTTTAACTTATTCTTATTTTCCATTTTACAATGTTTTACGTGTAAGTCTTCTCCCTCTTCTTCCATCTCCCTTCTTCATTCCCCATTGTCCCCTATATTTTACAGTAAGAGTATTTCAGCTATAGTCTTAACTCCAGCAACCTTTTTACGTGTCATGGCACTGGAAACATAAGCAATGGTATGTATTACCATAACTCACAGTTCCAAGTCCGAGCTGCTCCTCTTCCCATCCAGCTCCCTGTTAATGGACTGGGAAAACAGTGGAGGATGGCCCCAGGCATGGGAGAGCCAGAAGAAGCTGCTGATTCCCAGCTTTGGACCAGCCCAGCTCTGTTGGCTAGGGATCTGTGGCCATTTGGAGAGTGAACTAGCAAACAGAAGATCTCTCTGAAATCCAAATGTGTGTGTGCACACACGTGTGCGCTAAATGGCCACTAGCATCCCAAATAGGTGCCTGTTAAGAGTCGTGGTTGCTCCAATTTGGATCCAGCTCCTTGCTAATGCGTCTGAGAAGGTAGCAGATGATGGCCCAGTGTATCCATGTGGGAAGTGTAGACAGAGCTTCAAGCTTCCTGGCTTTGGTTTGGCTCAGACCCAGTGGCTGCAGCCATTTGGAAAGTAAACTAGCAATGGCAGACCACTCTCAGTCCTACTGCATTTCAAATAAATAAATTTTTAAAAAATGTACTTGCCTTAAATAACTTCAAATTACTATTTTCATTACTTAGCACAAAAATACACAAAAGATTCAATATGAACTATATAAAAACAAAAAAAGGAAGACAAAGTAAGAAATACAGATAGGCTACAATCTACATTCATTTTATGGAATCAAGAATTATGCCATGTGATACTAGTATTGTGGTGTAATAGGATAAACCATAGTTTGTTGATACTGGCACCCCCTACTAAAGTGTCAATTCAGGTATTGGTTGCACAGCTGCCAACTCAGCTTCTTGTTAATATACCAAAGAAGGCAGCAGATGAGCCAAGTGCTTGGCCCTGGCAATGTGGGAAACCAGGACCTGGCTGTTACGGCCATTTGTGGACTCAACCAGTGGATAAAGATCTTGTACCTCTGTCTTTTCCTGACACTTCAGCCTTGAAATAAACAAGGAAATGTGTAAAACACAACATTTAATGAACAATTTTAAAGTTATCAAAAACTTGATTAACATCACAAAAGCATCACTTAACTTCTGACTTTTCCATATACTTTGTAAAAAGGAAATGAAGTAAATGACTTGCAAAATTAATTTCAGATTTGAGATTTTAATAGGCATTCTACAATAAATTTTCCTTTTTTCTTCTTTTTCATTGTATAAAGTTTCAAAGAAGAAAAGCATCAGTCATTTGTATTTTAAAATGCCCTCACTTTAATACTTACAGCCTGATTAGGTAGATTGTCTGTCTTGAGTTCTCTGTGATTGGAAAACTGAATATAAACAGGCTGGCTTCGAAGGTGAGGTGTTACAGGAGTGTAATAATTCACCATGGTAACAGCAGCTTCCTCAGAAGCCATTTCTAGGAAGGCCTGCAATAAACACAAAAAAGTAAAGTGACAGCTCATCCTTTCTTCAAACACAGTTAGGAACTACTTCCTCATTCTAGCATGCTCTAAAATCTCAAAACTCTGGGACATGCACCTTGGCACAGCAAGTAAAGTTGTTGCCTATAGCACCTGGATTTCACATGCGCACCTGTTGGGTCCTAACTGCTCCGCTTCCTAGCCAGCTCCCTGCTAATGAACCTGGGAGAGCAGCAGAAGATGGCCCCGCTGCTTGGGCCCCAGCATCCACAGGGGTGACCCAGAAGAAGCTGCTGGCTTCAAACCAGCTCAGCTCTGGATACTGTAGTTATTTAGGGGGGATGAACAAGCAGAAGAAAGCTATTTCTCTGTCTCTGCCATCTCTCCATGTAACTCTAGAAATAAAAATACAAATCTTAAAAACCAACAAATCAACCAACTCTCATGTATTCTTGACAACGATAACATTGCTCTAAGGGAATGGTTAAAAAAAATTTTTTTTTATGCATTAAAGTACATCATTAAGTGTTAACACATTTGAAAAGTGGGACTCCACAAATAATTTGGGATTGGGAAACTACCAGTTGAGTAGATGATTTTATAGGATTTTTTGGGTTCTCCTCTAAGTTTTGATGCTTCTAAAAATAAATTTGAATGCATGTACCAGCATTAAAGCTTGATCCTTTCAAACCCTGACATTTGAAATCTCACAAAATCTTGAAACCAAAAGGCTACAAATACTGTCTCAGCTGCACCACTTCCAACTGCCCTCCCTGCTATGCGCCTGGGAGTCAGCGGAGCATGGCTCAAGCATACAGGCCTCTGCACTCATATGGACACTAGGATGAAACTCCTGGTCTGCCCCTGGCCATCCAGCCAATTGTGGAGTGAACCAGCAGATGGAACATCTCTCTCTCTTCTTATTTCTCTAACTCTACCTTCCAAAGAAAGAAAGAAATCTTTAAACAAATACAGAGATGATAAAATTTCATGGAATAATTACTGGGGATGAAGGGGTCTGGAAAGCTTTTATAAGAAAACAAAAAAGCAAAATTATGCTTGACAAACACTGCTCTAACCTCCAAATTCTTAAACAGAGATGAAGCTTAATGAGTTATTCTCTTACTTATGCATAAAAACCATTTATAAATAAAATTAAAGACAGCATTGACTTTTCCCTCTAAGTTTTATTATATCGTGGCTTGTCAACTAGAACTCAGCATGCTTCGGCCAGGACTGAGAACGATGAGTCTAATTAGAACTTTGACTCAGCTGTGATATTTGATCATTTTCACCTTTGAGTCTCATCTACACCATGCAGTGCTGCCAAAACCGATCTTTAAGCTTTTTTGTAGTTCTAACAGGAGTTCTTGTTGGGTAGTCTAACTGGGATTTCGTAAGAGAGAACTATTACAAGCCATCCCCTGGAAGCATTCATTTAAAATTATAGTAACAGCTTTTAGTTTTGCCTTTTAACTATTTCTAGGTTTTAGAAGAAATAGAAATAGATGGAAAATCAATAGCTATATAAAATGATAAAGCTGGCTGGAAATTCTACAATTTCAAACTCTTTACTACAGTCAACTTCTAAAATACTGGTATGCTTCCAATTAACATCTTCCTATACTTTTGAACAAAAAATACATATAAATATGCAGAATGTTTCTCTATTTTACAGACTTACATGTTCAAGTGCACATGGAAAGGCAATATAAACAATATTCAAATGTATGTTTATGTGTATAACATCACATTAAACTATTGCTTGTAAAAGGGATAGATTTATAGAATATTGTGTTTTGTTTTAAATAATTCTATACTTCTGAATTTTTCACACTAAGAATGTGAAGATTTTTTAATTGTTTAAAGAACTGTCAAGACGAGAATTATCTTCTCAAGCCTTCCTTGAATAAGTTTTCATCTCTTTCTCACCATCCTACCCATCACCCTACTAGCACCTTCCAATCCCCAACTCCCCACCAAAGGACAGTTCTATGCACTGACTAGTGTTCCTTAGGGCCTAGACCCACTTACTGTTAAGGTTTTCCTTAATCAGCACAAAGTTCTAGTTACACGATCCAAACAATTTCTCACTTCAAAAGAGCATTTCATTATCAAGTATATAGGATTGAATTCTTCAAATTACACATAGAAAATATTTTTATTAATAACAAAATCTACTGAACACAAGAAATGGCAATATATATACATCAAATTCCTTAGTTGTCAAATGCTGCAATATGAAGTTTGGTAAAGGAATACTAACTGGATACACATTACATATAAAGTATGCTGCATAAGTATGTGAAACATGTAACTGTTCAACTAACTAGTCTGTGAGCAGTGCTACTGGACATACATCAGAGGAACAAATATCACAAATCAATCCACAATAAACATAAAATTCCACTACCCTGAAGGGATAAAATGGACTTCAACACACTGACACTACCTAAAAGGTATAAAATACCCATGATACACACTAACTATACAATTGTATCATAATACACTTTTTTAAAGACCAGTTACAAAACGTGACCAAAGAACCACATGAAATAAAAATTTTTTTTAAGATTTTTATTTGAAAGTCAGACATACATAGAGGAGGAAAAAAAAGAAAGGAAGATCTTCCATCTGCTGATTCACTCCCCAAGTGAGCACAATGGCCAGAGCGGAGGCGATCCAAAGCCAGGAGCCCAGAGCCTCCTCCAGGTCTCCCATGTGGGTGCAGGGTCCCAAGGCTTGGGGGCTCTCTTCCACTGCTTTCCCGGGCCTCAAGGAGGGAGCTGGATGGGAAGCGGGGCTGTCGAGACATGAACCAGCACCCATATGGGATTCCAGCATGTGCAAGGTGGGAACTTTAGCCGCTAGGCTACTGTACTGAGGCCAAAACAGCAGTATTTTCTATCTGGCTTTAATTATTTTTCAACATACAAACTTAAATGTTAATAATACTTACTACATTGGGCAGAAAATATATTTCTGCTAATTCCTTGATGAATATTAACAGCTAACTCAATTTAAATATAAGTCACATAAAGGAAAAACTATAATTTTTTGGAATACATGATTCAAGTTATAGGAACTTTTCACAGAAAATATGTAACAACTAAGCTTAAATGTAAAAATACATTTTTCCATATGGGATACGAAAAATGAATTATTTACGTTTTTCTAAAGCATCTGGTCAAAGAGTTCGTATTTCAAAACGTGGGATGCAGATTAAAACCCAAAGTCACTACCCAGATGAAGATTGGAAAACATGATCATTGCTCCATGGATAACACTTCGCTTCCAAACGCTCCAAGAAGGGTCACTATCCACAAGCAGTTTTTTTTTTTTAAGATTTATTTATTTTTATTACAAAGTCAGATATACAGAGAAGATAGAGAGGAAGGTCTTCCGTCCAATGATTCACTCCCCAGGCGTGCTGGGCCCCACCAGCAGTTTTTGTGACTCACACTAAAATTTCTCACTGAATTGTTTTTCTAAAGAAATAGCTTCTAAATAGGATTTTTCATCAAAAGACAAGCAATTAATCTAACAGATTAAGTTAGCTTACTCAGAATCAACAACACAAGGAAAACTGGGAAGTTAGCTACTATGTTTCTCATAAGCCACTTAACCATTAGATCTGGCTGTGTTGAGTCTTTCCAGATTACACAAGCCTTGTCATTCTCAACAGCAGAAAATGTGCTTCCAAGTGGTAAGCCTGAACTATCTTCAACAAATGTAAAGTAAATATACAAGCACAAGGGCCTAGTGTTAAACCACGTTCAACTTTTCTCGATCTTAAGTAAACTTACCGGAATTAGATGGATGAACTAATAAAATAGTTTGCAAAAGATGGTACACTGAATTAGGTTGTCATTCAGTCTCTTTCACACTTTTCAGTTAATTATAAATGCAGCTATGTGTTTCTTTTTTTAATTAAGATTAAAAAAAATTTTTAATTTAAAAACCATTAGAAAGTCAGATATTACAGGAGACAGAAAGAAAGCTCTTTCACCCACTGATTCACTCCCCACATGGCCACAATGGCCAGAGCTGAGCCAATCCGAAGCCAGGAGCCAGGGGCTTCCCCTAGGTCTCCCACACAGGTGCAGGGTCCCAAGGCTTTGGGCCATCCTCGACTGCTTTCCTAGGCCACAAGCAGGGAGTGGGATGGGAAGCAGGGTTGCCAGGACATGGACTGGCGCCATGGGATCCCAGTACATGCAAGGGGAGGACTTTAGCCACTAGGCTACTGTGCCAGGCCCAGCTATGTGTTTCTTAAACTTACTTATGTAAAACAGAAAGATCCAAAGGATGTATCTCAACAGACAACATCATCTTTATGGCTCAGATTTGCTGTCCTTTTCTTTACAGAAATGTATAGCTTTAAGAGGACTTTCAGGACAACTAAATCCTCAGAAATAGAGTACTACAATGAACTGCAGAACTACACCGAGTTGGACCCAGAAAGCATGTGATGACTCAAATCAACATGATAAGCTTGCTATTGTGAATTACATATTTAGTTTTATTAGGATTCCTTCCATACTCCCCAAATCCTTGGGATTCCACAAAAGATAGCCTTTCTGTATGCTAATGAGGCTGACTGAAGGTGGAAAGTCCCCAGCAATCTTCAGGATGTGGTCTGATGACCAGAAAGATTAAGGCCTAATTAGAGAGCTGGGACCTTCAGTTCCACCCCTAACCCCTGGGGATAGGAAACTGGCTAAATGTTAAATCAGCAGTGAAGGATTAAATTAATCAAATCCATGTAATCCAGCCTCCATAAGGACCCAGAATGTCAAGATCTGAAGAGACTGCAGATAACTGAACATACAGAGACTCACAAAGGGTGGAGAGGGTGAGGAAGCTGTGTTCTCTGCTCACACATCTCATCTGGCTGCTTTGTAATACACTGCAAAATAAACTAGTGAACTTAAGTCTGGTGGCCCTGAATTTTGTCAAGCTACCCTAGTGGATTAATTCAATCCAAGGAGGGAGTTGTGAGAAGCATTTATAGCCAGTTAGAGGGATGACCAGCATCTAAAGAGGGGGTCAGGGACCAGCCTTGAGAACTGGACCTCCAATTTATCAACAGGCAGGCAGTGTCAGAACTGAACTGACTTACAGAACGTCTCAGGGGTGCTTCCTACAAAGTTGCCTGTTGCTGTGGAGAAGTCCCTCCACCACCTATGTGAAGTCAGAGGAGCCTTCTGTGCTTATTTTGTGTGGGAGTAGAAGACAAAAAAGTTTGCTTTTGCCTTATAAGTATTGCATGCTTACCTTGCAAATGAAAGACACACCTACAGTCCTGGACTAGGCCCCACTGAACCAGAGCAAACCAAGATGGAATTTAAGCAGGGAAAGCAAATCCTCAAAGAGATCGTTTTTTCCATGAAGCCAGTCACAGCTCTCAATCGGGAAATTAAACTTTTATGAAAATTAAGTCCCCTCTGCTTTAAAATTTTCCTTTTAATCTTTTCTTTGGAAAGGCAGATTTACAGAAAGAAGTATCTTCCATCCATACTTGGGTCACTCCCCCAAGTAACTGCAACGGCTGGAACTGGGCCAATGCAAAGCCAGGAGCCAAGAGCTCCCCACCACCCCGGGTCTCCCAAGCGGGTGCAGGATCCCAAAGCTTTGTTCTACCATCTACTGCGTTTCCAGGCCACAAGTAGAGAGCTAGAAGGTAAGTGGAGCAGCACCCATATTGGATTCCAGGGCAAGCAAGGTGATAGCCATTAGGCTTTGCACTGGACTCAGTCCCCTCTGCTTTAACCCTTAAAGAGAAGTGATCTGGGCCATGCAATGGCTCAGTGGCTAATCCTCTGCCTGCAAGTGCCATCTTCCCATATGGGTGCTGACTGGTGCAAGGAATGTTTTGAACATCCCATTCTGGACCTGGCACCACTTCCTGCTTTCCCTTTTCACTGCTTGCAAAATTCGCGCAGGTTATCCACCAACGAAATGTAACCTCTAGGCATCTACCTGAGAACCTCACCCACCATTCTCTTGTAGCCCCTCCCCTAATCCTTGCTCACCTACCAATCACCTATGATAATCTCAGGTGCCAACCCCCTGGGACCCACCCACAGCCCCCTTCCAATTCTCCATGCCACCCACATCTTTCAATCTAACCTAGGTCTTGTAATCGAGCCTCCACATGTGCCCCTCTTCCTTTCTCCCCCTTTCCGGCTTCCAACCCCTCATCCCCTTCCATTTTGCCCCCTTCCCCTTCCCTGGCAGCCCCCCATCCTGCCACCCATGGCAAGGGACGTTTCCCTTCCTGTTCTCCCGTTCCTACCCTGAGAGAATAAAGGACCTCCTAAGCACCTTGCTGTGACTGACATTTTGGCTTCTGGTAAACTTTGCTGAAACAAGGATTTGGCTGCAGAAATTAGGGGCCCAGAAGAACTTCAAGTGCTTCTGGCATGGGAAAGGAGTGGAAGATGACCCAAGTTTGGGAGTCTGCACCTGCACAGGAGATCCACAGAAGGCTCATCTCTGGCCACTGTAGCCATTTGGGGAGTGAACCAGCTGATGAAAATTTTTGTCTCTCCTGCTCTCTGTAAATCGGCCTAATGTAAATAAATAAATCTTTTAAAAAAGGAAAAAAGGGATCTGTAGCAACTAAACATGTTTCCTTGTTTGCATCTTACAAAAACCACTGGTTTGGCTATGCTCAGTTTAACACATACTGCATTTTACAAAATAAGGTGCTGCTTGCTTTTGGAATTCAATTCAAATTCAATTTGACTTTTAAAAGTTATTGGAATTTAACTTTTGACCATATTATACATTTCCATCTAGATTTTTGCAAAATTTCAATTGGTCTTTAATTTGCTAAATTTGGTATAATTTATCCTTTTCTCACTATAAGCATACTCAACTAACAATAGACGAGGTTACTTTTACAAACCAGCCTGATACAAAACAAACAAACAAACAAACAAACAAACAAAAAACTTCTTTGGAACACTAATTTATAGATGGGCACTGACACAGCCACTTATGATGCTATCTGGTGTCTGCATCTGATATTGGAGTGCCAGTTCAATCTGCAGCTACTCTGCTTCTGGTCCAGCAGCTGAGGGTCAAGTACCTGGACCCCACCTGCGTGAGACCTGAACAGAGTGCAGGTCCCTGGCATTGGCCCGTATCAGCCTGGCTGTTACTCTCGGTCACTCTGCCTTTAAAATCAGTAAATCCTAAAGCAAAACCACCAATTTATGTGCATTCAACAAACAAGATTTAGAAAATTAAAAAAGAAATCAAGAAAATAACACTAATATCTGGAGATACTCCATGTTAAATTTTTAAATACAACATACCTGACTTTTTCCTTTCAACATCAAAAGATTAGTCACTTTGCCAAATGGTAGGCCTAATGATATGACCTCTGCTTCGGTGACATCACATGGAATTTTGCGAAGATGGAGAACACGGGAAGGCAAACAGGGAGGTCTATCTCCTTTAAATTTCTTGTTGTCATTCCCATTAGCTGAAAAACATAAGTTTTATTTTTTTTAATTACTAAAACTAATTTAGGTAGATATTCTACATCAGCTATATTGGCACATTTGATCCCCTAAGAGTTTCAGGGTTTGCAATTCAAGAAACTATGTGGGCTCAGTGGGAGGAGGAAACGAGGAAATTGAAAACAAAACCAACTACCTTTTAATGAACAGATTTTTCTGGTTTTTCACTGTGGGAATGCATTCAAAAAAATGAGATCAGAGGTTTTACTTGACAAAAACTGTTAGGATTAACAAGTCACAGCGTATCAAACAGAGACATGTACCACATAATTATTTCAGCCAGCAACAACCATGCCCACTATATGAGGCTGAGTCCGTAAGACTACAGTGAAATTATACAACAGCTTGAAACAGGTCCTTCGGGCAATATTGAAATAAGGGAATACCATCGTAAGAGATGAAAGCGGCACACAGGTTATCGCCCCTGAAGAGCCTGCAGTGTGGTAAGATGTGAACTTAGAAGACAGTGACACTGAACATCCTGACCCCACGGAGGATCTGACTAATCATTTCTGTGTCTATTAAAAAAAAAAAAAAAAAAAGAGGTTTAAAAACTAAAATAAAGTGAAAAGGTTACACTAAGCCGATACTAATTTATTAAACAAAGAGACCTACTCTTCTTCAACAAACTCCCTGTACTGGGCTGGCAAATTTTTTAAAAAGATTTTACTTATTATTATTATTTAGTCAGAATTATAGAGAGAAGAGATAAAAAGAAAGACCCTCCATCTACTGGTTCACCCGCCAAGGAGTCACAACAGCCGGGGCTAAGCTATTCCAGAGCCAGGAGCCTCCCCTGGGTCTCCAGGGTCCCAATGTTTTGGACTGTCCTTGACTGTCCTCCCAGGCCACAGGCAGGAGGAAAGTGGAGTAGCCAGAACACAATCCAGCACCGACATGGGATCCCAGCGTGTGCAAGGCAAGGACTTTAGCCACTAGACTACCACGTCAGGCCCACTGAACTGTTAATTTTACAATAGTGTTTGAATGTCCTGGGTCTGCCTTTATATTCACTCATCAATTCACTATGTTTTGATAAGTTTACTTATGCAAATGCCACTGTGCTATAATTGCCTGCAGTTAATTGGTAGGAGGTATGTGTTACACCACACAACCCAGATGTATAGTACACTACATGTCTAGGTTTATGTATGTACACTGTATGGGGCTCACACAATGACAAAACTACCTGAAAATGCATTTGAAATCACGTAGGACACATTTTCCACATTGTATCTTGTGCTACGTGATGAGTGACTATATCTCAAAATACTCAAGTTTCTGTTATGAACAGAGAACAATACGTATGTTTCTAAAGTATGAGACTATTTCTAATTTATTTTTATTTTTTATTTATTGTATTTACTGTTAGATTAAACACAATCAAGGAGAGCACTGTAGTACAGCAGGTTAACCCCTGGCTTGAGGCCAGATTCCAAACTGGACTCTCCACTTGTGTCCTGGCTGCTCCAGTTCCAATGCAGATCCCCGCTAACGCACGTGGGAGAAAGCACAAGCTGGCCCAGCTCTTACCCCTGACTCCACCCGTGGGAAATTCCTGTCTCTTGGCCGCAAGTCCAGCCAAGCTCCAACCCTATAATTGATTTAGAAAACCAATAAACAATGCAAGATTTCTTTTTCTCTCTCTGTTTCACCACAATGCTGGCTCTCTAGTTTTTCACTGCACTGCCAGATTTGAGTACCATAAACATCCAAATTTTAGTTTAAAGATAGCTTTTTTACTTTTTTTTAAAAAAGACTTATTTTTATTATTTTTTTTATTGGAAAGGCGGATATACAGAGAGGAGAGACAGAGAGGAAGATCTTCCGTCCGATGATTCACTCCCCAAGTGAGCTGCAACGGTCGATACTATGCCGAACCGAAGCCAGGAGCCTCTTGGGTCTCCCACACAGGTGCAGGTTCCCAAAGCTTTGGGCCGTCCTCGACTGCTTTCCCGGGCCACAGGCAGGGAGCTGGAAGGGAAGCGGGGCTGCCGGGATTAGAACCGACGCCGATATGGGATCCCGGGCGTGCAAGGCGAGGACCTTTAACCACTTGCGCCACCGCGCCGGGCCCATAGCTTTTTTACTTTTACGTTTATTTGAGACAAACACGGACAGACACAAAGATGCAGAGTTCCCACCAGCTGATTCATTCCCCCAAAACCCACGAAGCCATGAAGTCCTAGGCCAGACCAGACATGCTAAAGCCAGGAGTCTACACCCCATCCGGGTCTCCTGTCATCAGCGGCTGCCTCTCTAGGTGTGCATAAGCAAGGAGCTGAAATCAGGATGGACCAGGCCTTGAATTCAGGCACTCTGGTACGGGATGAACACAGCCTACATGGCACCTTAGCTGATGTACCATATGCCCATCCCAACAATATCCTCTTAATGTCTGTAGGATCTTTCCAATAACGGTGATTGGTGTCTTTCCTCTTTTTTATTGGTGTGCCTAAAAGTGTTATTATTTTTACTGGATAAATACGACATGACTATTTCTCTAATGTTTCTATACTGCTTTCTATGTCACTGATCTTTTGTTTTCACCTTTTTTTTTTTAAAGATTTATTTTATTTTTATTGCAAAGTCAGATATACAGGGGGAGGAGAGACAGAGAGGAAGATTTTTACGTCTGATGATTCACTCCCCAGTGGACACAATGGCCGGAGCTGAGCTGATCCGATGCCAGGAGCCTGGAACCTTTTCCAGGTCTCCCAAGTTGCAAGATCCCAAGGTTTTGGGCCTCGACTGCTTTCCCAGGTCACAAGCAGGGAGCTGGATGGAAAATGGGGCTGTCGCGCAACATACTGGTGCCCATTTGGGATCCCGGCACATACAAGGCGCAGACTTTAGCCACTAGGCTATCATGCTGGGCCCTACTCATATAATTTCAATAGTTTCTTTTAATGGGTACTTATTTTAAAACCCGACATTACACTTCAAAGATGAACATTCTATCCATACACAGTAAATTTTAAAGTAATCACAGATAATTCAAACTGTAATAGTATAACATTCTTTTTTTCTTTTAAATGTTTATTTTTATTGGAAAGGCAGAGTTACAGAGAAAAAGAGAAACAGAGAGCAATCTTCCATCTCATAGTTTGCTCCCTAAATAGCTACAACGGCTGGAGCTAGTGTGAAGCCAAAAGCCAGGGCCTTCTTCCTCACCTCCCACGTGGGTTTAGGGCAAGGCCTTGGGCCATCTGCCCTTGATCTCCCAGGCCACCAGCAGGGAGCTGGATTGGAAGTGGAACAGACAAGATTTAAACTGGCCCCCACAAGGGATGCTGGCACCACAGGCAAAGGATTAACTTGCTATACACTGTGCTGAACCCAAAATGTGTCTTTTATAAATACAAATAAGTGTTTTATCCACATGTTTTTAATTGAAATCTTCATGCCATTTCCACTTAAAATTACTGATATAGTTTAAATTATCATTTTGTTTGTTTTCCACTTGTCTCACTTATTTGTTCCTTTGCTTTCCACCTTCCTTTGGGTTATGGGTACGTGTTCTGTTTTATTTACATTCTATGCCTTCTGCCTTTATTTACTTTTTTAAAATGACTGCTTTAGGTTAACAATATCTCTGACTTGACAGAGGGTACCTTCATATAAGTATGTTCATATATATATACATAAACAGGAAGAACTGAAGAATCTTCTAACATATATGTCTATTTCCCTCATGTGTGGTATTCATATAGGTTTCACTCTTCTCACATGCTATAACCAGCCAAAATAAATACTGTCATGCTTTACACAAAATCAATAATCTTTTAAATTAAACAAGAGGGAAATCATATGCCTATAAACTTGTCACTCTGTATACATCCACGTTTCTATGTAATAGTAACATCACTTTCCTCAAATTTGAATAATTCCTTTACCACTTTGTAAAAAGGAACTCTGGGTTAACAAATATCAATCTTAGTTCACCTGAAAGAAAATTGCATTTGACTTCAACTTTAAATTCTGTATAAAATTCTAGATTGTATATTCCTCCAGCAATCAATTGATTTATCTCCATTGTCCTTGGGCTTACAGAGTTTCAAGCAAGAAAATCTCTCCCTGGTTAACTTTGCTCCTTTGAATGAAATACGATTTCACCTCTCCTTATCCCTCAAGCTATTTTTAAGATTTGCTTTGTATTCCCAGGTATCAACAATTTGACTACGGTGTGGTTCTTCTTGTGTTTACACTGTCTGTGGTTCACTGAGCCTGGAATGTGGCTCCATGGTTACTACTACATTTGGACCATTTTTGGTCATTATTTCTTCTGAAACACTTTTGCTTCCCCCAAGCTACTTTTACCACTTGGGACCTCACTTACCTGTGTTTCAGCTGTTTGGTCACTAAATAGTTTATGTCATCTCCAGTGTTTTTTCTGTAAGCTTTACCATGCAGTAGAATATGATGTACTAAGGGTGTCATCCCAGGCACTTAGTACGTTAACCTCCACAAGTCCCACTTGATTATCTCTCAGTTGTTTGACTGTGTTCATTTTTCTTCTGAAAACAGTTAAACATTCTTTGCCTAGAGGTCTCAAAGTCTGTAGCTGCTAAATTCATCACTTCTGTCAGTTTCCAGATCTATTTCTATTGACTGATTTTTCTGCTAGTTATTATGAGCAGTCATATTTTCATAGCCTTTTCCATGTATAACAGCTTTTGATTAGATGCTTGACACCATAAGCAGTAGAATTTGTTTTATTCCTTTAAAGTGTCAGATCTTGTTTTTAAGATGTTACTTTTAGTTCAGCTAGGTAATTTTAAAGCCCAGCTCTAGATTTCACCAGAACGAAGGCAGAGTAATAACTCTTATGCTAAAGCTAAGGTTAGCCCTACTGTTCTCGTGTCAAAAGTCCCTTGTGCCTGGAACCAGCAAGGACTCTCTATTACAGCACTCAAACATCCCTGTATCTTCCTTCTCTGCCATATTCTGCCTTCTATCACTTCCAGCTGCCTCAGCCTTCCCAAACTTGGATCTCTATCTCTTCAACTAGAAAATTCTGTAGTGCTTGAGTTCTGCCACCCTCTCCTTGCACAGTTTAGAAATGAAGCCGTGGGCTGGACGTGATAGCCTAGCAGCTAAAGTCATTACCGTGGCCATTCTGAGATCCTATGTGGGTGCTGGTTTCTGTCCTGGCTGTTCCAATTCCCTTCCAGCTTCCTGCCTGTGGCCTGGGAAAGCAGTCGAGGACAGCTCAAAGACTTGGGACCCTGTACCCACATGGGAGACATGAAAGAAACTCCTGGCTCCTGGCATCGGAATGGCTCATCTTTGGCCATTGTGGCCCACTTGGGGAGTGAACCAGTAGATGGAAGATCTTTCCCTCTGTATCTCCTTCTCTGTATATCTGCCCTTCCAATAAAAAAATAAATAACTCTTGAAAGGAAGGAAGGAAAGAAGGTAGCTATGGTGACTCACAAGGGTTCATTTCATCTTATTCCCTTCTGAGATCACAAGCTTGTTACACCTGTTGTCCACTGCCTAAAACTAACAGCAAAGTCAATCTAGTCCTCGATACTCCAACATGACTGAAAAGTTCTTTTTCAAAATTCAAGTCATAAACTTTACTTGATGCTAAGCATCAAGACTTCAGATCAATTTTCTTTAAATTCTCCCAATTAACTTAAGGTATTGTTTAGCTATTTGGTGAGTCTTACTTTGGATAAGTAGTATTTAATTTCTTCCTACTCTTATTTAAAAGTATTTTAAAGGGACCCAGCCCTGTGGTCGAGTGGCTAAAGCCCTCGCCTTAAACGTGCTGGGATCCGAGATGGCTGCCGATTCTAATCCCGGCAGCTCAGCTTCCCATCGAGCTCCCTATTTGTGGCCTGGGAAAAAAGTCGAGGACAGCCCAAAGCCTTGGGACCCTGTACCCACATCAGAAACCCAGAGGGGTCTCCAGGCTCCTGGCTTCAGATCGGCTCAGCTCTGGCCATTGCAACCACTTGGAAAACGAATCAATGGACGCAATATTTTCCTCTCTGTCTCACCTCCTCATTGTACATCTGATTTTGCAATAAAAATAAACCTTTTTAAAAAAGTATTTTAATGTATTTCTTGCTATCCATAGTCAAGTATTACATTAACTGATGAGAGAAATGAGTGCATATTATGGAACCGGGGTCAGGGTTTACTAGCTTATGGCAGAGAACACAAACTTGTGTTTCAACATGTATTGCTTCCTTCACAGAATCACCACACAGGTCAGAGATAAAAAAGACTCATCTTACTATTGTTCTAAGCAGCAAAGACTGTGACTGAGTACATAAGAGGTGGGCAAAGACACCGTGCTCAGCTTTTGCCCACCAATGTCGTCCTGGCTCAGCGGCCTCTGTTTCCTCGTCCACTTGTTCTTGTGCCCGGGACCTTTAACCACCATCTCAGACCAACCAGCAAGCCAGAAACAGATAACATGCATGTACATGGATGCTGTTACTTCAGAACATGTTGAAAGGGGTTCCAAATAAGCAATCTTTTACTTTGCTTAGGCCACTGTTATTTGTATCCTCATTTAACACAAAACCTGTTCCAAAAATGTAAAGTATGACTTAGGGGAATTTCAAATTTACATTTTTTAAACTTAGGCTTTTTGCAAAACAAAAAAACCCCATTCATATTAACAGCTTATAAATACTTTGGTAAGAACAATTATCAAGTGTCCTAATCAAAAGTAATTATTCATCAAAATGTTTAAGAAATGCAGACGAAATCACACAGTACAAGAAACCCCTGTAACACAACTAAGTAGAGACTGAAGCAAGATTAGAAAATGAAAATCATAAAGAGTGATACAAAAACTATGAACTGCAGAGTTAGAGAAATAGAAAATAAGATTCAGGAATCAGAAGAATCTTTAAGAAGTTTCCTTGGGACTAGCGTGGTAGCCTAGCAACTCAAGTCCTTGCCTTGAATGCCTTGACTCCCATATGGGTGCTGGTTCATATCGCAGCAGTCCCGCTTTCCATCCGAGCCCTTCTTGTGGCCTGGGAAAGCAGCAGAGGGCGGCCCAAAGCCTTGGGACCCTGCACCTGCGTGGGAGACCCAGAAGAGGCTCCTGGTTCCTGGTTTTGGATTGGCTCAGCTCTGGCCATTAGGGCCGCTTGGGGAGTGAATCAATGAATGAAAGATCTTCCTCTCTGTCTCTTCTCTCTGTATATGTGACTTTCCAATAAAAAAATAAAATAAATCTTTAAAAAGTTTCCTTAAAGTCATTCCACTCTACCTTAGTCTACCGGGGAAATCAAAGAAAAACAACAAAAAAATCAAACAGCAATAAAGCTTTCACTCAAATGCCTCAGTTTTTAGTCTTCTCCAAACGCAAATTTTCCTATTTAAATTATAATCAATAATAAAGTGCTTTTATTCATTTAAGTTACAGCTTAATTAAATAATAATTATGTAGGGCCCGGCGCCATGGCCTAGCAGCTAAAGTACTCGCCTTGAAAGCGCCGGGATTCCACATAGGCATTAGTTCTAGTCCCAGCAGCTCTACTTCCCATCCAGCTCCCTCCTTGTGGCCTGGGAAAGCAGTTGAGGACGGCCCAAAGTTTTGGGACCCTGCACCCATGTGGGAGACCTAGAGGAAATTCCTGGCTCCTGGCTCGAGATCAGAACAGCATCGGCCCTTGCGCTTACTTGGAGAGTGAATCATCAGATGGAAAATCTTCCTTTCTGTCTCTCCTCCTCTCTGTATGTATCACTTTGTAATAAAAATAAATTTTAAAAAATAATTATATAAAATGAAAATTTCACAATATTTAAATTGGTATTGAGAATGAGAACTAGGGGTACTTAGTCATAAAATAATGGAAGGAAAGCAAGGTAAAGCTTCATACACTTCATTTAATGTACATGGTGAATCAGTGGACAGAGGATCTTCCTGTCACTCTTCCTCACTGCATATCTGACTTTCCAATGAAAATACATAGGTCTTTAGAAAAAGAAATGAAATAACTTCATTTATTTGAAAAAAAACCAGTAAATACAAATATTCTTATGGACATATTAACTGCTTCTGTAAATAAGCCCTCTTATTTTTTATTGTAATTTTCTGAAAATAACCCAGAAATGCTTATTTAATGTAGTCAACTAACAAAATACCCAAATTCCCTACTTTTGAAATTGTGAGAATTGCATACAGAGTAACTGATTTTAGAAGGTTTTTAGTATTTATTTACTTGAACCTGAGAGGGAGAAGTACAGAGAGATTGAGAAATATCTTTCATCCGTTGGTTCATTTCCAAAAAGGCCACAAAGCTCACACTTGGCCGAGGAGGAGGCAGAGAGGCCCAAACGCCACCTGCATCTCGGAAGTCACTGGCAGGAACTAAACACGTGGGCCGTGCTCTCTGCCTTCCCAGGCACAGCAGCAGGGAGCTGGCCTGGCAGTGGGGCAGCCACAACTACAGTAGTGCTAAGATGGGATACTCCACAGCAACTCAGCTCACTGCACCGTAAATCTGCCCTGCCTCCCAGGGTTTCAAACGCGTAAGTGATCTCAGAAACGACAGAGTGAGATGTCCAGCTCCTAACAGCAATTAGAGAATCTAATAGGTACCATGACGTATCCAAGAACATGACGGGCACTTCGGGTTTTAAGCCTGTTTGTAAGAGTCCAGTTGCTGCACTGTTGCTTAAAGGCCAACCTCCCTGTACCTCCCTTCCCCCATAATGAAAATGAGTGTCTTCCAGGGCTGCACGTCTTCAGTGAAAGTCACAACGAACCAGATGCAATTAACAAGGAAGTATTTCTTTCAAAATATTCATTAATCTTATTTTCCATGTACAATTTTGCAGGTATAGGGATTTACCCCTCCTTTCCCAATTTCCTCTCCCACTATTTTCTCCCATATTACCACAGTAGTACAGTCCTCTAGTAAGAGTTACATGTTTTGGGCCCGGTGCCATGGCCTAGTGGTCAAAGTCCTTGCTTTGAATGCGCCAGGATCCCATACAGGCACAGGTTCTAATCCAGGCAGCCCCACTTTCCATCTAGCTCCCTGCTTGTGGTCTGGGAAAGCAATCAAGGACGGCCCAAAGCATTGGGACCCTGCACCTGTGTGCGAGATCTGGAGGAGGCTCCTGGCTTTGGGTTGGCGCAGCTCTAGCCATTGCGGCTGCTTGGGGAGTAAACCATCGGATGGGAAGATCTTCCTCTCTGTCTCTCCTCCTCTCTGTATATCTGACTTAGTAATAAAAATAAAAATAAATCCTAAAAAAAAGAGTTACATGTTTTAACTTTCTGCTATTGACGTATATCATGGCATTGTAGGTTTGGGCAAAGGACTCTTGTCTTTCTTCAGGGAAGAATGAAAGTTTGGATTCTAAATTTTCTCTTTTGCAACAAGAGTCCCCAAGGCAATAAACTGGCAAACACATTAGATAATGTATGCTATAGTACAAAGGCAAGGAGAGTAAACACACAAGAGCATCCCAAGATTTCTTTCAGAGAAGAAACAGACAATTCACTAAAGATTGCCTCACAATCCCCCAGCTGCAGGAAAAGACTTAGGTTGCCTGCTACTTAGGCAACTGTTACGCCGAGAGAAGAAAAGCAGTAGATAGTTGGTGGGCATTGTGGGCCTGGTTAACGGAAAATTTGTGCTAACTATGCCAGTATGCCAGCATAGTTGCTTATTATTCTTTTCTTTCTTCCTTTTTTTGGTTTCCCCCCTCCCCTTTTCTTTGCTTGTGGAGTAGGTGGTGGAGCCAGGGGAGCAGGAAGAGAGCTTTGCAGATTGCCCAGGGAAGGGGGGTCTGGGGACGTACTGGAGTAGCAATGGTTGAGGACGTGTTTGACAGAGAATGAATCACTTCTGAGGTCTTCCAAAGATCAGGCCACTGCACTCGCAGGTAGACAAGGAATTGAGAGAATGGTTTAGACAAGGGAAACCAAACAGTATTTTGAGTGTCTTGGCCTGAGTCACTCTCCCACATGAGAAAACTGGGCTAGGCTAAACAGCATCACATACCTCCAGTTGGTGCTCACAAAGTTTGTACTGTGGCACATGCCTGCTGGGCTCGACTACAGTATCCTACAGCTTAGTGCCATAGCAGGGGGTGGGCCAAGTCAGGCTGGACCACAGCATCCACCAGAAAACAAAGAACCGAATCTGGAGACAGTTTCTATAAGGGAATTGCAAGTCTACCTCTGTGGGACTGCAGCACTTGCCAGGTTGCGCAGAGAGCTGGGAGTGGTGTCGGGCAAATCTAGGCTGGACCATGGAACTCACCTGACACCTATGGGGACTGGGGCTGGGAAAAGGACAGGTGGGGCCAGGCTGTAGCACGTGCCAGCGTATGCAAGGATGAAGACTGAGTGCAGACCATACCAAACATGGCCACTGTCCCCCAATGGTACATGTAGGATCCAGGGCTGGGCACAGGCTTGGTGGAGAGACTTGGGAACTCCCCTACTAGTCCACAGCTCCAGCAAACTTTGACATATGTGTGAGCTGGGTCTGGGGGCAGCCCAGGCATAGTCAGTCCACAGCATACACTGGCTGAGTGAGCCAGGACCGAGTACAGACCAGGCTAAGTTGGACCACAACATTCACCAATTCACATGAGGGCTGGGGGTGGGCCAGGCTACAGCACCTGCTGGTGAATGCCAAGACTGGGTGTGGACCATCTCAGACTGGGCCACAGTACCGGCTAACATACTCAAGACCTGGGGTGGAAGTTGACTGGGTAAGGAAACTTCAGGGACTCCGCTGCTGGGCTGCTGCTTCCATTTGGTGAGTACAATAGCGGGGTTTGAGGTTGAGCTGGTCTTGGGGTGGGTCAGGCTCGGCTATGTTGATGCACCCAGTGATGCGCAGATCAGCCAGAAAGGGAGCAGGCCACCCAACCTAGGTCACCTCAACAGCTAACAAGTACTGGGACGAGATGTGAGTCATGTCAGGCTGGACCACAGTACCTCCTGGCAAGAATAGTCAGCACTCCCCTACTAGGCAGTACTACCAGTGTTGAGCTTAAGAACCAGCAATGGGGTGGGCTAGACAAGGCAGCACCATGACTGGGATGGACTAGACAAGGCAGCAGCGCCTGCTGGCACGTGTGAGGGCTGGGTCTGGGGATGGATCGGGCTGAGCTAAGCTACACCACCCATGTGCACAAGAGCATGATGTGGTCTGGGCTGTACCAAGCTATAGCAGAGGCTGGCATACACAAAAACCAGGACTGAGAGCAGGCCTCAAAGGGGTTCTTAGAGGTCACTCTGACTAGGCTGCAGAAGCTGCTGGTATGTGTAATGACCTGGTCTGTGGCAGGCTGACTGGGCTGGACGGTAGCACCCATCTCACATTATGAGGCATGTGGCTGAGGAACAACTGAACAAGCTGCATTCTTTGGCATGTATGTTGGCTGGTAGAGGTGACAGACCACACAAGACCCTGCACTGACTGGCACACATAAGTCAAGTCTGAGATCACCCCAACTAGGCTGATGGACTCAGACCCTGGCCACAGGAAAATCACAGAATGCATGTTGTGACCTTGCAGTGCCTGTTCTGAGACGGCGCCTCCTCAGTTGCTGATGCCTGTGCAGAGCACAGCACATCCAGATGCACAAGGGAGGCATGAAGGCCAGCTCACCGAGACCAGCAGGGAACAGCAGCTGCCTCATCAGAGAATGGAAAGCAAAACAGGGGGGAGAATTCCACTGGCCAAGCCTTGCAGCACGTTCCTGGGTCTGTGCATGCACTAACTGGACTTATTCCTTTGGAAGAACATCTCTTGGAAGGATCTTATCAACCCCGGAGCAACAAAAGCAACAACTCCTCACAACTATCAAACTCAAGTAACACCCTCAAAACATCCTCCTAATCCACAGCTCTCCAGAGCGTCATCAGAGAACGGCCCCTCTCCAGCACTGTGGACACAGGATTAAAAAGCACAGACTGCGGCATGTGTCCCACGCACCTCCCTCTGTGCCTAACCCTCCCCACACTAGCCAAAGGCCTAGAAGGGCATACATCCCTCTCAACCATGTCAACAATATTAAGAACAAATTTTTTTTTAAAGATTTATTTATTTTTATTGCAAAGTCAGATATACAGAGGAGGAGAGACAAGAAGATCTCCCGTCCAATGATTCCCTCCCCAAGTGAGCGCAATGGCTGGTGCTGTGCCGATGCAAAGTCAGGAGCCAGGAGCCTCCTCCAGGTCTCCCACACGGGTGCAGGGTCCCAAGGCTTTGGGCCATCCTCGACTGCTTTCCCAGGCCACAAGCAGGGAGCTGGATAGAAAATGGGGCTGCCTGGATTAAACCAGTACCCATATGGGATCCTGGTGCATTCAGGGTGAGGACTTTAGCCACTAGGCCACGGCGCTGGATCCCCATCTTTTTTTTTAAATAATTACCTCACAATCAAAAACTAGTGGAAAGTCAGATTTACAGAGAGAAGGAGAGAAAGAAAGATACTTTATCCACTGGTCCACTTCCCAAGTGGCCACACGGCTGGAGCTGAGCCCATCTGAAGCCAGGAGCCAGAAGTTTCTTCTGGGTCTTCAACACAGGTGCAGGGTTCTAAGGCTTTGGGCTGTCCTCTTTTGCTTTCCCAGACCACAAACAGAGAGCTGGAAAGGAAGTGGAACAGCCAGGATATGAACCGACTGCCCATATGGGATCCCAGGACATACAAGGCGAGAACTTTAGCCACTAGACTATCACGCTGGACCCAGAAGATCTCTTTGTTTTCCTCTCTGTAACTTACAAATAAACAGTATAAATCTTCTTAAAAGGTAAATCAAAAATGAGCAGACAATGAGTGAATCAAGAAATCCTGCACAAAGGCATTTGGTCAGGCAGTAAAGATGCCGATTAGGATGCCTGTGTCCCATATGGGAGAATCTGGGTTCAATACCCAACTTCACTTCTGATTCCATGTTCCTGCTAATGTAGATTCTATGAGGTTCGAGTGATTGGGTCCCTGGTATTTAAACAGGAGTCCTGGACTTAGTTCTTGACTCCAGTTCTGGTGCCAACCAGTGCTAGCTGACATCATTAAGGAAATATACAAGGGGAGGGGAATTTTCTGTGTCCCTGCCTCTTAAAGAAAAAAAAAAAAATTTAAAAACCAGCTAAAAAAAAAAAAAAAAAAAAAAAAAGCAATGTAGTAGTTAAGCTGCTGGAGTGGCAGGAAGAGTCGCCACCGGTGACACTGGCATCTTGCTAGTGTGTGTCCTAGCTGCCCCGTTTCCAATCCAACTCCCTGCTCCTGTGCCTGGGAGCAGCAGACAATGGCGTAAGTAACGGGAGCCCTGTCAGCCGCTGGCTGAGGCTCCTCACCTGGCCGAGCCCCACTGTTGCAGCCATTTGGGGGAATGAAGCAGTAGAAAATTTTCTCTCAGGATCTCTACCTTTCAAATAAATTTTAAAAGGAAAAAGCACCCACATGTCAAGAGAACATCCAGGTGTATGAACTTCAGATTCCAGCCTATCTTTTCATGGCAGTTCTCAAGGTATGGCTCCACAAATCGCAAAATAGGCATTATGGAAACTTGTGGAAATGCAAATTTTCAGGACTTACCCTAGACATCCTAAATTAGAAATGCTGGGGGTGGATTCGGCAATCGTGCTTTAACAAGCTGGGTTTTTCTAATGTGAGCTCAAGTTTGCATAGTCGGCTCTAATTTCCTGCTCTCATTAGCCAGCATGCTTTCACATGAACAAATCTGCTGCTGCTGCAGTGCCTACAAAATCCTCCTACTTAGTCCTTTAGAACAGATGAGGTTGGATAATTCCCATGCATTCTTAATTTCTAGAGTAAATTTCTTTTCATTTTCTTACCTAACCTTAACCTGGTCCACTTCTCTTACAAGGTTCTCACATAAGAGGCGTTTTACTTTCTGAAATACTATGTAAATTCATGGGAAAAGGTTCATTTCATTCACCCCTTAACTTTCTACAACCCCCAAAACATCTGGAAAAAACCTGTACTTTTTCTAACACTCTCCATTCCCATAGCTTCAGATGTAAAGTATGAATAATACTGGTTACCACATATTTTTCTTGAAATTGAGACTAGGAACACACTGCCTATATGTTTCCATTTCAAATTCCACAGGAACCCCAAACTCAGTATACACAAATTTAAGCCTACCATGTTGTCTAACCCTTTGCTTGCTCTGGTAGAAATGAATAACACCACTATTTCCCTATCCAGTTACCCAAACACAAATGTAAAAACTGGCGATTGAACATTCAATCACTACTTACTAGCAATTTTATCTTCTACAAGTCCTCCAATTCTCTCCACTGTACTTGCATTAAGTTTCCACTCCTTATAAGGATTATAGCCTAATTGCTTCCTCTCCAAGAATTTTATTCTTTTGAATAATTTTTATGATTTGTGGGTTATATTTCAAGTTTTAAAAATCATGTAGTTGGGCCCAGCGCCGTGGCCTAGTGGCTAAAAGTTGTCACCTTGAATGCGCCAGGATCCCATATGGGCGCCGGTTCTAATCCCAGCTGCTCCACATCCCATCCAGCTCTCTGCTTGTGGCCTGGGAAAGCCATCAAGGATGGCCCAAAGCCCTGGGATCCGCACCCACATGGGAGACCTGGAAGAAGTTCCTGGCTCCTGGCTCCTGGCTTCAGATCGGTGCAGCACTGGCCATTGCAATCACTTGGGAGTGAACCATTGGACAGAAGATCTTCCTTTCTGTCTCTCCTCTCTGTACATCTGATTTTCCAATAAAAATAAAATAAATCTTTTTTTTTTAAAAAAATCATGTAGTCATTGTGCTAATGTTTATTCGAAGCCCATCATTATTCAATATATTTTAACTCTTTCACTGAACATAACTACAACCAACATATCAATAAGCTTTTATAAAGCTTCATTTATTAAAAAGGTAGAACATACTTATTTGAGAGGCAGAATTGTGAAGAGAAGGCGGAGGGAAAACAGAGTAAAGTAGACAGAGCTTTTCCATCTGTTGGGTCACTCCCTGAATGGCCAGAGCAGCGGGAATCAGAACACAGCCAGAAGCCAGGAGCTCCGTCTTGATCTTCCACACGGAAGCCGGGAACCTAGAGCTTGGGCCATCCCCTAATCTCTTATGCCACAACACTACAATCTATTGATAATTGTTTTATCGCCACTGTGCCACATGAAGAACATCAATCAAAACAGGAATCCATGAACTAGATTCAAATGAATGCTTTAAAACGAGGGAGATGAGACTAGGATGGGGAACCTTTTTTATGCCAACAGACATTTGTATATTTATGACATCTGTCCAAATGGCTAAAATCCAAAAGAAACAAATGGATGCAAAAATATGAATGTAAATTAGTACAGCCACTGTAGAATATGAAAATGTCTTTAAAAAAAAAAACCAGACATAGGGCCCAGTGTGGTAGCCTAGTGGCTAAACTCCTTGCTTTGCATGTACAGGGATCCCATATGGGCACCAGCTTATATCCTGGCTGCTCCACTTCCCATCCAGCTTCCTCCTTGGGGCCTGGAAAAGCAATCAAGGATGGCCCAAAGCCTTGGGACCCTTCATCCGTGTGGAAGACCTGGAGGAAGTTCCTGGCTCCTGGCTTTGGATCAGCTGAGCTCCGGCTGTTGCGGCCACTTGGGGAGTGAACCAGAAAATGGAAGATCTTTCTCTCTGTAAATCTGACTTTTCAATAACAATAAATAAATCAAACAAGCAAAACAAAGCAGAAATAAGCTTACAATATGATCCAACAACCCCAGTACTGGGTATATACCCAAAAGACATGAACACAGTTTCAGAGATACCTTCAGCATCATGTTTATAGCAGCACTATTCACAACAGCTGAAATACAGAATCAACAAAAGCACCCAGCATCAGATGAATGGATAAAAAAACATTGTGTGTGTGTTTGTGTGCGTGTATGTGTGTACACACATGGAACATCATCCAGCTGTAAAAAAAAAAAAAAAGAAATGAATGAAATGTGGGGTCAACATGCAGGTTAAGCCTCTGTTACACTGGCACCCCATGTGGGCACTAATTTAAGTTCTGGCTGCTCCATATTCAATTCAGCACCCTGCTAATGTGCGTGTGAATGGAATGGATAGTGGTTCAAATCCTTGAACCCCTGTGCCCATATGGGAGACCCAGAAGAAGTTCCTGGTACCTGGCTTCAGACCATCCCAGCTCTGGCTAATGTGGCTATTTGGGGAGTAAATAAGCAGATGAAAGATCTCACCGTGTGTAACTTTGCTTTTAAAACAAAAAATACATAAACTTCAAAAAACTCTTCTTCATTAAAGAAAGAAGAATTCTACCATCTGCATCAAAGTAAATGCAACTTTAGAACACCAAGTGGAATGAAGTAAGCCAGACACAAAACAACAAATAGCACGCATTCTCCCTTACACATATGGGCTAAGACTAAAAACCAAATTAAAAAACACAAAATTGCTGGAAATAAATTTTTCCCAAACTTTATTTTTGTCCATCAATGTTAAGTATGATATACTATCTCAGTTTTAATTACCTGTGATTAATTAAAAATTTACTGTATTACATGAAATTGTCTTCATTTGTTTAGTGTTTATAGCACTTGCCTATATTTTCACTGAACTAGGACCTATTTACTTTTTATTTACTGAGCTCTATTTTATGGAACATTAAGCCTTTAAATATAATGCAAATTCCAAATGCTATAAAAAATTAAGAAAACAGAGAAAGTAGAGAGGAAGGAAAATATTCTCAGAATTATTTTTCATTACTAACCACATTAAATGTTTCTGTATTAATATCACATTAACATGAAAATTGATGAGAATCATATTGTAGTAATCATCCTGTGTTTGTTGTGACCCTGAAAATCTGATATATTAAATTAATTTTTTAAAAAAGCAAGCCTGCTGTAGATTTACTGGCGTCCCACTACAGTTGTCTTTGTAGGGCTAGATCCAATGATTCCCCCGCCCCTGTGGGCAAACAGGGTGTTTTACTATGCATCGCAACAAAGGTTAGCATCATTCTTTTTTTTTTTTTTCTTTCTTTCTTGGCAAGACTAATTTATTTGAAAGAGTTAGGTGAAAGTAGACAAGTCTTTCATCCTTTGGTTTACTCTCCACATGTCAGTGGCAGCCAGGGCTGGCCGGAATGGAAGCTCTCTATCACTGCCTCTACAACTCTGCCTTTCAAATAAAATAAATATTAAAAAACAAGACAAGAAAAAACAAAGCAAAAAACCGGTGCCCACACAGGATGCTGACGTCACGGGCTTTGCCTGCAACACCACAAGATCCACCCTAGTTTTTATTATAATAAACAGTGACATTTCACATGTTTATAAAATATGCAAAATAAGAGCTTATTTAAAAATCTTGAAGGTTACAGAGAAAAAAAAATTGAAAAAAAAAAAAAACCACATAAACTCACCATACACGCCTGCAGGAGTAGAACTGTTCATGGTAAACGGTCCACTGATGAAGCCAGAAGAAAGGAGCTCATCAGATCCCCGCTGAAAAGCAAAACCAATGTTCAATTAATAAAACACGTTTTAAATAATGATCCATGTTTGTTGCTAAAATATTAAAAGTTAATATTACTTCATCTTACTGTAGTGATGTTTAAGGGGAAATTCCTGAGACTCACAAAATCTAAAGATGGAAAAATTTTGTCTGGAAAAGTTAACAACACGTCCACATGACTGGTAGAAAGAAAAAAAAAATCAGAACCATTACTGTATTAGTGGGGACAGAATCTTGCAACCCTTTCTGACCAAAATCAGTCCCTTAAAATGTTATGTTTAAAATACCAAAACACAATTAAAGCATTACATTGTTTCTATCGTATATATTTGCATGCAGATAATTATGTGGCTTTCCTTAAAAGAATTCTAACCTCAAAACCAAAGATTTTCTTTAAAAAAAAAAAAAAAACGCTTATTTATTTTTATCTACTCAAGAGATGCTTCATCTGCAATTGCTCCCTCCATCCCCAAAGCCTACAGCAGGTGGGGCTGGGCTAGGCCAAAGGCAGGAGCCAGGAACTCACAGGGGTCACTCACATGGATGCAAAGCCCAGCACTTGAGCCCCAGGCATTTGCTGCGTCCAGGACGCATTATCACGAAGATGGATCAAGTGGAAGAGATGGGACTTGAACTGGCTCTCTAGTATAGAATATGGTCATTCTGAGTGCCTGCTTAGCCCACTGTACCACAGACAACTCTCAATTTATGTTGAGCAGAACAGGAAGATACAAATTATTCTTGTATTGGTAAACTCATCATCAGTGGTTATCCTTTAATTGTATAAATGATCTTAAATTCGTACAACTTTTTCAAGAATTATTGCTAAAACTCTTGAAGCAGATGTTATGAAGCAAGAGCTTGCATCCCTTGTCAAAGCACCTGTAAACTACTTCATTTAAAAAACTATTTTTATTGGAAAGGAGAGACAGAAAGATCTTGATCCACTGGTTCATTCCTGAAAGGGCTGAAAGAGCCAGAGCTGAGCCAATCTGAAGCCAGGAGCCAGGAGTTTCTTCCTGGTCTCCCATGTAGGTATGGGATCCCCAAGGCTGTGGGCCATCCTCCACTTCCCATCAGGCCACTAGCAGGGAGCTGGATGGGAAGTGGAGCAACTGGGACTCAAAACTGGCTCTTATATAGGAAGCTAGCGCTTGTAGGTAGGCGATTAACCAGTTGAGCCATTTTGTCAGCCCCAGAGCATCCACTTCTGATCTATGGAGTTCAAGAATCCTAACTTCAAACTGGTCCCTTTCCAGTTGTTGAAAGCATCTGGGGAGTGAACCAGAACATAAACTAAACCTTCCTGCTTAAATAACTCCTCTTGAGAGTGCAGCTAAAGTAACAAAAAGCTTCTGTTAACATGGCAAGGAAAAATTCCAGGTGGATTATATGAGGGTGCTTCAAAAAGTTCGTGACATATTGAGTAAATCTGCCAAATTTGGTGAGAAAGCAACTTGATTCCTTGATTCCAGGTGTTCCTGTTACAAGGATATGAAGAAGCAACGCATGAAAAAAAGGTGTTTTTTTTTTGCATAAAGCGTTTTAATCGCATGAACATATTAACATCTTAAAGTATTCCTGAAGACTGAAATACAAAAAACAAAATAAGGATCTAGAAGACAATCTGAATTATCTTGGGGCTGGGCTGCACTGTAGCACAGCAAGTTCTGCTGTCAGCAACAACGGCGACACCCCATGACAGCCTCCGTTCAGTCCTGCCATACCCCATACCCAAATGCCTCAGTTCAAGCTCGGGCTACTCAAATCTGCTCTGCTCCACTCCCATCCTGCCAGCACATCTTTCTTGACCAGCTTCCTGCTGACACAACCTCTGGGAGGCTTGCCCAACTACTTGAACTCCTGTCACCCACATAAAAGATTGAGACTGAGTTCCAGTAGATGAAGGGTGCCTCTCCTTCAAAGTTTTTCTTAACAAGGAGTATCTTCATGGTTCCGGCTCAGTAGCCTAGCAGCTAAAGTTCTTGCCTTGCACGCACCAAGATCCCATGTGGGTGCCCGTTCATGTCCCAGCTCCCCACTTCCCCTCCAGCTCCGTGCTTGTGGCCTGGGAGGACTGTCCAGGGACTTGAAATCCTGCACCTCCGTGAGAGATCCGTAACAAGCTCCTGGCTTCTGGCGTCAGATGGTTCAGCTCTGAATGTTGTAACCACTTGGGGAACAGACCAGCAGACAGAGGATCTTACTCTGTCTCTCTTTCTCTCAGTAAATCTGACATTCCAACAGAAATAAACCAATCTTTTTGTTTGTTTGTTTTAAGAAAAACAAAGTATCTTTTATAATCTTGGGGTAGAAAAAGATTTTTTTAAAGACTTATTTTTACTGCAAAATCAGATATACAGAAAGGAGGAGAGACGAAGATCTTCCATCTGATGATTCACTCCCCAAGTGAGCGCAACGGCTGGAGTTGAGCCAATCTGAAGCCAGGAGCCAGGAGCTCTTCCGGGTTTCACATGTGGGTGCAGGGTCCCAAGGCTTTGGGCCATCCTTGATGGCTTTCCCAGGCCACAAGCAGGGAGTTGAATGGGAAGCAGGGTTGCCTGGATTAGAATTGTTGCCGATATAGGATCCTGGTGCATTCAAGGTGAGGACTTCAGCCACTAGGCTACCGCGCCGGGCCCAGAAAAAGAAATTTTTAGCAATCACACAAAGTAGATTTATAAAATTAAAATATTGACAAACTAGACAATATTTTTTTTTAACAAAAGATATTTTTATGAAAAGTGAAAAGACAAGTTACAAAATGGGATAAAATATTTGTGAGAAAAATACAGTGTTTACATACAGAATTTATTATGAAAAAAAAAAATAAAAAATGAAACAGAGCACTAGGAATCAATAAGAGAAAAGTTAAGGACCAGAAAATGGTGAGAAACTTGAACAGGCATCTCAGAGAGCAGCAGACTATTATTGCTCCAGAGTATGTGAACCTTCTCCATTCCTGAGGATTACTCATTCATCTTCACAGCCTGTAACCAGTAACAGCTCCTTTTGTAGAGTAAATAAACATATGGAAGCACTTGCACAGTTTCTACCTCCCTTACAAAAACAAATTATTTAAGAAAATTTCAAAACTTGTAAGTGCAGGACTGGCACGATGGCCCAGTGGCTGGAGCCCTCACCTTGCATGTGCCAGGATGCCATATGGGCACTGGTTCTAACCCTGGCAGCCTGCTTCACTTCCAGCTCCCTGCTTATAGCCCGAGAAAATAATCGAGGACAGCTCAAAACCTTGGGACCCTGCACCCATGCGGGAGACCTAGAACAGGCTCCTGGCTCCTGGCGTTGGATTGGCTCAGCTCTGGCTGTTGCAGCTACTTCAGGAGTGGTCATCAGACAGAAGATCCTCCTCTCTGTAAATCTTTCCAATTAAAAAATAATAAATAAATAATCTTAAAAAAATTGTAAGTGCAAACATCTTTCTGCTATCCAAGAAATTACATTTTGTGAGGACCCAATTCTTTCAATAATTTTGAATTAAAAAACTAAAAATAGGGAACCAATTAACTTGGCACAACAGGTTAAGCTGCTATTTTACAATTTTGACACCCATGTTGGAATGTCAATCCAAACTCAGCTTCCCTTCTTACAACCCCACTTGCTGTCTGCTAATGCATCTGGGAAGGCAACAAATGATGACCCAGTACTTGTGTCCCAGCACCAGAGAGATGCAGATCAAGTTCCCGATTCCTGGCTTTGGTCTGGTCCAGCTACAGCTGATGCAGTCACTTGGAGAATGAACTAGCACATGGAAGTTCTCTTCCTTTCTCTCTCACCTCCCTTTCAAAGATGTAAGTCTCAAGAAACAGGACAAAAACAAAACAAACAAAAAACTTAGAAATAAAAATTTTTCCAGAAAAGCTTCCTTGGAAATACTTATGATTACTCAAAAAGCCAAAAAGAAAAGTCATTTAAAAATAATAAATTGTAAATATATGTTTTTATGAAAATGTGTTGTATTTAAATATATTTTATAAATAAACAAACATATATATATGTATATATATCATATGTTCCGATATAAGGAACGTCCACGCAAAATACAAGATCAATAGTCCTTTAAATACTGTTTTTGTTACATCTTAGGGGGATCGTATTTTTGTTTTAAATTTTCATTCATTCAAAAAAAAGTTGTTGCTTTTCCTATTAATTTTCTCAGTGATTCATAGTGGCATCATTTGCTTCCAGAAGGTTATTTCTTCAGCAACACGTTGGTCATTCAGTAGCATATTATTTAACTTCATCTTTTTGTTAATTTTCTATTTTTTCTTCCTCTTGTTGATTTTGTTTTATGGCTTCTCATTAAGGGGAGGTATAGTAACCGTGGAGACTATCACACACAGACGTGAAGATACAATGCAGTGCGCATCTCTACTTTCAAATCAGATTAACTCCTAATGAAACTGTAGAATGTATCTTGACAAGAGGAATGATGGACTTAGGACTAATTGTGAAGGACAAAAATACTGTAATGATATGAGGGAAGAGGGCCTACAAAACTCCACCATAAAATAATAAAAGTACATATGTATAAATTTTAAAATAGAAAAAGAAAAGGCATTAAATTGTTAACACTGGCCCAGGGAAGGCTTGACAGAAATGCAAAAATGAATCACTGTATTCATAATATGCATATGCCAGTTCAATTTGGGAGAAGTAAATTACTTGTGTGTGTATGTACGTGTGTTCAGGATTTATTTATTTGAAAGAGTTACAGAGGGAGGAAGAGACGAGAGAGATGTGCCATCTACTGGCTCATTCCACATCACACATGGCCAGGGCTGGGCCAGACCAAAGCCAGGAGCCAGGAGCTTCTTCCAAGCTCCCCCCCCCCCCACGTAGGTATACTGGTCCAAGCACTTGGACCATCTTGCACTGCTTTTCCAAGCACATGAGCAGGAGGCTAGATCAGAAGAGGACTTGTGCTGGCCCAAACTGGATGCAGGCACTGCAGCTGGCAGTTTAATGCACTATGCCACAGCACTGGTCCTCTTCTTTTTTCCACTTTTAGTCTACTCACTAAACTCTGCTCCCTAGTTTCCCACCAAATCTCCTGTCAACCATAATTGAGAAATACTCCCTACTACTTACTAAATCATATATAACTGCATTGTGGCAGTGTTGAAACATGTTCTAATCTGGTCCTCCCCTTCACAGTAACATTCCTGTCAACTAAGTTTCCCCCAAATACTTCAGAGTTACTCTGCTTTTTATACTATTCTGCCTCAAATATGGTCCCTTCAATACACAGCAAGCACTGTGTATCAGTTTCAGATAAAAAGATACCACATACTTGAAAAACTTTGTATCCCAAATACATAAAGGTTCAACTTATTCTTGATTTTTTTAGGGATAGCATGATGGCTCAGTTAGCTAATCCTCCTGCTGCAAGCAGCAACAGACTCTATGAGCACTGTTTCATGTCCTGGCTGCCCTACTTCCCATCCAGCTACCTGCCTGTGGCCTGGAAAAAAAGTAGAGGATGGCCCAAAGCCTTGGGACCCTGCACCTTCATGGGAAACACAGAAGTTCTAAGCGCTAAACAGGTCAGCTCCAAGTGTTGCAGCCATTTGGAGAGTGAACCAGTAAACAGCAGATCTTTCTCTCTGTGTCTTCCCTTCTCTCTGAATATCTTCCCAATTAAAACAAATCTGTTTTAAATATTTTGTCTTTCAACATTCAAATATCTGAGTATAGGTTTTTAACAGTTCATATTCTTCCTGTATGTGTAACTATCAGGATCACAATTGAGTTTAAAAAAAAAAAAAGTTTTTTAGTTTTTTCCCAGTTACCTTGAGGTCTACTATTATGCCTTCTAGATTACATTCCTCCACAACCTAGGTACAGCCAAATGGGCACCTGCCTTGGTCATACATTACAAATCACATGGCTAGTTTATAAATAAATACCAAGCCCAATCCCAGAGACCCTTAATCACTAGCTTCGGGCTGGAGCACAGGCATCTGTAGATTTCTAAAATCCCAGAGCTCACTGTAATGGGTAATCAGTTGAAAAACACTACCAACAAGTACTGTAATGAACAAGAAGCCAAAGGGCAAGGCAGCTAAAGACAGTCTTCACAGTAGACACAGATGAGGCACTGAATTCAGGTACCACAAAGTTTGCATGGCACCACATGACACAGGCAATTATTTCACTCCATAAGCCTCACTTTACTTATTTATAAAACATGTATCATGGTGGTACTGACTCTCAAGTGCTGGCCTGAAGGTTGGTATTTCTTACAAGTCTCATTAAACACAGGCAAATAAATTCAGCATAATTAATACTGGGATGTAATAACTTAAAAGTCAGATAAACTCTCAACAGAAAAACACCAAAATCTGAAGATGAAATAGTACCTTTACTGGGCCCAGTGCAATGGCTCAATTGGCTAATCCTCTCCCCTATAAGCGCTAGGATCCCATATGCTCAACAGTTCACTTCCCAGCTATTCTACTTCCCATCCAGTTTCCTGCTCGTGGCTCGGTAAAGCAGCGGAGGATGGTCCAAGGCCTTGGGACCTACATCAACGTGGGAGACCTGGAAGACACACCTGGCTTCGGATCAGCCCAGCTCTAGCTGCTGTGGCCAACTGGGGAGTAAGCCAGCAGATGAAAGATTTTTCTGTCTCTCCTCTGTATAAATTCACCTTTCCAACAAAAATAAATATTTTTAAAGAAGAAAAGAAACACTACATAATATCCTAACAAAAATAAGACTTCAGGGCCAATATAGTGGCACAGTAGCTTAAGCCTTCACCTGTATAGCCAGCATCACATATGGACACAACTGTTCCACTTCCCATTCAGCTCCCTGTTAATGTGCCTGGGAGAGGAGTGGAAGAAGGCCGAGGACCTTGAACTGCTGCATCCACGTGGCAGACTGAAAGGAAGCTCCTTGGAGAGTGAACCAGTGAACAGAAGATCTCATATCTCTCCTCTCTGTATAAATCTGCCTTTCAAATTAAAAAACTCAATTTCTTCTCAGGTAAATTGAGATTTTTAAAAAATGTGTTTGAAAATGAAAGCAGTAATTTTCACATTTTATGTAAAGCTCTCCAATATGTATCAATTTCCTTTCTTACCCATTTCTAATCATTGTAGCTCATGCTCTTTCATTGTATAAAATTGTACTGGAGATCTGTTTAGAAAGTTTGTTTTATGCTTAACCTTTAAAAATAAGAAAGTCTAAAGCATTTATCTTCTGCATCTAAGGATTTTGCTGTGACAAGATTAAGTCTTCAAAGCCATTTGACTGTCAAGGCTTAGAAGACTGTTTTTTTTAAATTCCTGCTGGGAGGCATGGTTCTTAGGCTGTGGGTGAAAGTATGATTTCTGGTGGGGATTATGTGCCATAACGTCTGGTGGAACTGGAGACCACTGACTGAAACTGGCCTTGCAAGAAATCAATTATTCCTATACATTCAGCTCCCAGGACAAAATGTAATGGCAAAGCTCTACGCTGGGAAAGATGCCGTCTGATACAGGCAAGGAGGAACTGAGATGATCTCTACATTTTCACCTATTTTACCCAAGCCTCTACTTTTTGGACTGCAAAAAATGCAGCTTCTGTGAAACTGCTGCCCAGAACTGGCCCCATCCAAAAATAACAAAAACATAGCTGCCAGATGCACCCCTTGATGATCTATAGTCAGCTGTAATTTCATATAACAAAATCACCACAGTGACACCCTGTTCCCACATGCAGCCAATGCCATCACACTGTTTTTTTTAAAGAGAAAAAATATATATTTATTTGCAAATCAGAGTTACAGAGAAAGATAGAGAAAATTTCCATTCACTGGTTCACTCTCCAGATACCTGCAACATTAAGGGCTGGGTCAGATCAAAACATTTCAACCATCCTCAACTGCTTTTTCCAGACTAATAGCAGGAAGCTGGACCCAAGTGGAGCAGCCAGGACACAAAATGTTACCCTTACGGCTTCATCCACTATGGGACAATGCTAGCTCCAGCCGCAGCACTTCTGGAGTTTCAGAAATGGGCAAGAAAATGAAGCTACTCAAGATCCACCCCAAACACTGCCCCCATGAACATTCAACGAAACACCAGTCTAGACACCACCCTACTACGTCCCAGACCACAGAGAAGAACTTCACATAGCTGGGAACTTCATAGCACAGAACTCTGAGCAGAAGAACTGCATCCCATAACTTTACAGCTGGCTAACTCTTCACAGGTGAAATGATCAAACATAACAAAAACATTCACTAGTTCAACATGTTTTAAGTTTATTATTAACCTTTAAGTTATCAATGCATTTCTAGCTATAAAAAAAATTTAGTTTAAAAGTGTGTTCAGAGATAGCTGTTGGGTAGTCATAAAGACACCACATGGGGAGTAGGCTTTGGATACACCAATTAATCCACTGCTTCAAGTCTCTAAATTCCTGTGGTCAAGTTCTGCCTCTGCTCCCTGCTAAAGTGCACTCAGGTGGCAGAGGTGATGGAATAAGTATCTGGATTTCCACCATCCATGTGGAAAGCCAGGTTATGTCCCAGGCTCCGGGCCTTGCCCAGCCTAACCCCAGCCAAGGTCAGCACTCAGCAAGGAACCAATGGATGGGAGTCCAGTTTCTCTGTTTTTTCAAAAAGGCAACACTTTCCTGTCTGAAAATTCCATTTTTTAAATTAAAACATGGTTTATCATTCATCACAGATAAAAAATAAGAAAAACAATTCTCAAATAACTACTCTTCAAAACTAGTAACCCTTTACCAATAATTTCAGAATATGATAAGCAAAAGGAAAATATATTTTAAAATGTCACTTAACAGAAAAACATTGATAATCACAACTTTCAAAAAAAATCACTTTCATATTATAAAAAAATTTTATGCTATAACAAAATGAGAAACATTGTAAAAGATTACAAAAATATAAAAAAGCTCTGTATAAACATCTTTTAATAAAGAAATAAAAATCTTTCCTACATAATTTCCTTCATAGAAATTCGCCTGAAAAATACACTGCTGAATATATAGGTTACTACATCATAAAATAAAAAATATTTCTGAAAATTAGACAATATTTATAACCTGTGTGTCTGGATGCACTTTTTTGTAACAGTAAAGGAGAAAACAATGCGACCCAAATAAAACAGACACTCTCTTGCAGGGGGTGTGGCTGCCAGGAGAGATCACGGTTGAAGGGAAGATGGAAGGTAAATAAGCAGAATGAAAGCATCAAAATAAGTAAAAAAAAAACAAAAAACAACAAAGCTTGATGCTTCTGAGTGACTATGGACCACCTGAAGCAGGAAATTAGTTAAGAGGAAAGGAAAAAAGATTCCATATCAAAGGCAAATAAATTAACACTATTCTACGAAGGCTTTCAAATAATGAAGACATCATGGGGCAGCAGGGGACACACACTACCAGGCCAAAAGTCTCTTAGAAACACAGCAAATTTACATAAGTCCAGGGGTTACTCTGTGGACTGGTAAGCTCTCCTCTAAACCAACAGACCAGTCAGCTTTAGTAACTTAAAGATCAATCACTGAAGCTTACCCCTGTTAAAGGATAGTTAAATACATAGAGTCAACAAGGCAAAACAATACTACACTTCAGCAGCACAAATAAAGTGTTTTGATACCAAATCTGGTAAGTGGCTTTATTCACCATTACGGTGAGACTATAAGCAACAAAAAGGCAATCCACACACCTAAGAAACAGCTATTCAAATTAATATGTAAGAAAGGCTCCGGAAATAAATCATTACCTCAAGTTATACCTATCATGCATATGAAATTCAAGAATGAGGCAAACTGTTTTAGTCTATGAAGATACAATGGCCATTAAAGAAATAAAAAGTGCTTAACTAATAATTTTTCAGGACACTAGAACTTCAATTATTATTATTTCTTAAAAAAAATCTTAAATACTACAACTAAAATTCAAAGCCTTCCTTGAGCTAAGGTAAAATTTCTAGCAGATTATCTAGTGGCCCTGTGTGAACAGTTCTGGGAATAGAAAACTAATGCTGATTTCTGATCTAAGGTTTTTCATAAACAAAAATAAAAGTATCCAACGAGTCTCACAGTCTTAGTTAACTGACAAGATTACCAGATAAAGAGTCAGGATCAAGACACAAACCAAAGCAGGCCCATTTCCAAGTCAATGCTTTTAACTACTACACCAAATTACCAAAATATTAAAAAATCACTAATATGATTAGTAAAAGATTAAAACGGTTTTAATATACCCATGCAATAAAATATTAAGTGATGTAAAATGATGAAGCATCATATTTACTAACCTGGATGTAAATTTCCAGGCAACATTTGATTAGTTTCAAAAGCCTTATTAATGATCACATGCTATTTGCTATTTTTGTCAAAAACAAATTATAAGCATACATTATGCACACATGTGAAGGCCTAAAAGAAATTCACATAAATACTGGCAGAGATCATGCTATCAACCTTTTACTTTCTCTTTTTAATTGTCCCTCTTAATGAATGAGAAATATTGTCTTATCTTCTTACACAGAATCCTTTCTTAATGGTAAGTCCTAACACCCCCGGGGTGCTCGCCCGGTGTAAAAGGCGGACTCCCCCGGGTGACTGCTCCTTGGCTGCTGCTGCTCTTGCTCTAACTTGCCATCACTGGCAGCACAGGTGCTGAATGAAGCTCCATCTGCAAAAGTGCTTGGCACCAACAGCTGTTCATCTGCCAGTGCTCCACCTGCATGTCGGGAAGGAAGGACTTCTCTGGAATTAGTCTTGCTACTGTTGTTCCTTACTGCCCAGAGCCACAGGACTCTCAAATTCAAATTCATTCATACACCACCCCGACAAACATACTCACTGCCAAACGCTAAAGATTTAAGGGTCAGGGCTGGCCCTGTGGCACAGTGGGTAAAGCCACCATCTGTGCCACCAGCATTCCATATGAGCACCAGCTCAAAACCTGGTTGCTCCATTTCCAATCCAGCTCTGCAATGCATCTGGGAAAGCAGCAGCAGATGGCCCAACTACATACATCCATGTGATAGACCTGGAAGAAGTTCCTTGCTCCTGGCTTCAGACTGGCCCAACTTTGTTGTGGTCAATTGAGGAGTGAACCAGAGGATGGAAGAGATCTCTGTCTCTCCCTGTATATCTGCCCTTCAAATAAATAAATAAATCTTTAAAAAACCTTTTTTTTTGAATATCGATATGTAAAATTAGCCTCAGACCCACCTGCACACTAGGTAACTACTTTAATTGATTCATGGAAACTGGTGCAACACTGTAGACACAACTAAGATGTATAAAGTGGCAGGATACAAAATAATACCAACAAAGGGAAAAGGTGCCTGGGTGAAGTATGAAGGAAATGACGCACATGCATTCAAAAGCTCTTCTGGCATTCACACCAGACACACTCAAGTCCCCTAACAATAAGCTATGACAAAATTAATGAAATGGCTACAGGAAAGTTCAATAGACTTTACGACCAGAACTGGATATAAAGGCACTCACTGTCAAGTATGTACCAAAATTTAAAACTGCTATATAGTAGCATAAAACATGCCCTTTACACGGTCCAGACACAAGGAATGACTTTTACCACTTTAGGTGAAGTTGCTATCATTAGGAAAATTTTCACAAGCCAAGGTCTCCAACACTAGGCAAGAGCAAGAAGGCTTTCCAAGACTAACAGTCTCAGGTCTCCTATCAGAACATCTGTGAAATCCAAATGGTCCCACCTTATTGTGCTTCTAATTCTTTGCTGAAACTCTACTCAGACACATTTTTAGAAAAACGTTCTATTTTCACAGCCGTTCCTATTGTATCAGTGGGGAGGATAACAGAAGCTCTGTGTTGTGTCTGTAAGATCACAGACACGATATACTGTCATAGGGTTAAAGGTGTGGACGTTGGACCCTGGCCCTAAGACTTGCAAATTGTGAGATAGATTTGTTATTTGGACTCTCTGTAACACCATTTTATCTGAAACTGGGGTTGGGAAAGCTTCTCACAGTGTGTCTATAAGGATACTATCCAAAACTACAGAGAAAGGACTTCACAAAATTTCCTCTTCCTCAAATTCCAAGGTCTACTGACTTCTCTCTGAGTTTAACTGGTCTTGTATTAGTCAGCTTTTAATTACAACTAAAAATCTCGACAAGTTACTTAACAAAGGTTCTAAGTCTTAGCTACTCTGCTTCCAATTCAGCTCCCTGGTAATAAGCCTGTATATCAGAAATATGATCCAAGGACTTGGGCCCCTGCCACCCATATGAGAGACCTGGATGAAATTCCAGGCTCCTAGCTTCAGTGTGATCCAGCCCCACATACTTTATCAATTTAGAGAGTGAACCAACAAGCAGATCTCTCTGTATGTCTGTATGTCTGCCTGCCTCAATGTCACCTGCCTTCCAAATAAATAAAATAAAAAATTTAACAGATCACACAAGGAGCAAGGAAAACAGAACATCTTTCATCTATGTGGTCTGCCCTAATAAAGCTACCATATTCTGATCTTGAGGCTCCAACCTAACAACCCAATCCAACTGAGTCCCTTCCCAAAAGCCCCACCCTCAGACAACATAATTGGAATAAGTTCCCACCCTCCATCCATTAACCATTAACCTCAGACTTTAGTGACTAAGCTTTTAATACATGGACTTGCAGGAGACACCCACACTAATACCCAAATCACAGCAATCTTATGCCCACGGTCACAAGACTATCTGTGAGAGCTAAAGTACCAAAGTAGACCAGTCAACTTTTCATCACCACAATGAAATACCTGACAGACACCAACTCTATAAAAGGAAAGCGATTTATTTTGGCCCACAGTTCTGGAAGTGCAAGATCTAGAGGCCTCATCTGACAGCAGTCTTCTTACTGGCGGAGTTCCAAGACTGCACAGAGTCAGGGAGCATGGCTGTCTGTCTTTATCTCCCTGTCCTCTTATAAAGCCTTCAGAACTCATTTATGGGGGTAGGGGGTCTCCACTAATCAGTCTACACATTTCTCAAAAGCCCTACCTCTAAACACCGTAACTGGATGAACAGTCTGTTCCCTTAGTACCAACAATCTAAAACTCTGGAGACCAAACTCCTGAGTTAGAAGTGAGAAGACAACATTCAAATTACAGCATAAAGTTTGCCATTTTTCTTCTTTTTCTTATTATAGATAGATTTGTTTATTTGAAAGGCACAGTTAAAGAGTGGAAAGAAACAGATATTCCATCCACAGATTCTCTCTCCAAATGGCTGCAACTGCCAGCTAAATCCAGACTAAAGCCAAGAGCCAAAATTTCTTCTGGGTCTCAGACACGGGTGCAAGGAAACAAGTACTTGAACCATTCCCTGTTGCTTTCCCAGGCACATTAGCAGGGAGCTGGATCAGAAGTGGAGCTGTTGAGGCTCACACTGGTGCCCATATGAATACAGGTAGAGGGTTAGCTTGCAACATCAAACACCAGCACCAATTTGTCATCACTTACTAATAGGCTTTAAAATTTACTCGGGCCCGGCGCGGTAGCACAGTGGTTAAGGTCCTCGCCTTGCACGCCCAGGATCCCATATGGGCGCCGGTTCTATCCCAGCAGCCCCGCTTCCTTCCAGCTCCCTGCCTGTGGCCCGGAAAAGCAGTCGAGGACAACCCAAAGCTTTGGGACCCTGCACCCGCGTGGGAGACCCGGAAGAGGCTCCTGGCTTCGGATCGGCATAGCATCAGCTGTTGCGCTCACTTGGGGAGCGAATCATCGGATGGAAGATCTTCCTCTCTGTCTCTCCTCTCTGTATATCCGCCTTTCCAATTAAAAAAATAATAATAAAAAATAAATCTTTAAAAATAAATAAATAAAATTTACTCCAATCTCATATCACACACTAGGATAAAGCACAAATAAATCAAAACCTATGTTTGAAAAATAATCAAACAGGTATTAGAGAAAAATGAGTTATTCCAACTCTCAACGACTAAAAGCATAATATAACTCAAATCTAGAGCTGTATGAAAACTACAACATATTCAGTTATCCAAAACTCAAAAGCCACAGCATGGAAGAAAGCTTCATACGAAAATCACATGACACATTGAGAATGTTTGCAATTAATTCAACAGATTATAGCACCGATTTATATAACTCAGAATTTCTAACTCTAATTTACAAAGAACTTCTAGAATTTGAGGTAAAAAATATTGTGAAAACAGAAAAATAAAGGACAGAAAAATAACAATATCCCCCCCCAAATTTAACTGGCCTATAAAGATACAAAAATATGAACTACCTAATTCATAAAAGAAACGTAGTAAAACCGGGATAGCATTCTCACCTACACACCCCACAAAAGCACTACTTGATGGCCCAACCTTTCGTTCAAAATTAAGAGTACAACATAGCCAACTCCAGGAAGTGAGCCTAATGCTATTTACCTGAAACACTCAAGTGTTCACATAGCAACCTCAAGACTGGACTCAATCTCATCACCACAAATTCATAATTATGAAATGACATGTGTACAAGATTACTCATAACAATTACTGTAGCACAATATTGGATATAACATAAAAATACAGGACTTGATAAATAGCTGCCACAACCACAAAATATTTTTCAGCTGGTAAAATTTAAAAATAAAGTGAAGAGGATTTTAAGGTTCCCTAACATATTGCTGAAAAGATCAGAGATAGCATATATAAATACATAATCTTTAATATTACAGGGGAAAGAGGCCAGTACCTCCATAGCATAGTAGGTTAAGCCTCTACCTAAAGCACCAGCATCCCAAATGAGTGTGGTTCATTCAAGTCCTGGCTGCTCCACTTCCGATCCAGCTCCCTGCCAATGTGCCGGGGAAATCAGCAGAAGATGGATCCAAGATCTTGGGCCCCTATACCCACATTGGAGACCTGGAAGAAGCTCCTAGTTCCAGATCACCCAACTCTAGTTATTTGGGGAAGTAAACCAGTAGAGGAAAGATCTCTTTATTCTCTGTCTCTGCTTCTGATTCTTTCTAATAACAACAACAACAAAAAAATCTTTAAAAAATATATGTATTTATCTTTAGTTACATAAAAAAGTGACTAAAATGTGAAACACATGAAATTGGTTACTTTTGGGAGAAAGAGAAGGAAAAATACTGAAAATAAAGAGTTCTCTATCTTGGGGCCAACACCATGAGGTAATAGGTTCAGCCTCTGACTGTGGTGCCAGTATCTCATATATGTGTCCATCTGTGTCCTTGATACTCCACTTCGCATTCAGCTCCTTGCTAATGCACCTAAGAAAGCAGCAGAGGATAGCCCAATTCCTTGGGCCCCTGCTCCCATGTGGAAAACCTGTAAGATGTTCCTGGCTCCTGACTTCAGACAGCCCAGCTCTGGCTGTTGTGGCATCTGGAGAGTGAACCAATGGATAGATCTTTCTCCACCCCTCCTCTCTCTGTAACGCTTTCAAGTAAGTTCTCCATATGCATATAGACAAATTTATTTTAAGTTTGTTCTTTTTATCCTAATAGCTGAACCCAAAACCCTATAATATGTGCTTGCAACACTATTTTTGAAGTTATTCACTTTAAGAATAAACCAATCAATCTCTAATAAACATTTTTAATGTTTATTTATTCTTAATTCCCTAATTTTAATTTTTCTCTAAGTACCTTTGCACTTTAATAATATTGGAGATACTTTAAAAAGCTCAAATGAAATAGGTATTGTGAAAAAACAAACATGGAATTCAAAATTTTTCCATGAACAGTTTGAAGTTCCTTTACCTACTTCCTTATGGTCTATTCTGTCAATTCAATGTTACCCTTGACTCTCCAATCCAAAAGACAAAGCTATTATCATAATAATTGCTCTCATATCGCCCTGCTACCAATAGCTTCCTTTTTTTGTTACAGTAGCTCCTATTTTATTCCATTTTGCCTTGAGAAAATAACCATTCTGGGCTTTACTCATTCATGTCCAAAGGTTGACTTGAAGTTAAAAATCAATACATAGTATTTACATTTTTATGACTGTATAAACACAGCTTTGGAAAGCATGGTACTAGCAATCTTCATTTTATTCTCTATGACTGAATGTCATATTCTTAGGACCGTTTCAAAAATAATGTTCCTAGAATCAAGAGCAAACTCCATATTTATTGTAGTCCCATGCAACATTCTTTAAAAGAAGAGACTGGTTTATTTACAACTCAGGGTTAATAGAGTGAGAGGAGGAGAAGTGGTGACAAGAGATTTCATCCACTGGTTCACTCGTCAACTGGCTGAATCAGCCAGAGTTGAACCAGGCCGACCCAGAAATTAGGAGCTTCATCCTTGTCTCCCACATGGGTATCAGAGACTGAAGCACTTGGGCCATCATACACAGCATTGTTCAAGCTATAAGCAGGACGTTGGATATTAAGTGGAGCAGCCAGAACTCAAACTTGCTCCCATAATGTATGTTGGCATCACAGGAGGTGGCTTTATACCACAATGCTGGCTCCATGTAGGCAACATTTGTAATTCAATTCATTGTATGACTAAGACTTTTTCTTTCCCTATTTTTTTCTTTCCAACTTTAAAAGCAGAGCAAAAGAGAGACCGGTATCTACAATCTGCTGGGTTACTCTACAAACGCCTGGAATTAGGACAGGCCAACGCCACGAGACTGAACTCCCTACTGGTCTTTCCTGTGGATGCAGAGATCCAGTGACTTGGGCTACCATATTGCCTTTCCAGTTGCATTAGCAGGAAGCTGGATCTGAAGTCACCTAGTCAGAATGGCACCAGCACTCCGGTATGAGTTGGCACATCCCAGCAGCAGGTTAACACACTGCAAAACAATGCCCACTAAAAAGATGACTTTCTGATTGAGTTTATTGACTCAGCTGTGATATTTAATTGCCTTTTAAAATTTTCCCTCACAGCACTGTCTTTTGCAATCACATCAATTTTTACCCTAACTCCCCACAACACTATCCACTCCATCAAATTCTATTTCCTCCCAAGATGAATTTCTTTTTTTTAAAGATTTATTTTTATTATTTTTTCATTGGAAAGGCGGATATACAGAGAGGAGAGACAGAGAGGAAGATCCTCCGTCCGATGATTCACTCCCCAAGTGAGCGCAACGGGCCGATACTATGCCGATCCGAAGCCAGGAGCCTCTTCCGGGTCTCCCATACGGGTGCAGGTTCCCAAAGCCTTGGGCCGTCCTCGACTGCTTTCCCGGGCCACAGGCAGGGAGCTGGAAGGGAAGCGGGGCTGCCGGGATTAGAACCGGCGCCCATATGGGATCCCGGGCGTGCAAGGCGAGGACCTTAACCACTTGCGCCACCGCGCCGGGCCCCCAAGATGAATTTCTTAAAAGTCCTTCTCCGGGGCCCAGCATGGTGGTATAGCAGCTAAAGTCCTTGCCTTGAATGCAAGGGGATCCCAGATGGGTGCCGGTTCTAATCCCGGCAGCTCCACTTCCCATCCAGCCCCCTGCCTGTGGCCTGGGAAAGAAGTCAAGGACAGCCCAAAGCTTTGGGACCCTGCACCTGCATGGGAGACCAGGAAGAGTTCTGGCTTCGGATTGGCTCAGCTCCAAACATTGTGGTCACTTGGGAAGTGAATCACTGGATGCAAGATCTTTTGCTGTCTCTCCTCCTCTCTATATATCTAACTTTGCAATAAAAATAAATATTAAAAAAGAAGTTTTTCTCCTCCAATGTAGAATGACTACATTTTTTAAGCTTTCTGAACAGTATCAACCTGAAATATCTTTCCACTTCTTCTGGAGGTTGGCTCAACTGTTCCAATAACCTGTTTTCCTTGTCCTTAGTTTATAATTTAGCTGGAGTACATCCTTAAATGACTACCCAAATGATAGTAAACAAGATAAATTTTGTCTATGCATGTCTGGGAAGACCATCCTTACAAATGATCATTTGACTTAGTAAGAAATTCTAAGTTAAAATTTTTTTCCAATAAAAATTATAAACACTCCCATTTTCATATGCACATAGTGTTGCTAAAGTGCAAACCTGGCATTCATTTATTTGAAGTTGACTTGATCCTCCCTGGAAGG